>NC_084468.1:3088750-3712500 GCF_027409185.1 Cynocephalus volans | reverse complement strand
ACCACCACCATCATCACCATCATCACCACCATTATCACAGCCATCACCACCATCACCATCACCATCATCACATCACCATAACCACCATCATCACCACCACCACCATCACCATCATCACATCACCATCAACACCACCATCATCATCACCATCACCATCATCATCATCACCACCATCATCACCACCATCATCACCATCACCATCACCACCATCATCACCATCACCACCACCACCATCATCATCATCACATCACCATCATCATCATCATCACCACCATCATCACCATCACCACCACCACCATCACCACCACCACCATCATCATCATCATCAGCACCATCATCACCATCACCATCACCATCACCACCATCATCACCATCACCATCACCACCATCACCACCATCACCACCACCATCATCATTACCATTATATCACCATCATCATCATCATCTTTACTCCCACCGTCACCATCATCACCATCACCACCATCATCACCACCATCACCATCACCACCATCACCACCATCACCATCACCACCATCATCATCATCATATCACTGTTATTATGCATTTAACACATATGTATTGTTTAGAACATAAGCTCACATTCTCATGACTGTTTCAGGGTGATTTCTCTCATCTACTTTACACCTCTTATATGCCAGGTATGAAAGCAGGAACTTCATCTATTCTAATGCTTAGGCTTCTTCATGATAAATGTGAGAGGTGGGCTCTGGCTGGCTTAAGTGGACAGGGAGTTTTTCTGAGGAACATTAGCCCTCAGAAATTAGCCCATAGAATTCATAGGAAAGCTGGAAAACAGATAGGAAGCAAAGGTGACTGGGAAGCAGCACCCAGTCATGCCCTGGAGCTGTATTGGCACTACAGCGTGCCCTGTGGCCCTGGACACTGCCTTGAATAGTCACCCTGAGCACTTGCCTCAGCTGAAAGCGGCCAGCAGCCCCAGCCCCTGGCATGAAGCACAGGCACCCGTGCTAAGCCTCCCAGTCTCCCTCCAGGACAGCCCTGCACCCTCCCTCACTGCCTCCTCACTTCCCTCCTGCTCAACACGCCCCCTGGGCCCCTTGCAGCTGCCTGCACCCCACCTCAGGCCCCGGCCCATCTTCCCCTCCTCTGGGCAGCCGCCAAGGGCCCCTCTTACTCCTCTTGCAGTAACTGCTGACTGGGCCCCTGCGCTTCTCACACTGCTTTGGGGACAGTCTGCTTCTGCTTCACTTCATGGGGTCCATGCTGGGGTAGAGGTGGCACAGGGCTGGGCTCCCTCCACACTGGGCTGCCCAGTGGCTGAATGGCCCCCACCGTCCACACAGTGACCCATCATAAGCAGGACACGGCCATCCTGGATCTGTTAGTGACACCTCTCCCCCCTGGTGCTCACTCTCAGGGAATGGGGAAGGAGTGGGGCACCAACACTTAGTAAGTACCTGCTGTATGCTTAGCTTTGGCTCCTTCTAATTTGTTTTATCTCCTTGTGTGCACCTCCATCTCCCCCCACCAACAATGCTAAGAAGAAGATAGCTCTTGCCATCATGCAGCCAGGGAAACGGGGGCTCAGAGAGATGAAGTGACTGGTCCAAGGTCATGTAGTGACCAAGTGTCTGAGCCAGGGTCAGACCTGCTCTGTGGTGCTGGCTGCAGATACCGGGGCTCCCATCTCCTGCAGGTGGCATGCAAGTCACCAGCCCACACTGCAGGGTGTAATTAGGCTCAACTCACCTGTTTATCAGGCTCTGGGTTTTGATTACCCACCTCCTCTCACTGGGGCCTCCTGCTGGGGCAACTCCTGCATGTGTCAGACAAACGATCTCAGAAATTTGGGGGTGATGCTCAAAAGTGGATAAAACAGAGGTAGTGAGTGAATCACGATGTACAAAGTGACAGGGAATTTGATTTCTCTCCCAGAAACTCCTCTGGCTGCAATTCTGCAAATGGAATTCCCAGAAGTCTGGCCGTAGGCCTGGAGGAGTGGACAGGGCCCTTCCCCCACCTGATGACGTCTTGGAATCCATCTGGGCCAGAGGGCAGATCCAGCCATGGCAGCTCAGTCTCCTCCTAGCTCCCGGGCCTTAGGCCAGCCCCTGGTCTCTCTGGGACCAAGTGTCTCCAGTGGCAAAATGAGGACTTTTTCTCTTGCACCTCATCTGATCATTGTGTGTAAGACATGGCTGAACAGTGTGGTCCGTGGGAACCGGGTGAGTGGAATGCACTCCTCACAGGTTGCTGGGAAGGACAAGGTGAGTCATGGAAAGAAGTCCCCAGTGTGCCTTGGCTGTCACCACGATCACTGGGATGATTGTTGGTGGAGGTCAGAACTGCAAGTCATGTGATGCCTGCAGACTTGTTTGCTGACCGGGTGCTGTGCAGGCTCCTGCCAGGTGCTGTGGGGCATATTCCAGTGTGTCTGTTGAGGCCTGTTTGGAACATGACTTGTGAATTCCTGGAAGACATCCCTGGTTTGATCAATCCATGTCCTCAGACCTGCATCAGACATTTCTGGAATGACTGAGTGAGTGGAAGGATGGGTGAATGGACTGCTTATTTAAAATTTTAGATGAAGACGAAGCTCAGGCTGAGGTTGCCTGGGAAGCCTCACGTGTCCCTTCCCCTGATTCTTCACATCCTCAACCAATTTTCTTTACAATGAGACCTGAATGGAGATAAATCACAAGTCTCTCCCAAAAGGGCTGAGCTCCCAACCCTGCTGCAACGATGGCTGGCTGCTGCATGACGGTGAGCACAGCGGGGGGTGTGGAGGCAGAGGAGGGGCCACCCCATTGCTGCCCCATCCCAAATCAGTTGCATGGAAACAGAACAGAGAGGTCTATTTTCTGACTTGAGTGCACCATAGCAAAGGGGTCTGGGAATGCGCCACAGCCTGCCATGCTCATCTGCATCCCGTGTCTGCCACATGGACAGCGGCCAGGTGTGCTTGGAGTCCACAGATGCCCTGGACAGGGCGGTTTCATTCACAGGATGGATGCAGTGGCTCTTTAGATACAGCTTGGGCCCTGGCGCTTGTCTTCATGGTGTCCCTGTCTTCACTAGGGAAGACTGTAGGACTAGCAAGAGACGTTGCTTCCAAGATGAGGACTCTGAGTTTTCTGAGCGCGTTCCACACGGGGTCCCCAGCTCCACAGGCAGAGGCGCCCACCCTCCTCTGATTCAGGAAAGGAAGAGTCTTTCCTCACTATGTGGTGCCCCTGGGGACTCCCACTGGCAGGGGCTCACGAACATGTTCCCTTGAATCAGGAACTATGAGGTCTGGACTTTGTTGGTGGGTCCTGAAGGGGGATACTCTTGCTAATGTAGCCTAAGGGGATTTTCTGGAAACAGCGATGCATGTCCTCAAGAGACCTGAGAGCATTTCCAGAAGAGGAGCCAGCAGCCAACGTGGGCGATGCATGGCCAGCCCCTCGGTTGCTCTGCCTGCTGGCCCAGAGCCCTGTGGGCAGGTCTCTTCCTCTGTCCCTTTGCTGGAGATGGAGCTGTCTGCTGGCCACGATGCTCCTTGCCTGGTCCCATGTGCTCCCCTTCACGCTCCATACCTGGCAGCACCTGCCACCCCAAGCACAGTCCTGACACTGTTAGGGATGACCATTCGTGGACTGACCACCACGGGCCAGGCCTTCCTCGTCAGAGCTTCACTGAGGTCACTGCAGCACCTCCGTGGGGGCCGAGGACACTGAGGCCCGGAATCAGAATGTTTGCCATGGCAGACTCGGATGCTAGCCCGGGTCTGCCTGACTCCACTCCAGCCTTTCCCTGAGCCACAGCAGCCACCCTGGGTCCTGCTCTGATGTGGCCACCTGGCTGTGCCCTGGGCCGAGTGGCTGCGCCCTGCTGGACCTCACATCCTCCTCCCCGAGCAGGCGGTCAGATGCTGTGGCTTCCGAGGGCCTTCTCAGCTCCCTTGATTGCCACTTAAAGTTCGGCTTGGATTTCCTTGCCTCACACTGGAGCGAGAATCGCACCTTTCTTACAGTAAATGTGAGGCTCCTGTGCCTTGAGCTGAGCTCAGTGGTTATGTGCACGGTGTCACTTAGTCCCCAGAGGGGACATGCGGCTGTTCCCCCCACACTGCAGATAAGGAAATAAAGCAGAAGGATGAGCCACTTGCCCAAGGCCATGCGCCTCGTGGGGTTGGAACCCAGGTCAAAGCCTGCCTCGCAGGCCCCTCTTTACCCTGCGGTTGGCGCTGACGGCCCCCCTCTGTGCCCTGCCGCCCTTCTCTCACTGCCTCTCTCCAGGCACCCTGCTCAGCCCCGGGGTGGAGGCGGCTACTGTCCTCACAGTTCCTGGCATAGCCCTGGTGCGTGACAGGCACAAATGCTTGCAGAACAGACAGATGAATGGTGCTGTGGTTCTCCTTTTTCCTAGAAGCACAGAAACGGGGTCCTTGGGGCCACCTGTAATTGCACAGTGGGTGGCACCATCCCGGCACAGTGATTCTGGGTGACCTCTGTGCGACAGGAACACGACCTCTTCTAATCCTCCTACCAACCCTGCAGGGAAGGTATCTGTTCCCACTTTATAGATGAGGAAATGAAGCCCAGAAAACCTAAGCCACACTGCTCAGAAGGGAGCGAGCTATGATCTGAGCCCTGGCCCACACGGCTCCGAAGCCAGAATCCTTGTCCCCACTGAGCACTGGAGGTAAACCTGGCCCAGTCGACCCTGAGCTGGGCGTCAGCCCTAGGGAATCTGCCGTCCGATGTCTTCTGTCTGGCCGAGGCTCTGGTCTCCCTCCTAGGCCTCCTGTTGCCGGAGGCCTGCCAGGGTGGGCAACCCGGGGGCAACGTATCTCAAGAGACCCTGCCAGCTTCCCATGCTCAGGCTGCCTCTGGGAGCGGCTTCCAGAGCTGTGAGCGCCGCAGTGGGATGAGGCCAGGTGACAGGCGGGGTGTGATCTGACCGCTGCGGGTGGCCGCCTTCCCAGCATGCATGGCACTTGGGCAGGCGGGTGGGCGGGGCTCCTGGCTGCCTAGCTGCGCTTCGGCTGCTGCCTCCAGGGCCTCTCTGTGACTCTTCTAGTCTCCTCGCCACCCTCCGCACCTCCCTCATCTGGAGGGGCTACTCCCACAGGTGTGCCTGGGGCAGAGCTGACCCTGACTTGCTGAGCCCAGGCTGCACTGACCAAGACCCCAAAGGCTTCCAGGGCTGCCAGACCAAAGGACTGACATAGCCCAGCCAGGCCCTGCCAGGGCCCTTTGCGGATGTCCCCCAACCTCTCGGACAAAGCTCAGCTCACTCAGACTGACGTGCAAGGTTTCTAGGACACCCCTGGCCACAGTGCACAGCTTTAAGTTTCATGTCCTGCCAACTCCCCTCCTTATTACCTAACAATCTCTTACGTGTCCCTTGTTGGTCTAACTCTTGTCCTTCAACATTCCCTTGCTCTGGGGAGGCCCCAGACTGGTCTGGGTGCCACCCCCAGAATCCCCCAGACTTCTGAGCCTCCATCTGTCCCAGCCTTGGTCCTACTGGCAGGTCATGTCCAGGTTCTGGCCTGCCCTCTGTCTCCAGCCTGTGAACTCCAGAAGGGCAGGGGACAGATCCAACCGGTGCGGCATTCACAGGTCCTGCTCCCTGCTGCTGGGGGACTCTTCTCCACCTCACTAAGGAATTCACTGCTGCATGCGATGACAAAGTCGTGTGTGATCACCGAGGACTGTGGATACTATCATCAGCCTTAACACTTTTTATCCCTCTGCTATTTTAAAGAATTCTGCTCCTTTCTCTGTCTTTCCTCCACTCATCCCCCTCCTCCCAGGAAGATAGATTCTAGCAGGATTTTACAAAACTGAGATGCTCTAAGGCAGAAAAACAGAAGTCTGTCATGATGCGCAGGCCTCGAGGTGCGGACGGCAGAGCACTGCTCAGAGTTTTGATGGAGGACTTGACCCAGGGTCTTTTTCTCTGAATTATTTCCTGATGTTCAAAGCGGTTCATACTCTCACAGGAAATGTAGAAGTTATGAGAAAGTATAAAGAAACAGAAAAACAACCAATCACCCGTAATTCTACCAGCTGCAGGTGACCACTCATGGCGGTCTGGGATGTCTCCATCTGGTCTTTTCAGTATGTTCTTTATTGAGTCAAAATCACAGTATGTTTTTAGTGCTTTTCACTACATGATGCTCAATAAGCCCTGTCCTGTGCGCACTTTTTTTTTTTAATTGTGCGCACCTTTTTTTTTTTAATGGCTGCATAGTGCTCTATGGTAGGGGACGTGATCTCACATGGGCCATCTTCCTGTTGTGGGGAGTTTAGTCCACTCCTCTCTGTTCCACCTCCTCCCTTCCCTTTTCCACCTGTGTGTGATCCATCACTGTTGTGTCGACTGTGACCTTGGGACACTTGTCTCCAAGGCAGATGACTGGACTACAGAGAGTGCACCTGGAGAGGCAGAGGTGCATTCCAGGCACCCCTCTCCCTAAAGCCCCCAGCGCTTCTGCTCTCAGATCTTGCCAGCCTGGCTCCCCGCTTCCCTGGATTGCAGGTGGTGGCTTTAAACCTCGTGGTCTTATCAGTATAATATCATTTAATCTTCTTATCCTCAAATCTCATTCTTGATGAAAAATTTAAATCCTCTGCCAGATGAAATGCCAGGTCTAATCGGTTTATCTTCCAAATAGAAAAAAAAAAAATGAAAATCTTAAGCATTTTCACCGCTACTTTACAAAAGTACTCTAAAAAATAAGGGAGTGCCCCTAACTATGCCATTTTGCTCATTTTTGCTGAGATACACATCTCAACAATGAAGTTCACGGTTGGCTCCTAGAGGCCCCCTCTGCTCAGAAATACCTAATGTTTCCTCATTGCCTAAGAAATTCCTTTGTGGCCCCTCTGAGCCCACCAAAACCTGGCCTCAACCCTCCAGCTGGCTCCTTCTGCCGCTGCGATCACTCACACACGCACACCCATTCTGCCACATCTGCGGCCACCCGCCAAGTGTGCACTTACCCCCGATGTCTGTGCCCCGACGGTCTCTGCTGTTGCCTCGGCTGGGAATGTTCTCTCTCCCCGGTGCTCCCTCTCCTCTAAGACGAAGTGCACACGGTGTCCCCCGTGCCATGTCTTCCTGGCTCTGTCAACTGGGGAGTGTCACACCTTCTCTGGGCACTTGCTGAGACTCCTATTTTAGCCCATTAGGAGAGCTGGGCTCAAACGTCGTCGATGATTAAGTAGTTCTGCTATTTAATCAAAGCTAACTGCTCAGAACTGCTTCCTCATGTGGAATGTAGGGCAGGAACGCTCATCTCAGAGGGCCACGGTGACAATTAAATAGGCTTAAAATAAATAAGCTTAATAATAAACTAAGCTTTGGATTAAATAAAATCAGATAAGCTCGGCTAACACTCATTTTCCTCTCTCCACTCATTTTTCCTCCGGCTGCCTGTCACAAGCTCTCGGTGCACGTGGGTCTGTGGAAATGACTTGCTTCACTAGGGCAGTGCTCCAGCTCGATGGAACGGATACATGTACAATTCTCCTGTCTCAAAAACTAAGATCATTATTTCTCATAGGAGGTCAGGGTGGGTGGGTTTATCAAATATTATTTTGTCCACATCTTCTCTCTGCTCATCAAAGTGCAAGAATAAAACCTTGTTTTGTCTCTGAGTCTATGTTGTGTCACATAGCCTCCTGCACATGCAGGGCACCTGTGGATGAACGAGTCACCTGCCTTTACATAATGCCAAGTGGCAAAACGTCCCCTTGCTCAGGTCTCAGAAAAGCTGCTCTCTGCTCCCCTGTGAGTACAATTCTCCCCTTGCGGTCATTTAGAGGTGACAGGAGCTACTGTAAGTGGCTGGACCAAAGCTTCCCTGTGAAGCCACCTGATACTTCCACAGATCCCCAGAGCAGCAGACGGTCACTCAGAAGCACTGGAAGGGTTGGGGGCCACGCTGCTCTCAAGCCACTACTGCCAAAGCCACCTTCTTTGCCCAAGCTATTCCTTTGCAACCTCGTCTGAGCTACAGGAACTGCAGAGTTGCCCACTCTTCCCAGGAAAGTCAGGAAGACTTTGACATTGCTGTTCTGGCTTCAGACAAAGTCTCATTTGCTAAAAACTTCTCTTGGATTTGAAAGCAGGTTGGTGGGGGTGCCAGGGAGGGATGAGGAGAGAGGAAGCCACAGCATTTGATGGACAGAGGATAGCTTGGAGCTGTTCTGATGGCCTCTTGGGGTGACAAGGACATTGGGGTTGGAGCCAGAAGGACCGAGTTTGAATCCCCATACCCCTGGTTTCTAGTTTTGTGGCCTCAGCACAGACACCTGATATAGCTGAGCCTTGCTTTCTCCCATTATAAAATGGGACTGCTAATAATAGCTGGCATTTCTCCGAGTACTCACCGCACACAGGGACTGCTCTGAGAACTTGACGAATATTCATATTCCTTAATTTAATTTAATGGCAGCCACAGGAGGCAGGTACTGTTACTAGCTGTTCATACCCACCTTCTACAGACGACAAAATGAGGCCCCAGGAGGTTAAGTAATGTGCCCAAGGCTGCACCGCTGGGGTGACGGGGACAGTTCAGGTTGTCCACCTGTTGCTTCCCCGGCCACCTGCCTTCATCCAGTCTTTACGGGGAGACCCATAAGGGTGAGCCCCTCCCCCCCAGCTACCCTTTGTCCCTCAGAAGGGGCTAGGCTGGCAGGGCCTCCAGGTGAGTGTGGGTGTGGGGAGGGGTGGGGTGAGCGTCTGCTCCCCCATTCCTGTCATGCCAGGGCTGCCACTAGGAAAAAAAATGCCAAAACGTTTCCTGGAACCAGCAGCTCGGCCAGTGAAGGGACTAGAAGGTTCCCATGGGGTAAGTTCAGAAGCTACAGGAGGGATGGTGGGGGTGGGGAGACAGACGGACCCCTCCCACCCTGGGGGCACGGAGAGCCAGGTGGGAGGGCAGAGCTCTGGCTCCAGACGTGTTTGCACGGTGCACCTCCTCGGGGGCGGGTCCTCCCAAGCCACCCTTGTCTTTCTGTCCCTCTGTTGGTTTTCTCTCCTCTTTCCGCTTCTTTTCCCAGCTTCCTCCTGTCCTCTTTACCTTTTCCTCCTCCTCTCCCTCCTTTACTCGTCCTTCCCCACCCCATTTACTCTTCTTGCCGCCCTTCTTGGTTAAACAGATGTCGATCCAGTTTCTGGCTCTGAGCTGCGGGCTGGGAGAGGAAACGAAACCCTGCAGGGCTCTTGCTTCCTCGCTCCAGCTCCCCGCTGGCTGCTCCTTCTGCCTTCCACCTCATTTTCTCCCCACTACACACTGTCCCCCCAAGCCACCGGGTCACTGCAGTTTGATGCCAGCTCCGGGAGGCCGAGGCGCGCGGTGAGGGGCGACGCATCCCAGGAGGGGCTGACCCGATAGCTGGCATCTCCACTGCGCGGTGAGTGGGAGAGGTGTGACCATTGCGGAGACCGACCCAGTCGGGGGCAGAGGGGCTCAGACTCCCCTCCCGGCACGTCGCGAGGCGGGAAGAAAAAGCAAGGTGGCAGCAAAAAGACCCGCGTCCCCCTGCGCCCGCGCGCTCCCGCCTCGCTCCAGCAGCCGCGGGACGGTGCCACGGACGGCGAGCGCGTTCAGCACCCTGGACAGCGCCGCGGCACAGGCCGCCCCCAGCGCGGCCGCGGGTCACTCCGGCTCCGCAGCGCAGCGCTCTCGGCCCGGAGCCCACCCCCGCACTTGCCGCCGCTTTCCGCGCGCCGCTCTGGACCCAGCCCGGCTCTGGATCTCCAGGAAGCCGCGGACGCGCCCGCTCCGCCGCCGAGCTTTCCCCGGCCCGCGCCCGGAGCCGAGCCACGAGCGGGGCGCCCGGGGAGCCGCCGGGCCCTGCACCCGGACGGGGCGCTGCTGTCCAACGCGCTGGTGCTGCCCCGCCGCGCCGAGCGCGCGCCTCGGGCGTCCCCCCGTGAACCTGTCGCTGGGCCACCTGCTGCTGGCGGCGCGCGACATGCCCTACACGCTGCTCGGCGCGCTGCACGGGCGGCCGCCGTCGGGGCCCGGCGTGTGCCAGGCTGTCGGCTTCCCGGACACCTTCCTGGCGTCCAGCGCGGCGCTGAGCGCGGCGGGGCTGAGCGCGGACCAGCGGCTGGCCCTGGGCTTCCTGCTGCGTTATGCCCGGCGCCTGCGACGGCGCGACGCCCGCCTGCTGCTGGCCTACGCGTGGCGACAGTCCTGGCCTTCGCGTCCTGCTTCGCTGCCTTCACCGCCGCGCTCCACGCCGCCGGCTTCGCGCTGCCGCTCGCCGTGCTCTGCCTCACGTCGCTCAAGGTGCTGCGGGTGGCGCGCGGCCACCGCCGGCGCAGCGACGTCGTCACCATGCAGGCGCTGGGGCTGCGCGCAGAAGCCTGTGGCACCGTCACCGCCAGCCTGCCCCAGGCGCACGCCCGCGTGTGGGGCTTCCCCGCGCGCTGCTCGTGGGGTTCATGTGGCTGCTGGTGCCTCCCCTGCGCCTCTGCCGCGTCTGCCTCCGCGTCTGCATTTGCCATATGTGCCCACGGCGCGCGGGGAGCTTGTGCGGGGCGCTGTGAGGTGTGCACCGCCGGGAGAAGTGCCATCCGCCTGCTGTGGGGCGCAGTCAGCCACTCCCCTCCTGCGACACGGGGGGTGGGTCCGAACACTCCTGGCCATTTCTGCTGACTGCAGGCGCCCTCATCGTGACCCGGGATTTCGAGTCTCGGTGGGGTCCACCCCTAGTGCTGTCTGCTCACTGCTTGGCATGCGATTGTCCACTGAGTCTCCAGCTGGTGTCACTGCTCCAAGGTGCCTCCTGCGGGTGGTTGCCCCCACCCCACCCACATGTACACAGAGCCCCCCAAGCTGCTCTCCTGCCCCAGAAGGGCAGGCCCAGGCGGCCTCTCCCTCACGGAGGCTCCCAGTCCTGCCCCTCAGTCAGCCCCTTCTGCACAGATGGGAAGCAAGAGCGAGGGGAGGGGGCGGAGGAAAAGGGGGAGGGACCTGTCACCTCCTTCCTGCCTCCATGCTTCCTTCATTTTGCCTTTAATAAACCCCATCTCTTCGCTCCTTCAATTTCCTGTCCCCTCCCTCGGTCCACCTCTGCCTCTTCATCTGGAACATCCTCCTAGAACCTGATCTTTCTGGTCCCCCCTCCCCCCTGCCTCTCAGCTCTGGGCTCCAGTTCTGCCCCCCCTTGACCACTGTCCTCTGTCCCCTCAGTGTGTGGCAGCGCTGCCTCAGCAAGCAGAAGAGGCACCACCAGTGGGCCACCAGGAAGATCGGCGTCTTCATCGGGCCCTTCGTCGTCTGCTTTGCCCAGTACATCATGGCCGGGTGGGTTCTGGTGGTCAGGGCCCTGTTGTGGGAGCCGCTGGACAGTGGGCTGGTCTCAGTCAGACAGGCCTCTGAGGCTGGGGAACTGCAGGGAAGCCAGCACCACAGGGTCCCTCATCCACACCTGAGGTGCTGGCACCTCACCTCAGCTCCTGTCAAAGACCCTGGGATGGATGTGTCCCCACGTCCCTTTCTATAAATGAGGGAACTGTTCCCTTCGTGGCACAGGCAGGTGTGGGGTCTGTCTGAACGAGTGCCCAGCTGTTTTCAAGCCTAGGAAGGTTTCCAAATCTGTTAAGCAACTGGACCAACCCAGGCTTTAGAAGCCACACTGCCCGGGCATTGACTAGGAGGATGCTGGCTGGAGGGCCAAGCTGGGGCCTCAGGACAAAACCACAGCTAGGGGAGTGTTCTCTTTGCTTCTCACCTGCCCCTTGCCCTGGAGATCTTGGCCTGGGCACGGGTCAGGCCAGATCTTCCCTGGAGTAACAGGTGGTTAGGGAAGATTCTGCACACTGGGCCTGCTGGTGCCACTGTCACGGTGCTGTGATCGGGGCAGTGTGAGTCTGTTTCTGCCCATGGGGTTCTTGGGGTTCTCTTTCTGTGGCTTGAACCCCTGCTGTGGTCAGGCTCCCTGGGTGGTCTCCAATTGCCCATATCTTCAGCTGCAGCAGAAGGACATCTTGATAGAAATGGCTTCTTGGAGGAGTTGATGGCCCTCAGCCTCAAGGGGCTGGGTCAGCTATGGCCCAAGGAGAGGGACCCGGTGTGGGGTACTGTGCCAGGCCCCTGGGTGTGTTTGCACATGGCTCTTCTGGGCTTGCTCTCTAACGCCCTGTGAGGTCAGCTCGTCTGCCTTCTCAGGTCGCTGGGTTTCTTAGGTGTGGCTAGGAGGGGACATATGTTTCCTGAAAACTGGGGAGGCTCCTGGAGCTCCTGTGCTAAGTGGAGCGGGCTCTCTCCTCCCCGTCAGGCTTCCTCTGGGAGCACTTCAGAATCAGCGCTCAGGACATGAACCACGCTGCTCTTGGCCACTGGTCCCATTGGCTCAGGGACATGGAGCCATGTTTCTGGTAGATCATGGCACCCACCTTTCTCACATAAAACGTGGCAAAGGCCTCTGGTTCCTAGGAAACCATATGGGTGCAAGCATGAATGGGGGACCACAGCGTCTTCTCCCATGAACCAGCTATCATCTGAGTATCACGTTTGCGTGTGTGCGTTCACCTGTGTATGTGCGTGCGTGCATGAGTGTACGTGTGTGTATGCATGAGTGTGTGCATGGTGTGCATGTGCACCTGTGAGTGTGCGTGTGTGCAGGGGCCAGTGCTGGAGCTTCAAGAGCGCCTGCATGTGGTCCCGCTCGAGCATCTAGTTTGAATTATAAGTGAATATGAGCGAGCCTGGCTTACTTGGCTGCAATACTGTGTAGATTCATGGGTCTTACTGTTCCTTTCATGTATGTGTGCAAAGGTCTGGGTGTGAACGTGTGAGCATGTGTGTCTGCATGAGTGCACACACGTGTGCAAGAGGAAGGACCTCAGCAAAGGTGCCAACTCTGTGACCTAGGCAGCTCATGGTCTCTCCCCTCCCAAGCCCTTTATGAAAAACGTGGATACAGTGTGGCCTCTTGTTATGAGCACTGGTGAAGTTATGTATTCTTTCACTCACTCACCAAACATTTGCTGAGCACCTACTGTGTGTGGGCTTTGTACTGGTCCTGTGGTGGCAGAGGTGATGGAGACACAGGCCCCGCCTTGACGGGTTCCTGGTTCTGATGGCAGGACATGCCAGTGAACAGGAACCGCAGTGCTTCCAGCGAGCGTGGGGTGTCAAGGTGTGACTGTCGTCACACTCACTGCAGCCTAGGGTGGCTGCCTGCTTGCCTCCCTGTCTCACCTCCCTGTCTCCCCTTGGCCTGGCTGCCCTTGGAGGGCTGGGGGCCAGTCTGATCCACTGCTGCAGCCCAGCACCTGCTATCTTTGAGGGTGCTTGGCAGATGGTCTCCAAACTACTGAGTGATCCAGCCAAGCTTTGTAGCCATGGGGCTGTGGACCTTCTGAGTGAGGTGGGACATCCTGGGACAGAAGTTCACTGCACACAGGGTCATCAGGGTGGGGAAAGCCCTGGCCTTTTGAGGTCCATGATTTAAAGCCATGACCTCTGGCCCCTCAGCCTGCCAGGAACCGGAGGCAGAATGCCTGTCACTGGTTTGAACATGCCCTTGTGACAGCTTTTAGAAGTCTGGTCCCTGGTGCCCCAACCCAGGTTTTACAGCCTGATGTGCAGAGAGCAGAAGGTTGGCTCAGAAGTGTGGGAGGCGCCCCCACCCCACTAGAGTCTCCCACTCTGAGCAGGTCCCTTCCCCTCTGTGGTCTGAACTGGTTTCAGAGGAGCAGCACTGGGTTCAGACCCAGAATGCTGGATCAAGTCCCTGTTCTGACAGTCACATGCTGTGGTCTTGGTGACACCGCTTCCTGTCTCTGAGCCGGGCTCCATAGCCTACAAGATGGAAGCGGTAACAGCTCCTTCGGCAGCCAGTTCCACCGGCGGCTGTCCCACGGCAGGTGCCTAATCCAGATGGTTGAGTTAAGCCGCATGAGGGACCGGCGGGAGAGGCCTGCGATAGTGGCAATGGTGGTGACACTGCCATGTACTGAGCGCTCACTGTGTGCTGGTGACCTCTTGCTGGCACGCAATCCCAGGAGGTGGACACTGTCATCCACTTTGTGGAGGAGGAGCCTGAGGCTTAGAGGGCTCGCACAGAGCCACCAGCTGGTGAGCGTCAGGGCTGCCATTCCAGAAACTTTTGCACCGCAGGGCATGAGTACGTGTGTGTGAAGATTGTCCCCATTGCTGGGTCACCTGCTCCACTTCTCTGACAGGCTGGTGGAGCTCAGGCTTTTGTCTTGTGAGCACTCGCTGGGGTGTCCTAGACAAGTGCCTGGCCTACAGCAAGGTGGCGGCCGACCTGTCCATGTGCTCCCTGTTCCGCTGGTGGCTCCGCCAAGTCCTGGCTGGCGTGGCACGCCAGCTGCTGAGGAGACACCTGTGCCCGATGACTGCCTGCAACAGCTCTCTGGATGTGGAGAATGACATCTGCCTGCAGTGGACACACTGAGGATCCCAGCATAGGGAGCACCAGCCTGCCACAGCAGTGTGGTGTGGCTTCGGGCAGAGGCTGAGGTGCAGGGAGGAGTGGCAGGTGTCGGCGTGGGGAGCACCAGGGAGGGAGGAAAGGCACAGGCTCCGGGTTCTGGGCTCAGCCCCTGGATGCTGGGTGGCCCTAGGACAGTGTCCTTCTCTCTCTGGGCCTCAGCTTCCTCACCTACTTTCTGGAGTGGCTGTGAGGCTTCAGGATGACTGGCAGGGAAGCAGCCTGCATGGTACCCAGTGCGCGGTGGGTGTCCTGTGAGTGGCAGCTGTCATGATGGGTGAGGGCGGCCCAGGTTAACTTCCGTTGTTGCAGCGCAGTTATTAACATTGTCCCCCACCCCCTTCGCCCTCAGCATGGTCCAGGTTTGGAAGATAAATCCCATGGAGTCTGGTTTGGGACTGTCAGACCTCACGTCTGAGTCTGGCCGGGGGCAGGCAGGAGCAGGGGTCCCCTGGGAAGTGCTGAGGCCCAGCCCCCTCTACTCCACTTCCGTCCATCACGACGCAGGGCTGGCACCCTGGTGGAGCCGTGTCCTGTCTCCTTGTCAGTGGTTCACTAGGAGGAATCAGAATCTCGACTAGGGAGGACGTGGACAGTACCCGTGTGCTGAGAGCCCTTCCTGTCGAAGTGCTGTGCGAGCAAATGGGCCCTGCTTCCTTCCCCCACCCCAGCACTGTGCCTCTGCATCCTGATCATGAGAGGATCAAGAAACTGATAGAGGGGACAGATGTCCAGGAGGGTGAGGGGCCTCACTCCCCAGCTGCAACACTTCCCTCAAGCACCAGTGAGCATCGGTTGTCCTCAGTCTACTTATCGGGTGGGGGCACCCACCATCAGTGTGGTTGAACGTCCCCACGGAGCAGCATCCAGGAATTCCGTGCACGTCCCAGCACACACGTAGGCCCTCAGTGGAGAGGCATGCTGTGTGGGTGAGAGTGAGCGGGTGACCGAAGGCACACACTCCCTCTTCCACCCCTGTCTCTGCTGTTTCTTTACTCTTTGGGGCCCAGGGCCATTCCCTGCAGAACCAGGGTGGGCTGCATGATCTCAGCTCCACCACGTGGTGGGATGGACTTTCTGATAGGGCCTCGCCCCTGGAGTCTTGCAGGCACGAGAGCCCACAGCATGTCCCTCCCAGGTCAGCGACTTAGGAGGAGTGTGGACCTGAAGTGTTTCCTTGCAGAGACTGGATTCTGCAAAGCTACTGCACACAGAGCAGCCAGTGCCTTGTGCTGTCAGAGAGATAATAACCATGTACAGCCTGGCAGAGCTGGCTTGACAAATTGCTTTCCAAATAACTGGGATTGTTTGGCTGATTCTCCAACACCTCTCCCGAAAAAGGACATATTTAAAAGTGTCTGCAAATTCTAAAGTGCAATTCAAATAAAATAAATGATTGTGAGGAATAAAGGTAATGATAGGAATATGGCCGAGAAGCAGTCAGAAAGTTCAAACAAACAACAAACCAAGCCCATCCAACCCACCCTGTCATTCCAGCCTGGGGCTGTGGGTTCCAGAGGTGACATGTGGTTGGTGGTCTTCATTCCCCTGCTTCACTGATGGCCTGCGGTGTCCTCTGTGCTCGCTAAGGACAGCGGTTCCACAGAGGAGGCACCCTGGTCTGCTTGGCTGGTAACTCCAGGGCCCGGCCGTGAGCGCAGCTGAGCCACCGCTCCTGCTGGGAGCTGCTCCAGGGGTGGGAAGCGTACTCCGTGCTACCAAACCCACGGCTAGAGCCTCAGGTGCACTCAAGGAGTACGTGTAGCGCGTCCTGTTGGAAGTGCCACAGCTGGAAGGAGGCGCGCTGTTTATGAGAGATGGTGGCTGCTGCTTCTTGCCTTCCTGTGATGCCCATGGAAGTTTCTAGAAGACCATTCAGCCACCTGTGCTGGCATTTTACAACATTCTCTCTGCAGGTTCCTGCTAGCCCACGAAGCTCAGTCACTAGGCTGTCCTCTCCCTTAGGCTTGTGGTCTTTTTTTAATTTGAAAAATACTTTTCATGTGTGTTTAAGCGTATTGCAAAACGGTGTTGTGTCCCAAGAACTTGGTGAACCGACAAACATTTTATTCACAGGGTCTCTCATTTCTCTGAAAAGGGGGAAAATGCTGCCTTTGCAATAGCCTGAAGTCAACTGTTTAATTACCAGGGAGGCGGAGCTTGCTAGGATTTCTGGGCCTGCATGCAGCCCCCTGCTGGGCTTCCAGGACCTCCAGACCAGGCTGCGTGTGTGGGGAAGGGGCTGGCTCATCCTCCAGCAGTTGTTTCATCATGGTGGAGCTGCAAACTCCGTATGCTTTCCCATGTGTGGGCAGGAAACAGAGAGCCATGGGGGGCTGCGAGGCTTGCAGGACATAACTGCTCATTTATTTGGGGGACTAGGGTTTTGACTGATCCCACCGGGCAGAGGGCAGCAGCATTCAGTGAGAACTGGGCAAAGGGAGGCCCTTTTGCAGCCCAGAGGTACAGTCCTCTTGCTCAGCTTGTCTTCTTGTCCTCTGGAAACCATGATCTGGTTTCCCTGGGGCTCCAGGCTATTCAGACAGGGTGGCAGACCCAGGCCAGAAGGGGTTAAGAGCTGGATATCCGCTCCCCTTCCCCTTCATGCTGCCTCACTCTGGCCTTCCCTGTGCCTCACTGGGGGCGTCCGCTGATGGCCACAGCCTCTGGAGCCCTTCCTGGTCCCTGGCAAGGCAGCCCTTCCCTGCACCCACCCTCCTCCAGGCAGAGGGAGCTCCCGGAAAGGCAGTGGTTGTGCTCCTGCCGAGAGCCCTGAGAGGTCCCCAGGCTATGGTCGTGGCTCCTGACCTGGCATTCTAGGCCCTTTCTGTTCTCTGTCCCCTCTGCTTCCCACTCCTATCCACCTGGAGAGGGATAAAGTGCCAGGTGCCCCAGTCTACCTGCCCCTCGCAGGGGGCTGCAGGCTTTCTGGGCATTTCCTCCTCCCCTCTGCTTAGCCAACTCGTCCTTCCAGCCTGGCCCAGTGCTGGGCTGCCTGGCCTAGGCAGACGCCACTCTCTCCTCACGGGCTCCCATGGCCTCAGTGTCCCTCTTTCCAGGGCCCAGCCACAGGGTGTGGT
Source organism: Cynocephalus volans (assembly GCF_027409185.1). NCBI lineage: Eukaryota > Metazoa > Chordata > Mammalia > Dermoptera > Cynocephalidae > Cynocephalus > Cynocephalus volans. The sequence goes on along the minus strand of NC_084468.1, from coordinate 3,694,964 downwards.
CACCGCCTGCTTCCTGTCTGCCCACGCTGCAGGTGGAAGCAGTGTCTGATGCCTTTTTACCCCCAGGGCCTGGCCCAGCACCCACCGTGCAGTGAGGGTCGGGGTGCAAGCATGCACGGCCATCTCTGGGCTGGGGAGAGGACTCCCAGTACCTATGCCGCCCCCATCATCTCTAATGCCCTTTCAAGTGGAGAGTGCCACTGGCTCAGGGCCCTTCAACTGGTGAAGTGGCTGAGAGGGGATGGCAGTGCTGTTCCCATGACACTATGTGACCTCTCACCTAGAAGCTTGTTCCACATGGAGCCATCCATGGCCCATCCGCATGACCCAGGCACTGAGTTCCTGCGGGCTCCCTGGTCCCATCTCGATGGGCAGGTCTGGCTGCTTCCTCGCCCCGGGGCTCATTAGCTAGTGGTCTGGGAGGACGTGGACACCTCCTCACGCTTGGGAAGGCTTAACTCTGTCTTGTGACTTGCCCCTGACAAAGCACTTGGGAGGTCTGGCTCTCTTGGCTAAGGATCCTTGCTTGAGACGTTCCTTCCAACTTAATTGTGGAGGAGAGAGCCTGGTTCCAGGGCTTACCAAATTCTTCTCACTGGGTCTTAAAAACTGACAACAGCTAGAATTGACCCTATTTCATGGAATCAAAATGCTGTTGATTTCAAGCTGTGTTATTTTATGTACCACTGAGAAAGAAAAAACTCACCCCAAATGAGGTCTACAGTAGGAGATGCCTTCCTACAGCTGGACCACCAGGGGCTACACGCTCAGTGTCCACGAAAACCTGACCTGCCCGCAGAAGGGGACAGCGAGGAGACTCCTGTGTCCCCACCTCGGCACTCAGGGAGGGAACAAACCTCCCCTGAGACTGTGCACTGCCAGCTGGATCCGTCCCTCCCAGGGAGCGACAGAAACCTCAGGCGAGGAAGTCCAGGGAAAGTGGCCCTGGAGGCCAGCCGGAGCAAGCACAAGGGCTTCAGGAAGGACGAGGCAGAGTCCAGGTGGGCAGAAGGCAGCACTGAGCGTCCATCGCCCTGGGCTCTGGAGGTGTTGAAACGGGCAGCTTGGAGTCGACCTGAGGCAGCACACGTTCTGAGCCAGGAGTGGATCTACCCCACGGTGGGTCTTGTCCCCTTACCCCAGCCTCTGGGCTGAGCAGCCTGTCCCATCTCAGGGTTGAGTGGCATCTGGATCCACGGTCTGAGCACCGACCTCTGCGTACTGGCCTCCCAGCTGCCCAGGACAGTTGGTAAAGGATGCCCATAAAGGCACATGGCTCCTAAAACCATGTCTGGGCCCATTGCCCAGCAGAAAATACAGCTGGGCTGTGGACCTCCATGTCCGGCCAGCTTTGTCCCCATGGCTCAGGGCATGTGCATACAGATGGGCACACTGCTGGACTGCAGCCGTGGGGCTGTGAGAAGTGGCCAGCAAGCAGATGTGTGCACATCTGGATGGCAGAGTCAGAGCCTGTCCAGCTCCACACAGTGGTCCTGCCCCAGAGGGAGAGAGGGGCTCTGGGCAGACAGTGATCTAAAGGCCCCAGGGCTGTGTTTTCCTCACCGTGGGGCTGAGGAACCTTCGTCTCCCTGCTTCCGGGCCCCAGGGACCTCCTTCCTAGATGGCTCCAGGTGACGCAGGCACGGGCATGGGAGAGGGGAGGCATGTGGTAAGGGTCTGCCTTCTCCCCCAGGTGCAGATGAGGAGCTTGAGCCTCTCCAGGTCACCACTGGCCTCCCCTCCCCAACCCACGATCTTGCCTTTGATCCCTGGTCTAGGGAAAGGGGGACAGAGAAGGGCCTGATGTCACCACCTGGACCATGTATCCACTCCTTTGATGAACGGACTCCATCCTCTGGCAAATTTCATGGGTGCCAGGTTTCCTGCCCAGCCCTGCAGGTGAGCGAAATCAGAAGGAACAGTCACCCCAGGATCCAGCCCAAGTCAGAGGCTCAGAGAGTAGGGAGTCACCCCAGGCCACGCAGGAGCCACCTGGCCCTCCCTGGTACCTAAAGTGTCCCTCCACAAAGACCCCTCCCGGTGCACTCGTGTGTGGACAAGGGTCTGGATGTGGGGGGAGCACCTTAACTTCCCTTATCTGGCCCAGGTCCAGAGCGGGATGACTTGGCCCGGCTCGCTGCCAGCTGCCTCCCCTGCGACCCCCGACCTGTCCCCCCAATCACGGTTTCGGGCAGATCAGCAGGGAGGCCGGCAGCGCTCACGGCCGCTCCCCTGGGCGTCCCGCTGCAGCTCGTGGCGCTGCCGCTGTAACCCGACTCCGCGCGTGGGCGTTCGGGGCGCCCCTCCTGCGCCGGGGGCGGGAGCCCGGCCGCGCGGCCCGAGTGCCACATCACTGCGCCCGCCGCCGCGCCCACCATGCCGTCCCCGCCGCCGCCGCTGCTGCTCCTCGCCCTGGTGGCCGCCGCCACCGCCAGGCCCAGCTGTGAGCCCGCTCGGGACCGCGCCGGTAAGGCCCACACGCCCCGCGCCCGCCCCAGGGGACCCGGGAACTTTCTCCCCGTCAGTCATGTGCCCATGGCCCGGGCGAGAACGTCCCCAAAATGACTTGGACTAGTACAGTGACCTTTGCCCGGGAGGAGACACGGGGCTCTCTAAGTGCTTAGAGAATGGGACCCCAAGGCCCAGCGCAGGGGGCAGCTTGGGGCAGTGGAGGAACGCTGTGCCCTGGCCAGGGGCTGAGGTTCTTTGCCAGCTGGGGCACAGCAGGCGAGGGTGCCCCTGCAGACAGGGTCCCAGCGAGCAGGTGCCAGGACTTTGCAGGGCCAGAGCCGTCCAAGGTCCCCGGATCCTTCCAGGAATGGGGCGGCCTCTGGCCGGTGGCCAACTCTTGACCCCTCCCTCCCAACCCAGGGCTGTGATGTGGACAACAACGTCTCCGGAAGTGGGTCCAGAGGGCTGGGGGCGGGGGCTGCAGTCTCTCTCTGGGAGGAGGGCTTGGAAGCCTCCTGGAGGGATCAGGGGAAGGGAGACGGAGGGCCCCGAGGACCCTCTGGCGAGGCTGTGCCTGTGTGTGTGACCTGACCTAAGAGGTCACGGGGTACTGGGCAGGGGCTGGCGGCCTGGAGTTCTGGGCTGGGTCCTGGTCATGCCTCCCCTCTAGGAGCTGGGCCTCAGTTTCCCTGTGATTCAAAGGTGGGGGATGCATCCAGTCCCATCTTCAGCGTCCTTATCAGCGGCAAACATCTGTGCTCCTGTAGGGCCGGGGTCCCCTTGGGCTCGAGGGTTTGGGTTTGTCAGATTCGGAATCTCTCAAGCCCTGGGGTTTGTGGGTATCTGAGAACTTGCCGAGTGGACGTGCTGTGAGCAAAGTGCCCCTCAAGTGTGCCGAGGCCCGTCTGTTTCCTTTTCTTCTCTCAGCCTGGCTTGTCCTCTCCACCTCTGTCCCTACCCCTGTACCTGTCCCCTCTGTCTGCAGAAGGGTCCAGGCAGACAGGGAGCATGTGTGCGTACGTGCACGTGTGCGTGTGAGCACAGGTGCATGTGTGGGACGCTGCTGGAACTTGCACTGTGTCATGGGTGGCCTCTCTTCTGGACTCTTGAGATCCCAGAGAATGTCTACACTCACAGGCTTGTTGGCACCATGGCCCCCTCCTCCAGGAAGCTTTCCCTGGCCTGCGCTTCTCCCAGGGAGACGTGCAGTCCCCCTCCACTGGACTCCTCCGGACAGCGCAGGCTGTCCCTGGCTGGCGCTGAGTGCCGCAGCAGCAAGTGTTTCTAGAATAAGGATTTATTCTTCCTGAGTCCAGTCTTCCCTCCTTACAGATGAGCGTGGGAGTCAAGTGCCTTTTCCAGGCTGCAAACTGAAGTGGAAAGGCTGGCAGCTTGAGTCCAGGCCCTGTATCTGAGGGCTGCTGTGTCCCTGTCTGATGTGTCCCAGGGACTCACAGCAAGCTGGACTCTCGCCCCCCTGCCTCGTCCCTTATCTGGCACAGGACTCCCAGTCATTATGGGAGCCTGGTGTCTGCTCCTAGTGTCTGGGTTCTGGGTTCAAATCCTGACTCCTCCTCTGTGCTGTGTGACCTCGGTCAGATGGCCTGACCTCTCTGACCTCATTCGGGTCTCTCATCTGCATAGGAGGAACAGCTATAGTCTGTTTAAGAGCAGGGGAGGGATCGAGTTCAAACTCGAGCCTCGGTTGAAGAATGCTGCCACCTCGTGGTCAAGACACGTCACGGTCGTGTGTGCCAAAAAGCAGCTTTTAGACCAGCGCCATCCAACAGAAATATAACGCCAGCCACATCTATAATTTTACATTTTCTAGTAGCCACAGTAAAGAGGCAATAAGAGACACATGAAATTAATTTTACCTACAAGTTTTATTTAACCCAGTGTATACCAAATATCCCAATGTTTTGTCAGCACCCTTAGTGGAATACTCTGCATTCCTTCATTAGTACTGAGTCTGAAATCCGGTGTGTATTTCACACTTTCAGCGCAGAGTGGTTTGGACTCACCGCAGTTCAAACACTCAGTAGCCACATGCAGCTCGTGGCTGCCGCACTGGGCGGTCTGGTTTTAGAGCCTTCTGGGGACTCAGTCTTTCATCCCCTCTGTGTTTTAAGGGCTGCAGGAGAACAAGTGTCTGGGGGTGTCTCCATGTGTCTGTGGGGGAAGGAACAGCATTGTGGATAAACAAGCCACCTTGGTACCCCAGCCTCCGTGTTTCATGGGTGCTGAGATGGACAGAGTGTGGGCTTTGGGTCAACTGGTCCATCCCTTGCTTTAGGGGTGAAAGTCGGAGGCCCAGAGAGGCCAAGCCAGCTGGGTACGGCCCAATGTCATTGCATAACTGGCTGTGTGGACTTGGGATAAGTTGCACAACCCCTCTGGGCCCCTCCTCCATGCCACCGTGGCCAGAGCAGCACATGCTGGGTCTGGCTTATTGTCACAGATGACACCGTGTCCCCCATGAAAGATGTGCTGCAGTCTTAACCCCATACTTGCGAATGTGGCCTTACGCAGAAATGAGGACTTTGCAGATAAAATCTGATTGAGATGAGGTCATGCTGGATTGAGGTGAGCCCTAAATCCAATGACTAGTATCCTTAGAAGAAGAGAGAGCTTTGGACACAGACCCACAGGGAAGATGGTCATGTGACCACAGAGCCAGAGACTGGAGCAATGCAGCCACAAGCCAAGGAGCACTGCAGCCACCAGGTGCTGGAAGAGGCAGGAAGGAGCCTTCCCTGGAGCCTTCGGGGGGAGCACAGCCCTGCCGACACCTTGACTTCAGGCTTCTGGCCTCCCAGAGCTGGGAGAGAACGAATTTCTGTCACTTTCAATCCCTTGGTTTGTGGTGCTTTGTCACAGCAGCCCCAGAAAACTAATCCACCATCTCTGTCTCACATGTAGTGGCCTCCCTGGAAGTGGTTGGTGACCAGGTCAGCAGATACCAGCTACTTGCTGCCACTTGTGAACCCCAACGGAGTCACGAGGCCTGGTGGGAGGGTCATGAGGGCAGCTTCCCCCGCTCACTGTGCAGCCTGAGTAGAGTGGTGACATCACACATCTGGGAGCACTGAGGACTGTGACGGCATGTGAGCCACAGGAGGGTGCACAGAGGTTCCTGCCCACGTGCCATGGGAGCAGACGGCCCCTGCCCTCTGGGGTGGACTCAGGCTCCCTCACTACCAAGCTGTGCTAGTCCCATCACACACTGTGGGGACCCGTGGGCAAGGTGGGTGGGCACACTAGCCCTCTCTGTGGGGTCAAGGCTGGCTGCCCTACTGCCCAGGTACTTTAGGAGAACTATGCTCTTGCCCGGTGTTTCCCCAGCGGTGCCAGCTGGAACAAGATGGAATCCTCCAGCTTGTGTCCTAGGCTGGTATGAGATAGTGACAGTAATGACACACATTGTCATTTGTGGAATGTCTTCCCCATGCCAGATCCTGGGCTGGGCACAAACGTGGTCATCTTGTAGGACCTTCACAACATCTTCACAAAGTGATTACATTCAACCCCAAATAAAACAGGAAACAAAAGCACAAAGAGCGGCTTGTTCGGGTCTCCCTGCCGTGACGAGGGTGGGGTTGAGCTGTCTAGGTCCGGTGCTAGGCCTCTTCCCTGCCCCCTCTGTCCTCGTGGCTCACGGTCAGTATTCTCCTACCACTCGGATGGCACAAGGAGGGAGAGGAGCCCCAGGGTGGCAGGTGCCCTCCCGTGGGCCGCGGCACACACCCAGCTCTACACCAGAAAAGCGCTCGCGTGGATCTTGTTTGTTGCTGGTTATGAGGGTGGGAACCGGTGTTATCCTATGAGCACCTGGTGGAGTCATGGTGCCCTAAGTGTCACCTTGCCAGGTGAGCTTGTGAGCTGGTCGGATTAGGGATTGGGGAACCTGGTTGCCCCATCCAGGGTGTGGAAGCTGAGCCCCGGGAGGTTCCCTAGAGAGGCAGCTGCCCAGCCAGCAGAGCGGGACGAGCGTCCACCTGTCCCGTTGGTCCCCATTTGGGGAGCTGGTATTGGCTGCTGACTCAAGCCAACTCTCCACACCCCCAGGGCTTGAGGGGACCTCCTGAAAGTGGCCCCACCTTCCCGACCTCCGAGTTCAGGCCTGGGTTCCCAGTGGTTACAGGATTGGAAGGGAGGCCTTTCGCTCTGGTTCCAGCCCGCTTCCCCGCCTCCTGGGCTCCCCCCAGCCCCCACTCTTCCACACCTACTGCTGACTTCCCCTGTCCTGGGTTCCTGCTCTCCTCCACCCAGCCTGCCCTTCCCCTCCGGGCCAGGCGGACTTCTGCACAGGCGTGTTCCAGTGCCAGCTGAGCATTCGCTCTGGCGCCGAGCTCCCTGTCTCCGAGCCCATCCCTCCCTCTGGCGCTCACAGAGCACCCGGAACCTGCCTCTGACATGAAACTTAGCAGGCGGCGTTGCGTTGGTGTTACTTGACCTTCCCAGGGGTCTTACTGTTGGGTCCCTGTGTCTGGGCTTCGGGGAGGGCCCATGGAACGCCACAATTGCAAGGATAGTTTTGTGTGTTGATCCTCTTTTATGGGAAGAGGGTCCCAAACTCTAGAGATGGGAAGAAACCTCTTGCAAGGTGTTCTGGAGGGCAGGGAGCCTGCCCGCGACTGGCTTGTGGGGGCCTTTGCACACTGCAGGGTCAGAGTCAGCGGTGTGGTGGAGCCACTGTGCAGGCTCCCCAGGGCTGATTGTTAAGTATTCGGGAACGTTGTGAGAACTGGTTGTTAAACTGCTGAAGGCTGAAACTGGCCACGTTGGAAGCATTTACACTGTGGCAATTGCCAACCCTACAAGTCAGAGCCTTTACACCTAGGAGGGCAGCTTACCTGCACACCGCTGCTCAGTCCCAGGCTTTTGGATGCTGTGGAACCTGCACCGCTCTCTGGCTCTTTGCCTTAGACAAGCCGTGTGACCTTTCTGAGACCCAGTCTTCTCACTGGAGAAGCGGGGGTGACTGTGGCATGTCCCTTGGAGGGCCGCTCTGAAGACTGAATGAGATAGAGCTGTGGAGGGCAGGGTGGGTAGGGCACCCAGCAAGTTCTCAGTGAGTCACCACCAGTGCCCATTGTATGGGCTGCGTGTCCCTAACAGCTGCCGTCTCTCTTTCTAGGTGGGTGCCACAGGCCGTCAGCTGAGGACAGCGGTCTGGTACCAGCTCCCCTCGTTTTGTTTCACAGCAGCTCTGCAGCCCGTCCACGCTATCCCAGCATTTCTAAAATGTTGAGCCCATGGTTTCCGAAGCAGATAATGTGTAACTTGGCCCATGAATCAGCTCCAACCAAATCTGAAAGGGCCATGGAGAAATTAGACACAAGAAGGGCCAGACCCCGCCTCTGTGGCACGGGGGCTCCAACCCTGGCTCTGCCCGCCTGAGCCCCTGCAGGGACTCTCTTTTCACTCCTCCATCTGCCCCCACCTCCCTGCTCAGCACCCCTTCCCCCCGGGGTCAGCTCTTGATGGCTGGGGCCAGGCCTTGCATGGATATGTGCTGTGTGCCCCCCGGTCACTGTCCTGTCTCCACCATCAGCTCTGTACCGGGCACCTGCTGAATCTGCGGGCTTGGGCAAGTCCCTTCCCTCTGCGCCCTGATCTCCTCTTCTGTTAAGTGACCTCACAGGATGATTTTGAAAGTTATGTGGGGTCCGGACTATGTGAAGTGCTCAGGATAAGGCCGGGTCTGTTTTCAGAGCAAAGTGCTTCTTCAGGTCACCTCTGCCAGATTTGGGCATCTGGCATATTCTAAGTGGAGGGACTAGACTTTTAAAAAATCAGGAAGAATGTTTCCCAATACAAAAGTCAATGACACATAAAACATTTTGAGCAGAGAAACGCTGAGCAGAAGCAGCCCAGTCCTTTCCAATCTCAGACATGGAAAAGTGACAAAGTCCTATGACATGTGCCATGCGATGCTGCATCTGCAAAGTTGACCGAGGACAGGAGGAGAGGCACACAGGGGCGAGAGTGAAGAGCAGGGACACGGGTCTGCACCAGAGGGGTCTGGAGGGCCCTGCCTGGCAGAGGAGGGCCTTCGGAGATGGGGCGGCTAGGCCCGTCCATCGCTGTTTACAGCTGTTCACTGGCTGGACAAATAGCCCCGCGAGCAAGCACGAAGAGGCCCAGGGACAGTGAGGACCGTGCCTCCTCTTGCCTGTGCTTAGAGCCATGACAATCTAGTCAAGCTGCAGCGGTCCCTACTCAGCCTTCTCGTTAAGCCCCAGCCCGAACCGACTAACCAATTAGGGACTGTTCTCCCAGAGATATCTGAGCAGGGCGCAGCTTTGGGGACTCCCTTGCTTTGGGGCTGCGTCTTCAGGGGGGTGTTGCGCTGTTTCTGTCGGCCTATTTCCTGGGCCTTAGGGTAGGCGAGCCCTCGGCAGGCTGGCTTCCTGTCCCCACTGTGCACACGTGAGGGCTGGGCTCAGTCGCTGGTGGGTAGCTGAGCCCAGTCAGGCTTAGGAGCCTTCTCTGATTCTCCTACAGGCCCTGGCTTCCCCCAAAGTAGCCCTTGTCCTAGTCCCCTCCCCTGCCAGACTGTGGATGCCACACCCCTGCAGGCCCTGGCCCTGGGTGGGGTCTACTTGGGCGGAGCAGGCCCTTGGCAAGGGTCTGACGGTGTGGGCCCTTGTGAGAGGGAGTGACCTGCTGGCCCTGCCTTCCCAGCCATCTGCGTGGACCTGCAGCTCCAGACCTGTGGGGACACCGCCTACAACCTGACCGCTTTCCCCAACCCATTGAAGCACCGGTCGCGGGCGGCAGTGGAGTCCAGCTCCGAGTACCTCCTGCTGAGCGTCCTGCATCACCTGCTAGAGGGCCAGTGCAACCCCGACCTGCGGCTGCTGGGCTGCACCGTGCTGGCTCCGCGGTGCGAGGGCGGCCGGGAGCGTAGGCCCTGCCGGCACGTCTGCGAGGGCCTGCGGGAGGCCTGCCAGCCCGCCTTCGACGCCATCGACATGGCCTGGCCCTACTTCCTCGACTGCTGCCACTACTTTGCGTCTGAGGAAGAGGGCTGCTACGACCCCCTGGAGCATCTTCGGGGTAGGGAGGCCTGTGGGGTGCTCTGGGGAGTGGGCGGTGTGAGCAGCAGGACTCGGTCAGGACTGCGAGCAGCACTGACCACCTGGCTTTGTCCACCAGTGCGACAGTGCAGGTCGGAGGCTGCTGGTGGGGGCAGCTCATTGCTGACGAGCCCCCCAACAAAAGGAGCCGGGTCTGGGGCAGGGTGCGAGTGGAAAGGTCAAAGTAGGGACAGTGCCTCAGGCGAGGCCCTGTACGGAGCCTCCAGATGAAGTTGGCTGGGCTTGGGGTGCCGCTGCGTCTGTGTGCGCTGGCTGTGCGCCTGGTCTGGGTGGGCAGGGTGCTTGCCCCGGGAGGCCTGCCAGGCAGAGCCTTGTAACTGCCCAGGGCTGGACCTGAAAGATCACACAGGGGACTTTGGCCTGGAGCGGACTCCTCAAAGCAGGGCCTGGGGGCCAGTGGAAGCAGTGGGAGGGGCTGCGGAGAGACAAGCATTGGCTTCTCATGAGGACAAAGCAGTGGAGGTTAAATAGCAGCCCTGGGGACAGCGGGCCACGTATCTCTGGAGGTGTGCAGACCGGCTCTATGGGCGCTGGGCAGCGAGCCTGGGGTTGGGGGGCACCAGCCCTGCTGTGGCTGTCTGCACCTTTCCCCTCTAGTCTGTGGTCCACCCCAGCTGATGAGAAGCAGAGGGTCACCAGAGACCCAGTGTGAGGTGCACAGTCTGGCCAGTGGAACTGTCTGTGTGATGGGATGTTCTGTGCTGTGCCATCCAAGCAGTGGCCACTGGCCACACATGGTCCTGAGCCCTTGGAATGTGGCAAGTGCAACTAAGCACCTGGTGTTTGCAGTTGATTTCATTGTGATGGGTTTAGACCTAAATTGAAATAGCTGTGTGTGGCCGTGTGTGCCGTCAGGGTGGTGTGGGGCAGCTGGTCCTGGCTGTGTGTCCCATACGGGCAGCATGGTCCTGGTCCTGAGAGCCGCACAGGAGCCCACTCACCCTGAGCTTCAGCCCCACCCACATTTTATACGTGAGGAAGCGGGGGCCCCGGCACAGCTGGTGGTGCAGTGTCTTTCTTTGGCTGGAGTGACCTGGGCCAGGCACTGATGGACGGATTGCCTTTTTCATTTAGCAAGCAGCTGTTGAGCACCGGCTGTGTACGTGGCTCTGTGCTGGGATGCTGTCACAGACATGCACCTGGGCTGGGCTCCAGCGAGCCTGGGGCCCAGGCTGTGTGGGGGCTCAGGGCCGACCCTGGTGCTCCTCAGGGCCTCAGGCTCTCATCTGAGAGGGGCTGACTCCAGCCCGCGGGGTGCAGCAGGCGGTGGGAGGTTCTTTGCCACAGATAGGTGCTGTCCCGTGTGAAGGGATCTCAGTCCCCACAGAGGCGGGACCAGACGGTGGAAATGGCCAGGGAGGGAGGGAGGGAGGCCAGACAGCTCCAAGGGCCAAGCCACTGCCCTGGGAAAGCCAAGAAGTTGGCGTGAGGGAGATTATTTTGGGTATCTCCACCACCAAATTGCTGGTTCCGTCTGTTTTCTTTCCCTTTTTGAGCAGAAACAAAACCACAGGACAAGTGAGACATTTGGGGGACGTGTTAACTCTTTGTGGCCCCCAGGACCAGCCTGCAGGGCCTGCCTGCTTCTGTGGGCAGGACTGCGAGACCGCTGTTTGGGAGGAACGCCAAGGGCTGTCCTCAGGTGCTTCTGCTCCAGTGAGTGGGACAGGAGAGCTAGGGGCCTGCAGATAGCCCTGAGAAACATCCAGAACCCCTCTCCTCCCCGCTTTCTTCTCTCCTTCCTGGTGGAGGCACTCACTGTCGTGTTAGTAGTAACAGCAAACATTTGGAAGTGATCACGACAGCAGAAGGGTAGCTTTTCAAAACTTCCTGGCTGATTCGTGATGGTGTGGACCCTGTTTACACCGTGATGCCAAGTACAGAAGGCAGAAGACGAAACAGCAGCAGCACGAGGGCAGGCTGGGCAGTCAGGGAGAGCACGCGCCATCAGGAGACGGCGCACCGCACGGGGGCTTTCTTTGAGTGGAGGGTCCTGTAGACAGGCCTCTTCCTTCCTGTTCCACTGTTGTGTGTTGTAGGAATTCTCCAGGTAACTACGTACTGCTTTCATTCATAATGACAGTACCAACTGTGTCCTTGTGCAACATCTGTTGGGGGCTGTTATTGGCTGTCGATACTCTTATATGTGTTATAAAGGGAATTTTTATTAAAAACATAAACACAGATCGGCAGAGAGCCATCCCAGGGAGACACAGGGGTTCCACCCCCAGGTTGCTGCAGTGCAGTGGGGATGGGTGGGAGGGTGCTGGGAGTGGCCACACGTCCCCGGGCAGTGGGAGGAGAGGCAGGACTATCTGTGGGTGGGTGGGCGGCATGGCCCGAGCTGTGGCCTAGTGCCTGGTGGCCCACAGGCTGACCCCAGCTCGTCCACTTCCCCAGGAGGCCTGGAGGCTGATGAGGCGCCGCCCTCGGGCCTGCCACCCACCTTCATTCGCTTTGCTCATCACTCCTACGCCCAGATGGTGCGCGTGCTGAAGCGCACGGAGGCTCGCTGCGCCCACGTGGCCAAGACCTACAGCATCGGGCGTAGCTTCGATGGCAAGGACCTGCTGGTCATCGAGTTCTCGGACCGCCCCGGCCAGCACCAGCTGAGTGAGTGCCTGTGCAGGCTCCGGGCCGCTGGGCCGTGCGGTGCACAAGCCGGGGGTGGAGGGGGGTGGGGTTACTGGGTGGGGTGAGGGCTTCGGGGCTCTGCTTGGTGCACGGCCACAACCCACAGGGCATGTGGATCTGCTGTACGAAAAAAGGAGGATGTCCCCAGAATATTCATTTTACTTGAAAATTTGGGGGGTGGGGAGATAATATTATTGCCTAATAATGGAGACTCTGCTCTAGCGGGGATGGAGTAGATATAAACCAAACAAGAAATTTAAGACAGGAGACAGTGCAGGGGTTTGGGCTTGCAGAGAGAGAGAGAGACGCAGCCCAGGAGTCATGGCAGACACTGGGGGGAGGGCAGGGCCCCGGGGATGTGGCGGCACCGGTCAGGGAGGAGCACCGAGACCCGCGCACAGGTGAGGAGCGTGACCGTGCACTATGTGTTGCACCATGTTACAACCTTATCTTCGCGCGCCAGACCCCAGGCAGGTCTGTGTGGCCCTCAGTCCTGGTCACTTCGTCTCTGCTCTTCCAAACCTCACCAGAAACATGATTCCATAGGGTGATATGAAAAAGCAGTTTTTTCATTTTAAAAGCCGAAGTTCGCGTCCATCTCCATCAGGCTTAGGTGTCCTGTTTTGAGACGGGAGAGGTCAGTGTGGGAAATGCTTGATTTCATCGTCCCTTCGTAGCTGTCTTCTTGCAGGGAGATCAGGAAATCAAACTCTATTGCAGTTGTAATGTGCGGGCCACTCGAAGCTGCAAAGGAGCCCCTCAGGCTGGTCATGGGGTGACTGTGTAGTCCACGCCCCTCCTAGGGCACTGAGAGCATTCGGGGCACAGAGGCCAGGTCCAGGGCATCTGGGAGAACCAACGAGCCCAAGTGCTTCCTTGTCCTTGTCGGCCGCCCACCTGTCCCCATGACCATGCTAGTTAAACAGGATCCATCTAGCAGCTGCTCCAGTGGACCCTCAGTCCTCACAAGTTACTGAAAAATGTACCTCCTCTTGGGTAATCAACTCAGGTACCTTTTTCAGGGTGGCCACCTCAGCCCAGTTCTCCTATCGTCCTGAGCGACGTGGCCACCAGGAGCTCCAAGGCCCTATCCTCCATCAGAGGTCAGATCATCTGGCCACACTGCAGTCCACCCTGCTGCACCCATCTAGATGTGGTGTGGAGTCTGAGGACATTGGTGTTTACTCCCACACCTGCAGGTCCCTGGGCTGTGCACAGCTGGGGAGGGAGACACCATTTTCCAGGCAAGCAATGTGAGGTTCAGGAGGAGGGGTGACTTGTCCATAGTCACATAGCTAGTAAGGCTGCCAGGTCCCAGTCCACTCTCCCTCCCAAAATCCATCCATGGATCCACCCATCCATCCATGGATCCACCCATCCATCCATCCATCCATCCATCTATCCATCCATCCATCCATCCATCCATCCACTCATCATCCATCCACCCAACATCCATCTATCCATCCATCCACCCACTCATCTATTCATCCATCCACCCACTGGTCCATCATCCATCCACCCATCCATCCATCCATCCATCCACCCATCCATCTATCCATCCACCCATCATCCATCCATCCATCCATCCACCCACTCATCTATGCATCCATCCACCCACTGGTCCATCATCCATCCATCCATCCATCCATCCATCCTCCATCCATCCTCCATCCATCCATCCTCCATTCTTTTATCCATCCATCCACCCATCCATCCATCCATCCACCCACCCATCCACCCATCCATCCATCCATCCACCCATCCACCCATCTACCCATCCACCTATCCATCCATCCAGCCAGCCACCCATCCATCCACCCATCCACCCATCCACCCATCCATCCAGCCAGCCACCCACCCATCCACCCATCCACCCATCCAGCCACCCATCCATCCAACCATCCATCCATCCACCCATCCCTCCATCCATCTATTCATTCATTCAAGCTTCCTTCCCAGCTAAGCACCAATATGCACCTTGACTTGTTACACAACATTAATAGTGGCTATCAGTGAAATCCACATGGATCAATGATACCAGATGTTGTTATTAATATCCTTGATGTGTCATAATAATAATTATGGCTAACCATAAGAAATTAGCTCAACAAAAGTGATGACCTTGATGGACCTCATGATAACAGAGATGCTTGGTTCAAAACAAGTGTGAATTGGTCCACACATCTGGTCACCCTCACCAAGAGGGGAACCTCAGCCTCTTGTTACACCAGGGCTTTGGGACAATGCCCCAAGTCACTGTATCTCCCCCCAGTGGAGCCTGAGGTGAAGCTTATCGGCAACATCCATGGCAATGAGGTGGCGGGACGGGAGATGCTCATATACCTGGCCCAGTATCTGTGCTCCGAGTACCTGCTGGGCAACCCCCGCATCCAGCGCCTGCTCAACAGCACCCGCATCCACCTGCTGCCCTCCATGAACCCGGATGGCTATGAGGTGGCCGCCGCTGAGGTGAGCTCCTTGCTGCCCGTGTCTCATGGGCTCTGCCTCCAACACGCCCTCGTTCCTCGTTTACTAGTAGTTTTTGCTAGTGCTGACACACACCCACTGTCCTGGGCAAGGTGGAGGATTCATCAGGTGTCCATGTCGGCGAAGTCCTGTTCTGGGGGCAGGGGAAAGGGTGTTGCACTAATTCCACAGTGTATTACCAAGGTGGTGCATGGGACAGTAGAGGTTATGATGGAAAGGAATGCTGGCTGGGGGTCAGGGAAGCTTTCGGAAGAGGTGACGTTGTAGCAGTGCCTGAGGCAGGTGGGGGAGCAGCGGAGGTTACTGTTTGGGGGCACTCCAGGCAGAGGAGTGTCTGTGCAAGGCCCTGAGGTTGGGGGATCAGCGGAGGGGCTGAGAGATGGGAGAGAGGTCAGGGCAGCTTGGCTGGATGTGCCGCAAGCCCATCCCACGAAGCCAGAGAGACGCTGCTGTCCCTGCTGCGACCCTCAGCCCAGTCGGGCTCCCTCTGGAAGGGGTCGGGTGGGGTATGCCAGCTCTGATTGGGGAATGGCCTGTGTGTTCAGGGTGCAGGCTACAATGGGTGGACAAGTGGGAGGCAGAATGCGCAGAACCTGGACCTGAACCGCAACTTCCCGGACCTGACGTCCGAGTACTACCGGCTGGCCGAGGCCCGCGGCGTGCGCAGCGACCACATGCCCATCCCGCAGCACTACTGGTGGGGTAAGGTAGGAGCCGTGCTGCCTGCGCCCACCCCACCGAGGCATCCCTGGTCATTCTGGGACCTTCCCCCCAGGGCAGGGGAGCTTCAGTTCTTTGAGCCTCAGTTTTCCATCTGTGAAATGGGAATAATTCCTCGCTGGGCTGTTGGTGGGATTCAGGGAATGACGTATTGAAAACAGCCTCTGGCAGGTGCTCAGGGTAGGTGCTGAGTCCTTTCGAGGCCATCCTTGCCCTGGCCTGGACGATGCTTTGTTGAGGAGACTTTTTACAGTCAAGCATGTGCTGAGCACATGATGCATGCCAGGCACTGAGCGAGACAGGCGGGTCTTTCATCTGAGGAGTGGGCTGCCCCAGGCAGACACACCTGCAACTAATGTCACCTGCTCAGTGCAGGGACAGGGCAGCTATGAGCTTTGAAAGCCCTGAGGAGGCATCTGCTCCTCCTGGGGGCCCGGGAAGGCTGCCTGGAGGGGGTGACATCCCTATGAGGCGGGGAAGACAAATCCAGGCAGAAGGACTGGCATGTGAGAGAGCTCAGTGGTGCCTCAGTGGAATCCCACAGGCTGGGCAGGAGTGTGGCCAGGGCTCAGGGACAAGGGGGGCGCCGGGGGCCTGGGGAAGGCTGTGGATGCCGTGGGCACGGCCGGGAGCTGACAGCGAGGAATGCCCAACCCTGAGGACGGCTGCTGTGTACTGGACAGGTGGCCCCTGAGACGAAGGCGGTCATGAAGTGGATGCGGACCGTCCCCTTCGTGCTCTCGGCCAGCCTCCACGGGGGTGACCTGGTGGTGTCCTACCCCTTCGACTTCTCCAAACACCCCCAGGAGGAGAAGATGTTTTCTCCCACACCTGATGAGAAGGTGAGAGGGTGCATGCTGTGAGGGGCAGGGCAGGAGCTGGGACGGGGACGGGGAGGGGGTTGGTGTGGAGGTCCCCTCAGAGCTGGCGCCTGTCCCCTTCTGAACTCAGGGAAGCTGAACGTTTAGGAGCCCCTGTGCTCAGGGCCGGGCACCCCCTCCAGCCCAGCTGGAAGTAGCCCCTCCGTCCTCTGATCTCCCCTATGCTGGCCGCACTGCCCTTGTCTGTGTCCTCCCTGGGAGCTCTGGGGTCGGGACCCTGGCTGAGTGACCACCCGAAGGGAGTATCAGTTCTGGGCCTGACCGGCAGAGGGCGGTGCTGCAGCGCGCATGGCCCCCGCGCGGCTCCTGCCTGCGTCCCTCCTTTCCTGCGGCCTCCTTGGGAGTCAGTGGTGAGCGGATCGGGTAGGGAGGGATTCTGGCCCCGCTGTTCACGTGGGCCCTTAGGCGAGGCCTTCCCCTCCCCAGACCTTAGTTTCTCTACCTGTTCATAGCCCAGCAGGAGATGGGACGATGATGATGGCAGACCCGCCCCCCCCCCCCCCAGTTTTGTCTGCAGGCCCCCAGCCCTGACTGGTCCCTCTTTGTGCCCAACACTGAAGCTCATGCAGGCTGGTCTTCTGGGAAGGGTGTGGGAGTTGGTCCCTTCCCATTTTATGGGTGAGAAAACTGAGGCCGAGGGAGGGGATGTGACCTGAGATGGGCCCCAGCCCACAGCCATGCACTGGAGCTTAACTGCAGAACTGCCCAGGTGACCTCCCCCGTCCCCAGAGGCCAGTCCTGCCCTCCACCACGGCCCCTCCTGGACGACTGAAAGGTGGAGGCCTTGACCAGCTGGGGTGGCTTGGGAAGGGCTGAGCTCTCAGCGTCGTCACTGCTTAGGCCTCCTGGGGGGGTCACTCACAGGCCGAGAGCCAGGCTGCTCTCGACCTCCCTAAGCCCGACCTTCCCTGGCAGTTTCCATGTGGCATTTGGAGCAAAGGCAGGGAGGGAGGGACACGTCCTGAAAGGGTGAGTGGTAGGCACCAGGGTCCCTGCTGGCGACGTTTGCACACCACTGTTCTCCTTGCTGAGGCCACCTAGCCAGGGGCACAGCTAGGCCCCGCGCTCGGCCACCCGGACCTCAGCCCTGCCTCCCCCAGTCCCTTCCCTGTGTGCCGTAGGTCCTGGGCCACTGTGGGACTGGTCCCTGCTCTGAGGGTCCTCAGTCTATGGTGGAAGATAGAGCCAGAAATTGGCTAAGACAAGATGGCCAGGGCCATGACAGAGGGCTGCCAAGAGGCTGGGGCACTCAGGGAATGCATGTGTGTGTGCACGTGTGTGTGTGCGTGTGTCAGGGGTGAACCCCAGCCTGGTCTGGGGCTGAAGGAGGGCGTTTCTCAGGTGAGGACGCCTTCCCAGTGGAGCCCATGGAGGAGGTGGGCTCCTTCTGGCTGCAGGGCAGGGATGGGCGTGGGAGGCACAGGTGACAAGGGCTCAGAGGCGGGCCGTGCAGCGGGACCTGGGCATGAAGCAGTGGGTCCAGGCCAGCACCCTGCCTACCCTGAGACCCAAAGGAGCTGAGCCCACAGCGCCTGTGTCTACCAGCCTGTGTGTCCTGCCTGCGTCTGTCCTCTCACTCATTCACCCCCTCACCCCCTGACCCTCGCCACCAGCACACACCAGGCTCTGTGCTCAGAGCTCAGTACGGAGCCCCCAGGGCTGGCTGGTGGTCACTGTCAGCCTGGCCTCAGCACCCCTGTGCTCTCAGAGGCAAGGCCGGTGTCTTCAAGTGGCAGGAGCCCCTCCGCTTGGGCTCAGCATCTCTTCCCTCAGAGCTAGACATATGAGGATGTGCCGGGTGCGGGGGGAGTTCACCTCAATGAGTCCCACCAGAGTCAGAAAAAATGACACTGCCCCAACAGCCATCAATCACTGATCAATAATCATGCAGCCCTGCAGCCGGTGGTGGTCTCTCTGGAAACCAGAGTCCCAGGAGAGGTGTGCATGCGTGCGTGTGTGTGTGTGTGTGTGTGTGTGTGCAGAGAGGGGCTGACTAGAGTGTCCCAAGGGACCCTCCCCCAAACTTCCATGGCACTGTGCAGATGACAGCCAGCACCTCGGGCAGAGTCTACGGCCCTCCAGGCTGACTGCAGCTGCCTCTCACAGCTCCACACCCACCCCTTCTGCCAAAATCCTGCTCCTGAGCTCAGCCCTGTCCTGCCTGCCAGGCCCTCGCTGTCCCTGCCCATGCCGAACTTACCCCCAACCTCCCCCAACCCAGTTGTGTGACCCCTTGCACCGGCCTGGATCAGCTCCCTGCCCCACCTGCTCCCTTTCTGACAGAGGGTCTCCTCCCCAGGACAGACTCATCCCAGCTGTGCAGGAGGGTCCAGTCATCCATCTGACCCATGCTTGGGGGCCTCTACCCTGGGCCAGACCCCATGCCCGGCTTGGGACTTACAGACAGCTGAGGCCCCACCTGGAGGGGACCTGTGAACCCTGCCCCAGGCGAGGGGCCGATATGGGACGGCTCTGGGCTGGTGGACACCAGCAGGGGAGGGGGCCACCTGGGGTCCTGGCCACACACCAATGTGCCAGGGAGTGTCCTGTGTCCCTCTACCAACTGCAGTGGGTGCTACACGTGGCTTTGGCAGCCGGGCAGGTGGGGCAGCTGGAGAGGGGCTTCCTGCAGGCTGAGGCCCAGCTGCTGATGGCGCCGGTTGGCCCTGGGAACATGGAGTGATGCCTGTTCGTAGACAAAGTTTGCTTAGGAGACAGTCTGTGACAACATGCCGCCTACCTCCATCCCTCCGACAAACCCCAGACTCTCCCGTGGCCTGTGCGCTGTGAGGCTGTGGAGGCGCTTTACACACTGCAAATCGGGCCTCCCCATGCCCTGCCGAAGTCACTTCAGTGTGGCCCTCTCAAGAGGCAACCCATATTCCCTAGATGGGTGTACAGGGGCTCCGCGACTGCCCCGTGTACCCACCACCCCTGCCCTGAGCTCTTGCTGTGCCCTCTGCCTGTGGCCCAGCTCCGGGTCTGTGCACATGCTGTGCCCTGCGTGTGCTGTGGGTGTGACCCCGGCAGCCCCTCCCCCAGGAGGCCTGTTCTCGCCCGTTGCCCCACGGCTCTGAGTGCGTCCTGCAGAGCCCCCAACCCCTTTCTCGGTCTCCTTTCCAGGTGTTCAAGCTGCTGGCCAGAGCCTACGCCGATGTCCACCCCATGATGATGGACAGGTCGGAGAACAGGTGTGGGGGCAACTTCCTGCAGAGGGGGAGTGTCATCAATGGAGCAGACTGGTACAGCTTCACGGGAGGTGCGGCCCTGCCAGCGGGCGGGGGCGGGACAAGTCAGGCGTGGGCTGGCTTGAGTTTTAGTTGTCGTCTTGATGGAAAAGCGTGACATGCAACCGTTGTGGAAGAGCTGGGCCTGTGAGTTTCCATAGTGGAGCTCATGAACATGCACATTTCACAATTCCACTCACGATCAATCCTTTTTGGCCTTTTAGGGGTTAAGTAGGGTTGCCAGATGAAAGGCCAGATCCCAGGTAAATTGGAATTTCAGAGACAATGAAGGAATTTTTAATATTGTGTCCCAGGGCATGGGACATACGTATCCTACAAGAATAAGCGTGGCCTGTACTTACAGTAAAGCTTTATTTGCTGTATCCCTGAAATTCACCTTTAACTGGCATCTGTGTTTTTATTGCTAAAGCTGCCCTGGTGAAGGCAGCGTTAGGGCGATGCGGGCTGCCCTGTCGGGCTCTCGCTGGGCCGGGCCCCACACACCGCACCCGGCCTCCACCCCTGTGCCCAGCGCACAGAGGCCCCGGGCTTCTCAAGCGCAGGGGCTCCTGCTGCTCCCCACACGGGCTGCCCCTTGGTGCTGTGGGCCCCAGGCCTGGCTCAAGGGTGGTCACGGTTCCTGCTAGATGGGAAGCTCAGAAAGCAGAAGCCCAAGGGCTGCTGTCCAACCTCGCCCGGCCCCGCGGGCTCCCTGGGGAGTGGAGATGATAAACCTTCTCCCTGGGCTGTGGTCGGGACAGTGTCTAGGTAAATAGACATTAGTGTCACTGGGAGTACAGACTCCTGGGGCCTCAAGGCCAGTAGTCGGATGCCATGGCCTGTGTGGCGCCACCTGCCACCAGCTTCTCTACTAGAAACCAGCTCATTCTTTACCTAACGAGAGACAGTGCAGGGGGATGGCTGGGCCTGGCCACTTGGCCACCAAACCTCCTGGGTCCAGAGTCCAGCTCTGTCCCTTCCTCCTGTGTGACATTGGGCAAGGCCCTTAAATGCCCCAGGCCTCAATCCACTCATCTGTGACGTAGGGATAACAAGCCACCTCGTAGCCATCCAGGCACACAACAGGTGTGGGGTGCGAGTGTGGACGGATGCCACAGTGCTCGCCTCCCCCTCCATGCGGGCCGTTGGGCCTGACGCTGTGGCCGCCCTGTGCCCAGGCATGTCCGACTTCAACTACCTGCACACCAACTGCTTTGAGATCACAGTGGAGCTGGGCTGCATGAAGTTCCCCCCCGAGGAGGCCCTCTACATGCTCTGGCAGCACAACAAGGAATCACTCCTGAATTTCGTGGAGATGGTGAGCTCCCCACAGCCTCGCTGCTCTGGCCTCGATGCTCTGGCCTTGCTGGGGCCTAGGGTGGGGTGGGACACACCTGGCCCCCTCAATCTCTGCGACCAGGGCCCTGTGGGGGGGGCCTCACTGCCCCATACACTCACGCAACTGTGCTTCACTTGTTTGTGATTTAAGTGCCTGTTCATTCATAACCCAAGACTAAGTGGCCACCTCTCCTCCCACATGCCGTGGTGGCGTGCTGGGGACACCAGGGAGCATATGTCAGAGTCCTCATGAGCAAGAATCTCATGGCCTAAAGGGGCACAATTAAATAAGGGGAGTTCAGGGGCCAGGGCAGCCCAGGGAAAGCACCTGACCCAGCCTCAGAAGCCATGGGGGTTTCCTGGAGCAGGTGGCCGTTGGGCTTCGTCTTGAAGGAGTCGGAGAAATGAGGCAACAGGACAGAAAGAGCTTCCAGCAGAGGGGGTGGCACATGCTAGAACTTCATGGGACATTTGAGATCTGCGAGGGTCCCTGTGGCTGGGATGAGGTGTGTGGCAGTGGGAATGAGGTGGTCACCACATGGGGTGACGCCCAGAGGTGATGGCTCTGGGCAGCAAGGTGTCCATGTGGCCTCAGATTGGATGGGAGGGCACAGGCAGGAGGGGCTGTCAGAGGCTGGGGAGGAGGGAAAGGGGCAGCCTGACAGGGGCAACTGCTGTCTCGGGGCTGAGGTCACCAGAAACAGGCATGTGGGCTGTGCGTGAGGACCCTTACTGGACCCAGAAAGCCAAGGTCTCCCTGAAACTTAAGGTCAGGGTCAGACTAGATGTTCCATGGCGGCCGCTCTCTCTGCATGGCTTGCGTGGGAGCTGTGGGACTCTGCAAGGGGCTCGGAAGGTCACCATGGAAGATGATGTTGGTTCTGTGGAAGCCTCTGCTGACTTCTCCCCCGAGCATTTTCAAGAATCACACGAATTGCCCATTGGCACAGATGCCCCAGTAAGAAGCAGGCTCCCAGAAAGAAACAGGACAGCCCAAAGGCTGCAGTGAGCGGGTAGAAGTGCACTGCACTTTACAGTTGGCGCCCACCCACATTGGTATCGAGTCCTGATGCCAGTCCTGGATGGCAGACGGGGCTGCCCCATTTTATAGACAGGGTCCAGAGGAAGGAGGGTGCTGGCCTGGAGCTGCCGGGCCATGCACGGACTCGCGTTCCCAGATCACAGTGGCTAGGAGACATCCAGAAGAAGAGACAGAGGGTCAGGGAGTGACATGACTTGTCCAAGTGGCCCAGAGACTTCCCAGAGCCTGAGCCCAGACCTGCCTGTCCCGAAACCCCTGTGCTGTCCATAATCCTCCTTTCTAGAAAGATCAGGAACCTTCCTCCAGGTAAGAACCAAGCAGAGCTTCTCTGGAGCAGCAGCAGCAAAAGGAAAAAGACAAGCCCCAGATAATTGATCATTATTAGCATTTGAGTTTCTTCTTGATGGCTCTGCCAGTGACCTCTTGCTCCTTGGGGTAAGTCTCATCATTTGATAACGGCTCTGGCCAGACCTCCATGCTCATTTCATTTTACGGCTGTCTGGTGAAAATGAGTTTTAAGGAGCCTTAAGTGGAGCTGGCATAGCTCTGTGGATATTGTACGTGAAGTCTTGGGATATGAAGATTTAATGGCGAGCGCGATACTGCGGAGGGCTGGGCAGCACGCTCGGCCGGCTCCCGAGACGACGACTCCCCAGGAAAGCCGGGCGCTGCCTTCTGATAAGGATCGAGTCTGTCGTGGCCAATTGGGGCTTTTCTCATCGTGATCCTGACCAGGCCTTGGGCGGGTGTCTGCCTCGCCCTGGCTCGGGGGGCAGGGGGCGGCACAGCCATCTGTCCTTCCCTGCAGGAGCACTCCCCTCCCGGGTGTTGCATGAAGATGACCCTTCAGCCCAAGAGCAGGGCCAGGACCAGGTCTACCCCGTGCAAGCAGACACTGAGCGAGGGCTTCTGTGTGCCCCTGCCCTCAAGCGGGGGTGGGGAAGGCAGAAGGGACACCACAGCAAGGCCAGCGCTGGGTCCGAGGAAGCCCAGGGGTGTGGGAGCCTGGAGGAGGCCCCTGATGTGGCCAGTCATCAGGGAGGGCTTCCTGGAGGAAGAGGAGTGTGCACTGTGTCTTGAAGGGAGAGCAGTGGGCCAGGCGAGGAAGCCATCGTGGGGGCTCTGAGCAGAGGGGCCCTGGTGCCACCCGCAGGTGGAGAGGAGCCACAGACTGCTGAATGGTGCGGAGGCCTCTCAAACCATCCGGTTATCCCCATCACCTACCCCCCAGCAAAGCCTTATTTTGTCAGCTTCAACCCCTCCCCCTACATAAGCATCTACAAGAGGTGGTTTCACGAGTTCACCTTCAATAAGCAGTAAAATGTGTATGAAAATGTCCAGGGAGTGGTCACAAGCCCAAGAGGGCAGTGAGTGCTGGGCGGTGGCCAACCCCGTCAGTAGGGCAGAGACCCCCGTGCTGTGCTCATCCCAGGCTCCACGTGCTCCCAAACCTGAATTCTCTCCAACACTTTGGATTCGGCCGAGACAAAAGAGATGTGATAGATCTGATTTGTGGAGCGCTCAGACTGGGGCTGCCTTCTCGCCCAGCCTCGCGTGGTGCTGGAGGGCTGAGTGTGAGCGCTGGAGAGCACTTAGGAGCTGCCGGGTCTGAGTCCCACTGCACGGCTGGCCGCCGTGTGTGACCAGCTGAGTTAACCACGAGTTTCTCGGGGTGAAGATGGGTACCAGGCGAGTTCATACATTTGCTGAGATCTGAGGCCAGTGCATTTAGCATGGTCAGTCCTGCAGGATCAGGACCTACTGAGTTTTGCTTTACTTACACCCATTTTATAGTCAAGGAAACTGAGGCACAAATGTTTTGTCTGAGTCAGGAGTCCTGGGGCAGAGTCGGTTTCTTGCCTGGAGAAAAACAAACCCCTCGTGGGCACCCTGCCCTCAGCCAGGTGAGAGGGACACGTCATGGCCAGGGCTGCATCATGACCTTCAGCGCCAGGGGCATTTTTGCCTCTGGGACCTCCTCCTCAATACAAAGTATTAAAAAAGATATTTTTACGACTGTGTTGGCATCAAGATGAGTATATGTGACACATTCTCTTCTAACTAAAAGTTTGTTTTTATCTTCTGATTTTAAAAGAAATGAGACCATTTTCGTGGGCCCCCAGCAGCACGGCAGGGCCAGCTCGGAGCCCTGTGCCTGGTGGCCTTGACCTCCATGCCGAGCGCCATGCAGCACGCTGGGCGAGAGAACAGCCTCGCTGTCCCGAGCCCCCTTCCCCAGGCGTGACCTTCGTGCTCCAAGCTTTCCCGTGTGCCCCAAGCTTTCCCGTGTGCCCCAAGCTTTCCCGTGTGCCCCAAGCTTTCCCGTGTGCCCCAAGCTTTCCCGCTAAGCAGAGCAAGGGTGATTTGGCTGGTGTGTTGTCAACTTTCTTAGGAGAATTGTGGATGGGATCGGACAGTTCTGGGAGGTGCTTTCCTTTTGGAAAGTGCAGCTTCTGGGTGTGTAAACGCTGGACATGTGCCCTCCGCTGGCTCTGCCATGGCTCTCTATACGCACTGGTCCTGCCCTCCCTTGGCACCCAGGCTGGACAGGGAAATGGTGCTGACATTAGGCCGTGTGTCCAAAGTTGGGGAGTGGGTTGGTGTCCTGCCAGTGCTGTCACCTCGCCAATGCCAGCACTGCCTTAGGGAGCGTCAGCTCAGAGGGAACCAGTGGACCCCCACTGTGGCGAGGGAGGCAGGGAGAGAATCAGATGTGGCAGAAGATGGGCTGCAAAGGGTTTTCTGTCCAAGGCCCATGGCTGGGAGGTGGAGTTGGCCAGACCCCTGGGCAGAACTGTGGGGTCATTCACGAATGCAGAACGTGCTAGGGTTGATTGCTGAGACACTCCAGAGAGGGGCTTGCCAGTCACCTGTGTTTCACAACTGAGGAAACCGAGGCCCAGAGAGGGGGGTGACATATTTGGAATCACAGAGCAAGAGGCCATCTCTGCGCCTCTGCTGGCCTCCTCAGGTGCACCGAGGCATCAAAGGCGTGGTGATGGATAAATTCGGCAAGCCAGTCAAAAACGCCCGGATCTCGGTCAAAGGCATCCGTCACGACATCACCACAGGTGAGCACCTCCTCACTGTCACCCGGGCCCCGCGTCTGCCGCAGCTGGTGGTATAATGGCAGCAGCTCCCTCAAGTGCTCCCAGTGTGCCCAGTTTCCGCAAGGGTGGCACCATTCACCCTCAGGCTCCTGGTCCATGAGGGTGGTGAGAACCTGGGGACTGCGTCTGCCCAGGGAAGAGTGAGCTCGGGCCGTGGCTGCTGATTGAGTTGATGCCACCTTCTCAAAGATCACAGGGGGAGCTAGCTCCATCCATGAGCCTCTTTGTTTATATCCCAAGGTTCGTATCCCATGGATAAGCTGTTGTGTCCAGCCCAGTGTGGGCTCTGGCCGCCCTCAGATGTCTCACAGCCAATTAAAAACCACAGTGCACTGGGATGTGTGCTACCCAGCAGAGACACAGTCCACAGGGGGGGACCTGCTAACCGGGAGACAGGGATGGTCACGAGGTGGTGCCCAGGCAGGGTTTTGAGGGATGAATAGGAGTTGGACAGGAAGAAGAGGTGGGAAGGCCCTTCCACGCCGATGCAGAGGCAAGTGCACATTTGGGGTCTGTGTTCCCTTCATGCTAACCTCCCCCATCCATCACCCATCACCCTGAGGCTGGGTCTGCAGCCCCAGGAGAGTCATTTTATTCTGCTTGTCCACAGCCCCAGACGGCGACTACTGGAGGCTGCTGCCCCCAGGGTCCCACATCGTCATCGCCCAAGCCCCTGGCTACTCCAAGGTCATCAAGAAAGTCACCATCCCTGCCCAGTTGAAGAGGGCTGGCCGCGTGGACTTCATTCTCCAGCCTCTGAAAATGGGACCAAAGAAATTCCTTAATGGGCTGCGGAGAACTGGGCCCGGGCTCCGCAACCCACTGGGAGGTGCTGGTTCCCAGGGAGAGAGCACGGAGCCCGGCCTCGAGCCCCTCGGGGCACGCAGGCAGCCCTCGGCCAGTGGGAGCAAGCCCTGGTGGTGGTCTTATTTCACATCGCTGGGCCCCCACAGGCCACGCTGGTTGCTCAAGTACTAGGGTGCCCCCAGCTCACGCCCCCTGCCCCCGCCGTGGAGACCCAAGCCCACCTCCGCGTCCCGGGCTTCTGGCTCTTGATTCGTCTGCCACAGACATCCCACAAAGCCGTTGCAGTTTATTAAAGTGTTTTTATTCACCTTCTACCCTCTGAAAGGCCCCGTGTAGGAGGCGCCTGCCACAAGACGAGCTGGGGCAGCTGCCCCCACTGTCCACAGGTGACCAGTGACAGGGCTGGGATTCACGCCCCTCTGTGTGGGCCTTTTGGGCCAACTGGCCCTTCCCAGACCACGGGGCTTTGAACCAGCCTTGCAGATGGGGAAACTGAGGCTGTGTGTGTGCGGGGGGATGGTAGTGCAAGGCCACAGCAGGGCCAAGCTCTAGATCCTGCAGCTGAAGGTCATGTGTCCAGGAGCACACAGGAAAAAGGTGGGGGGCCTGGACAGGAGGAGCAGCAGATGACCCCAAGTCAGGGTCACGGCCTCAAGTGCAGCAGAGCTGCCTGGAGCCTGGGCCTCATAGCATCACCCAGACTCCCATGGGGCCCTGACTCAGGGATGGTCTTCCTTAGCCACTCCCTCATCTTTGTGATGCCACCAACTCAGGCCCAGGGACTCTGTGGTCCCACGCTCCCCACACGTACCCCTCCTGGTCCACCTTCTCACCATCAGGAGGGTCTGTCTACTGAGCAAGGACTTATGTAGCCTCCTCAGAGAATGCCGGCCAAGAAGGTGCATTAGCCAGCTACTGCCACGTAACAGAGCGCTGCGGCCTGGGCAGCTTGAACAGCAGACATTCGTTGTCTCGCAGTCTGGAGGCCAGGGTCCGAGGGCTAGGCATGGGAAGCCTGGTCCTGTCGGCCTCCCTGCCCGGCTTGTAGATAGTCAGCTCCTCCCTGACTCTTCACGTCGTCTTACCTCTGTGGGTCTCTGTGACCACATTTCCTTATATTGGATTGGGGCCCACCCTAATAACCTCATGTTAATTTAGTTACCTCTGTCTCCAAATAAGGTCACACTCTGAGTTACTGGGATTAGGACTTTAGCATGGGGACTTGGGAGACATAGTCCAGCCTGTAACAGAGGGCACTGTCTGCCATCAGTGGGCTCCTTGATTGCTCCTGGCACGCCACTGGGCCCCTGATCTCCAGCACTCCAGCCCGGGCAATGCTCCGCATGAAATCGGGGACCCACATTGAGCCATGCCTTGACCTTGCCTGAATGACTGCATGACGGCAGCAGCACCAACCAGCACCGTCCTATCACCTCCTGGAAGCCGAGAGGGGCAGGCGTGCTCCCCGCTCTGGGTGGCAATGTTTGTGGGAAAGGTATGGGGGAGGGCCCAGACATCCTCGAGTGGTAAAACCTCACGTCAGGATGGCATTCACAGTCTGCTGAGCAAGGCAGTAGGCATCCCACAGTGATCTGAAGTGTTTGTAACACCTGTTACAGCTTTCAGAGCCCCTCTGCCCTAAGGTTCACGTTTATTTGGTGCCACTGTGTATGGGGCACTGGGTAGTGGTCCTCTGGGACCCTCTCAAGGCCTGAGGGGAAGAGACCCCAATTCCTACTGTGCAGACGTGGATGCAGCAGACAGCCTGTGCAACTTGCCCGGGACCCCAGAGTGTGTTGCTGGCAGCACAGTCCCTCTGGCACGGCACTTGCAGGAGGCTTTCCCTGCAGCTTTACCCACGAATGATGCCCACAGAATGCTTTTTCCTATCCAAGCACAGCTTAAAATATTGTCTGAACTAGTTTAATTTGTTATCTCTCATTAATGAGAGCAGTATTAGAATTATCACCATAGTACAGGCACAGAGAGGTTAAGTAACTTGTCCATAGTCACACAGCCAGGGTTGGAAATTGGAAAATCCAGCTTCAGCATGGCTCTGTGCTCTGAACCACTCTCTCGCTGCCTCGTCAGATAGAATTCATGGATCATAGAGAAAAAAAGAGATTTCCAGATTTGCAAGGATTGAGAGTACGTCACTCAGAAGCTCATCTGAGCAAACAACCAGACTTAGAACACAGCCCGACGTAGAGGAGGGTGGAAGCAGGGTGGTCGCGCCGTGCTGCTTGTGAGCGTGAACGAGAGCTTAGAGCAATGGGAGAATGCCATCCAAGAGAAAAATAAGGAGCCCGAGGTAGAATGACATCCCGGGCTAACTTCCCAACTGCCAGCTGCAAGAGGGGCTTAAGATCTCCTGCGGTGCAGCCAGGCAGGGTGGGGAGGCTGTCTTGGAGGGAGGACGCACACTCTGGGGGAGCAGAGCTCACAGCAGGGGGGCAATTGTGGTGGGTGTTTTGATTTCATGTAATAATACAGAACTGGGGATTGGAAAAGGGAAGGTGACCCCTAGTGGAACGGGAAGGCCCAGGTCCACTGGGAGACACTGCCAAGGAGCATGCAGGTGGCAGGGACAGCAGACGGAGCAGGCGGCAAAGGCAGGGAAGGGAAAGGGCAGCCGTGAGCAAAATAAGAGATGAGCGTGAGGCCAGAGAAGGAGGCGGATGCAGGCCGCCTCGGCGTGGGGGTGGGCCCCCGGGGAAAGACCACCGGATGGGGTTCAAAAGAGCTGTATGTGTTTTAAAGAAGCACGCTTAGAGGCAGGTACAAACAATGCCTGCAAATAAAGGGACGCCCCAGGGATGCCCTGCAGCTGCAGACAGGGAAGCGAGAAGGGCCGAGAGGGTGAGGTTGAAGGTCCAAAGCATTAAACAGGGAGGAAGGACACTTTGAGTGACTAAAGAACAGCTAGTGAACAAGAGAAAGTAATACATCTGTATTGTACAGCGATCAGCTGAGCCGCTGACTACAGAAAGCCACAGCAAGCCACGTTGTTTAAAAGTACAAAGAGAGCTTAACGGAAGCGCGGTTCCAGCAGGAGAGGCAGAGTCAGACTGACTCCGAGATGGTGAGGAAGTACACCGGGCTCCAGAGGAGCTGCACCACACACCGAGCAAACTCAGCTCCATAGGCGTGAAGACACTTCCCACGCCCCGCAGACAGTATAGGTTTTTTCAAAGATCCATTGAGCATTTTATAAAACTGATAATGTGCTTAGTTACAAAGAAAACATTAAGAAAATTTAAAAGGTAGACATTTTCTCTAGTCTTTCTCTAGGAAAACTAGAAATAAATTTTTGCTTCTCTCCCCCCAGAATACCCTTCCCCACTTGGAAAGGGAGAAGCATGTTGCAGTGGATTGAATTATGTCCCCCTGAAACTCACTGAAGCTTGAATTGTGTCCCCCAAGTTTTATGTATTAGAAACTTAGCTCTCACTGTGACTGTTTAAGAGGGTGGGAAATCCTATCATGGTCATTGAAAGGTGGAGCCTTGAAGAGGTGATTGGACTGTAGGACCCTGCAGTAGTGAATGGATTAAAAATGGTGGTCAGGGGTGTGGTGCTGAGGGCTTTAAAAGAAGAGGAGAGACTGTCTTTCTCTCTCTGCTCTCTCTGCTTCCACCATCTTGCAATGTGAGACCCCTGGGTCACTGTCACCACCGCCAGATGGACTTTGGACTTCTCAGTCTCAGAAACTGTAAGCAATAAATTTCGTTTTCTTTATAAATCACCCAGTTTCAGGTATTCTGTTATAAGCAACATAAACAGAGTAGTACACGTGTCTTACACTATATTCCTGTCTTAGAGACTACATCCACTGCATAGCTGGGAACAACAGAAGAGTGGTGGCCACGGTGGACTGTGTGGGGGTCAGGCAGCAGGATTCCCCTTGAGGGCCCGGCTCCATCATCTTGCATCTCTGCAATCCAGGGGCCCCTCCTGCCCGTGCTCCCAGGTGCTCGGCTCCACACCTGTATCCCAACAGAAGAAGCCGGGGCGGGTCCCAGACTGTGCCCACCACGTCTGCTCACAGCCCACTTGGCCACATGCAGTCACACGGCCACGCCTAGTTCAAGGGACACTGGGAGGTGCAGCCTTTATCCTGGGTGGGAACATGCCCAGGACACATGAGGGCTCTGGGAATGAGAAAAGGGGAGGATGAATGAGGGAATATGATTAGAGTCTATACCACATCCTCGGAGTAAAAAAGAAGTGAAAACAGAAATTAGAAACTAATCCGAGAGCAGTGAAAAGGAAAGTCCTCAGTGGGACACAACAAGCCTTGAACACGTTCATTATGAAAGAAGAAAGACTAGTCAAGGAATTAATTTATCATCTTAGGAAAGTATTACAAAGGAGAAAAACAGGACAGAGATAAAAGATGAAATAAAATAAACGAACCAGAACAGTAGAAAATATGCACAAACCCCAGAGCTAGTTCTTTAACAGATCAACAAAATAGAAATGTCCCTCACACACCAGATAAAGAGAATAAGAGACAGAAAGAACGAGAAAAGAAATATAATTTAAAATTGGAAGAGATTTATTTTTAAACAGACTTCATGTAACTCTTCAATAACATTTAAGACCTAGCGAAAAAGAGATGGCTTCCTAGGAAAATAGAAATTAAATATATAAAACATATTAAAATACAAATATAAATGGGCAAAATTAACCCAAGAAGGAGTAGGTGACTTGAACAGATCCTGTACCAAAGAGGAGATGGCACTGTGTCTCCAGGGGTGCGAGGGGTGGGGGATGGGGAGTGACCGTGACGGGGACGGGGTGTCTTTTGGAGGTGGTGGGAATGTTCCGGAATGAGACGATGGTGATGTTTGTACAACTCTGTGAATATGCTAAAACCCAGTGAAGTGCACCCTTTAAAATGGTTCAAATGGTGAGTTTTATGTTATGTGGATTTTGTCTCAATTAAAATAAAAGGGGGGGTCAGAGAGAAGGCTCTTTGAAAAAGGCTGGGAAGGGCCTCCAGGGACGAGGAAGGGGACGAGGTGGCAGTGCTGAGGGGACGCCCAGGGCCGAGGCGCCCTCCCATCGCCGTGGTCCCTGTGCACTTGCAAGCTCTGGGAGGAAGGGAACGGGGTCCCTCTGGCTCACTGTGCATTTCGGGTCCTAGCGGAGAGCCTGGCCGCCGTCAGCGGTCACGTCGCAGGGCATGAGTGATGGATGCGTGAGTGGATGAAGGGGCGAGGAACAGAGGAAAACAGGAGATGGGCCTTTGGTTGGTAGGTGGACGTCACAGACTTGTTGAGGACATCTCGGGGGGGTGGCCGGGCTGCGGTGGCAGTGGGCCGAGGGGGAACTGGGAGGCTGGCCTCGCCTTCCCCGCCTGTCCCTGAAGGAAACGGCAGCTCTCACGGGAGTGTGCAGTGGGGCTGAGGACGGCTTCTCATCTTCTGGAAGGCTGAGACCTGAGCAGGATTCTCCATTGAGCTGGGAAAGGGGTAGTGAAGGTGTCAGGGGTGCTGGGGGCAGCGGAGGTCGCCTCAAGCCAGGAGGCGGCAGGAAAGTGGGGGAGATGGTGTGGCTGCAGGGCTGGCGCTGGAGGGTGGGCACGGAGACGCTGGTCACCTCCTGGCCCCTGTTGTCCCTATGACATAGGGGAAGGCTGTTGTCTGAGAGTGAGGGGATGTGAGGGGTGAGGGTGTGGGTGTCACCCCTGGCAACAAGACTGCTAACCGGGGGCTCCGCAGGGTGAAGGCCCTGCCGTGTGTGTGAACTCCTCCTGCACAGCCACAGCGCTGGGCTGAGCGCTGCTGAGAACCCCGGACTCTTGACTCTTGAAGGTCACCTGGAGACACCTCCAATCTCCTCGATGGCTGGTCTCACGATACCCGCTTGTCGCCTTCAGGGATGAGGTGATTCACCCTTACAGGGACATTTCTGGCTGTGAGAAAGCACTTCCTTAAGTGGGACCCATTTCTTCTCTAACCAGCCCCCGAGTGTTGCCCCGTGAGGCTACGCTGGCCAAATCCTCTCTCTCTCACCTCTGTGACAACTTTTTGACTATCCCGGGCGGATCCTGTGGCCTGACAACTTTCCTCGCTGCCAAATGTCCAATTCCCTCTCTCCAGGTGGACGATACGCAGGGGGCGGGGGAAGCAATTTGGGGCCAGTGCCAGGTTCCGTCTCCCAGCAGTAAACCATAAACCACTCTCAAATGATTTTATGAGAGTCATTTTTTTTCCTTCCATTTTCGTATACAAATCTAATCTTTCCAGGACCCACTCCCTTCTAACTCACATATTATGGGCTTTCATCAATAATAATATACGATCAATTACTCAAATGTAATTGATTAGCGGAGAGAGCTGTATTTTCCCCTCTTAGTCTGTGTCTGATTGGACATAAAGCATGGCTACTGCCGTGTGATGGTGGCCTTGCCTCTTGGCTGTGGCCTATCTTTACCTTTTAGCTGAGATTAAATTTATACACGATTTACTAATGTTAGCTTCAGAAAAATCCAAAAGGGCACTTTGCATCCCAACCCTACAGATGACACCATCCCAGGGTGCGATAAGCAGCGGGATGTGGATTAGTGGCCGAAATTGCCTTCTGAGTTGACTCTGAAATTCGTTCATCTTGATTTGGCCACACAGATAAATTTTTTGTCATCAGAAAGTTGAGTTCCATAAATCCAATATCGCCCAATTCAATAAAGACAATCAGAGCCTGTTCTGGCCAGTCTGTGTCTCTCTCAGCTGAAACAAAACCGTGGTGTTTTGCTAAGATGGCAGTGACAGCCAGACAACGCCCAGCCAAGCCAGGTGGGGGACCACAGGCCCTGGCCCAGGATGCCCGGGTCCCTGATGTGCAGGGGCGAGGCTGGGCCACCGGCTCTTGGGCTCGTGCCTCCCTCCACAGCAGACTTGCTTTCCGAATTCCAGAGCAGGTTGCTGAGAGCCGTGTTCCTGCTCGGCCGTGGGGTTGGGTCAACAAACAAAACCGTGGGACTGAGGACAGTGACCCTAAGTTCAGGGGGCTGAGCTCAGCCCGCACGGTGATGCTCACGGGCCTCTCCTGCTTCCTGCAGCGGACCGTCCCGGGAGAAAGGCGATTGGTGGCCCCAGGAGCTGGAGCTCAGGGGACGCCTGTAGGTTGTTTGGTAGCAGGCCAGGACTCCTGAAGAACATGGAACAGGAAGAAATAGTGGTCCTGTGAAACCCTGACCATCTTCAAGGACCGGTACAGACCCCACCCCTTCCACGCAGACTTTGCCATCAGCTGAGTCAGAATTAACTTCCCCTTCACCACTGATCCCGCAGAACGTGGCCGACACCTCTCTAATCACACACGAGAGAAGAGGAGGAGGGAGGAAAGAGGAACCTGCAGCCCCTCTCACGGTGTGTGGGGTCCTTGTCCTCAAAGAGCTCGGGAGGTAGGTGGCGCCATCTGTCCACCGGCACAGCCCAGGCTAGGATGGCAGGGCCCGGGTGGGAAGAGTTCCTCACTAATGGCTCAACTCGCTCACTTCCTGTTTGTAGGCATCTGGGGCTTCACTGCAAGCTGAGAAGGGAGCCTGTTACCATTCCATGGGTGCTGGCAGAGGACACGAGATGCCGGGTCAGAGACAAAGACTTGTACTACTATAGTGTGCACGCATTACATGGCCTTTGGCGCCCCTCGCCTCCATGTCCTACCAGGGTGACTTCAAGGCTGACATTGTGCACGGCGGGGGTGGGTTGCATCACTGCCTAGGAACACTGAGCTGGGCAGTCGACCGCTTGTAGAGCAAGCCTGCTGTTTGTCTGGGCGGGAGACAACACTGCATCCTTCAAGGTTGTTTGCTGCAAATGCAACCCTGAGAGATGGCCTGGGTAGAGAGCTGCTGGGGTCTTGCCTCGCTGGCATGACCAGCAAAGATGTGCAGAACCACACAGGGCCTCACGATTGCCTCTCCCATCCCCACCCCTGCAAATTGGCCCCCTGCCCATGCAGTCACTTCTCACCAAGTCATGGAACTCTTTTGCCACCTGGGCCAACACTGGCCGGTCCCTCTGCTGCGTGACCTCACAGGTCAGCACTGCTGCCCTCATCCCTTCCTGGGCTGGTCTCCCCTGCCCCTTGGGGTATCTCCCACCCAACTCTCTGTGGCTCTTTCTTAGTCTCCTCTGTTCAAATCTTACATGCTGGGGACCCAGGGATCCCCCACTGCTTCTCTCCTCTCCCTGTAGGGGAACATCTGCTTCCAGGGATTCAACCACCGTCCAAGACCCTGGAGGCTTCTCTACCCTGCCTGCTCTGCAATTGGGCCAACAGCCTTCCACGCCATCGCTGCGGGCAAGCACTGACCACACCTGGCACTGGCCCTTGCTTCCTCCTCTGTTACCCCACAAGACAGGACTGTCTGAAACCCCTTCTGGAATAAGGGGGAAAATATCACACAGTCACGTGTGTGCACACGTGCTCACACACGCAGACCCCAAGCTCCCCGAGGAAAGTGCTTCTGCTGTCCCGTGGCACGCTCGGCTTCTAGTGCAGGGCACTTACTAGGTCCAATAATTCTCGAGTGTCACCCCAGCCAGCTGTCCCGAGGAGCACCTGAGATGACGTATGGGGGCGCTTCGTGGGACAGCTGGCTGTCCGTGCAGACCACCAGCGAACACTCTTTTTAAAGTATCGTGAGCAGTGGGGCTGCGGGTTCTCCTTCATAAGCCAGTTCCCACCCTGCGGCCCCAGCCCCCTCCAAGGAGCTGGCTCACAGCCCCCCCTGGGGACAGAGCATGACAGACCCCACCTCATTCTTCAACGTTGACCTCACAAAAGCCCCTGCAGCCCTATGAAGAGGAAGGGGAGGGGCTAGCAGCTCCTGTGCACAGATGATAAAACAGGGTGCTAGCCATCGACTGTCCCCCCAACAGAGGCAGGGGAGGGGACACATTGGGGACAGGCGAGGACTTGCCCCGCCGTGTCCCTGGCGTGGGCTGCAGCGGATTCTCCACCACCTTCCCGGGTGCTGTGGACGTGTCTGTGGCCCCCAACTCTGCACAGGCTGCAGCTCTAGCCCCCAGCGTGATGGTATGTGGAGGTGGGGCACTGGGAGGCGATGGGGAGGGGGCAGGACCAGTGGCCTTACCCGGAGACGCCAGGGAGCTCGCATGCACTGAGGACACAGGGAGAAGGCGGCCATTAGAACCCAAGAAGAGACCCCCTCACCAGAACCAAGCTGTGCTAGAACCTTGATCCTGGACTTTCCAGCCCCTGGAGGCACGAGAAAATAAATGTCTACTGTTTAAGCCCCGGCCTGTGAGAGCAGCCCAAGCTGACTGAGATACTTGGAATGTGGAGGTTGACCAAGGAAGGTGGCCCCAGGGGAAGGGTCTTGCCCCAGCTGGCCATGGCAGCGGTGGCTTAGTGGTGCAGTTTCCTGCTCTGAACTTCCTGTAAAGCTCAGGCAGGTCCAAGCACATCTCGTGTCTATTCACAGGTGCCACCTCAGGGACCGGAATTGGTCGCCATGATAAATCTCAGCCTGACCGAATGCTGACCCGGGTAAGCGGCGGCAGCCTCCAGCCTGGCTCTGCAGAGGGGCCTCTGCTCAGCTGAAGGCGTCCTGAAGAGGGGCCGCCTGACCCCTGGCCTCATCCCCGCATGACGCCACGGGGCCGTGACAGCTTGGGAACAGAAGCATCGCATCCTGGTTTTGGACTTTGCTGTAGAAGCCCTCCTCCCCACCCGGCCCTCGGTCCTCAGGCTGGGGCCTCTGCAGAGTCTGGAGTCCCAGAGGCTCCCATCAGGGCTGAGATGGGGGTGGAGCGGTGGGGAGAGGCGGGGGAGACTCCAACCGGCCTTGACACTGACAGTCCCAGATGGTGAGGTCGGGGACTGCTGGAAACTAGAAACTTGAATATCAGAATTCCAAAGGGACTTTCCAAATCACGGGCTCTGTGTTAGATTCCTGGGGCTGCCATAACAAAGCCCCACAAACTGGTGGCTTAACATGGCAGAAATCGTTCTCTCCCAGTTCTGGAGGCAGAAGTCCTAAATCGAGGTGGACAGGGCCACGCTCCCTCTGCAGGCTCCTCCAGCTGCCGGTGTCTCCCCTCAGTCCTCGCCTTTCTGTGTCCATCTGTCTGTGTCCTGATCTCTTCGTATATGACACCAGTCAGACGGGGAGAGGGCCCACCCTGCTCCAGCATGGCCTCGTCTTAACTAATTACATCTGCAGTGATCCTACTTCCTAATTAAGACCACGTTCGCAGGTCCTGGGGTTAGGACTTCAGCACATTTTGGGGGGACACAAGTCCACTGGATCCCGACCAGAAGGCCCTGAGATGGGCCCTGGCTTGAGATCTCTTGCTCCACCCTGCTTCTGTCCTTGGGTGTCACCACGTTTTCCTTCCTGTCTGTGGGACTTGGCCGAGGGACAAATCCCCAATGAGGAATGAGAGCAGGTGGCAGTGTCCGTCCTCATTCCGCGTGGGGCTCCTGCACCGGGAAGGAGCAGGTGCTCCTTGAGCTGAGAACCTGAGGAGGAGGTGGGGCTTCCGAGGACCCCGCACCCTGCCTGGGGAGGGCCTCAGTGTCGCGGCCCTGCAGACCACGTGACAAGGCCATAGTGTGGGGTGGCTGCGGGGCTCACACGGTTCTCATTGAATGAGCGACTCGGTGACTGGAGGAGGAGCTGCTGGGGCCTTGTGTCTGGGGCTTCAAGGTTCAGCTTAGATACCAGGGTCTGAATCCCACCCCATCATGTCCTGGCCAAAGGCCCTGGGGCAAGTGACTTGCTCCAGAAAATGGGGATGCTGACAAAGCCATCCTGTGGGACTAAATGAGGCAAGGCCTGCCCAGCCTCCAGTTTTCAGCAGTGAACGGGGCGATGGCTGTGGGACGGCCACCTCATGCACGTGTGGGTTGGGGACACGCTCTTCCCTGGAGGACTTGGGGCAGAGCTGGCCACTGTTCAGCTGGAATCATCATCACTGGACCCCTCTGATGTCCCGATTCTGGAGGGAGGCAGAGTCCAGCTCCTCCACGGTGGTGCCAGCAAGGAGACTGTCGAGGAGGAGATGGTGGGAGGCCTTGGGGACCCCTGGTCCTTGCTGACTGTCATGTCACAGGAGGGGAAACTGAGGCCTGGGCCTGGGGAATTGTCACAGTAGCACAGGCTGTTGGTGGCCAGTCAGGTACTGTGCCCAGCACATCTTCTGGGGTAAGCTTCACAACTGGCCCCTTGGTGTCTGGCTCCCCCGTGGTGGCGGTGGTGCTGGGACGCGTTGTGATTTGGTGGGAAGAGCTGGGCTGCAGCTCAGCTCCGCTGCTCCTGTGGGCTTGGGCAGCTGCTGGGGCCCACGTCCCCCTCTCCAGGCTGGTGACAACCTCCCCCAGTAGGGTGACAGCAGGGACTGAATGGGAATGCCTGGCACATGGGGACAGCTGAGGGCACAGATGAGTCCTGACTCTACCTGGCCTGGCTGTGTGTCACTGTGTCCCTGTGCATGCCACATCCCCTCGCCCCCCTCCTGGGGGAGACAGAATGAGGTGACAGCAGAGTCCTTAGAATGTGCTGGCACTCGCTGAGCACCCACAGAAAGGCCATGCTGGTGACGACAGTGGTTGGACCCTGCTGTGGGTGGAATCATGTTCCCAAAAAGACATGTTGAAGATCTAGTCCCAGATACCTACGATTGTGAGCTTACTTGGAAATAGTGTCTTTGCAGATGTCATCAAGTTAACATGAGTTCACGCTGGATTGAGGGCGGGCCCTCACCCAGTGACTGTGCCCTTAAAAGACACAGACACAGACAGGGAGAATGTGACAGCACAGGCAGAGACAGAGACAGGCAGTCGCAAGCCAGTGACGGCCCATGGCCCTGCGCTGCTGGAGGAGGTGGGAAGGGTCCTCCCCCGAGTGACCAGAGGGGGCGTGGCCCTGCAGCACTTGGTTTCAGACCTGGCCCCTCCCCGCCCAACCAAAGGAATATGTTTGTACCATTGTAAGGCGCCTGGTCTGCGGGACTCTGTCACTGCAGCCATGGGACACTGCTACAGACCCCGTCCCGCGGGGGCCAGCCCTCTGCAGCACCTCTGCAGTGGTGGGCTGGCCATTTGAGGGAAAGTGAACTTGGGAGCTGTTCCCAGGAGCTACAGAGCACTATGTCCCGCAGGGGCGGCTGTCGCAGTGGTGAAAGGAAGGGCCCCACGTGGCCCAAGGGCCCGCAGCCTGAGGGGAGGCGTGACTTGCTCGCTTTGCATTTCTCTCCCCTCAGTGGAGACAAATTGATCTGTACGTAGGATGGGCTGTTGCTGGGGGTGGCTGGCTTGTCAGAGCTCAGGGGCTGCCCGGGTGAGGGGCTGCCTCTGGCCGGGCTGGCGAGGCCTGCCCTCTGCTGGTGAGAAGGTACCCAGGGGAGCCCTTTGGTGTCCATCTGCTCAGCCTCTCCTGCACACCCGTCCATGCTGTGGGACAAGGAGGACACATGTGCCAGCCCGCTCCAGCCATGGCCTCCTGGATCCTCAGTGCTGAGCACCACGCCGGCCGCAATAGAAGACGGCAGGGCACTGTTTACTAAATAATGACAAAACATCACAACAAAAAATGATAAACAACAGCTCAGCACCCAGCCAGAGGGTACAGCAGCAACAGCAGTGGTCACGAACCCTGCAGCTGGCATCTGGGCCAGCCCCAAGCGGCAGGTCCTGCTTGCTCCCAGCACGTGTCTCCAGGACAAAGCAAAGTGCAGCTACCAAGAGGCACAGGCAGAGGACGATTATCGCGTGGCCAACACCATCTTCTGGGTTCTGTGGCCACATAGTGGGGCATGAGTGAGCTGCATAAAACCCACCGGTGGAGACACGCCACGGTGCCACCGGCAAACATCGTTTTGCTCCTCTGTATTTTTCGTATTTTTCAAGTTTCCTGTGTGAACACTTATTCTAGTTTAGATCAGGAAAAAGATGATTTATTGAGTCAACTCGACTTGTTGCTGAGTTGGGGGCCCTGAGGGAGCTGTTTCCGCTGCTGGCTCAGGGTCCCACACAGGAGAAAGCGTCCAGCTCGGGCAAGGCGTGGCCCAGTCCCAGCCTCTCCACTCTTTTCTGGGTAACGCAGAGAAGCAGCCTGCTGTCTCTGAATCTCAGTTTTTTCATCTATCAAATCAGCACTATGTACAATTAATCAGATAAAGCTACTTAAGGGTCTGGCACATAGGTCCTCAAAAACTTGCGACTGCTATTGGCTATTAATATGCTAGACCCCCACCCAGGAGTGTTGTCACCAACTCTAGGCAGGTTCCGCCACGAGCAAAAGGCACCCTAATGTGAGAAGACACACGTGGAGCTGAGCAGGAACGACAATATGCCCCACGTCAGCGGCCCTTGGTTGAATTTATGTTCCATTTAATACAAGTTTATGGTGGGGATCTAGCTGCCCACTGAGAATTTACTCATGGCTTTGTAAAATATCCGACTCCATACCCCAAGAAGTCTGATTTGGCTTGCAGAGTGCGGCAAAGAAGCAAGACGTAATGAACAAGTGGGGGAGTTCAGGAGAAGGAAAAGGGGAGAAACTGGAGGTGAGGACAGCACGCGACCTTCAAGCCACGGCGGACCGGCGGTTGTGGGAGCCACCCGCCTGCAGGTCTGTGACGCCAGCTGTGCAGAGGAAAGATGGGGCAGCCCCTTCTGGACTCAAGAGAAATTGGGAGAGAAAGTGGTGACCGACTCAGTGCTGGCACGTGTTTATCGAGGGCCTTCCTGCGCCTGCGTGGGGCTCCGTGAGGGGCGTGGCGCATGGCCTGCAGATGGGGCCCGTGCTCGGCCTGGTGTTCGTTTCAGATCCCATATCCTGGACCTGACAATAGTCGTGCGTGGCAGGAACCACCCGTCTCCCCTCACAAGTAAGAGATCCAGACGGATTCTCTGATCCAGCTCAATTAAGGAATAAAATGTGAGTGGAGGTCCCCCCAGCCTCTATGTACAGAATTTCTTACAACCGGGCTCTGAGTGCGGGCCAGGCTCAGAGAAGGCGGCCCCTGAATCCCAGAGGAGCAGCTGAAAGAAGGGAGGAGGAATGGCCCCGGAGGCTGTCCCGAGTGAATGACAGCAGAGAAGTTGGAACAGAAAGAGCGGTGGCCCCAGTGCCCCAGAATCAGGGGTCAGGCGGTCTCTGGGCCAAGCCCATGTTGCCAGAATTAATATGTAAGATAAACAGACCCCTGGAGGCGCTGATGAAATTCTCCAAGTCCAGGTCAGAGGTCTGCTCTTTAGGTGTGAGAAAAGGTTTAGAGAGGACCAGGGTCAAATATTTGCAGCTCAGACAGGCTGGCAGTGCGCTGGCTACCGGCCTCTCTGCGGTCGGTGGGGCTCCCTGGCTTGCTGGGGGAGGGGAGCGGTCAGAGTGGACTCATTACGGGGAAAGGCCGAGAAAGTTGTCTGCAGCTGCTCTCGGCTGCCCGAGCACATCAGCGTCAGCCCCTTGCCCGGGCCCCCAGGCCCAACGCCTCTTGCCGCCCGACCGGCTCCGGCCCCCCCACCTGCCACGGCTCCAGGCTGGGGATGGCCAACTGCTGGTGGGTGGAGGGGCGGGGGGTATGGCAGGAGGGCTGGAGTCCCTGATGCCATGTCCCCTGGACCCCAGCCCCATGGTGGGGAGCTCACCACTTCCCAGGGCACTTTGGAGAACTCTGACCATTGGGGACAAGGCTGGGGTCTCACTGACTTTCACTGTTGCCTGAATGTGGTCAGAGTCTCAGGACTTTGCTGTGAACAGGAGGCAGGGCCACTGGTGTTGGTGTCTATTCCTGCTTTATGGTCGAGGGCCTTGGTCAGGCAGCTAAACTTGGGGTCTTGCTCCTTATCCATGAAGCCAGCAAGGAACCAGGCCAGCAGGTGCCCCAGCCCACGCCTCCCAGAAGTAGCAGGGAGGCCTGGCTTCCCCAGCGGTCAATGGCACCAGCTGGAGTCCCAAAGCCTCTCCCCATAGCCCTGGATTTGTATAAGCAACCGAGCTGGTTGGGCTCCGCGCCTCTGTGTCCAGACTCAGGTATAATTAGGCTGTGGTGGTAACACTCACTGTCACTGTGGTTTGCACTCAGATCCTCAGAGTACTTGAGAGTCTCTTTGTTCCGACAACAAAACCGAAACCTCCACGCACGACCGCGTGCCCACTGTGAAATGGAGGCAAATTTAAAGTAGAAATGAGCCAAACAAAGAGTGTTTCAAACTATAAATTCATTCCAATATTTTTACAAAGAAATGTACAACCAGTTCTCACGCCGAGTACAAACACGAGAGCTAGAGGACGTGTGGGCTGTGGTTGTTCACCAGGCACTCGTGACGGGCCCTCCACGTCGTGTGGCATCTCTTTCCTCTAAACGCCCGCCTCTCTTTCTGTCGTGTGTCCACTCAACAAACACACCTGGTGGTTTTGGGCACCACACTAGAGGCTGAGGACACAGTGACCAGTAGGTTGTGGGAACAGGCAGTCACCAGGCAGGACAGGGTGAAACGTGCTGTGACAGATGTCAGAGAAAGACCCCTCGGCCTGGGGTGGGGTGGGGTATTCAAGGAGGGCTTCCTGGAGGAGGAGCTGCAGAGTGGCTCTCGAAGGCACAACAGGAGCTCTCCGGGGGACCAGCGGGGGAGGGCATCGTGGAGAAGGTGCCTCGGTGAGAAGTGTCTCTCCGGGTCTACCGGGCATCCGGGCCAGGAGGAAGAGACGGAGGAAGGGCAGCGCCCTCCAGGTGATGATGGGCCCGGCTGCGTGGCCCGCAAGGTCTGGGCTTTGTCTCTTCATTCCCGAAGGATGTGATATGGAGAATCAGACCCTTGAGATGCCCCACGGAACAAAAGGCCCTGTATGAGCTCGTTTTCTGCTATTGATTTCTAACAGTTTGGGAGGCTGGGGGTGCACCCGGTGAGGGCCTCTGGGGTGGGAGCTCTCTACAGGGTCCCGGGGCAATGCCGGGTGTCGCATGGCGAGAACGGCCTGAGCAAGAGAGCTCACCTGCTCCCTCGCTCTCCTTACAAAGCCATGAGAACCACGCCTGTGGCCACCCATGAAACCAGCCACCCATCGCCCCACGAATGGGTCAGTCCACTCACGAAGGCACCGTTCACGCGATCTCTCAAAGGCCCCACCTTTCAAATACCATAACTGGATTTCCCAGTCTCTTAACACTATTACTATGGGGATCAGGTTTACGATACATGAACTTTGGGGGGACACATTTGACCCAAAGCAGGCCCCTTTGTCAAGTGAGTTTGGGGGCTTATCTTGGAGATTCCCAGTGCATGTTACCACATTAAAGGCTCTGAGAAGTCCCGCAAAAAGGAAAGCAGCTCACACTAATCTGGTGGTCCTCCAGTTTATTTGACTACGGAATCTCTGTGCACCACCTGGAAACCCCAAGAAACGGACATAGCAAGGTGCATGAACACTGGTGACCAGCCCCTGCAATGCTCCTGCCTTGCAAGAGGGCCTGGTGGTTGCAGCAGAGATGCCGCCTGCCTTGGCCCAACCAGACAAGGGCTTGGATGCTGGCGAGGACACTCACCAGTTGAGCCTCGCAGGCTCTGGCTGCTCTGGGCTTCTCGAACCCATGTGCAGGGGGGCTGAGGAGGAGGGGACGCATGTGAGGAGCTCGGGACCGGACACCCAGGATGTGCTGTGGCCCCCGTGTGTCACACCCCAGCCTTGGCCAAACCCTGTCAGCCTGGGAGAAGCACGTGGTCCAGCCTGGTGTGAGGAGCTGGTGAGGGCCGGGTAGGAGGGTGTGCCATGACTGGGTGTCCATCTGACAGCCACGCCGGGACCGTGGCTGGTGGAACCCCCAGCCTGACGCAGCCCGCCTTCTTGCCCGCTGGAACACATCAAAGCCATCTGCCTGCCCGGCCCTGCAAATAGCTCATGACCACTGACCAGAACGCCCCTCTGCCTGCAACCCTGCTCCGCCTCTGCCGAAATAGGAAGCAGACTTCTGCATTCCCAGATCCAGGGGATCCGAACCCAAGGGGGCAGCTCTCGGAGAAGAGAGACAAATAAAATGCAGCTTTCCGAAAAGCCAGCGGCGGGAGGGGCACCTGATGCATCCCGGGGAGCTGCGGGAGGGACGCCCGGCCGGGAGGAGGCTGGCGGGGGAGGCGCTGCCCACGGCTGGGCTGGGAGCCGGGTACCGGCGTGCGGGACAGAGGGTTGCTGCCTCCTCCCCGTGTGCTCCCTGGAAAGCGGGCCCCAGGCCCTTGGCCCTCGGGCACCTACTTGCCATCCTGGGCTGCGAGCCGGGATGGACGAGGAGGCTGCGGTCTCCGTCACCTGAAGCAGCCGCCCGCCTGCGAGGTGCCATCAAGCAGTGGATGAGAGCTGTGGGGCTCAGCTCTGGCACTGCCCCCTGCTGGCTCCTGGTCACTCCACCTGTCTGCTCCTCAGTTTCCTCATCCTCTCAGCGGACTGGTGACAGTCATACCCATCCGAGAGGGCTCTGGAAAGAAGGACCCTGCACCTGGAGTGCTTCCCCACCCTGCTGCCACCTGGGCCCGGCTACCTCCAGCTCCTCCGACCCGGCTGAACGATGTGTCCCCTAAGAAAGGAGATCCCAGCAGACACACAGAGCTCCTGTCGAGGGGGACAGAGGTTGGCTCAGGCACCGAGCTGCCCTGGGTGAGGGTGATCGCTGCTGTGAGTCAGCAGGTGGGTAGGAGAGCGTTCCTGACAGAGGCAGCAGCATGCTGCAGAGACCTGCTGTCCTCAGCAATGCCACTGTCACCCCTCAGGACCTGCATGGTCACCTTGAGCTTGGACTGCCCCCATTCTCACACGGCCTGTTCTGAGTCCAGACTCAGGGTGCACCCAGAGCCACTTTCTAAATGCTCTCTGGTGTCACCCTTTGCACCCAAACTGTGACGTGCGTCATTTTACAGAACACCTCCAATGCGGCAGCATGGCCTCCAGCCCTGCCCACCTCCAGCCTTGGCTGCTATCCCGCCCCTCCCTCCCGTTTCCTGGAATGCGTGCGCTGAGATGGATCCTGTTGTCAGAGACGTCCAGGTCTTCATGCCTGAAACCTGCGAATGTTTCCTTATATGAAAAGAGGGACTTTGCGGATGTGATTAAGGATCTCGAGATGTGGAGATTTGCCTGGACTATCCAGGTGAACTAAATGTAATCATGGGGTTTTATAAGGGGGGACAGAAGGAGATTTGACAGAATCCACAGAAGCAGGAGAGGTGATGTCAGAAATTGAGACTGGGCTGATGCAGCCACGAGCCCAGGAACACCAGCAGCGTCTAGAAGTTGGAAGAGGCAAGGAATGGGCTCCCCCCTGGAGCCTCCAGAAGGAAGCGGCCCTGCTGATGCCTTGACTGTAGCCCCATAAGGGTCATTTCAGATCTCTGATCTCCAGAACCACGAGAGGATACATTCGTGGTCTTTCGTGACAGCAGCTGCAGGAAACTAATAAAAGGAGCAGTGTGTTT
This sequence comes from Cynocephalus volans, assembly GCF_027409185.1. Lineage (NCBI taxonomy): Eukaryota > Metazoa > Chordata > Mammalia > Dermoptera > Cynocephalidae > Cynocephalus > Cynocephalus volans. The sequence continues at coordinate 3,650,715 of NC_084468.1, read as the reverse complement.
TCCTGCCTTCGCTCATGTCGTCTGGGCCCCAGGTCAGTACCGTAATGAGCTCCTACACATCCTTCAAAGCCCCACCCGAACACCACCACCCCCGGCCAGGCCTCATCAGCTTCTGTGTGGAATCGATGGCACGTCTTCCTCCCTCCCACACATATCCACACACGGGACTAGAAGGTGAGCAGAATCAAGCCTTATTCTTATCCGTCTTCCCGCTTCCTTGGGACAGGCCTGCTGCTTAGTAAGTGTTAAATGAACCCTGGCTGGAGTGACTGATCAAAGTGTCCCTCCAAGTGGAGACTTCCTAAGTGAGCCTGCTCTTGTATAAGCATTTATGGAGGGGAAATTTATGGGGGCTTGGGAAAGATTTATTGATGAGCCAATGATCAGCATAAACTCCAGTCTGCCATGTAAGCACAGCGCTGGGAAATGCAGCTCGTGCTGGAGCCGCCTGGACACCTGCGGGAGATGGACTCGCTCACCGGGGGTGGGAGGAGGGGACAGGAGCGGGTGGGGGGCCAGGCGGGTGCTGTGCAGGGCGGTGGAGCGACGAGCCTGCGGAGGCTGGTCCTGACGGCTGGCCCACGACGGACCAGTCCTGTCTGCAGGGCCCTTCTCTCTACAAGAGGACGTTGGTTGGAGGGACCCGGAGGTCCCCAGGAGGTGGTGGTGCTCTTGCCCCTTCCAAAGAAGGAGTCTGGGTGCATCTGGCAGGGAGCCGTTGCACATGTGTGGGGTGCGTCTGCATGCACTGTCCTTTACATGAAGCCGTCTTTAGCCAGGCTTCAGATTGAAATGTTCCAGATTCACATCCATCCACCTCCCCGCACACATTCCCCCTGCGTGCATAGAGAAACCCGAGGCTGGCCAGGTGGAGCCTGTGAATCCTCAACGTCGGGGAGCCCTTGCCCACCAGGCCATGCTCAGACTCCAGGGGAGTCTCAGGCCTGACCAGCTGGAGGGAGCCCTAGGCAGGAGCCGGGGCAGGGTCGGCCCAAAGTGAGGAAACTGAGGCACAGAGGGTCACGAGGTCCACCTAAGATCCACTGATGGTAAGAGCCAGGACAGGGTCTGTCTGCCCCCAGAGGCACTGCGCTGCCCACTGCACCACAGGGCCTGCCCCAGAGCTTCTCCCGTACCTGCCCCAAATAACTCACGTCAGCAGGACAGATGCTTCAGCCTGTTCCTGTGTCAGCCGGCCTTCCTGAGCACGCTGCCCTCCCTCACGCAGAGGAAAACAGGGACCGTAACAGATCTTCACGCTGAGGTTTTCTAAATAAGGAGGCCTGGCCCAGAGGGTCCCTGGGGTGGGGTGGGGAGAACCATAAAAAGAGCCTCATGACTTCTCTCCTAACTCCATATTAACGTGGGAGCCTCTTTGCAGAGTGACTCCGTCTGACTAATTACTGCTCCCCGAGGCCAGCTTAGCCACAGTGAGCCCTGACGGATGTGTTCTGGTGGCTCTCTTTGCTTGGGAAATATTTGGGGGGACATGGGGCGGGAGGAGGCCCTCCAGAAGCCCCAGCCTTCCCACCCACAGTGTGCACGGGTGTGAACCTGGGTTCCCCGATGAGGAACCCTCTCCCCATGTTCCCAATTTCTGTCTCAGGAAATGTGCTCTCAGAACACATTCACAAAGGCCACCCCAAAAGGCTGCTGGTGTTGGCATTAACCCTCCGATCTCGAATGTCCCCTTGCTCTTGTCTGAAGCCTGACCCTTCCTGGTGCACCGCCGGCTGCTGCCCCTCCAGCTCACCTCCCGCGGCCACACTCCACGCACCAGCTTCTGTCCGCACCGTCCTCCCGACGGGCCTCGCTTCACCCTGTGCCGGGCAGCCTTCCCACCTCTTCCTACCCCTTGGCTCCCCAGCCTGTCCTCCCTCCTCCACAGTGGGGCTGGAGGGGTGGACTTGGGGTGGCACGACCGCAGCTCTGATGCCAGCTTCTCCGTCTACCCACAGCTGGATGACGAGGACAGATGCCAAACAACTGTGGCCTGACCATTGAGTCACTCATGCACACACGTGCTCATTCTACAAATGCTCACCGGGTGTTTACGTGGGTCAGACACCGTGCTCCACCCTGGGCCTGGTGAACAAGCACGCCGTGGACCTGCCTTCCTGAGCCAGCTCTGGTCTGTTTGCCCAATTCTGCATCAATTGGGCCTTTCTCCAAAAAATGGAGATATAACTCACACACCACAAAATTCACCCATTTAAAGTGCTCCATACAATGGCTTTTAGCATGTTCACAGAGTAATCCAACTATCACCACAATCGATTTTAGAATATTTCAATCACCCCCCAGAAGAACCCCACACCCATTAGCAGTGACTCCCCACCTCTCCTACTCCCAAGCCCCAGGCAACTCTAATCTACTTTCTGTCTCTATGGGTTTGGTTATTCTGGACATTTCATATGCATGGAATCATATAATATGTGGTCTTTTGTGTCTGGCTTCATTCACTTAGCATAATGTTTTCAAGGCTCATCCGTGTTGGCAGCGTGGGAGTATTTCATTCCTTTGTGTGGTCAAAGAACATTTCATTTTTATGGATAAACCACATTCTGTTTATCCATTCTTCAGTTGATGGCGTGTGGGTTATGTCCACTTTTTGGCGAATGTAAACAGGGCTGCTATGAACACCTGTGCACAAGTTCCCATGTGGACATTGGTTTACAACTCTGTGTGGTACATATCAGGAGTGGATTGCTGGGGACGGGGTCTGAGCTAGTACAACTTTGTAAAATGTTCTGATGTCTGGCAGGACCTTGGTAATCTTCACGAGTGTCTGGGTTGTACTTGACTCTGCTTTTCCACAAGTGTTTTGGCAGCAGCTTGTTAAGTGACCCCCCCTCCCCCCTCAGAAGTGGGGTTGAAATTGTACCGAATCTACAGACCAATTTAGGGAGAAATGACATCTTTAAATTCGTGCATCTTTGTCTGCAACGACTATGGTATATTTCTCCATCTATTAGGTCACCTAAAATTTCTGTCATAATGTTTCATACCTTTCTCCACAGAGATGTTTCGTATCCTTTTTTAGATTTATTGCTAGGCGTTTTACATTTGTGGTTGCTACTCTAGAAATTAAATTTTCTGTTTGTCGCTGACTTAAAGTAATGCATTTAAAACGTATTGCTGTAGTACTCAGCAACCTTGCTAATCTTGCATCGATTGTGATAATTTAGCTACAGATTATTTCAGGTTTTCTGCAAAGATACTCATGCCATATACAGATAACAACTTGAATTCTTTTCTCTGAGCTGTTCGCTTTTTTCTTTTTTGCTCGTCTTAATGAACTGGCTGGGTCTCCTAGCCACGCTGACTTGAGGCGGACACTTGTGCCATGCTCCGGACTTTTCAAAGTGTTTTTGACAGCTCACTCTTTGCATAGACTTGGTGGATATTTAGTATCAGTTAAGGAAATTCTCTCTGGTCTCAGTTTCCAAAGTTGTTTTTTAAATGTTGAAAGAGAGCTTAGAACTCTTTATCATATTAGTTCGGTTTTTTACAACAACTCATGAAGTGGCTGCTGTTACCTTTACTTTGAGAAGGCACAGAGAGGTCGAGTCGTTTGCCTGAAGTCACACAGCTGGAAGTGGAGGAGCCCAGGTTCGAAACTGCTACTCTGTTCTGTTTCTCAACAGCACGAATAAAACAGGTAAAAAACCCCACAAAAGTCACAGAAATGGCAACAATAATCCAAACTCTGGTTCTTTGAAAACATTAATTAAATAAACAAACTATTACCAAAACTGCTTAAGAAAAAAAAGAGAGTGGGCACTGATAAATAACTCTGGAAAGAAGGCAGAGACAGAACTATAAATACAATATGGATTATAAAATTATAAGAAACTGTTATGAACAACTTTATACTACTATATTTGGAAAATTAGAAGGAATCAATTTTTTTTCAGGAAAAATATATGTTATCAAAATTTTATTTCAGGAGAAATAGAAAACCTACAAATAGAAAAAAAATGGCCCCAGGCATTTTAAAGATGAGTTTTAACACGTCTTTTTTTTTTTTTTTCTTTAAAAGATGACCGGTAAGGGGATCTCAACCCTTGGCTTGGTGTTGTCAGCACCACGCTCAGCCAGTGAGCAAACCGGCCATCCCTATATAGGATCCGAACCCGTGGCCTTGGTGCTATCAGCACCGCACTCTACCGAGTGAGCCACGGGCCGGCCCCTAACACGTCTTCAAGTAGCAGAAAATCTCTACCTCACTCAAACTTTCAGAGACTAGAAAATAAAAGGTGTGTGTCTCTGATGAGGCTGATTTACCCTGACATGAAACCTTCCAATGATTTGTGTAAGAACAGACAAATCAGGGCCAAATTTATATACACATATAAAAAAATCTTAAATGAGGAATTAGCAAATTAAATTCAGTAGATTATTAAAATAATACATCACAGAAAAGCAAGATTTATCCTAGAAATGGAAAGTCGTTTCAGCAAAAATTAGATCCATGCCTTCCACGAAACATCTAGATGAATCGAAAATCTTAATGCAGAAAACAAAACTATGAGAAGAAAATATATGAGGCTACCCTCAGAACCTCAGGGTAGGAAAATGCAGAGTCAAGATACAAATGGAAGAAGTCATGAAGGCAAGAGTGATGGATTTGATCACATCAAACTCCAAATTGTCTGTAGGACAAAAGACACACAACTGAAGATAAAAACCGAGCAGCAGACAGAGACATCTGTATACTCATTAACAGATGGAAGATCGGTGCCCAGAATGTATAACTTACTGCAACCGCTTGATGAGGAAAAGGGTAAACGACCCATCAGAAAATGGACCAAGGGAATAAAAAGAAGGAAAAACCTGAGTAGCTGACGGACATAGGAACACACAGAAAGACACTCAGGCACCTGCTACGTCAGCTCAGCCACTCGAGGCGGTTTGGCCACGTGCAGTGACGTGACAAGGTCCTGCCTCCCCGCACTTCCCTCCCAGGATTCGCGCCGAGAGGCTTCGATGCACACCCTGGGGCTTGTGACAGCTTTGCTGTCACGGCAGGAAATTGGGAGCAGCATCAATGCCAACCACGTGGAATGGAAAAAGAAGACGGAGGTGTGTTTGCATGATGAAATGCAACAGCGCAGTTAAAATACGATTTCACTTTGCAACATTTCTAGACACGCGATGCAATCCTGTAAATTATTTACGAATGCCCCATATGTAGAATAGAAAGCTAAGTGTGACGAGAAACAACACTTGGGACAGCTGTCGCCTTGCGGGGTGGACGAGGAGAAGGGCGGGGAACGTCACAACTCTCTTTGTGACTTGTCCTCTCCTTCATTTCAAAGCATCTCCACAAAAATGATAAAATGTGGGCATTTGTTTATTCTGGGAGTCGAGAACCTGGGTGAGATTTTCTTCTCTGTACTTTTTTGTGTCTTTTAAATTTTTCTTAAGAAATGCAGGAGGGAAAGGGACAGCAGGGAGGTGAACAGAAGGCGGGGAGGGGTGGGGGCAGAGGAGCCGTGGGAGGCGCCCGGGCTTCCCTGGCCCTCGCGGAGCCAGGACTCACCACGCCGCGGCCGGTGGCTCCGCGTGGTTCTCAGGTATTGATCGGAGATTTCACTCTCTGGCCACAAGCTCCCGGGTGATGTCTGCAGCAGTAACTAGAACCATGAGACCGCCGCGGCCCAGCACATGCCCGGCAGGTGCACACACAGCACAGTAGAGAACAGGTGGGCTCTGGAGTCCGCTCAGACTTGCAGGGTGGCCTTGGGCAGGTCATGCGCCCTTCCTCACCCACACACTGGCCAGGAGAGTCTGGCTGACTCTAAGGACAATTCTGAGGCTTCTGGGTGTCTTCATTGCTGCATGCATCACCGCGAAGCTGAGGAGACCTCCTGCGAAGGGAGCATCTGCATGGGGTCTTGATGGATGTGTAGAAGTTTGCAGGATGCAGGCGAGAGGGGCGCCCCCGTCTGAAGGAACTGCACAGACAAAGGTACCGAGGTGTGAAGGGCCCGGCAAGCTGGGGAGGTCGCAGACAAGCCCGGCCAGACTCACCCTGGTCAAAATGCTCACCGCTGTCCACCCGGGGCCCCAGCATCTGCAGCGTCCGGAGAGAAGGAACGCAGCACTGCCAGGAGACCTCACTTGGGGCTGCTCCTGTGGCCCCTGTTTTTAACCATCGCCCCTGTCCCAAAGAGGCGGGGGGCCGCTTGGGAGGGTGTGACCCCTCCCGATCCCTGCACGGGTATCACTTTGGGTTCCAACGGGGGAAAATAAAAAAGCAATCTACTTCACGGAGATATATGGCCGCTGCCAGCGCCGGCAGCCCCACGCCACTCGGTCCTCCATTACCGTTCTGGGCCAAATCAATATCAAGACAACCCAAGTCTAGACGCATAAATGTCAAACTATTTAACAAGAAGCAGTTAGTGCAGAAAAAACACTTAAATGGCAATTGAGGGGGTCTGATGAGCCTTAAAGTAGCTTAGGAGGATTTATGGAAGATAAAAACAGTTTAACTAAGCCTGGAGCCGAGCCCCCGGCGGCCCAGCACGGAGGCCAGGGGCCTTTATCTTCCTGTCGGGCTGCTGAGCAGCTGTGTGTTCGCAGGAACAGGAGGCTCTGTGCTCCTGCCTCGTTTCCGCCTCGGCCCAGGCTTCGGGCTGTGTTCTTATTAACGATGACATAACGTGGTGCCGGCTGCAGTGACAGAGCCACAGCGGAGCTTTACAGTCATCGTGCACCTTCCACCCACTATCGGTTTAAATATAACAGTGGCTATGAGGTATTGAGTAGCCACCGTGTCCCAGGCACACACATTAGCTCATGTGGTCCTCCCATCCGGCCAGCGTAGGGGATGTTCACCTCCGTGTTAAAGAAGAGGAAGTGGGGACTCCAAGCTGGTGCTCAAGGTCACACTGGGTCTGCACCCAAATCCCTCCAACCCACGGGTCGTGTCGCCATGCCCAGACGAGGTCCAGTGCTATGAGTGCTATGAGCCTGCTCGCTTCCACTGGCACAGGTGGTCCAATGGGGGGCCCCGGCTGTCCCCAGAGAGGGAGGGGGTGGCCTCCCTCAAGGACCCGTCTCAAGTGCCCTAAACTGCCCACTTGCTGTTTACTGGGATCAATGGAGACTCCTTCATTGTTGGTAATGACTTCAGGCCCATCCAGTTACTGCCCCACTTAACGAGGGTCCATAAATCACCTTAAGTATGACAAGGCTGGAATCTGAAAGTGACTCAGGCCTCCATGGGCTGCAGGGCCAGCCCTCCTCCCACCTGCTTCCACGGTGGATCAGTGCTTTCCGACAGGACCCCCTAGCTGCAAGCCATAGGTACAGTCTCCAGGGTACATCAGAGAACTCCAAGGTTACAGCCCAGAGTCTTGTTCAAAGGAGCTAGGGCAAAGACGGCCATTCTTCACACAGCTCAGCAAAGGCCTCCTACCATGACCTGCTCGCTGCGTCTTCTAGAGGTGGGCACGACCATAATTGCTGCCACAGTCAGGGGTTAGAATCCCAGCTGCAGCCTATGGCACACGGCCACCCTTGCAGGTTTGTTGTGGCCCTGCCTGTCCCCCCAGTGGCCTGGGATGCCCTCTGGAGTAGGTGCAGCACCTGGCACAGTGCCTGGCATACAGTAGGTGCTCAACAAGTGCTTTCTGTTGAATGAGTAAAGGGGTTTTTCTTTCTTGGAAATCAAAAGACCCCTTCCTGGCAATGTAACAATCTAGATGTCTGGAGAAAACCTCCCATTTCAGAACTTAAGATGTTGGATGCAATAAATATGCATTCTTCACATATTTTATATGTTTTGTGTGAAATCTTTTAAGATGAATATCTGAGCTAGCAGAAAAGGAAGAGACAGTCTCAATGGCCAGAAGTGATGAGAGCCAGAATCCTGGGAATCAAGCGAGTGCCGGAGGCAGGGCTCGCTGGGATCCCACCAGTGCCTGGGGTCCTACAGCCACACCTCAAGGAGCTGTACAGTTAGGAGGAAGCAACAACAGGGCCCAAGCAGCCTATAGTGTGGCACATGGACCCCACATGGGCCAGGACTTGTAATGGGACAACGAGAAAGACATCCATGTCACTGAGGGAGATGGAGCAGAGGAGGACAAACGAGTCCACTGAGACTTCCTCTCCACATGGTGAACCCCACGAGGGCTGAAATCACACGCTTGTGTGCCAGCACCCCCTGCAGCTCCAAAACAGTGAGGGAGAAAGCTGGGCTTAAAGGCGTCCAAGGATATGAGCGACCCCAGGCATCAGACAGGAGTGAACACACTTCCTCCCAGGGCACACATTTAAACCCAGACCTTCAACGATTTCTGCACAGTAGCTTACAATTCACACGAAATTACAATTAAACATTAACGCTGGAGCAAAAGTCACAACATGTAAGATCTGCAGAATTAGACTTGCGAGGACTGCAACAGTGGAACCATCAGATAAAGAGTGCAGGTGGTTATGTGCTTAGAGAATCAAAAGATGGTGTCGAAAGCTTGGCCAGAGGGAAGGAACGATCAAAGTGGACCAGGCTGATCTGTAAAAACCAAAATAAAATTCTAGAAGTGAAAAATGTAAAAGTTGAATTTGGAGAGACCATTTACCAGTAGAGTCAATAGAGCTACACAGAGAGCTAGTGAGAGCTGGAAGAGATGTGAAGAAATCACCCAGGATGTAACACGCGAGAGTGACACGGAAGATGCGGGAGAGAAGTCAAGAAACACAGAGAAAAGCTGGAGTCTCCAACAGACATCAAAGTGAAATAATTAGGCAAGGGTAAAGTGCCAAATTAAAAGGTAAAGATCAGGGCCGGCCCCGTGGCTCACTCGGGAGAGTGTGGCGTTGGTAGCGCTGAGGCCGTGGGTTCGGAACCTATATAGGGATGGCCGGTGCACTCACTGGCTGAGCGCGGTGTAGACGACGCCGAGCCGAGGGTTACGATCCCCTTACCGGTCACAAAATAAATAAATAAATAAATAAATAAAATAAAGATCAGGTGGGATTTAAAAAATCTGTGTGCTGTTAATGAAAGACGCACTTGTAAGGACAGAGGGATAAAAGGAAAATAATTTTTAAAAGCCTCTAGGAAACTATTAGTCAAAACAGTTGGTATAGCTGCAATAATATCAACTAAATAGACTTATGATGGTAAAAGTACTACTGCAGGTAAAAACAGTCACTAAACTTAAACAAAAATTTCAATTTGACTGTAATTCTAAGCTTGCTTACAACTAATAAAATGACAAATTATATAAAGCAAACTTCATCAGACTACAAGAAGCACTACAAAGAAAATTGGAAAAACCCTATGGAGGGATATTTTAAAACACATTCTGTAGTGACAGATGAAGTAAGGAGACAAAAAAATTATAATTGTGTAGAGTATTTTTACAACACAATTAACACTCTTAATCTAATAAACATGTATAGAAAGATATATCCAACAACTGGAGAATTTACACACTTCTCAAATGCCCATGGAACGTGTTATTAAAAAATAATACCGGGCCATAAATAAAGCAAGTCTCAACAAATTTCAAAGAATGTTTGTCAAAGTGACCACATTCTCTGACCACAATACAAATAAGTTAACATCAATAAAACATCATACATGGGGAAACTTTAAAATGCACTTATAATGAGCTTGTAGGCCAAATGAGATATCATGATGAAAATTAGAGAATACTAAAAAAGAAAGATAACAGGAGTCCTACACATCAAAACTTGTGGGAGCAGCTACAACAGGACTTAGAAAAAATACTTATAAGCTTAAATCCTTATATTAGAAAGTAAAACAGCTTAAAATTAATTAATTGAGTAAACCCAAAGTAAATAAGTCATGAAAATAAGAATAGAAATAAAAGGATATCACGAGCAACTCTATAACACAAAATAAGAAAATGTAAGTAGGCTCACCAGATTTCCAGAAAAATATAAAATGCCAACCCTGACTTTAGAAGTAGAAAAAAATTAACAGAAAAAACAGAAAACGTTTACGCATTAAAGGCACAGAACTCATAATTTAAAATCTTTTCAGAAAGAAAACAAGCCCCACTGTCTTACAGGTAACTACAACCAAACATTTAAAAAATAAATAACTACTATCTTTCACAAATGCTTTGAGAGATTAGAAAAATAGAAAATATATTCCAGCTCACTTTTAATATAAAAATTACATCAATTAGGACAACCTCACTCATGAAAATTGATGGAAAAATCCAACAAAAATACAAGCAAACCAAATTATACAGTGCGTAAAAGTCATGATCAATAAGTCAGTAGGTCTGGGGTATGGCAATAAATAAAAATAAAAATAACGTCTTGATTAACTGGAGTTATTCCAAGAATGCAATACTATAACAACTTTAGAAATATTGTTAACATAATTCATCACATACACAGATAAAAGGAGAAAAACTGTATTATCATCTTAATAGCTACTGAAAAAAATTATTAAAAGTAAAGGTGAAAATTCACTTGTTTTTTAAAAACTTACTATATTAGGACCAAGGGTCAGAACAGAACTTCTACAACCTGACAGAGAGTATCTACAAAACAAAAACAAAGCAAAGAAACTCTCCTGCAAACATCACACTCAATGATGAAGCAATAAAAAAAACCACTTTAAAATCAGATACAAGACAGGCTCCGCATCATCACAACTTCTGCTCACCTGATACTGGAGATACTGGCCAGGTCAATAAGACAAGAAAACGAAACAAGCAGAATAACAACTGCAAAGACAGAAATAGAACTCTCGTCACTTTCTTCTGATATGGTTTTCTACGTGGTAAACCAAAAACAATCTAAGAGAACCTATTAGAATTGATGGTAGAATCTAGCAGTTTCTAGAAATAATAAAGTCAATTGCATTTATATTCAATCATAGTTTTAAAATACATTTAAAATATTATTTATATACTGACAAAAATGAAGCCATCCAGGAATACATCTAGCAAAAGATGTGCAAGATCATTAGGTGCAAAAATACAAAAAAAAAAATACTACTGGAAGATAGTAGTTAAGACCTAATAAAGAGAAAGATTATGTTTACGGATAAGAAGACTCAGTATCACAAAGAGCTCAATTATTCCCTCATTAATCTATAAATTCAATATAATTCCAATCAAATCCTCAACAGATTTCTTTTTAATAAAACTCGGTAAGCTAACTCTAAGATTTAAATGGAACAGCAAAAGGCCATGATTAGCCAAGATACTCATGGAGAAGTGAGGGTGGGAGGAATTCACCTTACTAGACAACAAGAACTACGAAGAAGCTGTTGTAATCACAGCAGTGTGACGTTGGCGTGTGGACAGAGGATAGAGGTTTAAACGGGATGTTGAGAAACAGACCTGTGTGTGTGTGGAAACGGCTTACAAGGTTGCACTGGTAAATTGATAGAACTACTTCCCGGCCCTACCCAGACCTACTGACTCGGAAACTCTGGAGGGGCCCAGCAGACTGGGTTTTAACCAGACTTGCGGTCATTCTGCAGCACACTCAGGCTTAGCACCTGTCCTGGAGAAACTTGCACACCTGCTCACCAGAGACATGTGCACCCCGAGGAGCTGTCGAGCCCAGAGCCGCTCACTCGCCTTGCTTTCTGCCCCTCCCTGGTTGCTCCTTCCTGGACTCCTTTGCCAGCTGCTCCTCCTGTATGAAATCTCTAGGTGTTGGGGCAGGTGGCACTTGCTACCTTGCAGTGCTGAGATGCATCCACAAACACAGGCAAAAAATCCCTGCCTTCCATAGAGCTTACAGTTGAGTAGATGAACACAAGCAGCCTGAATCACGTGTTAGAAGTTTCGAGTGTCAGTGGGGAGGGGTTACAGTGAGGTGAAGAAGCTCAGGCGGGCGGAGGTGGGGCTGCAGTTTGTAACAGGGTGGCCAGGGCAGGCCACCTGAGAAGGACGTCTGAGCACAGACTTGAGGGAGGTGGGGGTGAGCTGTGCAGGCGGCTGGGGAAGAGCGTCCTGAGTGGAGAGGGCAGGCGATGCAAAGGCCCCGGGTGAGTCGAGCCTAGAAGTCAGAGCAGCTGGCGCCAAGTGAGGGACAGGGAATGAGGGCGTCTGGACGGAGACACTCTTTTAAGGCATGGAGGGGACTCTGGCATTCCCTCTGAGTGCGATGACAATCGCTGGGATGGTGGAGCAGAGAAGTGAGGTGGGAGAGGATCCTGCAGCTGCTCTAGGGTCAGTGGTCGAGCAGGGAGACTTTGGGGGTGGTGACCTGGCTGAGAGACAATGGTGGCCCAGCCAGGGAGAGTGGGGGAAGGTGAAGCGTGGCCAGATTCCGGTGCAGAGTGAAGGCAGAGCCGGCAGGACCGATGGGCACTTGGAGGTGGGGTGGGAGGACAAGACGGACTTCGTGGATGTCTCTGGGACTCATGTCCTGACCAGCTGGGAGGAAGGAGGAGGGTGGCAGGTGCAACAGGAGGGGGCCAGGAGCTCAGGGTGGGTGATGTCAGCGGGGTGACCATGTGGAGACGCTGGTGGGCCATGGGCCTGGGGGTCTTTAGTGCAGCGGGAGGACAGGCTGGAAGTGTTACTGGGAGATCCTGGCTAGGGGTGGATGGGGCCACCCAGAGATGCTCATGGCACAGAAGAGGAGCAGGGATGGCGCTCGACACGCTCTGGTGCTGGGAGGCCAGGAGAAGAGGCAGAGCCAGCGGAGGAGGAGGAGTGGGAGCCCTGGATGCTGCTGTGTGAGAAAGTGTCACTTGCACAGGGGGACAGTGCGAGTGTGTCGGTGTGGTCGAGGCAACGTCACGTGGACACGGAGGGCAGCACGGGTTGTGACGTGGAGGCAGTGGGGGCTTGTCCGGGGCAGTTTTGGGGGGTGTGCGGGGGGAGAGAGAGATCAGCGGCAGTGAGCTCAGGGGCCTGCTTTGACGCGGTTGCTGTAGAGAAGAGAGAAATGAAGCGGGGGCAGGGTGGCAGTGGGGGAGGGGCTGCCGAGGTGGGGAGGAGGAGGCTGGGCTCACAGCGGCGGTGCCACCTGGGCTGGTGGCTGCAGGTGGCTGTGTGGCAGTGACCTGCCAGCCTGCATGGAGCCAGCAGTGCCGGGCGTGGACGCTGCTGCTTCCTGCCCGAGGACCCAGCTCCTGTGTGGTTCCCTCACTGTCCTGCCATCAGAGCGCCCCACTCCACACAAACTTCAGCCTCCTCCCAAAGTCTGCCCACTGGCCTGCTGTGAGACAGGGGACAGCTCTTCAGCCTTGTGGCCGCAGCCCCAGCCCAGCTCCCACCCTCCAGGGCTCCACAGAGTTCTGGGGCAAAGAGCATTTGGGAACGTGGCCTGGGGCCTGTGTGTGCAGAGCCCCCTCGCTCTGCCTGCCAGCCACACGGGCCCCACCCCGCTCCCCAGCCTCCTGCCTGTGCTTGCTTTCCCCTCTGCCTGGGCTGCCCTTCCCTCCCACTTCACCTGGTGAATTCCTTGTTCAGACCCCTGCTAGCCACTCGCCAAGCTCTGTGACCGGGGAGGTGTTGATTCTGGGATACCTCCCAGCTCCTGTGGGCAGCACCCTCTCTGTCTTTTTCCTTGCTGGTGGCAGAGACTGTCACAGTGCCTGACCCTCGCAGCTCACTCTTTGTTGAAGAATTGGATGGATGGTTAGATGGATGGATTTGCGTGAAGGTAAGTCCCTGGGAGCAGAGCCTGAGACAAGGATTGTGTGCAAGTGGTTGATTGATAGCAGACTAGGGATGGGGCCATGATGCTGTGCTCCTTGAGGTTGGGGTCTGGGCCTGGTCTCAGCAGCAGCCAGTCATTGGCTACAGAACCCCCAGAGAGGAAGGGTGGGCCCAGCCTAGGCATCTCTGGGCCAAATGGCACAGGCTGGCTGGGGGCAGTGGTTCAGCGCAGGGGATGGCTTCAAGCACTAGCAGGCAGCACTCCCAGCATGGGGCTGGGGCTGGGGCTGCGGGCAGGATGCAGTAGTGGGTACCACCAGGTAAAGGGGATCTGGAGGGACAGCTCAGTGGGGTCCCTGCAGCAGCAGCGTCAGGATCACCAGTGCACGTGTTGAAAATGCACATTCTCTGGCTGCAGCCTAGACCAGTGGAGTCAGAACATCTGGGGGATGGCAGGGGCCTGGCAGTCAGTGCTTTCGAGCCCTCTCCACGACACTCCTCAGCCCCTGTCATTCACAGATGAGGAGCAGAGGCAGGGAGTCTGCAGGCAGCAAGCTGCTTGCCCCCAGAACCTGCCAGCTCTGCTGAGTCCTATCCCAGATGCATCGGATTCCTGTGGTCCCCGCAGCAAATGATCATAGACCAGGGGCTTCACACAACAGAAATGGATCCTCTCACAGCTCGAGATGCCGGAGGTCCAAGGCATCTGCAGGGCCGTGCTCCTTTTGGAGGCTCTGGGGAGGGTCCTTCCCGCCTCTTCCAGCTCCTGGTGGCTCCAGGCCTTCCTCGGCTTGTGACCGCACCACTCCAGTCTCTGCCTCCGTCTTCACACGGCCTTCTCGGTGCATCTGTGTCTCCTGTCATCTTATAATGACACCAGTCACTGAATTTAGAGCCCACCTGGTTAATCCAGCATGCTCTCATCTCTAGATCCTTACCTTAATTACATCTGCAAAGACTCTGTTTGCAAATAAGTCCACATTTCGAGGTTCTGGTTGGACGTGAATTCAACCCACTACACGAGCTCTCTTCTCACCAAGGTGTTCATCTTGTTCACATTTGTCTGGGGCGCCCACCCTCTGCGCTGTGAGCCCCACGGGCCACGCTGTCTCTGACTCGTGGCGGGATCCCTGACACCATTGTGGGGCCTGCATGTGGCAGGTGCTTATTAAAGAGAGATTGTGAGGCGTCTGGGAAAAGTGCAGGCTTTGGAGTCAAATGGGCTTGAACCTCAGCTCAGCCACGTCCAGCTGTGCCCCAGGGGAGTTATGTCACCTCCCTGAGCCTCAGCTGGCGCATGTGTAAAACGGCGGCAGCAGCGTCTGCTCCCAGGGTTTGTGCTGAGTGTGAAAATGACGTAAGTCACCAGGCGCAAGGTACCCGCCCCAGATGACAACAGCCACTCTCGTTTCCTGACTGGTCCAGCAGGGGAGTGGGGAATCTTGGGATGCGGGGGGCCGAGCAGGAAGGGACATGCACTTCAAGCCGTCCTCGCGCTGATGGGCAGACGGGCCAGCTCCGAGGCTCCTGAACCCCGGGTCAGCCATGCCCCACCACACCCCTGCCAGGAAAGGAGGCGCTTCCCTGGGGAGGGGGTGGGACTGCCAGCGAGCTTGTGTAAAAGAACGCTTTGCCCGGCGTTCCAGGAACAACCTGTCAGTGATTGATCGTGAGGTGACCCTGAACAACGGGCTGGCTGGTTCCACCCGCTCTGCCTGGACCACTTGCCCTGCCCCCACGCTGCGCTGTTCTGGTTACTGGCAGTGCCTTTCTCATCAGAAAGAAGACATGCACCTAAATTTAGAAGCTTTTCTGGGAAGAGAGGACGCAGTGTGACAGCCAGGGCACGATGAAGGGAACACCCGGGCCCACACCTCCTCTGCCATACCGCAGGCGCTCAGGGAGGCCGGCCGCAGGCCATGGGGATGAGCTCACCAGGGGCAGGAGGATGGAGCCCCCCTTCCTCTGCCGGGCTCTCCTGCGCAAGAGGAGAGGGGCCGTGGTGTGTGGCGCCGTGTGGGTGACGCAGGCCAGCTCGGATCCCCGGCGGTGACAAGGTGAAGCAGGGGTGTTTGTGCCTGTCTCGTAACTGAACAACCCCAGCTAAGAGCGCGTAGGGATGTGCCTGAGGCCACACGGTGGGGCAGGCCCTCACTCGGCCTCAACGCGCAGCCCTTCTCTCCCTGCAACACAGAAAGGTCATTTCTCCCATAGACCATCTCAGGGGCCAGGGCCAGGCTCCCGGTCCACAGCCAGCCTTGGGTCCTCAGGCCATCTCTGGAGGCGGGTGGTCAGAGGAAGAGCGCAGGAGGACCGGGCAGGTGCAGCTCGGGAGCCCCGGCTTCCCAGGCTCCGCAGTGGAGCTTTGACTCCCACAGACATGGTGCAGCCTTCTCAGGGCCAGCTCTGAAACCGAGCCTCCTGACCCCGGGACCAGAGTCCTTCTCGTGGTGGAGGCGCCGCTGCCTGCGGCTAGGGCTGGTCCTGTTGTTCCTGCCTTCAGTTACCATGTCAGTGAAAGGACTTCGACGTCCCTCTCTGCGCTGCTGTTCTTGGGCCCATTACATGCCTCAGCTCCATTTTCCCTCCCACCTCCAGTGCGTGGGCGTCGGAACATCTCAGCTGAGTCCCACCTCCTCCCAGAAAAGGAGTGTGACTGTCTGACACATCCTGGGGCCCTGAGTCGGTGTGGCCCTGCGAGAACCAGGAAGGGGTCCCTGTCTGAGTCCTTAGGATGCATGGTGTCACAGGGGGCTGCCGGGCACAGTCACGGGGAGCTGTCCCCGGTGCTGAGCCCAGGCTACTCCTCAGCAAACAGGGCTCCCCTCCCCAAAGTTGATCCAGCCTCGTCCTGACTGGCCCTTTAGGCCTTTCTAGGTCTCTTGCCAGATCCAGTTCACGTTCATAACAGCCTCCTTCACGTGTCCGACATGTATTCACCTACGTGCATGGTTGCCAGCCACTGTGTTAGTGAGCGTAGAAAATGAGAAAGTCAGCCAGGCACGCGGTCCCACCTTCACGGAGTTCACAGTCACGTGGGGCCATGGGTGGGCATGTAAACAGATGTCACATAGAGGAACAGGCCCAGAGCTGTGAGGGAGGCACAGAGGGGAGGGATCCTGGACCCGGGCAGCCTGTCATTCAAAAACAGCTGCCAGGCACCTGCTCTGCACAGGCTAGTTCTATCCACAGAGCTCCTGAATAGCTGTGGACTGGCTGTACTGGTGGTTACTTGTGTATTTTTTAAACATTGAATGTCAGTGTCCACACTCAGGCCAAAGGCCCATTTCCACCAACAGCTCTGTGCTGATCTTGACCAGACTCCCTGAGCCTCAGTTTCCTTAAATGGTACTTGCCCTGGTTACTTTGGAGGATTGTAGAAAGATCAAACTTGGTCATACAGAAGAAGCATGTGGCAAACAGTAGAGTCCTACATAAGGGTTGATAATAGTTTTGAGTCAGAAGTAAAATCATGCACATCCAATAATTTCAACAAAATGTGCTGAACATGTGCGATGGTGTAACGGTTCTTCCTCCACCTCACCCAGGCTTTCATCTGGCCCCATCCATGACCTCTTGGCCAATCATGCCCTTCATAAGCCTAAGACTCCCATCTGTGAGTCTGAGAAGACAGCACGTGCCTCCAGAGGCGCCGTGCAACCCACGATGGAGACCACCATGTCCTGAGAGCACCTGCCCTCACAGCCCCGGGCTGGACTCCCCTCTTGGACCGTTGCCACAACCTCCTAACTCACCTGTTAGCTGCTTTCCTTGCTCCACAACAGCCCGTTTTGCACAGAGTGTCCACGGAGTCCTTCACAGCATGAGTCAGATCATACTCCCACCATAAGACATCCAGTGCTTCCGATGGTCTCTGAGCGAGCTGCCACATCCCCACCCTGCTCGTCTGTGCGGACTGCCCCTTGCTCTCGGCACTGCATTCATGTGGCCATCTGCTTCTGCTTCTGGGAGCTTACACTGCCTGTGACCTCAGTCTGGAACCTTCTTCTCCAGGTCATCCCCAATGCCACCTCCCGGTCGAGACCCTCCCTGCAGAGTGCTGCCCACCCCCATGCCCAGCAGATGCTCTCTTGCTTTGTTCCCAGGAGCTGGTGCATTTGAAATGCTCACTTAAGTCTCTTTCTTCCCTCTGTCCACTTGCCCGATTAGGTAGCAACAAGCTTCCCTCTGCTCTAGTGCCCCAAGGAAGGTCTTGAAATGCCATTTCCCATTAAAACAAACAAGAAGGGCTGGCCCGTGGCTCACTCGGGAGAGTGTGGTGCTGATAACACCAAGGCCATGGGTTTGGATCCCTATATAGGGATGGTCGATTAGCTCACTTGGGAGAGCGTGGTGCTGACAACACCAAGTCAAGGGTTAAGATCCCCTTACTGGTCATCTTTAAAAAACAAACAAACAAACAAACAAACAAACAAGAGGACCTCAAGGAAACAGCTGATTCCAAATCTGGGGCAGGACACGGACAGCCTGAGCCTGGGTCATCTTGTCATTTCCCTTGACAGGGAAGGTACCAAAACCATGAATGTCACATCAGAAAGACCTTACACACCATTAGGGTGGCTACCGTAAAAGACAGAAAAACCCAGAAAATAACAAGTGAGGCTGGTGAGGAGGTGGAGAAACTGGAAGCTTGTGCACGGCTGGTGGAAATGCTGCTATAAAACAGTATAGCAGCTCCTCAAAAATTAAACACAGAACTACCATATGATCCAGCAATTCCACTTCTGGGTACACACCGCAAAGAATGGAAAACAGACTTCAAACAGATACTTGTATACCCAGGTTTATAGCAGCATCACTCACAATGGCTGTAAGGTGAAGACAACCCAAATGTCTGTCTATGGATAAACAGATAACCAAACACGGTCCATCCATACTATGGAATATTTATTACTCAGCCTTAAAAAGGAAGGGATTCTGACACACATGACAACATGGATGAAACTTGAGGACATTATGTTAAGTGAAAGAAGCCAGTCGCAAAGGACAAATTCTTTAGGATTCCACTTATAGGAGATACACAGTCATCAAATTCATAGACACAGAAGATAGAAGCGTGGGTGCGGGGGGCTGGGGGAGGGGTGGGGAGCGAGCGTTTCATGGGGACGGAGTTTCTGTTTGGGAAGATCTAAATGTTTTGGAGATGGTTGGTGGTGATGGCTGCACAATGATGTGAATGTGCTTAATGTCACTGAACTGTACAGTTGAAATGGTTAGGATGGTAAATTTTACATTATGTGTATTTTACTGCACACCAAAAACATACTGAGGGGGAAAAAGACTCAGAAGCCAACATGACAAGGCCCCCACTGGCCGAGCATGGAAAATATGAGCTTCCCTAAGGGTGACTTATGTAATGACTGCAGTGATCTGTGGAGCACTGAATACGTTTAAATTCATGAGTTTATAAAATGAAAACAAAAATCCGTTTGGCCACCACTGGAGGCCACTGCTATAAACATCTGTGTGGACATGTGGCTTCATTTCTCACGTGCAGGTAAACAAGAGTGGAATTGCTGGGGCATGTGCTACCTGTTTAACTGTATGAGAAACTGCCAAGCAAATTTCCAAAGAACCGGGTTTTCCCGCAGTGCCTCCTACGGGGTGTGAGAGTTCCAGTTGCTCCACGCCCTTGTCAGCACTCTGTGTTACCAGTCTTCTGAATTTTGGCCATTCTTGTAGGAGTGTAGTGGTGTCTGAACGTGGTTTTAATTTGCATTCTCCTAAAGAAAAAAGTTCAGCTTCTTTTCATGTATTTGTTGGCTCTTAAGATATGTTCTTAAGTATCTGTTCAAATGTATGTTCAAAGTCTCTGTTTTCTTGCCCATTTTTCAGTTATCTTAGTATTGATGTGTCAGAGTTTTAAAAAAATATGTTCTAGATACAAGTTCTTTACCAGATAAAAGTTATGCAAATATTTTTTCCCAGTCTGTTGCTTGTCTTCTCGTTTTCTTTAAAAGCCTCCTTTGCAAAGCCAAGTTTAAAAATTTTATAGTGTCCAACTGATTGATTTTTTCTATTATAGTTTGTGCTTGTGCTTTTGTGTTCTGTTAAGAACTTGCCTGCCCCAAGCTTATTTATGTTTTCTTTGTTGTTTTCTTCTAGAAGCTTTCGAGTGTTAGCTCTTTTGTTTAGCTCCATGGTTCATTATGAATTAATGGTGTAAGAAGCACGCTAAGGTTGGGGGGATCGATGGGTACCGTACTGAGGGGGGCCGTGTGATTCCTGTGAGCTCCTCATGGCATTTGGGGAGATGAGGAGGAACCAGAGCTTTTGGTAATAGTGATGTCTAGAATTCTTCCGCACGGCATTTGACCATCTGCTGATAATTTTCTTGTCTGCCAGCAAGACAGAAAGGAGGACAGGAAGGACTTCTCCGTTCTGTCATGCAGGTAAAGAGGCCAAAGCACAGAGATGTCCAGACACCTGCCCACAGGCACACAGCTGGTGAGAGCAGAGCTGCGATTCCCACCCCAGTCTCAGCTCTTCTGCCCCACTGTGTATTCCTTTACGTTTTCATTCAACAAACACTGAGGCTGGCACATAGGCCGTTGCGGGGATGGGCCCAGAGCACCTGGACGACTTGGGTTCACAGCAGGTACTTGGTCTCCACCAGGGCAGCGAGCAGAGTCACTTCAGGGCTCTCTGCTTACCCTTCTAAGATGGCGTTGTCGAGGGACAACTGTGTCATCTAGGCACAATGGGATCAGTTGGCACACTTAAAAGAGGATAACTAGAGGACGGCATACTTAGAAAGGTGTGGGGATAGAGGACGCAGGGACGGGCTTAGTGCTGGGGTTAGTAGAAGCTGAGCTGTCACCACTTTTAGCTCTGATGGGACGAGGGGAGGGAACAGTTATGGCAGTGAGAGAGAGACAGAGGGACAGAGAAAGAGAGGGAACAGCCTTCAGTTAGGGGACACTCCAGCCCAAGCCAGCCTCATAGGGAAGAGCCAGGGCATTGAGGACACTGACCTCCATCTTCTCCCCCTCCCCACACCCCCAATCTCCACTGGGGCTCCCTATTGGCCAAACCTGACTGGAAGGTGCAGGCCACAGAATCCAGTGCTGCAGACCCCGAGGGGCAGTCCCCCGGGGCACACGAGCAAACAGGAGCCAACGTGTAGGTCGAGGACAACTCAAGCCTCCCTCATACTAAATGACCTGCGAGTCACTCCCTGACTACCAGACCTATAAATAGAAAAGTTGCGCGCGTGCGTGCGTGTGCGCTTGCACATGTGCGTGTGTGTGTGTGCGCGTGCGTGTGTGTACGTGTGTGTGCGTGTGCGTGTGTGTACGTGTGCGTCTGTGCATGTGCGTGTGTGTGTACGTGTGCGTGTGTGCGTGTGCGCATGCGTGTGTGTGTATGTGTGCGTGTGTGTGTGCGTGTGTGTGTACGTGTGCGTGTGTGTGTGTGCGTGCGTGTGTGTGTACGTGTGCGTGTGCGTGTGTGTGTTTGGCGCAGGGGGTGGAGAATGAAATGATTCCTGCAAGTGGGAAGCAGCCTGTCCCGGAGGTGTGTGAGCAGAGTTAGGGGGATAACTTGGGGTTAGGGAAGGCTGGAATGGGTGGTGTGGTCCTTCCAGAAAGGTCCCGTGGGACAGTGGACAGTGCCCAGCTTCACATCAGAGAGGACTGAGCCCCTCAGCTGCAGGATACGGGGCCAAAGACGTGCCTGCACGGAGCTGCCCTTGCTGCCTCTGCTGTAAAGGCGAAGTTGCCTTCCCTCGTGGGTAACTGGAGGCACTGAACTGAGTCTGGTGACGCAGGTGCCTGATGGTCACTAAGCAACACCCTCAACCTCGGAGATTCCCTAAGTGAGACGGAAAGCCCCGGGCTCTGGGGGAGGCGGTGGCGGGAGCTGCTTCGCATTTGAGAAACGTCACCTCCAGCCCTGGTGGGAGGGGCTCTCCAGCCACACTTTTGAGAGTTTGGGGCCCAGACATTTGAAAAACATTTCAAGACATCTAAAGAGCTACAAAGGCACGTGGCTTCGTTTAGGCCCTGACCGGGGCGTCTTTCTTGTGGGATTCGGCCGCGTTCTCTCCCGGAGCCCGAGGAGCCAGAAAGGAAAACGAAAAACAAAGTTTTAAAGACTCGTCGCAGCTTCTTTCCTTCCTCGCTGCCTCTCCGTCCCTTTCAAGTCGACAGAAGAGAGCTCGGCCCCTCCCAGCTCTCGTGCAAATGTGAAATGGAGCGTTTTTGCCGTCTCAGGCCCCACATTTGATTCCGATTTGCGCCTGGAGCGTGATGACAAGCTCCCTCAGCCGATAATGGACGAGGACGGCTGGGGAGGGCGAGGCCAAGGCCCGGCCATTCATCTTGCAGCCGGAGCCATCACGAGCCAGTCAGTGGCATTTGCTCGGTCCCAGCCCCAGCAGGGGCAGGAGCCGCAAGCCAAGCACGAGCCATGCTGTCCTGCAAGGACGCTGGGCGCCCAAGCAAGGATGACCACACCCTGAGGTCAGGTCGCTGTGGGGGTGCAGGTGAGTGCTCCAGGCTGGGACACCATGGCAATGGACACGATGGGCATTTAGATGGACTGACAGGAGGGAGGTGAGGGGACCAGAGCATCTCTGACCATGTGTGCTGGGTAGGTAGGGCCAGGGGTCTGGCGTGGCCTGTATGTGGCAGGCTTGGCAATGTCCTCGGGGACAGGGCAATTCTCGGAGTCTGCAGACTTTACAAGGACATCCATCCTCCTCCACGCCCTGCCATGTGACCTGCTAGTGCACTTCTGTGCCGGATCTGGTGGGCCCCATGACTCTTGCAAATGAGGCAAAGTGACACGGTGCTGGTTCAGAGTCTTACATTCGGCACCTCATGAGTTTTATGCACTCTCCAGCTCCCCCGCCCTCCCTGTGAGCATGTGGCAGGCCAGCGTGCTGACAGTGAGAGCCACACGGCACAGGGCCAAGTGCCCCAGTTGTCTCAACAGCAGCCCCCAAGGCCAGCAGAGCCCTGGTTGACTCCAGCTGACCAGAGACAGGTGAGTAATGAATGGTTATTGTGGTATCCCACTGAGTTTGGGGTGCTTTGTCATGCAGCAGGAGCTAACTGATGCAGAGACCTGTCGTGGGTGTGGGCACCTGGTGACCCACCGCATTCTCCTCTGTTCCCTTTTTGGGATTCCCACCAGGCTGAGGATTCTCTTTGGGTACCCCCAGGGGCCCGGACTCTACCAGCACCTGTCTCTAACCTGCCCCAACCACAGGAGGACGTGAAGCCACACGGAGAAGCAGCCTCAGGCAGCCAAGAAAGTGCTGGCTTTGGAACTCGGGAAGTGACTTAGTCTCCTGATGGGTATATATGGAGGTTAACTAGCACCTGCTTGCCACTACAATTGCTGAATACAGAGGCTGGGCATACAGTTGGCACAGGCCCCTTGCAGCCATGCTGTGAGGGAGGTGGGAATGGCTAGGACCATCAGACTGGGCCATTCCAGCCCCTCTGTGCCTGGTGCATTACCTGGGCTGGGCCGGATCTTTCTCCCCTCCAGGAGAGCGAGTAAGAGAGGCACTGCCAAGTGCAAATTTGATAACCAGACACCGTGCTGGGGCTCGTGGACAGCCCAGCCTGCCTTTGATCGTGGGCTGTCTGGGCCAGCCGCCCTCTAGCTGCCGAGGGTCTGTTTTCCATTTCAAATTCGGCTGGGCCCTCCTTGATGGAAGATCAGTTTTCAGGCCCCAATAGACAGAGCCATGGCAGGAGGAAAGACACACCCTTCTCCTCTTCTCTGCGGTTGTTCCCTCAGCCCCCCGGCCCCAGGAGCTAGAGGGGGCCCTGGGAAGCCCCTGAATGCTGGAAAATTTGCCATAGGATGGAGACAAATTTGCCCTGGGATGGGAGGAATTCCCAGGGTGGCTGTGCAGGGCCTCAGCCTGGTTACTGTTGTCGTCGGCAGCACAATGGTATGTAGAGGCCTTGGTTCTCAGTGTCTCCATTAGGCCTCTCAGAGGTATGGCAGAGCAGTAAACGGAGATCCCAAGGACGGACATTAACTTGGTGAAGGAGAGAGACGGTCTTGACCTTGGTGGTTGCTCAGAGAATCTTTGTTCAATAAATCCATAGATGGATGGGTGGACACATGGATGGATGGATGGGTGGATGCATGGACACATGGATGGATGGGTGGATGCATGGACACATGGATGGATGGGTGGATGGACACATGGATGGATGGATGGATGGATGGATGGACACATGGATGGATGGGTGGATGGATGGATGGGTGGATAGATAGACACAAGGATGGATAGATGGACAGATGGATGGGTGGGTGGATTACACCTGCTTTGGCTCTAGAGAAGGGAGCCAAGATGTCCTCATCTACATAAGGAGAATAATAAGACTTGGCCTGCCCCGCTGCTAGGGTTAAACAAGGTAATGATCTGACAGTTATGTAGGATGAAAATAGTATCACACACACAAAAATGGTAACTTGGAGTCATGCTTGGAATCTTGTCTGAAACCTCTTTCTCTGTGTGTGGACTTGGGCAAATCCTCAGGATGCTGGCTCAGTGGATGAGGGCTGTCACCTCCTTGGCTTACCTTGTGTATACTCCGTCACTGCCACAGACTGGACTGTGTTCCCCACAAGTTCGTATGTTGAAGCCCTAACCACCCCCCCCCGACCATGTGATTGTATTCAGAGACAGGACCTTAGGGAGATAATTAGGTTTAGATGAGGTCTTGAGGGTGAGGTCCTCATGAGGGGATAGTGTCCTTATAGGAAGAGGAAGAGACATCAGAGTTCTCTTCTGTGCCATGTGAAGACATAGCGAGAAGGTGGCTGTCTGCACGCCCGGAAGGGGCCTTCATCAGGAACCAAAATCAGCTGGCACCTTGATCATGGACTTCTAGCATCCAGAACTGGGAAAACAAATGTCTGTTGTTGTAGCCCTCAGTCCATGGTGTTTTGTTATGGCAGCCCAGGTGGACCAACGCATCCCCAACAGCATCTGGCACACAATAGCACTAAAAAAAATGCACTCACTGATTGACACAATCCCCGTAAGCCTCAGTTTGTTCAGCTGCGAACTGGGGTGATGGCAGCCACCCCTCTCTGGAGGGCTGTTGTGAAGTCTGCTGCAAGAAGAGAGGGGCTGCCCGTGACCACTCTCCTGCAGCAGATCATTCTTACCATCACCACTAAATGATGGGCCAATAGCAGTGTCCAACTTAATAGTGGGAGTAAATTACAGGCGTGTCTTGCTTCCTTCATGGGACTTCTGCAGGCGGCCAAGTGAGTGGTCTCAGGGTGGGCTCATCTACTCCATGCTGTTGTGGGGACCTGGTCCCTCTGATCCCAGTGCATCCACCATGTCTTTCCTTGTGGTCCCAGAATGGCTGCCCCTGTTCTACTCACCTCTTTGTCACACTGTGATGACCAAACAGGAAGCAAGCGTGATGGCTGATGGGCAGAGGGACTTTCCCTTTCAGGAGAGTGAGTGTTTTAGGCTGTGAAAGCCACACGGTCACATCTCACCATGCAGTTGTGGTAGACAAAGCCGCTATAGGCAGTGCATGAATAAATGGGCGTGGTTGCATCCTAATAAAACTTTATTTACAAGAACAGATGATGGGCAGGATTTGGCCCTCAGGCTGTAGTTTGCTAACCCCTGCCTTAGACCAAACATTATCCACCCTCGGGGCTGGCCAAATTGCAAACAGCGAATCTGTACAGAAGCATTTAATCTGGCCCTGCAGTCCTGCAGTCGCACAGCAAGCCAGCACCTCCCGGTCCCCCAGCAGAGGGCTTCCCAGGTCTGCATTCCGGGGAGCAGGGCAGCTGGGTGTGGCCTGTGTAGGGTGTGGCATGGGGGGTCCCTGAGGCCAAGCCTGCTGCACATATAGGAGAGAGCAGAAGTGACTCGTAGGGCCCAGCAGCTGAGGCCCAGGGGCACACAGGCATTCTTGATGTCACCCACCAGTGTGACGATCGGGCTCACTGAGACGCTTGCTAAAGGCAAGGCACCCCTGCCCCTTCTCTGGGGGGCCTATTCCCGGGCCTCCCCTGAAGTCCAGGGATCTGTATTTCACACACCGCCTCCGCGGTTCCAATGACAAGGCAAGTTTGGAACGCCGCTATGCTACCGCTCATCTCCAAGGAGCCCTTTGAGACAGGCGATGACCTCTCTCTTTCACAGCTGGGGAGGCAGAGTGTGGGGCTGTGAAGGGTACACTGGGTCTGAGAACCCACCCACGCCTGTCCACGATTGCTGCAGAAGAGGCTGCAGAGGAGTCAGCCTCCCTGAGCCAGAAGGAGTCTCAAGCACAGCATGTCACCCCACGTGAGCATCTAGACACATTCTGGCCCTGAGACCCGGCAGTTCAGGAGACCACACATGTCAATTGGTTTGTTATGTGTTTCTCATGATGCGTATCATGGTACTTTTTAATCATTTTATTTAGTGGTAATTGTAGACTCACATTCAGTGATAATGAATGATTCAGAGATCCAAGTTCCCCTAATGGTGACATCATGCATAACCGGAGGACACGATCAACTAGGAAGTTAATGTGTCCCCCCATGTTAGCATACAGGCCACGCTCTCCCCATGTCTCCAGTTTTACATGGCTTTGTGTGTGTGTGCGTGTTTGCACGCGGTTCTGTGCAGTGTTGTCACGTGTGCAGATTCAAGCGGCCACCACCACAGTAAAGACACAGGGCACTGTTTTGGAAGCAACCATCAGCAGTAACGTAAGTGTTCATCACAAGGGAGACTTGTTTAAAAGGCCACTGCACTAAACCCTCCTCATCGCTTCTCCAGACTGGCCTTAGGTCTCCACCCTCTGCTGGGCACAGTCCACCTGCTGCTTCATCTGTTTCTCATGGAAACCTCTCGGGGTGGAGACTTGCACTCATTTTGTTGAGGAGGAAACTGAGGCTCAGAGGGTTGACACAGGGAGCCTAGGACCATGGGTGTTTGTGGTGGAGGAAGCACTTGAATAGGGCAGGGGAACGGCAGAGCCAGTCTCTTCTCACGAGGAGGAGGCACACCTTTCCCCACCAGGCATGTGTGAGGCAGGAGCGCATGGCCCCAGGGGTGTGGGGAGGGGAGAGGCAAGTGAGACCCCCAGTCTCCTCCTCTGGCTCCTTATTGTGTCTGTGCGTGTCTCTACCACACACACGTGCACACACTCACACAAATGCAGGGAACAGAGCAACAAGAGAGAATAAACAAGGAAAATCGCAGGGGATTCTGCAGGAGGTTTTGTTTTCTTTCCACGTTTCTGCGTTTTCACAGCTGTTTTATGTGCTCTGCCCGTCCCTGTCCCGTCCTGGGGGCGCATCCGGCCTGCATTCCTCCGCGCGGCCGCTGTGTGGCGCGCTCCCCACCAGGCGGGTCTGCTTGCGGTCCCCCTCCTGTCCAGCGGAGGTTGTCAGGGAAGGTCACCAATGGGATGTTGTCTTCCTCTTCTTGTAACACATTCCCAGGCCTTACTTTCAACACACCCTATGATTTCTCTAATTAAAAACCATGAACAATGGACAATCCCCTTAATGAAGAGATATGTCCGTTTCCCCCGTCCAATAAGTACATGCATTTTCCTAAGCAGCAGCCTCAGGGACAGGGCACAGTTCAGTGGCGAGGTGCCAGGCCAGGAGCCAGAGTTTCAGTGTCCAAGCCCTCTCCCTTCCTGACCAGTTGGGTGGTGCCGGGCAAGTCCCTCCCAGCACCTGGAATGTGTGGCCGTCAGAGCTCTGGAGGCCTCCGGGACCCTCTGTGAGGCGCTCTCGGACATGACGCCCCGGGAGGTCGGAGGGAGATCCTGGCGGCAGCCTCAGATCCTACGGAGCAGGGCCCAGCACATCCCCAGGACGACGGTGAGACCAAACCCAGACAACTGCGCTGAAGGAGAAAATCCTCACGCTTTTTAGATGAAAATACTGACACCCAACCGTGAGGCCAGATGTGTGAGGGCAGAGACTGCGGGAGGCGGCTCGGGGCTGGATCCATCTAGTGCTTGAGGAATCAAGAGGAGTTTGATTTACAAGACTTGGTCCTCCCAAGGATGTCCACTGAGGACCTACTGTGTTGTGGGCCAGGGGCTGGTGCTGGGGGACAGGCCCTTGCCCCCAAGGAGCTCACAGTCAAGGGCAGGGGTCAGTCAGACAGATGCATCCCCTCCCGGTTGCACCTCCGCTGGCCAGCCCTGGGGTAGAGTAAAGCATAGAGGGCTGTCATGAGAGACCCTGCCCCATCCTTGGGAGGCAGGGAGGCCTCCTGGATGTGTGGTCCAAATCTTAAAGGACGCTGGGGGGAGGAAGCAAGCAGACGAGGAAGAAGGACAGAGCATCCACGAAGGCCGAGAGACCAGCCGAGGCTGGCGGGAGCAGGGTGCACACGAGTGCATGGGGCGCAGAGGTGGGCAGCTGGAGGGGGCAAGAATGCGGAATGCCCTGTGTGCCCTCCGTTCGTGGGTGCCGGATCCATCCTGACCAGATGTGCAGCCGTAGATTTAATCCTTAATCCCCCCGAGCCTCAGTTTGCTCATCTGTAAAATGGGGATGATGGTATGTCCCCTCCAGGGCTGGCACCTGGAGGGAATGTAAAATATGGAACGCTGGCCATGGTGTCAGAGGAGGTGCCAGGAGAGATGAGCTGCCTCCTGCCTCCCCTGCCCCAAAGAAGCTGTCTCATCTTTCCCGAAGGGGAGCAAGGTGATACCAACCACATGCCCTGGCAGTGCCCACTTTTTCTTTACCGAGTAGCTTGTCGTGTGAATGAGGCCTCCCTATGGCCCCTGAGGGGGATGGTTCCTCACCTGTCCTCTGCCCTTCCCACCTGGAATCACCCGAGTCACCAGCATAGGCTCCATAGCTGTACAGGATCCTGGGACCTGGGGCCAGTTGCCGGCTCTGCCCTCACTGGGGACGCCTGAGCATCTGCACCCTGACCTGTCCTTCTGCACTAAGAATCTGAGTTCTGGGCCCACTGGCTGCACAGGTGGAGCCAGGCCTGCATGGATGGGCCCCCAACCATGAAGCAGGACACCTGGGGACACCAGGCAAACAGTCCCCTCCTCAGATTGGGCCACAGATGTCCACATCTAAAATGAAGTTGTTGAAGGGACCATCTCTGCAATCCTGACTTGTTCTAGGTGTTGACGTCTGTGGTTAAGGTCGAATGACACAGAGTGACAGGCAGAGAGAGAGAGAGACAGAGAGAGACACACAGAGAGAGACACAGAGAGAGAGAGAGAGACACAGAGAGAATGAGCCCAGAAGTCAATGTTCTCATGCGCCCAATTGAGGAAAAAAAGTGAATAAGCAGCAGGAAAACTGTGGATCGATACTCGCTGTGAGTGTGATGGAGTTACATGGCTCCCAGAGCTCTGCCCAGTCTCTTCCTCCTCCATTCCATAAGTGTTACTGAGCTCCTGCTAGATGCCGGTCATGTTCCAGGCATGAGGCTGCTTTGGAGAACAGGGAGAGTTCCAGTGAGGGACAGACTATCAACAAAGCCTGCAACAGATATTGTAGACATGATAGGAAGGGACAGGACAACAGACGAAGAGCAGCAAGGGGTGGGGAGCTGGCGGGCCGAGCCACGGACTGGAGCAGGCAGTCAGGTGCACATGGAATGTAGACCACAAGTTGCCAAGGGAGGCACCTGGGGCAGAGTATTGCAGGCAGAGCAGCTGGCAGTCAAAGGCCCTGGGGTAGGGTGCGTGTTCCTGGGACATGCCAGGGCCAGTGGTGGGGGAGTGAGGGGCTGAGTGGTAAGATGGGGTCATGGGTAACTGGGGTCAATGTATGACTTTTGGCTCTTTCTCCCAGTGAAGGAGAAACATGGCAGGGCTTTGAACAGAGGCAATGTGGTCATCTGACATGTAGTGACCACATGAGGTTGACAGGAGAAGGCTTCTGACCCTCATCTGCAGGGGCTGGGGCTCACAACTCCTGCATCTGGGGGAGCCTTGGTGGGTGGCCACTGAGGGCAGTTGGGGGCAGTTGGAGAGATTCAGGGCTGGGAGGGTGGGTCTAAGTAGTGACTCACTTTTTGGAACTCGCACTTGTTACAGGGGAAACGCTAGAGGGCTTTGAGCAGAAGAGGGACTGGGTGGAGTTGCGTTTAGAACAACCCTGTGATAGCATGGAGGAAGGATCGCCAGTCGTAGGAAAGGTTCCATGTACACTTGAAAAGAATGGGAAGTCTGTCTTTGTTGATGGCAGAGTTGAGCATGTGTCAAATAGGCCAAGTTTATCAGGTGGGCGTCCAACTCGTTCACACCCTGGTTGACGTGCCCCAGGCTCGTTGGACCAGGTTTTGGCAGAGCTGGATCCCAGACACCTGCTACAGTTGTAGCTGGTCTGCAGCTCCTTTTGGTAATAACAGTTTTTACTCTTTACATTTGGAGACTATATTATCATGCACATGAATGAGTCTGTATTTCTGGTGGAGTAACTTTGTGGTCACTTATCTTTTGTAACAAAACTTGCCTTCAAGACTTCTGTCTGATACTGGTGTAGCTGTAACAGTTTTGGGGGTTATACAAAAAGTGCTTGTCTAGTATAATTCTTTTCCATACTTTAAACCTTTCTGTATCCTCATATTTAGGATGAGTCTCTTCCAAGTGGCATCTGTGTTTAAATAGGGTCTGCCAACCTTTGTCTTGGAGTGTTAGTCGACTTGTATCTACCAACTTTCTGTCATTTTCTATTTGCTCAACCTGTTCTACGTTCCTTTTTTCCCTTCCTTATGCCTTCTTTTAAATGCATCAAGCATTTTAGGTCATTTGCCCCCTTCTGTTTATAATACTCACTGGTTAGTGGACTCCCTGGAGAACAATAACATTCTGGATTTACTAAATTCAAATACGAACTAGTATTTTTACCACTTCCAGTTTTCCTTCACTAATTTTCCACCTTGTCATCTATTTTCTTGAACACAGCAATCAGTGATTTTAAATTGTGAGTCTGTAACTGCGATGTCTGGGTCATCTGAGAGTCTGTTTTTATTGTCTGTTTTCTCTCTTGACCCTGCTCCTAACTTTGCTTGGTAACTCTTGACTGAATGTGAGGTGTTGTGAACTCACACTGCAGAGGCTCTGGATGGTGCTATGCTCCACATATTCTACAGCAAGGGTTTGTTTCACCCTCTGGTAGGTGGAGAGATGGGGCAGGTGACTTTAAGGGGAATTAGCGGACTCAAGGCTGGGTTTCAGACTCTGGAAATCATGCTTCACCCTCAGGTTCACCCCCACTTTTAGAGTGTATTCCTCGAGGGATCCCAACTGATAACTTGAGGGTTTTCCAGGGACCTTGCTCTGCGGTGGGCCATGAACATGAACTTTTACTAGGACGGTGACCCTAAAACCACGCTCTGGTTTTCAGCAGCCAACTTCTTGGTTTCTTTCCTCTTAAGCAGTTTAAGGATTTGGCAAGTGCCTCAAAGGAAACCCATCCAGTGTTGGGCTCACTCCTCCGTGCTTGCATCCACCCGAGACCTTGCTGCCTCGAGTCCTAGAGCCCTGGGAGTCACTCTGATGCCTCCACGCATATTTTTAAATTGTCTTTCTTCTTGTCAGAGTGTTGGTCTGCTACAAGCTCTTCCACCGGAGCCAGGAGCCAAAATGCCTGGGGAATGGACTACAGGGGCCAGATGGGGGAGGAAGATCAGGAGGGGCCACTGCCGTGGACGGGGCCAAGGAAGTGGGAGCTAGAGCTGCTCAGGAGGGATGGAGCCTCAGGACTTGCTGGTGATTGGATGGGGGGGCATGTGTGCAGGAGGGTGTGGACGGGACAAGGGCAGCTGGTGATGCCATCAGGAGGGGCGACGAGCACTGTTTAGACTTGATGAATTTGAGTAGCCAATGGGACATCTGGGCAGAAGAGTCCAGGAGTCAGCTGGGGCTTATGGAGATGTCTAGGAGGGAGATGACATCTCAGGAGAGGACAAGATGGCCCAGGTGAGTGGGGGGAGTAGGAGGAGAGGAGGGCCTGGGCTGGAGCAGAAGGAGGAAGGAAGGTGAGGAGGAGCAGCCAGGGAGGTGGGAGGACAGCCAGGACACAGCGGGGCTTCCGGAGAGGCAGGGAGGGGTCGGCAGCGTGAAATGCCACGGAGGACCCTCCTGCGATGAGCACAGGGCACGGGCTGGGGCGGCCAGGAGCCGGGTTTGAAGTTGGTGGCCTTGGAAAGGGGAGTGGTCCGTGGGAAGGGAAGGCAGAGCAAAATAGCCCAGAGCCGCAGCTGCCTGGACAGGCCCCGAGGACGCTGCCTTCACTTCTCGGCCCAGGAACCCACCTGCTGCGTCACCGGCTGTTTCCTGAAGGCAGGAGCAGCCCCAGGACCCTGGTGGGATGACAGCAAGAGGTGAGGGAGCCTCGTCAGATTTCAAGGGCCAACTTCAAAGGGGCCGTGGGGCAGGCGGCAGCGCAGCCCAGGAATGCGGGGTGGGGCGGGGCGGGGGCCCCTCCCGTGGGAGCCACTTCCGCCCCTGGTTGTGAAGTGCTCCAGGCCACGGGAATGTGTACCCTGGCGGTGGGGGTGGAAACAGCCCAGGCATCGGTGGGCTGACGGCTCCGGCCACCTTTCACCTGCCGTGTGGGATGCCAGGAAAGTGATTTGCCCTCGCTGGGCCCTGGTTTTCTTCTCTATAAGACTGACGGGGGGGAGGATCACCCACTAGCCTGCCCGAGGCCCTCACAGATGCCAGGCGTGGGTGCCCCTGCCTCTGTGCAGCCGTGCACACGTGCAAAGCATTGTCGCCCCTGCACCAACAGCGTGTGGGAGTTACCAAGGGCCCAGGGAGGAGGGAAGGAGCCAGTGTGCTCAGGAGCTTTCTCTCTATCCCACACACACTCACACACATGTGCACACGTGTACACGCCCACATGTATACACACATTTGCACAATATGCATGCACACGTACATGCACATGCCTAGACACGTGCACATGCGCATACATGTACACACATGCATGCACACCCACACGGTCACACGTGGAGGAGTCTCCTTCCTTCACAGAGACTGTGACCCTGTCACAAGTCTGTGGCAACCCTATGACTCCCCCACAGTCCTCCGCTCTATTAGTGCAAACACTTTCCAAATGAGGGAAAGGAAACACTTTTCCTAAGCCATTTACAATCCAATTAAAAAATCAATGGCCAACTTAATCAGCTACAACCGAAGGGCAGGGTGTGGGTGGGCAGAGGTGCCCTCACATGACGTCCCCTGTGTTTAGGCTCAGTCGCTTCCTCCCAGTGCAGAGCCACACCCTCGGGCTTCACCTCGACATCTACCTCAAGGGAGAGGAAGGAAACGGCCCCCTTGAGAGGCTCGGGGTGGCTTCCCAGAGTCACAGCCTTCTCCCCGTTCCCTCTCACCAGGGTGACTCAGGGGTCCCAGATCTGCTTCCCCAGGGAGCCCTGGCCCAGCACCTCCTCCACCAGGAAGCCCTCGCTGCGTGCTCACGGCCCCCCGCAGGGTCCAGCCTCTCCGGGTGCCCACAGATGCCCATTTGACATGCACCTGCCGCCTCTGGAAGCTGAAACAAGTCTGCTGGGGCCCTCCTGCCCCTTGTGGTCTAAAAGCATTGCCTGGAGCAGGAAGGGCGTCCACTCTGGTCTTCTTGGACCTTGGCCCCTGAGGAGCGTCCCCAAATGCCTCCTCCTGGCCTCTGGCCTCGCTCAGCACCAAGCCTGACATGGTGCAGAGCAGAGCTAAGGAGCAGCGTGTGGCGGTGGGAGGCTGAAGAAGGGCTGCGAGTCCGTGCATGTGTGATGGGGATGCCAGGATGATGGGAAGAGGGGAAGAGCCCCTGCCTCGGCTGCAGCATCAGGGGGAGCAGTGAGCCCCTTGAACTCGGTTTCCACATCGGCCAGGAAGGCTGTGATCGTCCATCAATCCTCTCTCCTCTGCAGCTCTCCAAACACCCCCTTCTCTCACTGCCCCCTGTCCTCCCCAGCTCAGGGCTGCTGCTCCTGCTCTGGCCGGCCACAGATGGCTCCACTTGGTCCTGCGCTCTGCTCTGAGGACATGTATCTGACCACATCCCTGTGACCAGCAGTTCCACTTCCAGGGAGGACCCTGGGCATAGACTCACACATCACACGGAAATGTCAGGTCTCAGATGCTCACAAAGACACTGAGGCAGCCTGTGCCTAGCCCCTGGGGTCTGGCCAAGTTCACTTCCATGCATTCTACCACAGGCTGGGCACGTCCTGCGTCTTGTCCTGCGTGGCCTTTCGGACAGCATTTGTCCATAATTTCACACACATGTACCTACACACGCATACACATGCCCATGTGAGAGAACAGAGAAGCTGAGTGCGTGTGTATGCAGAGGGTGGGGATGAGCTTTGCACAGATCTGCTGCTTATGACGAAGCTAGCTCTGGACAGAGACCAGGGAGTGGGGGAGTCCTGGCACCAGAGACCGACCCGGCCACCTGGGACAGCAGCTGCAGGTCATGGGTGGAGGACGCTCGCTCTTCCCTGTTGTGCCTTTGGAATTCTCCACCACATATGTGTTATCTTTTCAAAAATAAACTTTAATTTAAAAATCAGTCTGAGATTCCCCCCCCCCCCCGCCCTCCTCAAGCTCCTTCAGGGTCTCCCTTTTGTCTTAAGGACAAAATCCAGGTGCCTCCCCCCCACCTTCCACCCTCAGGCCCTGAAGGAGGTGGCCCTGCTGGTCTTGGCCCCCCAGCTTGCATCCCTGCCCCTGCTGCTCCATGGGGTCTGATTCCAGGGTCAATCTGAGCTCACCTGGGGCCTTTGCACAAGCCTCTCCCCCTGCTGGAGCACGTTGCTCTCTGCACTGCTCTGCCATCCCTCAAATCCTTCTCCTTGGAAGACTTTCATAACCCCCCAGCCCTAGATTGGGCCCCTGGAATGCCCCTTTTCCCAAGGACTCCCAGCCCTCCATCCCCTTCCAGATCAGGCCCAGGAAAGCCCCTTCCTGCTGTCCCCCAAAGAGGCTTTGGGGGCATCTTTCCATACACTCTGCTGTAAGATCCATGAGGCCAGCGGCCAGGTCTGTCCTGTCCCTCTAATGTCCCTGGTGCTGGGCAGTGTCCAATCTAGTGTCCAGCAAAGAGTAGATGCTCCAAGTATGGCTGTTGAAGGAATAAAAATAAAGGAAAAGCGGGGGGGAGAATGATGTGGGTGCAGATGGCTTGGGAATGACGAGCTATCCTGGAGGAGGCGTCCCCTCGGCCTACTGTGCATGTGGCTTCTGCCGGTGAGGGCTGGAGGAGGCTCAGCTCTGCCCCTAGTAGCCCCTGTCCCCAGAGGAGTCCACGACACAGCGTGAGACCAGGGGACTGATCTTGAAGAACCAGTAGACATTTCTCAGGTAGGGAAGGTCAGGAAAGGGGGCACTAGGCAGGGGGAACAGTGTGGACAAAGGCCCAGAAGCAGCAGGAGCCAACTCAGAGCGGCAGTGAGAGCTGAGAGCGAGCGCCCTTCCCCAGCGACGTCAGCTCTGCGACATCACGTTGGCAGCTGGACACTGGCCTTGCAGGATGTATGTGCACTGCAGGCACTGGCAAGCGCACAGGTCAAGGTTTGTTCTCTTTTGCTTTCTGTGTTTTTTTCTTGAGCATCGGTTTACCAGCACGCGCTACCTGGAAATAGGAGGGAGAGTGCGCGCCTGCGGGAGGACGGCTGGGAATGGTGTGATTTAGGGGTCTGTGAACCTGCCCGGAAGGTTTCTGTGCTGGGTGCAGCTCTTGTACCATGAGAGTGGGGATGGTTCACAGCTTTCTTCGGATTCTGAAAGGCACCCTGGCCCAGGGAAGTTTCGGGCTGTGGCCCGACCAGCGCCTTGGTGGCAGACCCGCCACTGGGACTGCTGCAAGCTCCGTCCCCTGAGCGCCTCTGGCCTTCCTCGGTGCTGTGTCTGGTCAGCACCCCCAGCCTTCCTGCCCTGAGAACCTTCCCAGCTGAACCTTGCTAGGGCTGAACTCAAAGCCACTTCAAGGTAATTGTGCTTTTTCAAAAAAAGGAAAGAAAAGAAAAAAAGAAGGAAAGAACAGTGGGGGAGGGGGGCAACCTGAGCAGGACTTGGCAATTACCCTTTGAAATTAGAATATTCAAGCAGATGTTTCTATTTTCATCCTGTCCTGTGCTCTTTCCAGTCCCGCAAAATGAGTTCCAAAGTCATTATTCACCTACTAATCACACTAATAGTGCAACATCCGATCTGCCCTCTGTCCAGACGGGGAGCGCGAGGAGCCAGGAGCCTGCTTTAGCACTTCCTCCTCACTGATCCCGTCATTAAGTGGCATCTGTTCTAATACAAGTTAAATATCGCAGTTGACTTTATTTTCTTTCTCCGGGTCCTCCAGGTCCGAGGTGGGGGATAAAGTGGAACACATTTGCCCCCGGGAAGGAAGACGGCACGGCGCTGCCCATCAATCATAAACTGATTACAAATTCGTCACCTTGAATCAATTTCTGTTCACAATTTCAAAAGGCACTATGAGCTCGGGGCTATCTGGAATATTCTACATGTGGAGAGGATTAACATTTGATCGAATTCCTCCTTCTGAGGAGGAGACTGGGTTGGCACTTAGGGTGGGGGAGGCAAGTTCGCGACAGGATCGCATTAACCTTCCAAAGCCGTCGCTCAGAGCCGCGCGATTGGTACCGGAGCTCCCCTCCACGGACCCAGCCTGGGGTGGAGAGGGGAGGAAGAGGCAGAAATTATCTCGTGCAATGGAGTCAAATCACATTGCAGAATCATTTCTCATATACAGACGTTTTCTTAAAATGATTGTCCTGAAAGAGGCAACAATTTGTGTGTGTGCATGTGTGCGCATGTGTGCATGAGTGTGTGTGTGTGCACGTGGGTGCACATGTGTGTGCGTGTGTGTGCACGTGGGTGCACAGGTGTATGTGTGTGCGTGTGCACGTGGGTGCACATGTGTATGTGTGTGTGCGTGTGCATGTGTGTGTGTGTGAGAGAGAGACAAGGAGAGAGACAGAAGAGAGGGGCAGGAGGAAGAGGGAAAAGCGCTTGCTGGCGGTGTTGCTAAGGACGAGCAGGTCCCCACAGACCCCCAAGCCTGCCCCCAGGGCCCTAAGAGACGCTCTCAGCCTTCCTGCCCCCATTCCGGAACCTCAAGAGGGAGGTTTTCCAGGGACATCCTGAGGTTTGGGCAAGGAAGTCTGCTTCTTCTAAACAAGATGGGCACCTGAGCCGCCTTCCTCTAAATGAAGGAGATGAGGTGGGGAAGATGCGGGTGGTGAGCGAGGAGAAAAGCCCGCCTTAGCAGCCCGCTCCTGAGTCCAGGCTAGGCACGGCCTTGAAGAACAACCTACATTCCTCTCGGGAAAGAAAGAAAGTTACTGAGCTGTCTGTCGCCTTTACGGCCAGGCCCTCCTGCTTCTCGCCCCACCCAGAGTGGGGTGCCCTGCAGGAAAGCACCCAGCCCTTGCCCCCTCTGAGCAGGGGGGCTGTGCCCCAGGAAAAGTGGAGGAGCCAAGGGCAAGCACCCTTCAAAGTAGGTGGTCCAGGGACAAACGCCAGCTTCCCGCCTCCCACAGGTGCAGCCAGACGGCTCCCGAGATGCTCTCGGCTCTAGACTGGGGACAGACGCCTCTCCCAGCAGGAGGCTGAGCACGTGGAGAACCCACGCAAAATGTCCGGGGCTCGCCGGTCATTGCCCAGGGTCAGCTGCGCCCTCAGACACTGTCAGCAGCGCAGCCCCCAGGATCATGGCTGCCCACCTCCGAGGGGCCGGACTCCCAGACCCCACAGCTGGCCCAGGGGAGCCACCATCTCTGAGTTTCTTCTCATGTCACCCTCTCCTGGCTCATTTGTTTTGCCATCATTTGGGTGAGCACGAAGAAGAAAGTTATGGAATGACATCTGTGCATCCAGAGCTCTGAAATCTTGAAGTCAGTGCACCAGAGCACTGGAAAGCCCGGCGCCCGTGGGCCACATGAGCTGTCCCAGGACCTGTGTTAGAGGAGCCCTGCTCTGGCCCCCAGGTCCTCACTTTTCAGATGAGGAAACTGAGTCCTGGGAGGAGGGTCTTCAAGGTTATCCAAATTCGTTCTTCAATGGAGTAAAGGAAACCAGGGCTGGCCCCCTGCCCTCCAGCCAAGCCCCCTCCTCCTCCTCCCTGTGGTGGCTGCTGAATTGACATCACTCCCCTTGTTTTCTGCACCCCCAAATCTACTCACCAGATGTGGGGGTGTTCGGCGGGTTTCAGAGATGGATACAGCCAATATTCTCATTTAACTCCAAGCAGAACTGTTGATTCTGAGACCCAGAACCCAGAGCCGGTGGTCTGAGTGCCGGCTCGGTTGTCGGGGGGTGGCAGTGGTCATGGAAGAGCGAGGACCAGGAGGTGAGAAGCAGCAGGACAGAGAGTGGAGGTGGGGAGGGTCGGCTGGGCAGGGATGTGCGGCCTCCTCCAAGGGCAGAGGCAGGAGGGGGCACCGCTCGCTGGGAGGTCTGGACTCACCTGCCCGCGTTCCTCACTAGACCACACCTGCCGCTTGTCCCCAGCATGTTCAGGTGCTCGGCGTGGGTCTCCTGGAACCTCGGACATGATGCCCGTGTGCCACCGCACCAGGGAAGCACAGTAGTGGGTAGGCAGGTGGCCGGTCCCCCCTCATCGAGACCCAGGAGGACAGTGAGGACAGGGGAGGAGAGGGGACAGCCCAGGCAGAAGGGGGGGAGGGAGAGCACGGTGTCTTCCAGGAACGGAGAAGTTTGCTGGTGCAGAGTCTGTGGGAAGAGGCGTGCCTTCGGGTGGAATCTTAGTCCCTTCGTGGAGACTGCGGTGGGCGCACCTCAATCATCACCATGTGCGAAGGACCCTGCACAGCCCAGCACCCGGAAGCTGTTCACAAGCACCAGCCCTGTTTTCCTCCTCGGAGTGCGGCCAGCTCAGGGTCCAGTGCGGCTCAGACCTCAGCACAGTGTGACTGCATGGGGGGATGGGGCACACGGCTGTGTACCCTCAGAGCAGAGGGGCTCCCTTCAGCTGGGAAGACCGGGGCTTCCTGGAGGACGGATCTCTAGGAAGGCTTAGGCCTGGTGCACACAGACTGGCCACCGTTACTCCTGGCAGAATGTGAGTGACCATTGCTCTGGGGACTGAGTGGGTCTTGGCGCTGCAGCCTGTATTTATCATGGGGGCACATCAGAGCACGAGACTTAGGAACTGTCAGTCATCCCAGCTCCAAATGAGCTCGAGCTAGGAAAGAGTGAGGTGGTCTGGGGTCACGAGAGCCTCCGGGAAGATGGCTCCCAGTGACCACCCACAAGTGTGATGCTGCCCACCAAAGAGCCGGCAGGTGGAGGCCAGGACCCCAGCGGGGCCGGTGCATTGCTCTGCCCCAGACCAGAGGAGGGAGTCACATTAAAAGTCCCGATTCCCTACGTCCCTGTCCGTCTCAGCACTCAATTTCCTTT
This sequence comes from Cynocephalus volans, assembly GCF_027409185.1. Classification (NCBI taxonomy): domain Eukaryota; kingdom Metazoa; phylum Chordata; class Mammalia; order Dermoptera; family Cynocephalidae; genus Cynocephalus; species Cynocephalus volans. The sequence continues at coordinate 3,611,684 of NC_084468.1, read as the reverse complement.
GGGTTGATTTATTTTCCCCCAAACGTTCAAGTTAATTTCTTTACAAAATGACAATCACAAAATATCTTGAGCACCGTCTCTGGAGGCAGCCACTTGGGGACATAAACATCGGCTTGTTCACTATGAGCTGGGGGGCTTCGGCCTTCTCCTCCGTACGATGAAGGATCACCCTGAGAAGTGCACGGGATAAACTCAGATGCCAGCTTGGCCCCCAAGCTCGGTGGACTCCTCCTGCCCCAGCCAGGTGAGCTGGGAGAAGCTGGGAGCCCTGGGCCTGTGTGTGGGGTATGCCAGGCGAGCTCACGTTGGGGCATACCACAGGTGGGAGGTGAGGATCTTCCACCAGCTGGGAGGGGGGATCTCAGGCCTGAACACACATGTGTGGCCACCTGGCCCAAGCGCCTGCACCATGCTCCTCCACCTCTCCCAGGGCTTCCTTCTCTGGGAACTGTCATGCTCCATCATGTGGGCACTGCCCGCACATCAGGCAACCTTCTCACCAAAGGAAAGAACCAGGCTGGCTCTGCTGGCTCTCTGTGCATTGGCAAAGCTGTGCCCAGTGACTGCTCAGATGTCCCCTGCCCTAGTGGCCCTCTCATGGGGTCCTCTTCACCATGTGGGCTTCTTTCTGTGTCCCCCACTTGGTTGTCCGGGTCAGAAAAGGCTGGGCAGCTCCTGCATGTGGCCATGGTTTCTCCTCGTGGATTTATTGCCTTGGCTGCCGGGGAGCTCACAACTCTATTTTCAGCTCTCCTCTTGAAGGGTCGGGGCCAAACAGCTTAATCGTGGTTTGTTTCTCCCTCTCCTGTCTCCTATTGTCCCTGTCCCTTCCACTGCTCATTTGTTTAACCCCTGTGTGTTGAATGGCATTCTTTGCTTGCTATTCTAGAATGAGGCAAAAGATCGGTGCTTGTTGACCAATGGACATAGAGATAGAGACCAACAGAAGAAGGGCCAGTGGCCAGCTCTACAAAATGACAGTAACAGAACATCTGTGTCCTGCCCTCCTTGGCGCAGGGGGAGGAGCTTGGGCCTGAGCACATTCACGTCCCGGGTCGGGACCAGCCAGTGGAGATGCTGTGAAGACCATGCCGTGGCCCTCCAGAGGGCACAGGCTAGAGGGGGCAGATGTGCAAGAGATGTGGACAGCCCGGGTCCTGTGAGTCTCATGGGGCTGTCCTCAGACAGACCACATCCCTCTTGCTAGCAGCCTGGCCAGGGCTGGGGGAAGGACGAGGCTGCCTTGGCCACTTGGTTTGGGTGGGCAGAGGATGGGGGCTGGTGGAAAGGGAGCCTGAGGAGTCAGCAGGGCTGCGACGTGGCACCCTTGAGTGATGGGGAGATTCTGAAGTGCATGACTCTAACCACTGGGAGGTCTTGTGCCTCGGTTTCCCCATGTGTTCAATGAGGACTGGTTCAATGAGGTGGCCTGGATGGACTGTCAGGCTCTTTCTTGTCTTTTACCATCTTCTGATCCGCTGGTCCCACCAGCCACCTCCCAGAAACAAAACCAGAACGCTCCTCCTCTGGGATCTTTCCTGGATGCTAAATCAGATTACGTCAGGCTCTGTCCATCCATCTCCTGTGCACAGAGTGAGGTTGTTCTAATCCAATCCTACTTGTCATTTCATAAAGTACAGACCCCTGCTAGCATCTGGTCCGTAGGGCATGGCGCTGGCACATTGTTCCTGGAGGGACCAAGGGTGCAGCAGAACTCACTCAAGGGATCACAGGGTGCTGTGCCAAGCCCAGACTGCCTGGGGCTCAGGGCCCACCCCACATGCTCCAGGAGAAAGGGCGGAGTTCATTAGTGATGTCTGCTGCGGCAGGGAGAGGGTGCCCAGGATGACTGGTGGCTGGGCTGGAAGGGGCCCCATAGGACACTCAGTCCAAATGACCTGCTCCAGGAATGTACTCTGTGCAGCTGAAGCTGCTTCCCCCTGACTTCTCCTTGAGAGGCCCCCAGGCACTTCCCAGTCCCCCGAGTCCTGCTTCTTCAGCCCACCTCTGCCACTGTTCCAGTTCTCCAGGGGTGCCAACTCCATAAAACTCACCCAAACAGAACCTCAGCCCGACATAGAGGCTTCCAGAGACTTCTGAAGTATGTGCACAATTTGCCTCAATCAGCCAGCTTTCTGACGAATTTGCGTTTTGAAAGAGCTCTAGGCTTTGGGTCAGCTGACCCCTGTTCCTGTCCGGCTGCCACCAAGGACTCTGTGCCCTGGGGTGGCCACTTAACCCCTGGCCTGTGACACTGAAGCTCAAAGGGTTGCAGGCCACCCACCTCACGCATGGCTCAAGGAGCAGACCCAGGACTGGGGTCCTCATGGGCTGAGCCAGACGTCTCCGGGGTTTAAACCTGTGGCTTTGCCTTTTCCACCTCGGCCCTCATCCCAGACATGGGAAAGGAAGAGCCCTAACAGCATGAGGCCCACCGAGGCTGCAGCAAGGGGTGGGAAGGGGCTTGCGCATTTCATCCTCCCGGCCACCCTTACTGCTATTCCCTTCTAGAGACGAAGAAAAGCAAGAGAGTTAAACTCTCCCATCAAACTGGGAGTGAGACACATCCGAGCCCTGACCCTACACCTGTGATTGGGACCTTATTTGGAAATAGGGTCTTTGCAGGTGTCAGTAAGATGTCACCTGGATTAGGGTGGGCTCTAAATCCAATGACTGGTGCCATTAAAAGAAGAGGAGAATCTGGACACAGAGACACACAGAGAAGGTCGTGTGATGACAGAGGCAGAGATCAATGATGCAGCCATGAGCCAAGAACACTGAGGACCACTGGGCACCAGCAGAAGCTGGAAGATGTGAGGACGGATTCTAGCCAGAGTCTCGGGACCGTGGGCCTGACGACACCTTGATCCTGCACTTCTAGCCTCCAGAACTATGAGAAAGCCCATTTCTGTTCTTTTAAGCCATCCAGTTAGTGGTACTTGGTAATAGCAGCCCCAGGAAACTAACACAATCTGGTTTCAGACTTACGCTGTGCCACAGAACCAGCTGTGTGACCTTGGATGACTCACTTAACCTCTCTGAGCTTCAGTCTCCTGGTCAGAAAAATGGAGATGCAACACGTCCCTCACAAAGGGCCACAGGGGTGAAGCGAGATGCCGAATGGGCAGGCGGCAAGTAGGTGAGACGCTTTAGATCAGTAGAAATCCTCTTCCCACCAGCGCTGGGGCCCGGGGGTGCTGTGCTGGCTGTGGGGCAGGGGTGGGCCGCAGAGGGAAATGGGCATTAAGAGGCTTCCTCTGGCTGCCTTTGATGTGCGCGGCTGCACCGAGGGCACTGAAACACTTTGAGCCTGGGGTCGGGGCAGGAGATCTCTGAGAAAGGCTGCCCCCGGCAATTAGCTGTGGATCAGGTTTCTGCTCAGGTCCCACAAGCCATCAACAGAGGAGAAAGCCAGGACAGGGGCCGCAGGCTTCTCATGCCCACTCCTCTCCGTGAGACTCTGCTTAGTAAATAGTAACCTACCCTCGATTACTGATGACAGGCCGAGCTGTAGGACAGGGCTGTGTCCTTCACAGTGGCACAAGCACTTGGGCCTGATGGTGTCAGCAGCAGGAGACAGTATGGCCCGCCCAGAGGCCTGTCTCCAGGTGGCTGCGGGGGTGGTGGTCCCACTTTGGAGTCTGGACAGCCGCCTCTCCTCCCAGGGAGGACAGGAAAGCAGTGTTGCCAGATGCCGAGGAGGATACAGGGAAGGGGGATCTGGGGCCTGAGGACCCCTCTGAGCCTGGCAGGGGCCTGAGCTGGCGAGTGCTGGCTTCTCATACATGGGGATCAACCATGCGAAGGAGTTCCAGGAGCAATGGAAGAGGGAGGAGGTGCCGAAAGTGACAGTGCATGGTCACCGCCGACCCCGGGGCAGGGCGTGGGAGCAGGCGTGGGAGCAGGAGAGGGCGGTCCCGCTTCTCCACACTTTGCTGTGTGATGGCAACAAATCACTTACCCTCTGGGGCCTCAGTTTCCTCGGCTGCCAAGTGGGGATGACAGAGTTTCCTTGCTGTCAGTCATGAGGATTGGATGAGACTGTGGCCTAAAGTTCCAACAGATGTGCTGCCCTTGACAGAAGGAACTCTGTGACTCACATTTGATGTCCCCATATGCAGGCGGGTGGCAGCGAGTCCAAGGAGGCCATGTCTGTACCCTGAGAACTCACAGGGTTTTGGAAAAGGGAGCCACCTGTTACATACTGAGGTCAGCTGGGAACCCAGTTGAAGGCCTCAGAAAATGATTCTGGAATGAATGGATTTAGGAAGAGAATGGAGTGGGTTTTGGACACCCCCACACCAGGTGAAACAAGGATCTTTGTCATTACTGTTTTTTGCCGACTCCCCCAGGTCCTGTAAAGGTGTCAGCTTGGGCTGCTGTAACAGAGTATCACAGCCTGGGTGGCTTCTAAACACAGACATTTGCTTCTCACAGTTCTGGAGGCTGGAAGTCCAAGACCAGGGTGCAGCATGGTCAGGTTCTGGTGAGGGCCCTCTGGGCACAAATGGCACCTTCTCGTTGTGTCCTCATGTGGCAAAAAGAGTGCTCTCTGGGGTCCAGGAGAGTGGAGCCTCACAAAGGCCCCAGCTCCAAATGCCATCACCGTAGGGGTTAGATTTCAATGTGTAAATTGTAGTGGACACAAACCTTTAGTCCATAGCAAAAGGGCTGTCTCAGACCTGGGAATTCACCCTGCAGATGAGGAATGTGGCCCCGAGATGAGGAGGGTCAGGGGCCCTGGTGTCCTGGCTCCTGGCTGTACTCCACCCAGAGCACCTCTGCGTGGAAGAGGGCTGTTCTGAGCCTGTGTCCTCCTCCTCACACCCTTGCCCACCAAGCCCCGTGTACCAGGACTGTGGCCTCCCTCCCCTGCCTCCAGCTGAACTCAAGGACACCTGAATCCTGCACAGTCCAACCTGGCCCCTGGGGATGGGCAGAGGCAGCATTGTCCATTGTAGCCCATCCAGCCTCTGGGCACTCAGAGCCCAGCAGGGTTCAGAACATTCCACGTCCCAAGAAGTGGCAGACCCTGGGCTGGGTCCCAGGATGGGCTTGGTGTCTGGCAGACAGGATTCAGCTTTCTGGCTGGGTGAGGACAGCCAGGCCCTTGGCCTCTCAGAGCAGGAGGGATGAGGAAGGGAATGCCCATGTGGCCCATGTGGGCCTGGGGAGATGGAGTGTGGTGGATAGTGTCCCCTCAAAATCAAGTCCATTGGGACCTCTGAAGGTGACCTTATTTGGAAACAGGGTCTTTGCAGATGTAATGAAGGTAAAGAGAAAGCTGAGGTCATACTGGAGTAGGGTGGCCCTACATCCAATGATGGGTGTCCTTGTAAGAGGGGACAGAGGAGAGACCAAGTGGAGAGGGGGCAGAGACAGTGGTGCTGCAGCCACAAGCTGAGGCAACTGGAAAAGGCAGGAAGGACCCTCGTAGAGCCTCCAGAGGGAGTGCAGCCCTGCCCACAAATGGGTTCTGACTTCTGGCCCCAGAGCTGTGAGAGAAAAAATGTCTACTGCTTGAAGTCCCCAGTTTGTGGTTATTTGTTATGGCAGCTCCAAGAAATGCACCCAAGAGATGCTGAGGCTGGCACAGGACTGGCCCCCCATGGAAAGGAATTCCCCAGGACATGGTCCCCCCCGGTCAACCACCAGAGCCAGGTCCAGAGGCCCAGCTCTCGCTCTTCTTGCCCCCGACTGTGAGCACCCAGATCCAGGCCTGGCATGTGGCCTTGCTGGAGCCAGCCCCCCTCACTTCTGGAGCGAAGCAAGGCAGTCAGTAATACACACTTGGTAAAAAAGCACAAAGGACAGATGACTGAAACAGCGATCACCTGTTGCTAAGCACATCTGTGACCAACACAGCTGTGGACTCAGGAGACACAGAAAGTTGTTCAGGGCTCACCTTTTTTAATGAGTCAGGTTGATTTGGGGAAATGGACAAAACTAAGGAGTTAAAAATAAGTGAGTAGGAGAAGAAAGTCACAGATATTGAAACAACCAGAGAGAGGACAATGTTGGAAAAAAATGATACCACAGAGGTAGCTTATGACCCTGAAGAGGAGAATCTGACAAAGGAACAGAAATTATATCTTAAGATATAACAGAGGAAAATTTCCCTGAAATGAAGGATAGGCTAAGTTGCAAACTGAGCACTGATAATTTTCTGGGGTGAGGTGATGGAGAATGAGCCACTCTGACCCAAACCCTGGTCAAATTGTTGATCCTCAAAGATAAGGGGCATCTTCAGGCACCCAGGCAGGAAAAACAAGTTAGGCTGTTATCAGAAGACTCCATAGCATCATTCAATAGCACAAAACAGATTTCTCAAACAAAGAGCTTGTGGGTGAAAAAGTATGATTAAAAAAAAAAAAGCAGAGAAGTTGGTCAATCATAAAGGCAACAGGGTGACATTCTTAAACATGAAATAATTCTGGGCATGTAGCAGCCAAAAGTTTATCATAGGAAAAAAAATACTTGATAAAGTCCAGCCAACCAAACATAAAAGAAGTTCTGATAAAATGCAGCATCTGATGCCAGAAGAGAGTAGAGCAACAGCTGCCAAAAGCTGAAGGAGAGAAATTGTAGCCTAAGACTTCTATACCCAGCCAAGATGGCCTATGAGTACAAAGGCAGGGCAAAGGCCATCTCAAGAATGCAAGTATGAAAAAATCCAGAAAAGATGGTTTTTATGACACTTCTCATGGGAAAGAGAACCTTTAACAAAATGATTAAAAAATTTAAAACCTCAGGATTAGAAAAGTTGTGGCTAAACAAAAGACTGAGGATGAGTACTGAATCAAGATTTACATACTTGAGAACCATAGTTGACCTTTGAACAACACAGGTTTGAACTGCACGGGTCCACTTATACTAGGATTTTGTTCAATAAATATACTTACAATACTGTGAATGTATTTTCTCTTCCTTATGAAGTTCTTAATAACATTTTCTTCTCTCTAGCTTACTGTATTTTAAGCATACAGTGTACAATACATATAACGCACAACATATGTGTTAATCAACTGTTTTTTTAATCAGTAGCCTATTAGTAGTTAAGTTTTGCGACAATAAAAAGTTATATGTGAATTTAAAACTGCATAGAGGGGGTGGTGTCAGCACCTCTAACCCTGGTTTTGTTCAAGGGCCAATTGTAGGAGTATTAAATTTATGGAAGAGCTCATAAATGTTATAAAACTTGGCAAAGTAAAACCAATAACACAATGAACAAAAAGCTTAGGATTTTGATCAGGATTGCATTAAATCTATAGGTAAGGGTTGGGCAAACTTTTTTTAAAAGACCACCTAATAAATATTTTAGGCTTTGTGGGCTATACAGTCTCTATCACAAGTAAACTCTGCCATAGAAGTACAAAATAGCCATAGGCAATACATAAGTGAACAAACATGGTTGTGTTCTGATAAAACTTTATTTATAAAAATGGGCAGCAGGCCTAAGGGCCATAGTTTTCCAACCCTTCCTTTAGGTCACTAGGGGGAAAAGAGACATCTTAACAATATTGAGTCTTTCAATCCATGAATATGGTATATCTTTTCCTTTATGTAGATCTTTAATTTCATTCAGCAGTGTTTTGAGTTTTTGCGTACAGATCTCACATAACTTTCATTAAATTTATATCTAACTTTAAAAAAATCAACTTCCAAGCCATTGCTAGTATGGAGAAATACTATTGAGTTTTGTTTTCTGACTTGGTATCTTACAACCTTGTATAATTCACTTATTAAATCTGGCAGATTTTTGAGGATTCCTTATGGTTTTCTGTACAGACAATCATGCTGCTGTGAATAAAGACAACATTTTTTTCCTTTCCAACATGCATGCTTTTAAAAAATTTTTTTCTCCTGCCTTATTAAATCAGCTAGTACCTCCTGTACAATAATAAATACTCAAAAACATGTGAGAGCAAACATCTTGTTTTGTTCTCAGTCATTGGGGGGATGTATGCAGTCAATCACCATTAAGTGTAATGTTGTCTGCAGGTTTTTGTAACTGTCCTTTATCAAGTTGGTAATATCCCTTCTATTCTTAGTGTGCAAGAAAGAGTTCTTATCATGAAAGAGTTTTAAAGAATGAGGATTGCAGAATGACTTTTCTGCCTCTGTTAAAATGATCAAATGGTTGTCTCCTTATTCTGTTAATGTGGAAAATTACACTGATTAATTTTAAAATTTTGAACCAACCTTGTTTACCTGAGATAAACACCACCGGTCATGATATGTTATTCTTCTTATGTATAGTCGAATTCAATTGGCTAGTATTTTGTTAAGTTTTTAAATCTATGTTCATAAAAGATATTGGTCTAATTTTTTTATTGAATCATAATTGATTATACATATTTTTTGGACTCAATGTTGACATATGTTGATCAAATCAATATTACTAGTATGTATATTGTTACAAATTGTACTTATTCCTTACGCCCCTTGTCCAATCTCTCCCTATCCCCTCTCACTCCCCCCTCCCTCCTCTGATTACCCTAGATTTCTTCTGTCCTTTGAAAGAGTAATGGTTACTCTGTTGATTTGTGGCCTCGATGATATGTCCAGTGATGAGAGGTGTGATCAGGTCCCCCAATATTATCATAGAGCAGATGCTTCTTTTGTCACTCTGGAATGGGCTTTGTGGAGAGAGACATCCTCTTCATTTCTTTGGTCTCTTCTGGTGACTCTCCTTGTATCAATGCATTCCAGAGGCTGGCAGACCATCTGCATGGTGGTTGTGACGTCTAGCCGCTTTTGCAGCAGCCATGGTTATTGTGGTGGCTGTGGTGGGCCAGCCACATGGAGGTGATGTTTTTGGCATGCTCCTTGGTACTGGTGGTGTGCCTGGTTGTGGGGAGTGTCTGGTCCCTGGCCCATTCGCTGGGCCCCTGGGCAGGGCCCCAGGGCACTGGCAGTGTGCCTGGTTGTGGGCAGGGGGTCTGGTCCCCAGCTCCATTCCTCAGATCTAAATGTTTTTTCTTCCTTGTAATTTCTTTGTATAGTTTTGATATCGGTAATGTTGCCCTTTAAAAAATAAGTTTTAAGTATTCCGTCCTCCTCCTCTATTTTCTGAAAGAATCTGTGTAACAACTGATATCATTTCTTTCTTAGAAGTTTGATATAATTCACCAACAAAACCATCTGGACCTGAAGTTTTCTTTATAGTCAGGTATTAGATAAACAGAATTTTGTCAGTAGTGTCATACAGGATTTCTATTTCTTCTTGAGTCAGTTTTGATAACATAGTTTTCAAGGAATCTGTCTATTTCATAAGTTACCAAATTTATTGGCATAATGCTTTTATAATATTCCCTTATTATCTTTTTTAATGACTATAGAATCTGTGGTGGCATTTTCTCTTCACTTTGGATGTTTACAAGCTGTGTTTTCTCTTTGTTTCTTGATTAGCCTTGTTAGGAATTTATCAAATAAATGATTCAATTTTTAAAGAACAAACTTTTGGCTTTATTAATTTTCTCTCTTTACTATTTTACTTATTTCTGCTCTTATTTATATTACTTCATTCTTTCTATTTATTTTGAATTTACTTGACTTATCTTTTTCTTTTTCTTTTTTTGCTTCTCGGTGGAAATGAATCACTGGTTTTAAGCCATTTTCTTTCTCTAATGTAGATATTTAACAAAATAAATTACACTGTAAGAATTTTTAGGGGCCAGCCCATGGCTTACTTGGGAGAGTGTGATGATAACACCAAAGCCACGGGTTCGGATCCCTACAAAGCAACAGCCGGTTAGCTCACTTGGAAGAGCGTGGTGCTGACAACACCAAGTCAAGGGTTAAGATCCCCTTACCGGTCATCTTTTTTTTTTTTTTTTTTTTTTTTAAAGAATTTTTAGATATATCTCACAAACTTTGAAATGTCATGTTTTCATAATAACTTATATTAAAATATTTTCTAATTTTCCTGGTGAATTATTTCTTAATCCATGGGTTATTTAGAAGCCTGTTATTTAATTTCTAAATATGTAGGGATTTCCTAGATATCTTATTTTTGTTGATTTCTAGCTTAATTCTGCTATGGTCAGAGAACATACTCTGTGAAATTTCAATCTTTAAAAGTTATACAGACTTACTTTCTATCCCAGAAAGTGGTCTATTTTGGTAAATGTTCCATGGACACTAGAAAAGAAGGTGCATTGTGCAGTTGTTGGGTGGAGGGTTCCATAATGTCAGTGAGGACAAGGGATTTGGTGCTGTTATGCAGACCTCCCGCATCTTGCTGAGATTTTGTCTTCTTATTTAATCAATTACGGAGAGAAAGGTATAAGCTCTCTAGTTACTATTGTGGATCGGTCTATTTCTCTTTTCTCTTTTACTAGATGATATTTATTTTGGATTGTCTTCTTTTCCTGTTGGATTATTGTCCCTTTTATCCTTATAAAAATGCCCTTTTGTCTTTTATGATACCCTTTGTCTTGATATCTTTGTCTAATACTAACACAACCACGCAGCTTTCTTGTACTGAAGTGTGAATACAATATATTTTCCAGTTGGTTACTTTCAAATTATTTGTACTTTTTATTTAAAGTAAATCTCTGTAGACAGACTATTGTTTGATTTTACTTTTTAAAATTCTGATTATCTCTGACTTTTAAACTTACATTTAATGTACTTACATTTAATATAGTTATTGATATGGTTGGGTTTAAGTCTGCCCTATTTTTCTGTTTGTCTAATCTGATTTTTTTGTGGTTGTTCCTCTATTTTTCCTTCTTTGCTTTAATTTGGGCTAACTAAATATGTTTAGTATTCTGTTTTAATTTTTCTCTTGGCTTTTAAAAACGTTTCTCTTTGTATTTATTTTGAGTGATTTCTCTAGTGATTATAAGATGCAGCTTTAAATTAATCAGAATCTATTTGGAGTTAATATCGTACCATTTCACATACAGTGTAAGAACCTTACAATAGTAAAACTCTATTAAACTTTGCTATCCTTCGTACTATTGTTATTATATGTATTTTACTTCTATTTACATTATGACTCCCCCTCCTTGCCAATACAATGCTATTTTGTTGCTTTAAACCTGCACTACTCAATATGGTAGCCACTAACCACATGTGGCTCTTAAATTAAAATTAAAATTAAACTAAATTAAATTAAATTAATAGCTCAGTCCTTTAGTCACTCTAGCCACATTTTAAGTGCTCGGTAGTCACATGTGGCTAGTGGCTACCATATTGGACAGCACAGACATACGGTATTTCCATCATTGCAGAAAGATTCAATGGACAGACCTGCTTTAAATAGTTAATCGTCTTTTAAAGAAATTGAGAAGTAAAAGATAGTCTTTCTCGTTTACTCACATATGCGCTCTTTCCAGTGCTTGCTGGCTCTTCCTGGAGATCCAAGTTGTCTTTAGAATCGTTCCCTTTCAACCAGAAAAACTTTCTCTATCGTTTCTTAATATGCAGATCTGCTGGCAGCAAATTCTCTCAGGTATTGTTGATCTAAAAATGCCTTACTGAGGCATTTTTTGATGGATGTATAAATCCAGGATCACCGGTTTTTATTCATTTATTTATTCTCGGTTCTTTAAAGATGTCGTCCTTATCTTCCAACCTCTGCAGTTTCTGCTGAGAGATCACCAGGCATTCTTACGGTGGCCCCCATTAGCCGTGCGTACTTTTTGTTTGGCTGCTTTAAAGAATGTTTCCTTTCCTTTGATTTTTCAGAGGTTTGACTGCCAGTGCCTAGGTGTGCTTCTCCTGAGCTCACTGTGCTTCTCAGACCTGCAGATTGAGTTTCTTCACTAAATTTGGCAGAATTTCAACCATAATTTATTTATTTATTTATTTCTATTTCATTCTTTCTGTCTTTTCCCCTCTGGAATTTTAATTGCACTTACAAAGGGTCTTCAAAAAATTCACAGAGAGATTCACATTATCTTTTAATTTTATTTTTCCACGAGCTTTCTGAAGTACCCTCATATGTTAAACCATTTTTATCATTCAAGGATGCTTTGTTCATTTTCTTAAATCTTTTCAATCTCTGTTTTTAAAATTAGACACGTCCCCCCCGCACCTGTCTTCAGGTACCCCAAACCCACTTCCCACAGCCTTCATGCTGTTGTTGATCTGTTTGTGGAATTTTTCATATGGGACGTAATTTTAAGCATGAAATTTCCATTATTAATTGGAAAAAGAGTCCACTTGGGTCTTTTTTGCATCGTGTTCATTTTTCCACTGAGCACCTCTGTCTCTTCACTTTTGACGGCTGCCTGTCCCACTCGGTCCTTGAACATGCTTGGACTGTCCGCTTTCGAGCCCTTGTCTGTTATTTCCAAATCACGTCAGGACTTCTTTCTCTTAAATTATGGTGCATACTCTCCTGCTTCTTTGTATGTCTAGTAATTTTTAATGTGTGCTGGGCATCACGAGATGGTGCATACTCTGGATCACGTCGTACGATGCTGAGCATTGTCTGGAAGACAGTTACATCACTGGCAGGGCTCATTTGATCCTGTCAGGCTTGGCTTTATTTTCTGTTGGGGTGGAGATACTTCAGATTGGCCTTAACTCTAGGTGGGACATGGCCCTTCCTCTAGGCTGTGATCCTTATTCCTAAGGTGTGGCCTTTATGGGATTTCAACTGAATGCCCAAGCACTCAGTGAGCAGAATTCCAGTGTCCCCCACACTGCACTGCCTCTGGTAACAGTGCGGCCAGCAGCCCTGGGTCAGACAGACTGTCACCTCTGGGGCTTGCAGAGACTCACCCTAAACACGAGCGGCATAGCCCTCAGACACGGACCCGCACTGACCCGCACAGGGCCTCTGGGGCTCCTCATCTGTGCACCCTGCTCCTGCCCGATGCCCTGCCCCACAAACTCAGCAGCTCACACTCGTCTTGTTCTCTTAGACTCAGGGAGATCACAGGGCTCTGCTTGGGACGTGCCCTCAGGCAGAGAGCCTTCTCTCAGGACTCACAAATCTGCTGTGCCTGTCGTGTGCTGCCTGAACACAGCGACCTCAGACACTCTGTACAGTTTTACAGGTGTTTACACCGGGAGGGCAAATCCAGTCCGAGTTATTCCATCATGGCCAGAAGTGAAAATCCCAACCAATCCACTTTTTCCTAAGCTTGAAATTCCTTTTTCTTCTGGAAAAGCTAATATACTTCTCCGTCCAATCTGGCACATAGTAGGTGTTTAATAAATTGAATAAATATAGATGACAATTAATGTTCATTCCTCACATGTTCTAGTGTTTAGTGTTTTCAAAGCACTTTTATATCCATCATCTCATTTGATTGTCATGATACTCCTGTAAGATGTATTGGTCCGATATTATTTCTTCCCACTCTTGGGTGAGGAATCTCAGATTTAAGCAGGTGGAATGATTGGACCAAAGGTGCAGAGCAAGCGAATGCCAGTCTGCACGAGGGGCCCTTGCTGGCGCCCTCTCCTGCAGACCCGCTCTCTCTTGCCTGGCCTCTCCTCTCCATTGTCTTTGGGGTGAAGGCACCTAAGGTGCAGTGCTCCCCCTGGGCGGCAGGACAGCTCCATAAACCAGGAATGGCAAATGTTCCCCATCAGAGCTGGCAATGTGTGAATCTCAGCGCTTGAGAAACTGTCATTAGATGACTTCAAAATTCATTCAAGTTGGTCCCCAGGTCAAACCAGGGGAATGAGAACTTTGGACAAATGTCTATGGATTCGAGCAAGGGCAGGGGCTGGCAACAGATGTCCCTGTTAGGTGGAGCAGGAAATAACACAAGTGCACCCTCCAAAACCAAATACACAGACCCCTGCATAGTGACAACTCCCTTTCCACTCGGTGAGGAGTTATCCAGAGCGTCTTGGATTGAATGCGGTTGGAAACGCCACAGGAACGTCTCTTGCATGGTCTCTGCATCCACATTGCCCTGTTTCAGTGGCCCCAGTTTTTATAAAAATTTCAGGAAAGAAAAAAAAACTTAAAAATATCCAAAGGTGCTCCCACATCTCTCAGGGTGTTTAAGGACAGGCAGCATGTGATCCAGATGCCCTGAGCCTGTACCGAATACTCACTGTCCAAAAAAATCAACCACTCATCTGTCTTTGTCTCTGGGAGATTTTCAAAAAGCACCTTCACCAAGGATTCCAACTTGGAAATTCAAGTGCAGACACTGTCTAGACTTACAAATTTGTTAGGAAATAATATTGATTCAAAGCAGTTCTTTATTTTTATTAATATCTGTCACTCGACAGATACTTTTGAATAGATAAATAAAACCAGGAAAGGATAGATGAGTGCATAATTAACTCAACGGATTCAAACAATTTTAAAGGGAGGGCTGGCCGGTTAGCTCAGTTGGTTAGAGCATGGTATTATAACACCAGAGTCAGGGGTTTGGATCTCCGCACAGGCCAGCCACCAAAATAATAATAATAATAATAATAATAATAATAATAATAATAATAATAATAATAATAATAATAATAATAAAGTAGATTGACACCTATTGCATTAAAACAAAGAAACAAAAAAACCCCAGGACTTAACCTCGAATTCCACAGCTTTCCCATAGTATTCTTTACAGTCCTCTAGGACCAAGACTGGTCCTGCCCAAAATGCAGATCAGCAACGGAACCTAGAGCAAGACCTGAGAAGCTTTCTGGAAGAGAAGTGACGACTGCGCCAGCAACCCCTCCCTAAGGAACCAGCTCGGACAGTCTTGGCCTCCGAGCCACCTGCGTGGACTGATCCCTGCCCCGTCTTGCTGGAGTGTGCGGGATCTCACCGCACTTTCCCATGGGGGTGAAAGGCCCCTATGTCCCGCAGCCCTGCCGTGGGCCTGTCTTATTCCTGTGTGAGCATCGGGGTTCCACCAGGGCCTGGCCCAAAGCGAGGCTTCAGCAGGGAGCTATTGAATACTTCAGACCGCAGGCGGTATACACATCTGAGTGGAGACATGTTCTGTTCCATACAATCTAGAGAAACAAGTGAATAGTTTTTAAAGAAAGCTTTTTGGGCCCAAATCTACCACCGCACGAAATATTAAAAAAATGATATTAATAAATATGCATGAATATTTAAAACACATATTTAATAAATTTGTTATACATAAATTTATTTGTTAACAACACATATATATTATATGTTATATAATAAGTATATAAACATATAATATGTGTATATAAATATATAACATATACACAAATATATAATTATATATGAATGTGTGACATATATAAATATGTACAATATATAAATATACTATTTATTTATATCATTTCCCCCCCTGGGAAAAAAATCTGATAATTCTACCAGTTTCCACTGGTTTAACTTTTCTGATTGGATTATCTCTTATCTGTAACTTGATAAGGTGGAACTTTAAAACATTTAACAGAAGACAGTCTTCCCAGCATACAGGCAAATTCAAAACAGGAAGTGAATACCAAATGGGTATATGAAATGGATAGTTTGATTAAATCTTGTCTGAATCCCCAGCTACAAAATGAGAAAAGTGTTGGCTTTGCCTGTGGAGTTGGACCATCACTCGGTGTGGTTAATCTTCATCTAAAGGAGACCAGATACTCCTCGGTGGCAATTGAAAGCCAACATTTTTCTTATTTAAGGTGATTGGACTGACGGACACATAAATCATAACATATGAAATTCCCCCCGTAACTTTAATACTAAACATTTGTTCAGATTTCTGGACGCCCGCTGCCGTGCAAGGAGGTTACCGTCACGCCTGCGCACATGGGTGTTTTTATTAGCTGTTAGTATCACCCTGACCCTCAAGTCTCTGTCTCTAAACTAGAAGGTCAAGAAACGTAATAAGAGATGATTGCAAAGCATTGATTTAACCAACAATTTATGGCATGCGGCAATCACTTTGGGGCTTCTTCTAGATATTTGTAAGGAAAATAAAATTGCTGGATTAATCCTCTGCATGATTATTTTTGGCTGGGGCAGGGGAGGGTTGTGGTTTTGTATTTGTTTGTTTCCCTCCCATTTCCTCCAGGTCACAAAACTCACCCAGAATAATTTCCCTGGAGGAATCTAACTTTTAAGAATATAATTTAAAATATAAAAAACAAGTTGCTTCATTAGAATATTACCCCAGTGGTGAAGACAATTGGAAATAGCTTTGATGTTACAGAGCACACTTGTGAGAGAGCACCGCGCAGTCACTCAGAGTTACGCTTGCGGGTGATTTTAATAATGGGGAAAACGCTTGAAATGGCTACAAACTGTGCCACGTAT
Organism: Cynocephalus volans; assembly: GCF_027409185.1. Taxonomy (NCBI): domain Eukaryota; kingdom Metazoa; phylum Chordata; class Mammalia; order Dermoptera; family Cynocephalidae; genus Cynocephalus; species Cynocephalus volans. The sequence goes on along the minus strand of NC_084468.1, from coordinate 3,595,468 downwards.
CTGATTCTATCGTTGTAAAAAATGATGTGTCAGAGCGTCTGGGAGGGAACTCGCATGACACCTCAGAGAAACACTGACTAGTGGTTAATGGTGTTCACCTTTCTGCTTATGCTGCAATCACGTATTGATTTAAAAATTGGAAAAACAAAACTTTACTTTTTAAGGTGTTTTTTTTTTCTTAGTTAAATTGAGCTTTGGAAATGGGTGGCGAGAAACAGGCTGCGTGCCCTCTGTCAGCTCCTGGCTTCACACCTGTGTGTCCCCACACCAGACAGGCTTGACACAGTAACTGTGCTGTCCCCTGGGGATAACAGGCAGGATTACTGAGGCGAGAGCATGCCAGGGGCTGTGCCCAGCCCACCGGAGATGCTGACGGCACTGAGGTCATTCACTGTGCTACAGGCTAGAAACAGAGTCAAAGTTCAGTCACCCGGCAGTGTCCCCTTGCATGACAGTGAGCCAGCCAGGCCGTGCCTGCCCGGCCTCCACTCTTCTGGTGTGAACTTGCCTTGGGCTCCCTCCGCCCACCCGCCCTTCCTCCTTTTGTAAATGGTGGGGTGGCACTTGACTTTGAAACTCGCACTTTTCTACCAACTATACCCAGGAATCTGGAGGCCACCAAAAGCAAGTTAAGAAGCAGCACCCCATGATGGTCCTGCACCCCAGAAGAAGGACTCGGGTAAGGGGTGTTGAGAGGAACCTGGAGCCTCGGGCGGTGCGGAGGGGACAGACAGATGGCGCTGGGAGTTTCAGTCTGCATGTCCCCACAGGAGGCCCCAAGCATGACCACTACTTCCCAGTTAGGCCGCCAGGCACCGAGAACCAACAGACACTCCCCCCTGGGGTGGGAGACCCAGGTGGCCCATCTCAATCCCACAGATGACCCTGGGGAGCTGGGCCTGGAGCGGGATGGGGTGCTCGGGGCAGGATGTAGTCATGTCCTGTTCATCCTGTTGGTGAGGGACGGGTTCCTGCCCCCGGCGCTGGACAGGTGAGATCAACAGAACCTGTTAGTCATGTAAACTCAGCCCAGGAGAGAGGCCCCTGCATGCCACATAGGCCCATGTGGGGCTGCACTCAGGAACACAGTGAACGGCCAGGGCTGTCCTCACTGGGTGGCAGGCTCGGTAGCACCAAGAGGGTGGGGGGCCCCTGGCTCCCGAGAGTGGGATTGAGCCATTTGAATAATTCTGCCGGCTGGCAGGAACTGAAGTCTGCTACTCAGGACCAGCGGGAACTGTGCCTGGTCTCATGACACGGAAGGGGGTTCAGGGAGGGGCTCATCTGCAGAGCAGCGTGGGGAGAGGACTTGCGGTTGGGCCAAATCTGGGCATCGAGACCACCCAGAAGAACATACCTTCGTTTTAGGCCCTTCAGCACAGGCAGGCTTCTGGAGTGGGCCCTGCAGGACGAGGAGGGAGAAGCTGCCAGGGGAGGAGGGTCTCCCTGGGGAGCGGGGAGGGGGCAGGTGGCCGTGCCTGGTGTGCAGGGGCGACCGTGGGCCCGCCGCTGGGCCGTGTGCGGAGCTGGGCTGCCTCTGGCTGGCGTGCCCGGCACGTGGCCTATTGGTCCCGCTGCCAGGTGGGAAGGACGGGCCACACGGGCAGTCAGTCTGTGAGCAATAGCAGACCCGCAGGAACCCGGCTGCCGCACCTAATGAGAGCCAGGCGGGGCCACGCCTGGCCTGTCGGCGGCACTCCCGGCTTTGATCAGCGATAAGGTCCTAAATGTTCCCAGGACCCCTGCCCTCCCCCACAGCTGCTCCCCAGCCTGGCCACCACTTCCCCTTGAAGCCGCCTCTTATCACCCACCACAGGGCAGATAGACGAGAGGTCAGAGCCCTGTTTCCTGGTCCATCCCCCTGACTTTACTGTCAAACACCCCATGCACCCCAAACACACAGGCACACCCTGACAGCACCCACTCACCACACAACCTGCAGGAAAACCCCTCCATGCCCCTGCCCTGCAGCCCTTGCTCCGGTCACCCACTGCCCTCAGCAGGCCGTGCTACCAGCTGCCTGGACACAGGCCTGCTCTGCGGGAAGCCTCGGGGGCTCAGATGGCACCCACCCCAGAATAGCCGACTTCCTTGTCCTCATGGGGACATGATCTTGCGCTCTCTTCTCCTCTCTTCTGCTCTTTGTTTTATTTCCCTTACTTTACTCAATTTAAAAAATGGAGCTTGAAAGTCAACTTTCTCTGCTCCTAAGCAGGAGCGAGCCTGTGTGGACAGACAGCCTGACCCTGGCGTGGGGTGCTGAGGTGCAGGGAGGGAGGTGCTGACCCTTCCCTGTACAGGCACAGGTGGCCCAGTGTCACTGGGGTTGAGCCCACGGCTGGCCCTGTGACTCCGGGGTCTGTGTCCTTGTCTGCATATGCACACGGCTCCACCAGCCCCAAGGATGTGACATGGGGTGACAGCAGCACGTGGTAGGCGGGGCAGTGGGCGGGTGCGACATGGCCATGAAGGGGTCAGCACTGTGGTCTCCAGCAGGACTTCGGAGCCAGGCAGCCTGGGTGTGACCCCAGCCCGTCACTTCCTGACTGTGCGACCTGCTGCGGCCCAGCCTGCTGGCCTACCTCATGGGGTGGCGGAGAAGTGGGCAGACGAATGCAGATGGAGCTCCTGAAGCTGAGCAGAGCGGGATGTCAGCGGCTCCTGTTGTTATTATGGATGTCCCCAATCTCGCTGTCACTGTTCCCAGCAGCAGCCTGCAGAGGAGCGGGCAGGGCTGGCTCAGGGTAGGCACGGTGTGCGGAATGACTAAAACCCTTGACATGTGCCCTGGAGAGTCCCAGATGAAATGCCCGCCTCTCCCAGCCTCTAGCTGTCCCCTTTTCATCTGATGGCCACTTGCAGGAGCCTCAGTGTGAAGCTGTCCCCCCACTCAGCCCATCCTGCACTCGTGTAGTGCTCGGTCCTACACAGAGTGACCACGCGTGTGGACGTCAGACGCCTGGGAAGTGTGTGAGTGAGTGTGTGTGACACAGAGATGGGGGAGGGGAGAAGGTGGGGAGGAGGGAAGGAGAGAGGAGGGAGGAAGGAGGGAAGAGGAAGGTGGGTGGAGGGAGGGAGGAAGGGGGAGGTGGGGGGAGGGCCTGCCCCAGGCCCAGGGCCGAGGCCGCAGTTCCCCGGCGGGTCACCCCGGGGGTGCTGTCTGGAAGTCCCTCCCAGGCCCAGCCCGCGGCCTGCTCCTCCAGCCACACAGTTCCCCGGCGGGTCACCCCGGGGGTGCTGTCTGGAAGTCCCTCCCAGGCCCAGCCCGCAGCCTGCTCCTCCAGCCACACAGTGTGTGTGTTTCCAGTCCTGATGCTGAAGTTCAGAGTAATTTCTGATAAATAACAGGTGCTCAATGACTCCTTGCTCAGTGAGTGAGTGAGTGAATACGTGATTATTGGTTATTCTTTTTCATTTGTTTGTTTGTTATGTTTTTTTGGCACCTGGCCGGTATGGAGACCTGCATCCTTGACCTTGGTGTCATAACACTGTGCTCTAACCAGCTTAGAGCAACCAAGGTTGCTAACAACTTAGGTTGCTTGTACACTTATTATCTTACTTAATTTTACAAAACAAGATCCATGTGCTGACAGCTCTGGTATCAGCAACCCTGTTTACTAGTTTGTTTAGGTTTCCGCAGCAAAACACCTCACACTAGGTGGCTTAAAACAACAGAAATCTTCTGTCTTATGGTTCTGGAGGGCACAGGCCCCAATCAAGTGTGCACAGGGCTGGTTCCTCTGGAGGCTCTGCGGGGGCCCGTTCCATGTCTCTCCCAGCTTCCTGGGGCCACTGGTCACCCTTGGCTTTCCCGGCTTGTGGCCCCATCACTCCGGTCTCTGCCACCATCTTTGCTCATCCCTCTCCCACATGCACGTCTGTCTCTGCGCCTCTCCCCTCTTCTTATAAGAGCACTAGTCACTGCATTTAAGGCCCACCCTACTCTCGTATGACCTCATCTTAACTTAAGTACAGGTAATTACACCTGCAAGGACCCTCCTTCCAAATGAGGTCACTTCACAGGTACCAGGGGTTAGGAGTCGGGTATGTCTTTTGGGGGGGACACTATTCAACCCACTACCCCCTGTGATCTAGCTTGGGGATAGAGCCCGCCATACCCACAGATGGAGCTGCAGAGCCAGGGGCCTGGGGGCCACTCCCATCAGCTGCAGCCTTTCAGGGGGCAGGAATTCAGAGATGAGCAGTGGGCCGAGCCACTTCTTGTGTGGCTGGAGCGTTTCTTCTGTCCAGGCTGCCTGGCAGACACTGGACATGTTTACAAACAAGTATTGAACCAGCTCTCCCTTCTCTGTGAGCCACAAAAAGTCAACTGCTGGCTTGGCCCCACTGACCGCCTCTGGAGAATGTTACTCCTCCCAGGGCAAAGCCTGTGTCCAGCTGAACACACTGTACACACTGTGACCAGACAGAGTGGCCTCTTGCCTGTGGCCCTCAGGGTGGGGGCTGCAAGCGCACAGAAGATGTAGACTCCTGGGTTAACCCCCACCCCAGAGCACAGAGGAGGCACCTTGAACAGGACCTGTTGGGGGTGGTAAGCATGGAAGTCTTCCTGGAGGAGGTGATGTGCACCTTACCACAGGGAAGAGCAGAAGTGGGTATGGGGATGGAGGAAGAGGGTTCTGGCAAAGGCCTGCAGGGGTAGAGGAGGGGCAGATGACCCATCTGGGTCCTGAAGGAGGCTCGGTCACTGTGGACAGGCCTGGGAGATGGGGTCTGCCCAGCGTGTAGGCCTCCATGGAGGACGTGGGGGCGTGGGTTTGCTCTGGTGCAGGTGGAGCCTGGCAGCCCAGGCCGGCGCCAGAGTGGATTGAGTTGGGGGCGGGGGAAATGCCCAGATGCCTCAGCACCTCCCTCCTGCCGGGGCCAAGTTATCCACGGGGGTGGGGGGAGGTAGGAATTTGTGGCTTTTTGCTAGGTGTTGTTTCCCCAGGTTTAGTTTTGACGTGTGGTGTGCACGAGGAACCATTGGCTGGCCCTGCGGTCCTCAGAGTTTTCTATGGGTCAGAATTTCCAACGGAGGCTGTAGAAGAAACTGTAAGAAATAAATTTTGTCTCTTTATAAATTACCCAGTTTCAGGTATTCTGTTACCAGCAACAGACACGGATGGATGCAGCCAAGGGAGAGTGAGGTAGGACACCCAGGCAGGGGCTGCAGGAGCAAGGCCAGGCCGCAGACGTGCCAGGCGAGGCACGAGGGGCACTGGGGAGGCACTGGGCAGTGGCAGAGGTTCAGCTGGACAGGCTGGGGCTGAGCGTGGGGTTTTGCGGTGTCAGCTGGACATCCAGATGGAGGGGAGCAGACTGTTAAGTGTGGACACGGGAAGCTGCAGGTGGGAGGAGACCTGGCCTGGAGGCAGGAAGTCAGTATCCACACACGCGCATGCACACGCATGTACACGCACACATACACACGTGTGTGCGCACATACGGTGATGCCACTAGTTCTGCCCGTTCCAGCAAGGGAGGCGCTGGGCGAGAGCAGCCCCCACGCGGCTCAGCACCCAGCGCAGGCGGGAGGGTGGGCAGGACTCAGGGGCGCTGCCGTCATGCTCTGCGGTGGGGAGTGGCCAGGAAAGCCCCAGCCCCTGCCCTCCTGGTGCCCCTTCCTGGGGGTCACCCTCTCAACGAGGACCAGGAGGAGCTGTGATTGCTCCCTAACAGCCTCTTTAAAAGACAGCAGAGTTTTGCACCATGGATGTAGGAACCGATTCCTCAAAGGGAGACCTCACATGAAAGGATTCCTGCCATAGCAGGAGAGGTGGGGAGTCCAGGCTAGCTCTGGGGGAAAAAGACAGCCTTGGCCTGGAGGGACGTCCAGTGACCCCGTTTCATGACGCGGTTGAAACTGAGCCCAGCATCTTTTTCCAAATCTCCCCCAGCTGTCCCCATCTTCATGAGGGGCCTCACCACCCACCCCGTCACCCAAAGGGCATCCTTGACCATTCCCTCTCTCCAGCCCCACATACAATTCACAGCCAGGCTTCATCGCCTCCACCTCCAAGGACAGCAGGGGACAGCTGCTTGGGCTGCTCCAGGTCAGGCCTCTATATGACTTGCTGGGACAACTGCAACAGTGGCCTCCAAATGCAGCACCTCCCCTTCAGATCCAGCCTCTCTCCACTTCCAGAAAGATCTTTCTAGACCTTAAATCTAACCGGTGCATTTCTCTGCTTAAATCCCTCCTTTGGCTGTCCCTTTTCAAAATGGGACCCCCAGCATGGCTATGCACCCTCCCTGACTTGGCCCCATTTGGGGCAGCTTTTCTCTTCTCCAGCCCTCTCGGCCTGGCCACCGATGACTTCACCAAGATTCAAATGCAGCCTCACCTTCCCCACAAAGACTTCTGCGCTGTACAGTTTCCATCTGCCCCTCCAAATCCCCTCTCCACCCGTCCCCACCCTGCTGTGTGCCCTGGAAGGCTCACCTTTTGGGACTTACACCAGTGGGCTCCCTGACCCTTTGACTTCCAGTGAGATTCAGCTGATGGGGTCCACCGAGAGACTGAAGATGGAGAGGACAGTGATGTTGGGCTATCTTGTTGCTTTGGCTCCTCCCCAGGATGGCCACGGGTTAGCCGGACCCCTCCCTTCTGTTTCCCTAACATCGTTCCATCCCTTTGTCCACAGGCCCTAGTAAACCCTCCTCAAACCCCCAATCTGGGTGTGCCGTCTGCGTCCCACAGGACTGGCTGTTAATGAGGGTGCCATTGGGGAAGAAGTGGGACCTAGAGACATGAGATGGGGACACTCAATCAGACCCAGCTGAGGCCAGAACTTTGAATTTTTAAATCTCCCTGAGCCTCCTCTGCAGTAAGGGTCAGCTGTCCCTGCATAACACGTCCTTGGATGGCTGAAGCTGGGGCAGGTGCCTCATGCGGGATGTTGGTTTTTCTCTGGATCCTCATCCACCTCTTACTACCTCCAGACACACCACGGGAATCTGAGCTCCACCGACCCTGACAGGGAAGCCCCAGGCTGCTCCGAGAGGAGACGTAGCAGCAGGCATCTGGGGAGACTGTTTAACCCTAGAGGGTTTAGCCTGGCATGTCCCAGGCCATGCAATGCCTAGAAACCCCCTCAATTTGGCAGGACCCTGAATTCTTGTGGGTTTTGCTCCCATCCTCTGGCAGGCACCTGTCTTCCTGAGACATCCGGAGGGCTGGGTGGGGGCTGCTTCCAGGCCCAACTGGCATAATAGCACCAGCGTGGATCAGTGTGAGTCTCTGGGAAGTGCTGAGATGGTCGCCATCCATCCAGGGCACACGGACGGCAGGAACACTTGCCCGGCCTCTGCAGGCAGCGGAAGCTGTGGTCCTGCTGCACAAAGTTGCTTCTCACGATCTGTTCGCTCCTGACGGGGAGGCAGGTTAGCCGGCAGCTGCATGCTGGGGACCAGGGGGACCTTGCTTTGCTCCATCTGCTGCCAGCATGACCCCCTGGTGAGGCCAGTGGTCACCCACAGAAGTTCTCCCAGCCCATCTGCTTTCACATTGACCAAACTGGGAGGGTGGTGGTCCGGGGTGGGGCCCCGTCTGTGTCCAGGTGTGGCTCTGATCTCTCCGGTCCTCACCCTCTGAGGGGGGCAGGGGCACTCACAGGGCTTCGGCTTGGACTTTCTTGCCATAATGGCTCTGTTCAGTCAGGTGGCCAACGTGGGGATTCTGCCAGGTTTTTCCATTTTTCATTTGTGGTAAAACATACGTAATGTAAAGCTCACCCTTTCGACGGCTTTTAAGTTCACAGTTCTGTGGCATTAACTTTGTTATGTTCACACTGTGGTGCAGCCGTCACCACCACCCGTGTCCAGAACTTTTCCACGGTCCCACACTGTGACCCTTTCCCCAGTAAACACTCACTCTCCAGCCCCTGGCGACCTCCTTCCTACTTTCCATCTCTGTGAGTTTGGCTACTCTGGGGACCTTACGGGAGTGAAATCATCCAACATTTATCCTTTGTGACTGGCTTATTTCACTTAGCATAACGCCCTTGAGTTTCGTCCACGTTATAGCATGAGTTTTGCCAGTTTTACGTATTCCACCCTTACCATACATCCTGGGCCTGGGGAACCAACCACAGAATATGTCCGCAGTCCCCCTGGGCCCTCTGTGAAATGATCGGGACCATGACTCCATCTACCCACTGACCACCCTAAGCCCCCATTTGAACCCATGGACCATGGCGGCCTCTTGGGTTCCTGAGAATTAACATCAGTTCAAAGCTGTCATCCTACAACTTTAGTCTGGGTAGTTTATTTTCTCCAGGGCACGTCCCCCTCCAGTGGTCTCAGGTCCCCATGAGGATTTACCTCTGTGGGGGAGGATTCAGATCCCAGCCATACTGCACACTCTGAATGAGGTTTCTGCTCACCAGACCTAGAACTTTCCCACTTGTACATGGGCAAGGACTTTATCTGGGGGGCGATCCCAAGAAGCACCTGTGGGAGTGGGGAAGCCACACAAGGCAGGGAGAAGAGCCAGGAAAGGAGCATGGATGACGGTCACCTCCACGGACAGCTGGGGCTCAGTCCCACTGAGCAGGGCTCCTGAGAGAGGCAGTGCAGGACACGGCCCAGAACTGTCCCTACGTGGGGCATTATTCACCAAGTCCCGTCCATGACTGGGAGGTTGGCTCCCTGGCTTTTCCAGTCTGCCCTACAGGTGGGCTGAGTTTGCCCCCCACCCCCCCAGCCCCTGAGGCCAGAGACAGCTCCCAGGCAGAAGGTGCAGATGTTCAGGACAGAAAGCTGGGGATGTGGGTGGGAAATGTCCACCACGGGAAACTGAGGCCCAGGGTGGGCCGAGGGGACATGGGGATGGACAGCTGGGGTTGTCAGCATTAAGAGAGGCAGGTTGCTCATACCAGATTCCTCACCTTTGGCGGGGGCAGGGGTCAGCTCTCTGAAGCTGAAGAGCACTGTCCCCTTCGAAGGGACACACCCTCTCCCGTGCACTCAGTTAGGGTCTGCTGGCTGTTGTGGGGAAGGGGATGTGCATTTTTCTACTCTCGCCCCAGGGACAGTTCTCAAAACATCTGTGAAGTTCTTCTCTGCTGCAAAACGTCATGACCACGCGATTCACGATCGGAGTGGTCACCTCTGACCGGTGCGCCAGGGCTGCTTCTAGGAACTTAACCAGCCGATCCGTCCAGAGGGAAGGAATGAAAGCTTTGCTTAATGAGTGGCGCGGCCGGGCACTGCCCATGTCATTAACAACAATCAGACTGTTACTAATTTATCTTCTGCCTCTTAAAGGAAAATCTATATGTGCACAGACCATGAGGGAACACCTTGCTGTTCATTTGCTTTCCAAAACTATCTGAATTATTCAGGCCGGCTAATGAATTTGTCTTGTCCAGCACTCTTACAATATGGTCTAGACAGATCTCAGAGAGCTAATAGCAGAGTAAATCCTGCAGCCTGGTCGGCCTGCCGAAAATAGTTGCACATAATTATGGAGTTTCCTAAAGAGGCAATTTCCTGGCTGGGACCCGGGGTGTGCAGGCCAGGCTGCGGGGACATTTGCATATTTCCCACACGAGCCCTTTCCTCCCAGACCTGAGACTCCGGGCAGGGAATTCCGACTGAAGTCATCCGAGTGTAATTCTAGAGCATTTAGAGAAAGAGTTGTTCCGGCGCCCAGCAGGGCAGAAGCATCAGCCTTCAGAAGGACAGAAAAGCAGGTGGGCAAGTGCCATCAGGTGTCCAGGAATAACTTCAGCTGTACCAGGCTGAGAGGGTACTCACCAGATCTGAGAGATCTCCTCTTGTCCTCAGTTTCCCCGTCACATCAACTAGTACTGTACAGGCACTGGGCTGGACTCTGGGGCCACGAAGGCCTAAAGCACAGGCGTTATCACAACATGAATGCAGGGGACCCAGGTCCAGGGCTCCCTTAGTGTCAGCCAGTGACCAGCGTCTCCAAGGCATCCAGAAGTCTCCTGGGGCAGAAACAACCACACAGGGTCATTCTTGGCCTTGGGACTTACATCCCTGCTGTGGTGTGGAATGGATCCAGGACACTCACCCCAAAGGCCCAGAAAGATGGGTGTTACAGGCTGAATTGTGTCCCCTCAAAATCCAGATGCTGAAGTCCTAACCCAAGTATCTCAGAAGGTGGTTGTATTTGGAGATAGAATCTTTAAAGAGATAATTGAAGTAAAATTGGTCACTAGGGTGGTCCCTAATCCTATAGGACTGTTGTCCTTATAAGAAGAGGAGACTAAGACAGAGACATGCACAGAGGGATGACCTTGTGAGGACACGGGGAGGAGGTGGTCCCATCTGCAAGCCAAGGAGAGAGGCTTCAGGAGACACCAGCCCTGCCCATATCTTGATTTCAGACTTCAAGCCTCCAGGACCGTGAGAAAATAATCTCTGTTGTTAAGCCCCGTGGTCCATGGCACTTTGTAATGGCAGCCCGAGCAGACTATTGCAGTGGGACGTGGCCCTGCTCTGGCACATGCCCTCCATCCTCTGTCTCAGCCAGAGCCCTGCAGGCCCATCCAGACTGAGCTCAAATCCAAATGCCCCTCTGCTTGGATTTACGCCCACCCTTGACCCAGATGAGCTGGGGGCTCCAGGCTGGCGAGACAGCCAAAGCGCCCGCCTCCCTGTGCACGGTGCTATGATTGAGCTCTGGTGGTTTAGTGGAGCGCTCGGCTCCTAATGGCTGTAATGGTGCTTGGGGAGGGCGATCACCGCTCGCTAATCAGGTGTGAGCCCAGCGAGGCCTTGGCAAATGCAGTCAGTGGCGGCCCAGCCCCGCCTGCCACGGATGAGATCCAGCCTCCCCTGTGGGGTGGGCTGCGGGCAGACGGTGGGCGCCTGGCTCCTCTATCCACCAGCTGGAGGCTGGGGGGCTCATTCATTCATTCATCCATCCATTCATTTAGTTGAAAGACTCCGGATGGGGGCTGCTGCAAGCCCTGCCCTGTACAGAGCGCTTTGCGTGTATTGACTCAGTGTTATGACAGTCCTCGGGGGACGTCAGCCTCATTTCACAGCTGATGCAAGTCAGGTCACAGAGAGGCTAAGTCACTCGTCTGAGGTCTCCCAGCAAGAGAAGCCAGGACTCAAACCCAGGCTGCCTGGGTGGCTCCAGAGTCTGCTCCAGAACACCAGGCAACACTACCTTAAATCAGGCAGCAGGGCAAGCCTGGGCAGGCTCTGGGGGCTTGCTGCCTGCCCAGCCTGTGGCCCGTGGGGACGGGATCTTGGGAAGGTATTAAGTGAGGAGGAACCATGGTCAGACACAGTGGGGCCACTCCCCACCTTCCAGCACATGGCCCACCTCCTCTGCATTCTCACCTGGGACCAGGAATGGCTCACATTCCCAGTTCTGGAGAAGAGCAGACACAGAGGGCTGGACCCTGGAGGCTGCACTGGGAGGCCTGGGGTCCGAGCCCAGCTTGCGACTGATGTCCAGCCTCAGGGCCTCTGCCCATGCCTGCCTGGCCCAGAGCTCACAGGGCCCCGCCTCAGAGATGTGCTCCCTGACCACCCCCCACAGCACAGTTCCTGTCTGTAACTGCATGTACCCCAGGTCACTGATGTATTCCTTGCTACTCTTTGCTTGTCCTTCTCCCTCCAGTAGCACAAAAGCTTGGCCAGAGCACAGCTGTTGCCTCTCTGGTTCCCCACTGCACCCCTGGCACAGTCCAGAGCTCACTCCACGTGAGTGTTGGGGATGCTCGTCACTGCAGCACATCCTGCCCTGTCCTGACTGATACATGGTTGTGAGACCCACTGACATCATCATATGGAAACTGGTCCCTGACCCTGGAGACCACCGAAGCAACGGCACCAACTAGCTCCCCCCAAAGCTCTCAGCCCCCGTATACACGTGTTCTGACCTAGACCTCCATAGACCCTTGTTTTCACCCATCTCATTGCTAATCATAATTAATTTCTTAGCAGCATTATGGCCCTTTTTAATAGATTTATGTAAATAATCTATATGTTTTTAAATGTCTTTGAGATACTCAGATGAAAGATATCCCTTAAAAGTTCCCCTATGTCTCACTGTTATACAGAAACAGTTGAAACTACCCTTCAGTGTGGACACATTTGGTGAGTCCAACCTCAGTGGATGAAATCCAGCAGCAGACCGACACATTATCAGCTTCTTGAGCAGAGTTTCAAAATCTACATTTGCCTCTTTTACCCCTGATTCTGGATTTAGGTATTTAATTTAGGTTCTCTTTTACAAGTTTTCAATGATTCCTCATCAAAGCCTTTAAAACACTCTAGAGCTACACAAGTTAAATAGTTTGTAAAAGCAACCTGCAAACGTTCCTAAGCATATAAGGAGGGAGAAATAAAAGAAAGAGCACAGAAAGATGTTCATAGAGAGAGGGGGCAGCAGACAGCCCCCTGTGGCCATCAACCCTGACTGGCAGGCCAAGGTGGAACCAGAGGCCCCCGAGAAGGAGCAGCCCAAGAGACAGGAGTGGAAAGAGTCCCGAACATGGGCGTCCCGGAGGCAGGGCAGAACCACACTCACCCAGCAGTTCTTTAAGAGGCCCCTCCAGGCACTGGCGGGGGGCAGCAGGGCAGGACAAGCTTCTGTGGCAGAGCTCTGAGTGGGGAACGGAGGGTGCTGGATGTGCCTATTGACTGCAGGGTGGGCTGGGAGGTAGGAGGGCGGAGGGGGCAGAGGCCATGGTTGGCAGGCTCCAGGTCTGGGCCGGGGTCCTTGGGCCCTGGGAGCAGGGCAAGACTCCGTAGTGAGTGCTGAGTTTCAGGAAGAGCACCAGCAAGTGCAGGCTGAGCTGCAGACACAGCAGGTGCTGGTGATGTCCTCTGAGTGTCACGTGTCCCCAGCTCTACTGGGCCTCCTTTAGCAGGGGGGGCTGGGGTCCCCCAGTGCCTCTCCAGGCTCTGCACCAGTAGGGCTGAGGGTCACTCACTCGTGGCTGCCACATGTTCCTCGTGGGCGGGGCTCTCACCCACCTGTGCACCTTCTCCCAGGGGGAAGGGAAGGAGAGTTGATCGGGGACCCCCCACTGCCATTCAACAAGGGCAGCCTGCCATCTCCCAGCTCAGCAAATGCTCAGAGCAAACAAGCAAAGGTGCAGTGTGTTTGCCTGTGAGTTGCACAGAAAGCAAGTCTTCTTTAATTAATGACTCACCCGGTAATTGCCGTTCCAGTGTGCACTGCGTGCCGCCGTCTGCAATGGGCTTTCTAGACAATTTTGGCGCCAGTGGCCTAATGTGGGCACGCTGTGCCTGCACACCCGGGACCCGAGTGCCCCATCCATCACCCATCAGCGTGCCTCCTCCAGCCCCCCATGGCGGATCAATACCTCCTCCCACACCCAGCCCAGCCCCTCGCAGGCGCCGCCCTCCCTGGCACGCAGGGCTCCCTGGGCTCTTTCCAAAGGCGCTGGCGTTTCCTCCGTGCTGGAATGGGCATCTCCGAAGGGGCCTGCCCCTCTGCCTGGTAGGGCCAGGTAGTTGGCCTCTCCACGATCTGACCCCTGTCGACCTCATAGCCCAGGTCTCCCCACCCCCCTAACACACAAGATGTGCCCGTGTTGGATACCCAGGGCTCCTGGAGCCCAGCGCTCTGTTCCCTGTCCGTGGGGCATGTTCATTGTGCTTCAGCACTCTGCTCCTGCTCACTGGAGCTTTAAGGTACCTCACAAGCGGGTGTCCACTGCCCTCGAAGGTGAGCCTCATCACCTGTCAGCACCTACTGATGGCCTGTTTGCCTCTGCCTTCCTACCAGACACCTATCCATGTCACCCTGTCTGGGTTCCCAGTGGCCAGGACTGGGGCTCAGTGGGGACGAATGACAGATCAAGCAGGGTGGGCCACCCAGACCACCAGCTCAGCAGGTGAAGGAGCTAACGGCTGTTCTGGTCCCCTGTTGTGGCTGAAGTATGCCCCCCAAAAGGTATCTTCAGGTCCTAACCCTGCACCTGCAAATGTGACCTTCTTCATTTATTGGTCTGTTGACGGGCACCGATGTTTTCTCGGTATCTTGGTGACTGTGAATAATGCTGCAATGAGCATGAAATGAAGGTGCGGATATATTTACAAGGTGGTGATTTCGTTTCCTTTGGGTATATGCCCAGACGAGAGACTGCTGGGCCATACGATAGCTCTATTTTTAATTTCTTCAGGAACCTCCACACTGTTTTCCACAATGGCTGTACTAATCCACACTCCCACCGACACTGTGCGGGGCTCCCTTTTCTCCACGTCCTCTCCAACTCTTGCTATCTCTTGTCTTTTTGATAATAGCCATCCTAAGAGGTGTTAGCTGGTTTCAATTTGCATTTTCCTGATAATCAGTGATGTGTTGCCCCTTTTCATGTACCTGTTGGTCATTTTTATGCCCTCTCTGGAGAAATGTCTATTCAAGTTCTTTGTCCCATTTTTTAATTGAGTTATATTTTTTCTTGCTATTGAGTCGTATAAGTTTTTTTTTTTTTATTTTTTAAAAATAAATCTTGGATATTAACCCTGTATCTGATATATGCTTTGCAAATATTTATTCCCACTCTGTAGGTTGCCTCTTCATTCTGTTGATTGTTTTCTTTGCTGTGCAGAAACTTTTTAGTTTGATGTAGTCCCATTTATTAATTTTGCTTTTTTAGCCTGAGCTTTTGGTGTGATAGCCCCAAAATCATTGCCAATGCCAATGTCAAAGTGCTTTCCCCCTAAGTTTTCTTCCAGAAGATTTATGATTTCAGGTCTTACATTTGGGTCTTTTATCCATTTTGAGTTAGTTTTTATATATGGTGTAAGATGGGATCCAATTTTATTCTTTTGCATGTGGAAATCCAGTTTTCCCTGCTCTGTTCATTGAAGAAACCGTCCGTTCACCATTGTGTCTTTTTTATGCCCTTGTCAAAAATTAGTTGACCATATATGTTTGAATTTATGTCTGGGTTCTCTATTCTGTTCCCTGGTCTATGTCTTTTCTTTGCCAGTACCATGCTGTTTTTATTACCATAACTTTGTAATATAATTTTAAATCATAAGTGTGATGCCTCCAAATTTGTTTTTTGTTTGTTTGTTTTTATTGCTGTTGTTCTCAGTATTGCTTTGGCTATTTAGGGTCTTTTGTGATTCCACACAATTTTTAGGATTGTTTCTTGTATACAGTATCTGTCAGTAAATAAAAAATTATTAAGATGCCGAGAGACAGAATCATATGAATGAAAACTGAGAAGGAAAACAGACAACAGAAACAAACACAATGTTTATCCAGATACTGGAGTTAGATGGCAAGGACTTTAAAATACATATAATTAACATATGCTTTAAGAGGGTAAATTATGGAGCTAATTGATTTTTTAAAAGGAATATTTCAACAAAGTTGAAATCTACAAAAAAATCAAATGAAAAAAATCTAGAAATAATGATACTTAAAGCTGATAATTCAATAGATGGAATTAATAGCAGGGTAGACACAGCAGAAGGCAGAATTAGTTAAATAGAAGACAGGTCAATAGGGAATATCTAAATTATAACACACAGAGGAAAAAAGAATGAAAAATGCATACAAGAGCATAAGGGGTATGTGAGACAATATAAAATATATCTCACATATTTGTAATTGGATTCCCAGAATAAGAAGAGACAGAGAATGGTTGATATAGACTGAATTATGTCCCCCTGTCAATTCAAGACAGCCATCTGCAAGCCAAGGAGAGAGTCCATTGAGGAACCAAACTGGACAGCACCTTGATTTTGAATCTCCTAGCCTCCAGAACTGTGAGAAATAAATATCTGTTGTTTAAGCCACCCTGCTTATAGTATTTTGCTATAGCAGCTGAGCGGACTAAGACAATGGGGAAGAAGAAAATTTGAAGAAATATTGATATAGAATTTTTGAAATTAGTTGTAAGAAATAAAACTCACAAATTCTAAAGGCTCTGCAAATCCCAATGAGGAGAAACACAAAAGAACAAAGCCAACTACACTCAGGCACATCATAGCAAAATTGTTAGGAAAAAAAGACAAGACAAAGAAAAAAATCTTAAAAAGAAAAAAAAAAAGACAAGAATATCCAGAAGGGGAAACAACACATCGTATACATTATCTTTAGGAAAACAGTTATGAGAAAATCAACTCACTTCTCAAGAAAACCATGGAATCTAGAAGGCAATGAAATGATCTCTTTAAAGCACTGAAAGAAATGATTTGTCAACCTTGAATTCTATACCCAGACAAACTATCCTTTAAAATGAGAGTGAAATACGTCTTTAGACAAACAAAAACTATTGCTTTCTCTGTCACTGGCATACTTGCACCAAAAGGAATGCTAAAATGGATACTGTAGGCAGAAGGAAAGTAATTTGGCTAAAGCTCAGGAATGTATGAAGGGATGAAGAGTAAAAGAAAGGGCACACATGTTCATAAATATAAATGATAGCGACTGTTTGAAACAATAATAGTAATGCAGTATGGGGTTTAAAACATGCATATAAATAAAAGCCAGAAAATGATAACGTTAAAGATTGGAAGTGTAAATAAAATGAAAGTGTTCTATGGCTCTAACAGCATTAGGGAAGTGATGAAAGAAATCATTTCTGTTAGTTTATCGTAAGTGAATAATGTGTGTTTTAATCTCCTGGTTACCACTAAAACTAATAAGTTAGTAGAAGAAAATGGGATTATATTTTTTTAAAGATTAATTCAAAGAATTCAAGGAAAGAGAAAAAGGGAGGACAAATAGAAAGTAAATAGTAAGATGGTAAATATAATCCAGCTATGGCAGTAACTATATTAAATGCAAATGAAATAAATTCTCCAAGTAAAAGCATAAGATTGTCAGACCAGGTAAAACCCTTCACAAATTACATTTCCTATGTAAGACATACTTCCTCTTCCTTAGCAGAGATCTCAAGTTCCTGCCTATTATGGCCCCTATCCGTCTCTCATGTCCTGTCTAAGACCCTACCCTCATTGTGTCTTATGGATGAGAAACACCAAAATTCTCATAGCTATTCAAAACATCAGCCTCTGTACCTTTATTCATGCTGTTCCCTTTGCCTGGAATATTCCTCTTGATGGCTTCCTACCCACCCTCCCAAATATACACACATGCTTTGCCTAGTCCATGACCTATGGCCCAGCTCAGGTCCACAAAGCTTTCTATCACCCTGCTCTGCTCTATGCCACCTTAGGTGTGCCCTTCCCATGGCCTTTACACTGCTAGCCACTGTCTATTTAGTCTGCTGGCTATAAGGGAGCCCCTCAATAGAAGGGACCCCAAGTGTCAATCTGTTGCAATTCAGTGCCAGGGCAGGCACTGTGCACACCTCCCAGATGCAACCTCTGCTGAGAACAGCAGCAGTGGTCACTGCTAGCACTGATGGGCCCTTCACAGGGGCTACATGCTGCGTGAAGGGCTGAAATCCTCACAGGGACTCTATGAGATAGGGGCTATTATCATGCCATTTCAACAAAACCAGGGCTTCCAGAAGTAACCTGCCCGTGTCCCTAAGACCAGGAAGCCCTGTGCAGTGGCTCACAGGCCAGCAAAGAAGACACACAGTTAACGAGGAGATGGGAGGAAGGATAAGAGAGAAGTGTGGGGGCTGGCAGCTCAGGGCAGGCACACCTTGCCTGGTCTTGGGAGTCATGGAGGACTTCTTCAGGAGGCAGTGTTTATGCTTTAACCTGAAGGCTGAGTAGGAGCAGGCAGGATGAGGGGCAAAGCATCCCAGCAGTGGGAGGCACTGTGTGTGCTCCTGAGTTGGGACAAAGTCTGCAACGGTGATGCAGCTGTGGTGGGGCTAAGAGGAGAGGGTGAGTGTTGAGACTAGAGAGGAAGGAGTCATTAATGTTCTTGTCACTAAAGTACCTGGCACATCGCTCTGTAAATTATCTTTGAACCAAACTGGACTTGCCAGCGAGTGACTCAGCAATTGAAAAGTGAGCCCTGGTTGGATGTGAATTTCCAGCCTCATTCCTGGGCACCGGGAAACTTGCAGCAGGGTCTGCTTGTGCTAGCGGAAGTGCACTTGACATTCGTGGCTTCCTGTGACCCTCACTTCACCCTGAGGCACCATTATCACAGATGAAGGCACTGGGGCCCACAGCAGCGTCCCACTGGGGTCCACGCTCTGCCTTCCTGACACACAGTGTGGACCTGCTCACCACGCCACACGGCTTCCTGGCTTCTAGTCCCCACCCTGGCACTGATATTCCAAGACTCTATGGTTAGGTGGCCTCCCCTTCTGGGCCTCAGTTTCCCCAGCTGTCAAATGAAAAGTTTGGACTAAGATGACGTTTTGGCACCATCCAGTTCTAACACTCCCTGATGGTCTACGGGCCCCTTTTGGTCTCCTAGGACCACCATGATGTGTACTTTACGTCGAGCTTGGCCACAAGGCTCTTTTATTTTTGGAGGCTGTCATCTCCCCTGAGCAAATACGCTTCACTCCTGCGAGCCATCTCTCCCCTGCCTGCAGCTCACAGTGTTGATATTCAAACAAACACGGTTCCCATCTTTCTGCCCACATTACCAGGTGCACAGAAATGCAGAGTTCATTCCTGAGGCAATTAATCCCATTAACAAGCAATAATTCACAGCCTTCAACCAGGAGGCTGCCTTCATTACAGAGTGTTAACCAGGGGCAAAGGCAGCCGCTTCCTTAATCCTATGCAAGGGGTGCTGGCTGCCACTGGAACACCCGACACCAGCAGCTTAAGAAAGGTCCCCTGGAATCGACTGCTCCCCTCGCTCTGCCACAGCACCCCACATCCCACATCCTTGGGCACCGATGTGAGGGCTGGGCGCAGGGCAGCATCTCTGTTCCTGGTGGCTGAAGGAAGGCAGCAGATGTGCCTTGCCAGACCCTACGAGGGTCCCTCAACATTCAGTGGATGTCAACAGCCCAGGGCTGATTGGGAGTGATCGTTTTCAGCATGGAGTCAGCCGGGAATGGATTTACCAAACTGTTAACTGTGCTTATTGCAAATCACTTTAATGATGTGTTAACATTTAATTAGATCGCTACCGAATGCTTCAGATTACACATACAGCCGTGAACCTGACCGTTAGAGCAAAAAGAGTCATGGAAAATGGGCACTTGCCCCCGGCCCAGGCTGGGCAGGAGGTCCTGGGCTCAGCAAGCATCTCATTTAATGGGGTGCGGCAGGGAGCCTCGGCATTCACTTTAGGTCTCTGGTGAGATCAGCAGGTTTGTGGTTGGAGCCATGTGGAAATCTTGCACCTCCTGGAAAAGAGAAGCCTGTGTCTTTCACCTGCAAATCTGTATTTTGTCTTTGCCATCTGCAAGGCACAAGACTAGGTGCTGGGAAGAACGCTGAACTGGAGAGAACACAGACCCCATCCTAGAGAAGACAGGAGAGCAGAGCAGAAGAAAGACGCCTCCTGTCCATGTGCACCAGTCCCCGGCTGAGCAGGCTGCAGTCCCAACCCTGTTGCTCAGCAAGGAAGGCGTTTTCTCTACATTTTACAAATAGGGGACTCGAGGCCCAGAGAAGTGGTCACTGACTCTGTATGCAGTTGTGCTCGAGGGCAGGAGGGGGAAGGTCATGGGTGAAGAGACCACCCACACAAGCTGGGGCCAG
This sequence comes from Cynocephalus volans, assembly GCF_027409185.1. Lineage (NCBI taxonomy): Eukaryota > Metazoa > Chordata > Mammalia > Dermoptera > Cynocephalidae > Cynocephalus > Cynocephalus volans. The sequence continues at coordinate 3,575,893 of NC_084468.1, read as the reverse complement.
CACACAGGGACACATGACATGGAGCTAGAGGTTTCAATTTGCATTGAAGGAGCTACGCAGGGCTTTGAGACAGGAATGACACAATCCAACTCAAGTTTTAAAGATATTAAGAAATGAGATGTGCTTAAGCCTAATAATTTGGAAATAGGAAATTTCCAGGTCTGTGCTGTGAGCACACTATCGTGTCTAACAGGGTGTGGAGCAGTCCTGTGTGTTGTCCCGTGAGAGTCAAATGCCTCCATTCCAGTGATTCACATTCCAGGATCCTGTCAGGCATGGGCGGTGCCCAGGAGAAACTTTCTGTCTCAAACATGTGTGCGAACCACGCAAACATATGCATGTATGTATGCAAACATGTGCACACTCATGTGCACACATACTTGTGCACACACACGGGCAAACTCACATTCATGCACCTGCACACACACCCCATGCATACATTTGTGCCCATGCCCACCCACACACGTGTGTGCACACATTCATGTGCACACACACAGATGCATGCACACACGTTCATGCGCATGCACTCCCCATGTGCACACACGTGCACACACAGTGCCAGCCCTTGACTCACTCACACCATCATGCACAATCCCCAGCCATTCTCCACGAGTCCATCTCTGGAGACAGAGGAGCCAGTGAAGCCCATGTAGCCTTGCTGTCCCGTCCACCAGCATGACTTGGGCAAATGCCTATTTTCAAAGGAAATGCCGATGGCCCCACCGCTCTGCCCCCAGAGGGGCCACAGCCCAGTACCCCCGCCAAAAGGCCTGGGCAGCAGCTGTGCTGCAAACACTACCCCGGCTGTGCTCAGGAAACACTACCCTGGCTGCCCCTAGAAACCCTTTATGACGTGACACGACCAGACAGGCGCAAGGAACAGGCCCTGCAGTCATGTAAAATGCAGAAGAAATTCCCCATCCCGGACGCTTGCTGACCAAACAGTGGCGCAGCAGTAAGCGCATCCGAGTCCCCTTTTGGGGACAATTTGACCTGCACCCCTGTGTAACAAGAGCCTCATTATTTGAAGGAAGCCAAAGGCTTAGACATGTTCTTTGGATGGCACAGATCTTGTGGGGGGTGTGGGGAGCCGTGTGAGGTGATGCCACGTGCCCCCAGTCCGCCTGGCCCACCATCCAGACGGAGGCTTCCAGATGAGCCAGTCCGTGGGAAGAGCACAGGAGTTAGTTCAGCAAGCGCCAAAGCCTCAGGCAGCCGGGATGATTGACCTGGAGTAAAATCGTGCAGTCTTCAACTGGCGAGCCCTGGCTGCCCAGCAGAGTCCATGTACGGGTCACCTACCCAATACAGATTAAGACTGCAGTGCCCCTCTGCTGGGGCGGGGCTGGGAGGGCCCAGCCCAGCTCCTGGATGTGCCCCATGGACAAAGAATAAAGTAGGAAGGACAGGGCTTCGGGGCCAGGCAGGCGGGGTTTGAGTTTAACTCATGCCAGCAGAGACCTTCAGGTGAATCCCTAAACCTCTTTACATCTTGCTCCCCTCACCCCAAGGATGGCCATAATAAAGGCATCTCCTTCCCAGGACTGGGGCTGAGCCAAGCCTCTAGAAGCAGGGACCACTGCACTGTCCCCAAACTCTGCCACATACAGGCAGCCAAGGGTCCCCTGAGCCAAGCCCATACCTGCTCAGAGAGGAGAGTGGGCACACGCTTACCCAGGAAGAGGTGACTGGACAGTGGTAAGAAGAGTTCGGCAGGAGCATCAGACAAACTGGCAAGAGCATGTGCAGGCTGGCAGGGAGCATAAGCCCCTAGGGCCTCGGAATTTGAAGGCATCCCCCTCCTCTACATGCTCTGTCTCACAAACCCCACTAGGTGCTCACAGAAGAATGCACCCATTGTGGTGGACTGTGAGAGGTAGGAGCAGCCATGGGGATTGGGCAAGAAACTCCAGCCAAGTCTTTCTCCCCTGCGTCCTCCATGGAACACAGCTCTAGATCTGGGCAGGGCATTAGTGAAAATTCATTGCAGCTAGGGAAGGGCACTGGGGAAAGAGGACCCTACTCCTGGGACAGGAACAGGGTAGAGGGCTGAGCCCACACGTACAGCAGAGAAAAGAGCAGAAGAACCAGGAAGGCTACCACCTCAAAAATTAAGGACACACACAAGCCTAAGATGAAGGCTCCATCAGAACCACAGTGACCACATGCCCCACCACCCCCTGCCACCAAGCTGACAAGATCAGAAACACAGGTAACAGAAGAGTGTGAGAGAAGGCAGGAGAGGAAAAGCAGCAAGGGGATCTCTCTGAGGCACAGGGTGATAGGAAAATCTATAATTCAGACTCGGACAGAAGCACTTAGAGTAACCACAGCAACAGCAAATCTCAAACACAGTCCAACCATAAGCAGATTAACTTCAACCCCACACAAATGGTCCCACAGACGGAAGGTATGCCTGGACAAGATATCTGGCTTTTAGAATTCTGAGGCATGCAAAAAGATGAGAGGAAAAGCCACGCTCATAAGAGAAAAAGGACACAATACACATGTTGGAACTCTCCAACAGAGAATTTAAAATAACTGTGATTACTATGTTGAAAGCTATAATGGAAAAAGGGGACAACACACATGATCAGATGGGTTATTGCAACAGAAACTCTAAGAAAGAATCAAGTAGAAATGCTAGAAAAGAAAAACACAGAGACAGAGAGGAACAGCACCTTCAGTGGGCTCATCAGTAGATGCTTCAGGGCTGAGGAAAGAATCACTACGCTTGAAGACAGGTAAAAAACAAAAAAACACCCAAACTGTAAAAAAGAGAGAGAAGAAGAAATGTAAAACTGAATAGAAAATCCAGGAGCTATGGGACTATATCAGACACTCTAATATATGCATAATTGGAATCCCAGAAGTAGGAGAGAGAGAATAAGCAGGAGAAATATTTAAAGGAATAATGGCCAATAATATACTGAAATGAATGACAGACACCAAAACACAGATCCGAGAAGCTCAGAGAACATCAACTATAATAACTACCGAAACAAAAGCAAACAGAAAATCACACCTAGGCATATTATATGCAAACTGCCAGAAATCAAAGACAAAGAGAAAGCATTGAAGCCAGCCAAAGGGGGGTTAAAAATCATTATATGCAGAAGATTAAAAGTGTAATGTGCAACAGAGTTCTCACTAGAAACCAAGCCGGACAGAAACCAATGGAGTGAATCTGTAAAGTGCAGAAAGAAAGAAAAAAATAATAACCCAGAGAAAATATTTTTGCAAAAATGAAGGAGAAACAATAACTTTTTCAAATGAATAAAAATTGAAGGAATGCATTTCAAGCAGACCTACTCTAAAAGAAATGCTAAGGAAGATCTTCAGGAGGAGGCTATGATATTAGACTGAAACAGTTCTATACAAAGAAATAAAGAGTGCTGGAAATAGAATAGATGAAGGTAAAATTAAATTCATTTTTTCCCTACTTTTAATTGCTTTAAAAGAAAACAAACTGTCTAAAGCAAAAATAGCAGCATCATACTGTGTGTTTATAGAATGTGTAAAAGTGAAGGTTTGACAGTGGCACAGAAATTGGGAAGAAAAAATTGGGAATGCACTGTTTTAAGGTCCTTACACTACATATGTAGTGGTGCAATATTATTTGAAGGTAGACTCTAATTAATTAAAGATGTATATTTAAACCAAAGGGCAACCACTAAAAGTTTTTTTAAAGAGATATAAATAATAAATCAGCCGAGAAGATAAAATCAAATCAGAAAAAATGCCTAATTGACAAAAGAGAAGGCAGAAAAACAGGAAAAAGAGATTAAAAATAAAAGGAACAAATAGAAAATGGCCAGAAAAATGATAGATTTTAATCAAACCATACCAGTAATCACATTAAGTGTGAATCATATAAACATAGCAGGTAAAAGGCAGAGATTGACACATTTGATCTTTAAAAAATCAAGACTTGGTTGGATGTCTATAGGAAACCCACTTTAAATATATAGAAAAAATAGGTTACAAAGGTAAAAGGAAGAAAAAACAAACCATTGTGGGGAAAATAGGATAATTTATTCAGGCTCCTTTGACTCAGATCTGGCTGGGGGTCCAGCAGCACATTTCTTGTAAACAAGTTGTGTGTGGGTGGAGTTAGTGCACATGTGCACCTATGTATCTTTTTAGTTTTGTTGCTATTGTGTGCTCTGCAGTTTGTGAAGCAGAGCTGGCTGGCAGAGCTTGCATCTAAAAATAGAGCATGTTTACTCTGCTGGCAGCTGCTCAGTTTTCAGTTTTACTTTGGATCTTGCTGGTAGCAGTTGGGTTTCTGAGTTTCTGTTAGTACTGCCTAACTCTTAGACATGTGTGTGCTGAATAAAAACTATTCCTTCTTCAACCAAGGCTCTGAGGACCTTTTTGCCAGTTGCCTAGCTCATAGACCTGCATGTGAAGGGTTTGTGAACGGGCTCGAGGGGTCTGTGAGCTCCAGACCCAGCCCTAGCTCTACAACCATGTAGACACTAAGCAAAAGAAATCTGGAATAACTATATTAATATCAGACAAGGTAGATTTTAGAAAAATGAATATCGTCAGAGATAAAGAGGGACATTACATAATGATGATGGAGTCAATTCTATAAGAATGCATAACAGTCTTAAATGTGTATGCACCTAACAACAGAGATTCAAAATAATGAACCAAAAATCAATAGAAGTGAGAGGAAAATCAGACAAATCCACAACAATATTTGGAGATGTCAACTTTATTTCAGAAATGGACAGAAAAGTAAACAGAAAACCAGTAAGAATAGAGATCTCTGAAAACCACTAGTAGTCAATTGACATGTGTAGAATATCAGACTATTGACAATAATAGAAGAATACATCTGGCTCATAAGACAAAACTTAGCAAAACTAAAAGAATAGGCATCTTTTAATCTTGAACCATAACAACAGGTACAATAAATCAATAGCAGAAGGGTAGCAGGAAAAAAATAAATATTTAGAAATTAAAAAACAATGAACTTGTAATAAACCATAGGTAAAAGATTAAGTGTTCAGGGAGATTTAAAAATATTTTAAAGTGAGTGAAAATGAAAATAAAACATATTAACATTTGAGGGATAGAGTTAAAGCAATGCTTAGAGGAAAAAAGAAGACTCCAGTCCCAAATGGTTTCATTGGAGAATACAACCAAATATCTAAGGAAGAAACAATGTCCCTTCAACACAATGTCTCCTAGCAAATAGAATAGAAAAAGTCATTTTATGAGACCAACTCATTTTATGAGACCAGCAATACCTAATATCAAACTAGTCAAAGACATTACAAGAAAAGAAAACCACAGGCCCGTATTCCTCATTCGTGAATATCGGCCTGTAAACATTCAACATATATCAGCAAATTGAATCCAGCAACATAAAAAAAAAAATCCTCATGACCAAGTATTATCACAGAAATACAAAGGCAGTTAAAATTTTTTTAATTAATGTAGTGCACCATATTAATAAGTCACACAATTATCTCAACTAATGAAGCAAAACCATTTGACAAATTCAAAATCTATTCAAGATGAAAGAAGTTCTTAGCAAACTAGGAATAGTAGTGAATTTCCTTAACCTAAAAAAGAAAATTGACATCCTAACATCAAAGGTAAAGGTGAAAGAGTGAATGTTTCCCCTAAAATCAGAAACAAGGCAAGGATATCCTCTTCCACCACTCCTATTCAAACAGTTCTGTACTTTACTGTAAGTACCAGCCAATGCAAAAAAGCAAGAAAAAGAAGAAAAAAGCATATGGATAAAAAAATAAATAAATCTTCATTCGCAGATGACATAATTGTCTATGTGGAAAATCCCAAAGAATCTGCAAAAATACTCTAAAACTAATAAATGAGTTCAGCAAGGTCAAAAGATACATAATCAACATACAAAAATTGATTTCATTTTTACATAATAACAAGAAAGAATTGAAATTTTAAATAATAAACAAATACACAAACAGTACCAAAAAATGAAATATTTAGATATAGATTTTAAATATGCAAAATTTGATGCTGAAAACTAAAAACACTGATGAAAGAAATCAAACAAGACCTAAATAATGGGTGAGATTTATGACAAGGTAGACTACAAATTGTTAAGATATATTTCTACCCAATTTTTCTATAGCTTTAATGAAATCCGAGCAATCAAAAATGTACATGGAAAGGAAAATTAACTAATATAGCCACTACAAATCTGAAAAAGAATAGCAAAGTTGAAGACTCACATTACCTGATTTTGAGACTTGCTACAGAGAAGACGCTCAGCCGTATGTACTAGGGAAACACATACCAAAACCACAGCAAGCTACTGCTGCACGCGGACGAGCGGCGCTGAGTAACAACAGAACAAACCCCGACAGTCCCAAATGCCGACAAGGCTGCAGAGTGGCAGCATCTCACACAGGGCTGCTGGGGCGGGTGCGGATGGTCTGCAGTCTCTTATCACGCTCAGCAGACATTGCCGCAGGACCCAGCAATCACAGACCTAGACGCTCCCCCAGGTGAGAAGGAAACTTGTTTTCCCACAGACACCTGTATGTGAATCTTCACAGCAGCTTAGTTCATAATCGCTTAAAACCGGTAACAACCCAAATGTCCCTCTGGTGGGGGATGGGTTGTGCTTTTCAGTTATGGTGATAGTTACAGGACTGTGTGCATTTGTCAAAATTCTTAAAACTGCATGTAGAAAAATTAATTTTGCTGTGTGCAAATTTAAAATAAAATTTTTTAAAAATATTAACACTATTGCATGGTGGGGTCATCCCTTGCTCTTTCCTTCTAACACAAGAACAGCATGTCCCAAATTGGAGCTGCATCCTCAGCCAGATCCCAGAACAAGCAACATGGGGCAGACCCAGGGCCTCGAGGAGCCTGAGGACTGGGGTCTGGGGCCGGGAGCCGCCCCTGCAGAGCTGGCTGACACCCGGCACGTGCTCGCCTCTTGCTCTCTCTGCCCACTGGGGCTGTGACTCTGGCTGAGGCCACTCTCTGCCATCCCTGGAGCCGTGGCCACCTGTGCTGGCCTGACCCCCTGTGGGGGACATCTGTCGTGTGACCCTCCCACTACCCCCTCCTCCACTTCTTTGTGATGAATGTGCTGCTTGCCTTGGAAAGCTGCCCCCTCCCTCTCTGGGTGGTTTCACTGGGGTATCTGACCATGCTCCCCACGCCCCTGGCCAGAGAGGACACGTGACCCTACTCGGCCAATCAGAAGCCTCCCGTAGATTTTATACACAGGCACTGGAGAGAGAGGAAGGCTCTCTTTTTCATGGACTTGAGCTGTCAGGGTGTGACCACAAGTAGTCAGTGGTCACATCCCCTGCCATTTGGAAGCATCCAAGAGACCATCAGAGGTGGAGAAGACCCTGGTTCCCTTCCAGCTGGGGCCTGCTGCACCCCCACACCTGCTGCTACGTGAGCCAGAGGCCCCTTCTGTCCTGAGCAGCCTGAGACTCCACCGCAGAATCAGACTCTACCTCCTGCCTCCCCGCTGCTGTCTCTGCTCCCCTGAGCTATCTGATGCTCCCCAGGTCTGCACCAAGCACACCTCTGTGCACAGATCAGCCTGGGCCAAGCCCGAGGCTGGGGCCAGCATGCAGGGAGGACCCGACTGGCCCATGCTCTTGGCAAGAGCCAGCCCGGAACCCAGACGCAGCTGCCACCTTCCCCAGAGACCCTCCACGGCCCCCCTCCCCGACCCCGTTAATTGGGCCACATCTGGTGACTGCAGATCGCTTCTCACTCCCACCTCACTCCAGAGCCCTCCCGCCATCCACCTTCTGGACTCCAGCCAATCAGGGCTGTGCATCTCACAGCCAAATGGCCCTCTCCTCGCAATGACCCGCCTCGCAGGCGGCTCACCAATCTGCTCCCTCTGGATCAGCCCAGGAGGGCCAGCGAGGGAGCGCGTCACGTCCACGTCTGTCTAGGCTGCCGGGCATCGTGCACACTTTCCTGCATGGGCAGTGGTTGTGCACGCGGCCCCATGCCCCTGAGAACAGACCCTACTCACAGATCGCCTGCAGGCCGGGGAAACCACTTCCCCCCAGTTCCTCTCTCCTGCCTCTCCCCGCACCAGCACCCCCACTCAGAGTACTGAGTGTGAACCCCAGGTCAGCCCACGCAGCTCTGAAGCAGAATCCAAGATGCCCCCACCCCTCATGAGGTGCTCAGAGCCCAGAGGAGAGGAGGACGTATTCACAGATCCTTGCCGGGAGGGGATTTGGCAAGGGTTTTGATGGGAAATAGAAATAGCCACAGATTTTACTCTAGAGCAGAGCTCAGTAGATTAAAACTGCAAAGAGGTCCTTCCAGGTGTGCCAAGAAATGCCTGGACGTGGAGGTGGTGCCTGGATCTCAGAGCACGGCCAGGCTCTCAGGGGAAACCAGGGGAGACCCGGCTCAGTGCCCTCCCATAGAACCTCCTCAGTTTGGGGGGCTGCCCATGATAGCAGCACAGAGGAGCAGACTGAGAGAGCCGAGGTCTCCCCAAGGAACCTGCCATGGTCAGGAGGTCCTGGGGCCTCGAAGTGCTGTTGTTTCCAGGGCAAAAAGGAAGGCAAGGCCCACAGGGGGTTCTGGGCAAAGCTGGAGTGTGGTTGTGTCCTCCAGAGGCCACCAGGCAGGCTGAGTAGGAGGCTCCTGCAGGCACAGGATGGAGGGTGCCAGGCAGGAGTGAGGCGGGAGTCTGGGGTCTAGATGTGGGGGTGCTGGGCCATGGGTGGCTAGAGCCGTGGGCAGGAGGAAATCTCCCCGAGAGGGAGCCAGGCCCAACGCCAAGTCCTGGCTCACGTTTGTGCTCGCAGCCCCCCGCCCCAGCACTTGACAGCGTTCACCAACCGTGTTCTCCACTCCCCTTACAGTTCCTGGCTCAGCACCCAGAACAGTGACATGGCTGAATGGTTGCCACTGAGAGAAACAGCGTGTCCCAGCTTCTAGCCTGTGAGGACTGGAAGGGGCCTTCAAGGCCACCGGTCAGAGCCCACCTGCCCAGCAATCACAGGATGTCTCCAAGCCCTCCCACGACGGGGGCCCTCCCAGTGGGGCGGCCTCCTTTAGAGGGTCCAAGATGCTGGAGCTGTCTGGGGGGAGGGGGTGGCGCACTTCGGAGCTAGGTCAGGACTGCAGGCTGCTTGGGCCACCCTGCCCCTTGGCCCAGGCTCACAGTGAGCCAGGCTGCCGCAGGCGTCTGCTCAATTAACAGCCACTAAACACCTCCTTAATGTCAAAGCAGAAGAGGGCCACACCCTCATGGAGTGTTCTAGAGGTGAATACAAAAAAAAAATAAGATGTGTAAGTATAGTAACCCATGGTGGTTAGAGCAGAGCTCCCTAAGCTGTGCACCAGGCACACTGGGCTGTGCACCAGGCACACTGGGCTGTGCCTGTGAGGTCACCTGTGCAGGGGGGGTGACTACTATACGGGGGTCACCCGTGAAGGACGATAACCTGTGTAGGTGGGTCACCTGAGAAGGAGGGACCCCTATGAAGGAGGGTCACTTGAGAAGGTGGGTTACATTTGTAAGTGGCTCACCTGTCAAGGAGGGTCACCAGGGAGGGCAAGTCACCAGGGAAGGAGGTCACCTATGTAGGTGACTTACCTGTGAAAAGGGTCACTGGGGGGGTCATAAGGGAAAGGTCATCTGTGCAGGTGAGTCACCTGTGAAGGAGTCCACTGGTGCAGGAGGGTCACCTGCGGAGGAGCCCGCCTGTGCAGGAGGGTCACCTGCGGAGGAGCCCGCCTGTGCAGGAGGGTCACCTGCGGAGGAGCCCGCCTGTGCAGGAGGGTCACCTGCGGAGGAGCCCGCCTGTGCAGAAGGGTCACCTGCGGAGGAGCCCGCCTGTGCAGGAGAGTCACCTGCGGAGGAGGACCACTGGTGAAGGAAGTGGTAAGACATTGGTCTTCCCCATCCTCTGCAGGGGCTGGGGGTCCTGGAGGAGCCTGGTCAGGGACTCCACGGAAGGCGCCTGAGTGGAGGGGTCAGAGGAGGAGGAGCCTGTGGTCCCAGAAGATGGTGACAAGCATGGTCACACAGACACGTGTCCAGTGACAGATGCCAAGAGCACTGCTGAGGGCTCTACCTCACACCATGGGCTCCAGCAGCCCAGAGCACCTGCCTCACCAGGTGACAAGTCCAGGAGATGCTGGAGTAGGGACCACCCGGCCCAGGGCTAGTGTGGAGCCCCAGAGTGAGTGTCCGGGCCGGGCTGGGGGCAGGAGGCCATGGGTACCCAGGGCGCTGCTGCAGGCAGTGAGGCACCCCTCTCACACCCATGGGGCATCCACGCCACCGGCTGCCATCACTGTGTGACCTACACACTAGGTCACTAGTTCTGAATCCCTGGAGTGAGAACATTCAGTCACATCAGAATCTGTTTGGGTGATCACAAGAAATTCCAAGATTGCATTTGTCCTTGAAATAAGAATGAAAGGGGCCTGGCTAGAGGCTGCCACAGAGCCCTCTGTGGTGAGCTTTTAATGCTGCCACCCTTGCTTTAAAATGCCTCCCCCTGCCCCCACCTGTGGGGACGCTCCTCACGAGCCATGACCCTCACGAATCTGAAAACGAAGTTACGTGAACACACTGGCGGCGGTCACTGGGGCGTCTTACTCATGAAACACAACATAAAAGTGTCCCAGTTTCTCATTAAATGTTGCAAACTCCAGTTTCTCATTAAAATTTAGGAAAAGTTACTTGGAGATTTATACAAATTCAATATGAAAAAAATGTCTGTTTTCCCATTGTAATTATATAACACAAAGAAAATTGAATGCATTTTTTCCTCCAAGCTCCCAGGCCAACTCCATTTTACTCGGGGTGTGGCACGAGTGGTACTGTTTTCCTGTGTGACATGATAAGGGACGGGGCTCGTGGAGGCCTGGGCAGATGCTTGGGCAGTGGTCGGAAAAGGGCTGGATCCCTGGGTGGAAACATGTGCATGGGTGTTGTCAGAGCACCAAGGGGGCCGTGGGGGGTGGGCTCAGGGGACAAGGAGGTGGCCGCAGCAGCTGAGGCTACAGGGTCCCGGCCACCCCTCATGGGCCGGATGGAGCAGCCAGGTTTGATCCTCAGAGGGATGAGCCCCAGAGCTGGCCCTGGGGTTGGGAGGCCAGACCCGCAGCCCCCTCGCCCCTCCATGCTGAGATCCGGCACGTCTGCGTCGGAAGCCGAGGAGCTTGGCATTTGGCTGCGGGCGTTCCGGCAAACTGTTGCTGGCATGGCCTGGGGCCCTGAGGGTCGGCCATGTGACACTTAGCAGGGGAAGCAGGCGTCCCTGGGGAGCAATTGAACACTTCTGAGCACTTTGGAGAGGTGACCCATCCCTTCAGAGACGCGCCCCCTTCCCCAAGACGAGCTCCCTCCCAGTGGGCTAGACTAGAAGGCTCGGGACACTGGGGGTGCGCAGCTGGGCTGGAGGAAATGAGCCCGCGCACTTAGCACGGGGCCGCGTGAAGACGATGCGCTCTCAAGGAAATGAGATCGATTCGCACTAGCTGGGGCCTCGGGATTAAAAGGAATCCAAGGCCGAAGGCTCAGGCTGCTGGCCTCTGTCGGCCATTTGGGCTTTCTGTGAAGCCACATATGCTTCAAATAAGGTGGCACCTACATCGCGGGTGTCAGGGCCAAGTCCTCCTGTCTCCAGTGGCACACCTGTGGCACACCTGGGGAACCCACCCTCTCCATGGGCACCACTGAACTGCCCTTTCCACCTGCCAGCACCTGGCTCTGTGCTGGCCCCAGTGAAACGATCTTCTCCCCTCAGCGGGGTGAGCCCACGCCCGCCAGAGCGCCTGTGATGGCATCGGGGTTGCCCACCTGAGATGGGCTGTGTTCGCTATAGAGGGAAACACAGTGTCCCGGGCATCCCAAGAAGGGTTCACTTGCCCACAGGGAGCATAAAGACATTTGCTGATGGCTGTCTGTTTCTGACACTGAGCACATGTTCGCTCACAGGACCTCACTCAATCCCACGATCACCCAGTCACTTTCATGGTGTCATCTTCATCTTGCTGATGGGGGGGGGCGGAGCGACTGTCCCAAGGCAGCACAGCCAGGCTGGAGTCAGGCCGACTTGTCTGTCCTTACAGCTGCGCTCAGATGGAATGCGAGCTGCAGACATAGCCCACAGATGGGCTGACAGACGCCTGTGCTGTGCTCAGCCCAAATGACATTGTTGCACAAAGATGCTTCTGCAGCACAGGGAGGTGACTGGGCAGGGAGGGCAGGTCTCCAGTGAGGAATTGGTCCTCAAACGCTGTCATTCCCTCTGCTTGCCAGAGTGGTCATTAGGAAGAGGGCGGGTGGCTGCTGTGACCAGGATCGCACGTGTGTGTGCCCTCGGCAGCCCAGCAGTGGCGAGAAATGGGTTACCCAAGGCAGATGTGTGTGGGGGGGGACTAGCCTGTCATGTTTCTCTGCGGCCCCAGGGCTGGGGCAGGCACATCATGGGGGGAGGTCACTTCCCAAGAGACGAGGGAGAGGGTGCTGGCTGCGTCGGTCCCCCTCGCCTCCCCTCCACATCCACAGAGGGAGGTAATGCTGTTCACGGCGGGCAGACGTGGCCCAGGGCTACGGTGGCAGCATCCCCCCCTCACCAGCCTGGCACCATGGCAACAGCCTCTCCAGGCTCTCAGGGTCTTCCCTCAAACAGAAGTGCACCTCAAATCCCCCAAGACACAGGGGACAGTGGGCAAACGTCCCCTGCTGTCCCCCTGCCATCTTCCTGCACCCATAGCCCCGAGGGTGTGGCCAGTGTCAGGCAGCAGAGGACTTCCTCCCCCGGGTGTGTTAAGGGAGAACATGTTGTTGCTGGAGATCAGCCCCCGCAAAGGCTCGCCATGCATGGGGGCTCCGAGGTGGGCCGGCCTCACCCCTCCCTCACTGAGGCCGACGCAGAGCTGGACGGGAGGTGGTCAGGGAGGGCTGCGGGGCATCGCCGCTCCTCTCACGGACAGGAGGGCGAGGTTTGCTGAGCAGTTACTAAACACATCGGACACTGTGCGGGAGTGACCTGGGCAAAAAAGGCCCAGAGCAGAGTGGTTAAACCCCTGTTTAACACCCCGTTTAAGCCTCCGGTGGCTGCCTGGCCCGTGTGTCCCCCTCCCCCAACCCTCCCAGATCTGCCCAGCCCCTCCTCCCCCCACCCTGCCCCGCTTGAGCCACTTGGGGCTCCTGGCACGTGCTGTCCCCCCCTGCAATGACTGCCCCTGTCCTCCCCGCTCCCACCCACCTTCCCACCTCTGCTCAGGGGGCCAGGGCTGCAGAGACTTGCTGACTCTAAGCCAGGGACATGCCCTCCCCGTCTGCACCCAGCATCTGCAGGGTCCATTAACACCTGTGTAGGAGGATGTTACGGGCAGGAAGGGTTATTCGCCATTTAATTGGGTTTCAAATTAACATGAAACCTATCATTAAAGTCAACATTGAAGTTGCATATTCAAAATGCCAATTTCCCTTAAGCCTGGAAGCTCAACTGGCAAACCTCATTGTATTATTTATTAAGCTAGTAATCGCTGAATAAGACAAATTTCTTTCTTTAATTAGTATCTAAGTCACTCGATTCCATTCTCCTTTGAACTCAGCACAACTCTCAACACTGCCCTTTCAAGTGGGCCACCGAGGCTCACAGCCTCCTTGGGTTCCTTCCACCCAACCCCTTCACCCCCCAGCTCAGAACTAACCCCAATGACAGTACAAGGTCCCAAGGACCTGGACCCCACGGGCCCTCAACCTCCCCACCCTGTTGCTCTCCACGAGACCTGTGGCACCTCCCGCTTCTGCGCCTGTGCGGTGGCCACTCCCTCTGCAGCGCTCTTCCTCAGACATCCCCTAACCCCACATCATTTGGGCCTCGGCTGAACGGTCTCCTGGCCAGCGGGGACTTTCCCAGACTGGCCTGGTTGGTCACGGCCACCCTGCCCACTCTGTCTTCCTGCGGGACGCTCACGACCGCCGGGCACCACGCCACCCATCTGTTGCGAGTTTCCTCTCTGCCCCTCCCTAGCAGTAGGCCCCCTGAGGGCAGTGCCTCGTGCCGGTCACTGCTACGACCCAGGCCACCCAGGAGAGTGACTGGAACATAGGAGGGAGGCTGTTGACTGGATGAAGGAATCAATCAATCAATCAAGATCAATAGCCCTCACAAAATGATCCCTAACATGAAGCCTTGATACTGAGGGCAGTGTTTCACTTGTCACCTCTGCTCATTTCTTTCTGTCTTGGGCTTGGAACGTCAGCTACCTAATGGGAAGGGCAGGGATGGATCTACCATTTCAGGTGGCCTGGGGTCAGAGACACAAGACAAGGACCTGGGCCACAGCTGCCCGCTTCACAACCAATGTCTGTCCCCAGCCCACTGCCTACTCAGCGGCCCCAACTCCAGTCCTGGTTCTGGTCCTTGGACAGCTGACGGGATTCACACTCATTCCTGACCCCGGCCCACTCTCATGTTCAGGTGAAGGGACCTCCCTCAGCCAGAGAAAGGGACAACAAAAGCAGGGCTTCCTGAGGGGATACATCGGGGTGGAGGTCAAGGAGTCCAGGGTCATGAGCACCAGAGAGATGGGAGGCTGTCCACAGCCGGCCTTTCGGACTGGGATGGGCATTGGAGCAGGCATCACAGACATGTTATATATCATATTATGTGATACATACACTGCGATGTATTATACGAGGGTACTTCAAAAAGATCGTGTAAAAATGGAATGAAAAGAAACACAAATCTTTCCATGAACTTTTTGAAGACCCCTTGGATTATATAAGAAGTTGCTATTTTAATGATTATGAATAACAGAGGAGCCTGGAGAACTGAGTGCCTCTCCGTCCCTGACACAAGGAAGCCGCAGTGGTGACATTTAGGTATCTTATCGAGCCAGGGACAGAGCTGGGTGAGGAGGCGGGGCTCCTTGGGTGAGCAGGTGGGGGCTGTTTGGTGAGGAGGCGGGGGCTCTGTGTGTAAGGCTTCTTTCTGCCAACGTAAGCATCGTTCTGCATCTCCTGTGTCCACGTGGTGTTTGATCCTTCACAAAGCTCTTTGCATTCTTTAATGCCTTTCTGAAGGCCTGCTCTGTGCTGGGCACACAGCACATCATTTAGACATGGGCGGGCCACCCACTGCCCAGGCAACACACTGAAATCAGGGCAGTGGGCTTGGCAGGCCCAGAGATACAGCAGCCACTTTAGCCACGGTGTGGGCTGCAGAGCGCAGGGCTGGATGATGCTGGAAGGCGCATTTCCAATTTCGTTTTCTGAGACTTTCCAGTAGGTTATCTGCCTGCCAGAAGTAGGCTTACCACCACTGCGAGACCAGTTCTTTCAGTCTCTCCATATTGTTTTGTGATTTCCCACCCCCTCAACCTTCCTCTTTGGGATTCAAACAGACAATTTCACCATTGAGAAAAGAGCCAAGTTTGTAAACTGAGGGGGCCTCAGGCCTCCCAGGGTCCTCCAAGCAGCAGGCGACCAGGAGGAGAGGGACAGGGTACAGAGTCAAGATGCAGGCTTTGCAGCAGGGGCACAGTGAAAGCCCGGATCGGCCCCTACAGGTATGTGACTCTGAGAATGTTACTTACCTTTCTGTGCCTCAGTTTCCTCCCTTGCAAAGCGGGGACAATAAACACTGCGTTGTACTGCGAGATCCGGTAAGTCGAGACTTGTGAAGTGCTCAGGCTGGATGGCACACAGTGGTGTGCCATGCTTCTGGCAGGTTCCTCCTCTCAGCTCAGCAGCCTGAGTCTGCTCAGTCTCAAGAGCGAGGGGGTGGGAGGTGTGAACAGATGCCAAGAGACCAGGGCAGGGGTGGAGGGTCCTTAGAGAGGAAAGCCAGCCCCTTCCAGTGCTCTGATAGGGAAACTGAGGAAGAAGCAGAAAATGATCTTCAACAACATGAGGAGGTAACAGTGAAGGGAGAGCTGTAAACCAGAGGTGACCACCCACTTGGGCTCCCCTCTGGGCTTGCCCACCCTGGCCTCAGTGGCCTCATCTGTAAAATGGGTGTAGTGTTATAGCGACAGCATTAAGGGGATGATAATATGGAAGCGATATTTGTGAGATGCAAGCTGTTTGTTCTTTCAGCAGAAATCTGCTGAACACCTAGCTTGGGTCTGCACCTGTGCTGGACACAGAGATAGGTGAGGGAGGGTCCCAGTCCTGGTGGAGTTCATAGTCCGATGGTGGAGACAGGTGGGTGAAGCCCTGTATGATGGTACCAGATGCAGATGTGCAGGGCCCACACCCCAGAGGAGGCCCCGGCCCAGCCCAGGAGACAGGCCGTGTGAGCTCCTGTTATCAGGAGGGAAACGTGAGGTCTTTCTTGTGACTCGATCCAGAATGTTCCACTTTGAGTGGGGTTGGGCGGAATATGCAGGGAAGCCACATGAAGTCATTTTGGTTTGAGTTCTGGCTCCTCTGTATCCTCCCAGCTGTAAGCCAGTTACCTAACTCCTGTGTTCCTCAGTTTCCCCGTCTGGAAAACAGGGTGATAACAATGCATCACTTCGTGGCATTGTCAAAAGGTTTAAATTAAATAACAGTGGCTGATTCTAGGCAGGGGAGAGGGACTGAAATTTGTCAGAGATCTCAAGGTGTATAGAGGCTTCCAGGAAAATCGGCTCCCTCTCCCGGGTCTGGTGCTAGCAGGCCCTGAAAAAGCATCTAGAATTGTGTTTCGTCACTAGCTGTGGGGGCGCGGGGACTCTGAAGGTGTAAATGCAGCAACAGTGTGAGAGGCAGTGAGCTCGTGGCCAGACGGGGCGTGCGAGGGAGTGGGAGCGGTCACCAGCCCAGCGTGGCCACAGTGTGGGCCGGTGGTCTCCAGGACCCCTCACTGCAGAAGCCTGGGAGTCCACGGATCTGAGATTTGGGGGTTCCCAGGTACCTGACTGCTGAGTCTACCAGCACGAGTTGAACACCCACTGTGTGCACCCACAGGGAAAGCGGCAGCCAGTGGACAGACTCAGAGGCAGCAGAAGGCAGCGAAGCCCCAGGGGAGGGCAGGTTACGTGTCCTGGATTCTGAGATTCCTGCAAGTCTGAGATTCCACGACATTAATGTTCTTTTGACTGCGTGGCTCACAGGAGTCACTACTCACTGAGCACCTACTGTATGCCATCGTGGATGGCCTGGACCAGGTGCTGCCTCTAAATTATTTTGTTTAATCCTCCCTGTGCAGATATGGGGAAACTGAGGCTCAGGAGGAGAAGATGAGGGGCCCGGTGTGGCTCAGAGTGAGCAGAGCTGGGTTAGGAGCTCAGGCGGAGGCCAAGCCCCTGGTGAGACTACGATGTTTCCAGTGTAACATTCTAAGACCCCTTAGGTCCAAAACTCTGCTTTTCTGGCATCTTCAGCTTCTTTTCATCTGTTCTTCTGAATTTCTGTGGCTTTACAATGTGTGTCCTGAGCACCCAGGCTCCCGTGGTTTAGAAGTGCCCGCACGCTGGGGGCGCCAGCTGCCGCAGGGGAGCCCGGAGCGCCTCCCGGCCGCCTCCCTCCTTGGCCATCGCGGCCCTCTGGGCTCATGCTCAGCCGCGAGAGCGGGCGTGATCCAATTAATTGTTTATAAAGCACTTAGACACTCAGGCGACAAGAGCCATGTCACACCCACATTATTTCATTACCATTCCCTGGAGACGGAGCCATCAGTGAGGGTCTGAAAACAGGACCCAGAGCCAGCGGAAGGCCTCGTCCGCCCCGGCCACTTAGCTCTTTTCAAAACCCCCAGCGCCGAGGTGATGCTCCCGAGAGCAGGGTGAGCTCCGGGCAGGGCAGCCGTCCCTGTGCCCTGTGCCTGCCGTGGAGCACTGGGCAACCGTGGGGCACCCAGCGCCTCTCAGTCTGGGGGGTGGGATTCACCTGCGCCCAAGTGCTCCAGATACCCTTGAGCGTCTTCCAGCACGGGTGACCTATGTCTGTGAAGGACGCCAAAGGGCATTGCGGACAAGCGGCTGACTGTGCATTTACAGCTATGCTCATTGTATCAGCAAATCCGGGGCACCCAGCAGGCACCCGGCTAGATGCACGCCCGTCTGTTCCATTCATTCATTTGTTCGTTTATTCATTCATTCATTCATGCAGCAGGTGTTACAGGCCAGCCTTAAACCAGGCCTCAGTGACAGGGGAATGAGTGAGAGACCCACCCTGCAGCAACCGGCAGTTTATTTGGGAGCTAAAGCTGTGACAAGTGCAGTCTCTTGTGACAAGGGCTTGGACAGGGGGTGCAGAGGAAATGCCCAGCCCCACCTGGAGAAGGCCAGAGAAGGTTCCTAGAGGAGGGTGAGTGTGGCGAGTCCCCAAGATGCAGGGGCATAACCAGGTGGGGCAGGAGGCTGGGGACAGTCTGTGTGACAGCCCTATGCCTCGGGGCCTGGCCCTTTGTGCCCAGCTTTCCAGGTCCTGCAAAATATCCTGAGGGTGCCGTGTAGGTGCTCCTTGGGAATGGCTCACGATGCTGGCCCTGGAGTGTGCTGCCTCAGCCCTCCTGAAAACCAAAGGACTTGAGTCCAACCTCGGCACTTCTCAGCTAAGGCCACAAAGCAGAGCCGAACACTAAGGCTGAGGACAGCGTGTGGAGGGGCGGGGGTCTGCAGCCCCCCCACCGCCCTTTGCCCCTCCCCTGGGCCTCGAGGGAGGCAAAGCACTTTATGACTATGTTTCAGGCACGTCTCCGGAGGCCCCACTCTTCCTCCGGTTCTCGGCAGCCCCACAGCGACAGCACTTCTGCAGGGTCTTTGGGGAGCCCCTCCCTCCCTCCCCTTCCGCCCAACTCCTGAAAGGGGCTTCAAAAGCCCTTCAGCCCTCTGCCACACAGCAGGGTCTCCCCAGACCAGGGGCTGCTGACCTGTGACCCTGGAGGCGGGATTCCAGACCCAGGGCTCCTTCCCGGTGTCCCTTGCTGGGGATTAGGGGCATTCGTTCGCTCCTTCCACTCTCTCAGAAGTCTGCTTCAGTCACTTGGGGATGCTGGGCGAGTCCTACAGAAAGGAGGAGGGACGGAGGGAAGGCGGGTAAAACTGTCCCCTGGCAATGTGACATGCCTTGGCCTTGCCCAGCACTTCCAGTGGATTATCTCATGTTATCCCCAGGAGACCTGTGAGTGGCCACCTGTACTGTGCCTCATGGGCCCGGAGGCTGGTCTAAGCAGCACCGACAGGCCGTTGCTCTGGCCACTGGCTGGGTGCAGCCAACAGCGAGACCAGCAAGAGAAAGGCGGGCAGGACAGAGGTGGGTCAGGCGCTCCCTGCCGCCCTCCCTGAGGGTCCCCTGGGCACCTCAGTCCTGTTCACTGAGTGCCTGCTGTGTGCCAGCCCGGTTGCTCCGTAGCTGTGTGGCCTTGAGCAGGCTAACTCACCTCTCAGGGCTGATGGCAGCCCCTTCTTGGTGGCGTTTTCCTGGACGTTAGGTGGCCGGAAGCAGCAGGGAGGCCTCTGGCCATGATGAGCCCTCTGCTCTCTTGGCTGTCATTCGTCACTGGTGTCACAAGGAGGGGAGCCCCACAGTCTCCTGCTAGGAATGGGGCCTCATTGGCCCCAGCCCACCTCCCACTGCCCACCCCTCTCCTGTCCCGCATGGAGGCTGCTCCTTCCACCTGGTGACGGGTGGAGGGACTTGGGAGCCTGCCTGGCACCTGGAATTCATTCTTGGCAGTTCCTTCCTGTGGGAGGGTATACAGGGTACTTTGGGGGTCCCTGGAAGTGGCCATTGCCTGCTCCTGCTTGGGGACCTCAATTTCCTTGCATGTGAGACTGCTTGGGTCAGTGGCCCTCACAGGAAACTGGGAGAACTCTGCTTGGCTCATACTCTGGGGTTTGGGAAAAGTCACTCCCCCGCCCTGACCCCTGTTCCCTGCCTGTAGTGATGGTGTCAGGACGCGGAGCCCGGCACAGAGAGAGGGACAGCTGTGGTGACAGTTAGCACAGTCCTCCTGGACCCCGCTGTGAGCGGTCCTGCCTCCCTGACCCAGGAATGAGTGTCCTGTGACTTTCCCCACCTGTGTGCTCATATCTGGGAGGGGCAGCGGATTTCCCTCCCTTCTGAGCGAGGCGGGGGTGCAGGAGTCAGCAGACCTCGAAGGCGCCACCAAGGCTTCTTTGAGGACAAGGGAAATCCTATCGTTGCCACCACTAAGCCCCTCCCCCAGCTGCAGCACCAGGCAGCGGTCAACATGAGTCATCTGCTGAATGCAGTTCAAAGTGGACAGGTCAGGTCTCCCCAGCTTCGCTTCAGGAGACACAGATGAAGTAAGACCTTCCAGGGGCCTCGGATGCGTGGACCGTGATTGCATCCCTACTGTGTGCCTGCAAAGTTGGAGCCCTCCAGTCAGACATGGGCCATGCAAAGGCCCTGAGGCAGAAGGCGCTGGCAGGGAGGCAGTGGGGTGTGGGGTCTGGAGCACCTACTGCCTGCTGGTCTCCCTCAGGTCTCCTAAATGCCTGGAGGTTCTCATTGTCCCACATACGTGTTACAGGCAAGGATCCAAGGCTCATGCACTGGATAGCTGGTTCCAGCGTTCCTTTGGCCAAACAGGAAGGGAGGAAAGGAGAGAGATTTGTAACCAGGTAAGCTCCAGGGTGATGGGGAGACGGCCTTTAGAGGCATTTCTGAGCCCCGTCATGACTCTTGGCCAAGACCTGGGGGGGTCCCTGGGTGGGTCATTGCCATGATCACCCAAATGTGTGCAGGGGGCTCCCTGCCAGACATCTAGCCCAGGGCCCTGCTCACTCTTCACAAGCCTTGGGTCAGCATTTAACAAATGAGGAAACTGAGGCACAGAGAATCAAAGTAGCCTGCCTCTGATAGGAATGTAGCCAAGATTCAGGTGAGGCTCTGTGTGCCCAGAGAGCACCTGGTGGCTCTGTCCCCTGCTGCATCTGCCCAGCTCAGTCACTTGGTCCACTGCTGCTCCACGGGGCCCCTGCTCCCAGCCCTTCTCCCTAACATGGGGACCTGGCTCCAGCAGACCCCCCTCTCATGAACTGTCACCTTCCCTCCAACTGGGACATCCCCCATCACAGGAGCATACCTCCAACACTCCCGTCCCTGAAAACAGTGACCAGCAGCCCCTCCTGACCCTGCTCCATCTCCAGCTACCCCTGGAACTGCCCTGCACGGGCTTTCTCTGTCCTCGGCCCCCACTTCATATCCTCCCCTGCTTTCTCTCTCTCCCTCCCACCCACACCAGCAGGGCTTCTGCCCCCACCACTCTGCCAGGACCACCCAGATCTGGGTCACCAAAGGTCAGAGCCCTTTCTGGGTCTCTTTGGACTCCCAGTAGTGTTGCTCCCCTGGGCTTAGGAACCATGCATTCCAGGTACCCTGCACTTTGTTGGGGTTCTCTGCCTGATGAGTCACAGTGCCCAGGACTCGGGCCTCTGACCTCTGCTCATCTTTTCCCACCCACTCCCAAGGGGATCCAACCCCACCTTGTGAGTTAAAGTCCTCTCCATTCTGGGGACCCCATATTTACACTTCCAACCAAATGTATCCATCCATTCACAGACACCACATCTCCATGTCGGGGGTCTAATAGACATCATGGACATAATACGTCCAAAATGGATAGTCTGTCTTCCCCAAACCTGCTCCTTCTGCAATTTATGAATCTTAGTAAATGACAACTCTAATTCTAAAAATTCTTGTCTTTTGGAGGCGTAAGCCTGATTCACTGGAATCCACAATTCTGCTTATTTCTCTAATACTATGCATCATATTGTTGCTACCAATTATAGTCACTTGCTCTGTGCCAGTGGACACTAAGGCATCTAAAACCATTTCTCATTTGGCCCACATAATTAACCAGTGGTAGGTGCCAACTTGGTGCCCATAAACAGATGAAGAAATTGAGGCTCAGAAAAGCCAAGTAACAGGTGAAATGAGCCAGGACCAGGGTAGGAAAATCTCCTTGCACTAAGCATTCCCCAAGTACGTTCAGTGAACTAAGCACTCACCCAGTACCTCCAAGGCACTAAGCATTTACTCAGTACTCCCTGAGTACCTCCTGTTAACTATCATTCACTGAGTATCAACAGACTAAGCATTCACTGAATACTACCTGTGCACAAAGCATTCACTAAATAACTCCTGAACACCAAGTATTCACTGAGTACCTCTTGTGCATGAAGCACTCACCAAGTAACTCCTTTACACCAAGCATTCACTGAGTATGTCCTGTGCACCAAGAATTCAAGTACCTCCTGTACGCTAAGCACTCACCAAGCACCTCCTGGACATGAGGCATTCACTGAGTACCTCCAGTGGACTAAGCATTTATGAGTACCTCCAGTGGAACAAGCATTCACTGATTACCTCCTGTGCACTAAGCACTCAACAAGTACCTCCTATGCACCAGGCATTCACTGAGTACCTCCTGTGTACCAGCATTCCCAAGTATCTCCTGTGCACTAAGTACTTACTGCATACCTCCAGTGGACTAAGCATTCACCAAGTGTCTGCAGTGTAGTAAGAATTCAGTGAGTACTTCCAGTGGACTAAGTAAATATTCACTGAGTATGTCTCATCCACTAAGCACTCATCAAGTACTTCTGTGCATTAAGCATTCACCAGATACCTCCAGCAGAATAAGCATTCATTGAGTACATCAAGTGGGCTAAGCATTCACTGAGTACTTCCAGTGGACTAAGCATTCACTAGGTACCTCCATGTGCACTAAGCACTTATCAAGGACCCCCTGTGCACCAGGCATTGACCAAGTATTTCCTGTGGACTAAGAAGTCACCAAGTACCTCCAAAAGACTAAGCATTCAGTGTGGATTGTGTCCCCCATGTTTCATGTGTTAGTAGCTTGATCCCCACTGTGACTTTTAAGAGGGTGGAAAATGAAATCCTATTATGGTTTGTGAAAGGTGGGGCCTTGAAGAGGTGATTTGATTGTAGTAGGACCATGCAGGAGTGACTGGATTAATAATGGTGATCAGGGGCATGGTTCTGAGGGCTTTAAAAAGAGAGCACATGAAGAGTTTCTCTGTGCTCTGTCATTTTCTGCCATGTGAGGCCCCTGAATTGCTGTAATGTCACCACCAAAGAAAAGTCTTCACCTGGACTTCGAACTTCCCAGCCTCTGAAACAGTAAGCAATAAATTCTGTTTTCTTTATAAATTACGCACTTCCAGGTAATTTTGTTATAAGCAACAGAAATGGACTAATACAGAAAATGGGTACCAGAGAAGTGGGGTGTTGCTGATTACAGATACTTGAAAATGTGGAAGTGGTTGAGGAACTGAGTGTTGAGGAGAGGCTGGAAGAATGTTGAGGAATGGATGAGGAAAATCCTAGCTGCTGGCGAAAGTTTACAAGACAAGCAAACCAGGGAAGGTTTGGAATGTTTTGGAGACTGGTTAAACGGTGGTGATCAGAATGCTGATAGAAATCTGGAAAGTAAAGACCATACTGAGGAGGTTGCAGATGTAAATGAGAAGGGACTTGTTGGAAACTGGAGCAAAGATCACCCTTGCTATGAACTGGCGAGGAACTTGGCTGCATTCTGTTCATGCCCCAAAGTACTATGTAATGTGGGACTTCAAGGTGCTGACCCAGGGTATTTGGCAGAAGAAATTTCTAAGCAGCAAAGCATTCAGGAAGCCACATGGCTACTTGCAACAGTCTGTGTTGAGTTATGGCAGAAAAGACACTACATAAAGCCACAATGAAACCAGGTCTGCGCCCCTGGAGGAAACCCCGTCCAGCCTCTGTCCCTCTGAGTCTCATCTGTACACGTGGCCCCTCCTGCTGTTCCCTGAGGGGTGCAAGGGACAGTGCATCATGGACAGATGGGCTGGGCTGCTCCACAGCTAAGCCCCTGGAACCCTCATCTCAGAAATCCAGAGTAGCACGGGGTGGGGAGAAATGGCTCAGCAATGTCAGCAGGTGCCACCGGGAGCAGTGTCTGGACAGGAGGGTTTAACACAAAAACTCCTACACCCTGATTTTTCCTTTTATGGCCATCCTGTTTCTGTTGTCTTTTATTGTGACATAATACAAATGACACACAAGAAAAGTGCATCAAGCAGAAAGCTAGGGGCCAGCCTGCCACAGGAGCCCCCTGCCTGCCACCCTGCCCCCATATGCCTCCTGCCCCCAGACCACCCAGGGAGCCTCTGACTCTGCTGGGTACTTCCCAGCTGGGCGGGAAGGAGGCAGCGGGGCTGGGGTTGGCCGAGGTCTCGTCTGCTCGAAGTTTCTTTGACGCGTCCCCTCGTCCCTGTGCTGGCGTTTCAGAGTGTGGTTCATTTGCTGTGTTGTTCCACAGCAATTTCTAGGATGACAAGCTCAGCTCGTGTCCTAGGTCCCCGAGGAGAAAAAATGTCACCTTCCACCCCTGCTGGGTTTGAGGGGAGGACCCACCCACTGCATTCACCTGGCAGAGTGGACAGGGCGCCATGGACAGGGGCTCTGGGTCCAGACCCAGAAGCAGTGACCGCAGCCTGCTTCTCTTTTGTTGTGGAGGAGCCGGGCCAGCTCCCCAGGCAGGCTGACCCCCTTAGTCCAGCTCCCCACAGATGGGCAGTCAACATGGCCCCTCCGGGCCACACCCTCCTCATCCACCCCTCGGTGACAACAGCTTCCTCCACCCCGAAATCCCACAGTACAGTCACTGCCCTCTGGGGCAGGGATGGAGTGGCGTTGACCTCCCTGACCTGCTCCCTGCCAGGCAAGGGGGGTCACAGATCGTGGCTGGCACTGTCACATGCAGAGGAGAGCACAGGACAGCCGGGACAGCAGCTGGCCCCATGACCCAGAGATGCCTGGGAACATCTGGGCTGCTCCCCAACAGCTGGACACGCCTCCTGGCAGGCCCAAGGATAATAATTAAGAATCAGGTTTCCATCGAAAAGCTTTATTGCCAAGAGGGGTTGTAAATCAATAGACAACATTTTTATCACAGAACGAAAATTAATTATTTAGTGTCGAACACGTTTGTGCTCACTTAACTGCCAGCAGGATGGCTGGACTTTGGGGTGGCCAGCCGGTCCCAGCTCAGACAGCAGCAGAAATGGCCCTCACAGGGCCCTCAGTGCAGGGGAGAAACTGAGGCCCAGAGAGGGGGAGGGGCCTGTTCAGGGTCATACTGCCATTCAGGACAGCTCTCCTGCCCCTCCAGGGACTGCGCTAGGAGCCAGGTCCACCCCGCCTCACCTGTGACGGACACTTACAGCACGGGCAGCAGCGGCCAGCGGGTGCAGAGGACAGGGCGCGGCGAGTCTCGGTCAGGCCCTCCACTCCTGCACGCCGCGTCTGCCGCCGGCGACATCCCCCCTCCCTCCGTCGTTCCCACCGCCCCATGGGCGAGCTCAGCCAGCTGCGCCGAGTATGAGTGGCAGCAACTGCTCCCTTCGGTGGCCGTGTCTTCCACATTTCCGGTAAGCGGGAGGCCGCCCCTGGGGCTCGGGCCCAGGGCAGTGGGATGGTCAACGTCCATCGGAGGATTTTCAGTCCCCTCCCATGAGCTCCGAGCCCTGCCTGCACTGGGACCTGTTGTCTCTGACCCTCCCAGTCGTCACTGCCTTGCTGCAGAAACACATGGAAGATAGAAATGTATTACTGATCAAGCCAAACGTCAAATCACTGGCCACTCAATGTGACGAGCACCTGCCTGCGTACCATTCCTGGGATTAAAGAGACCCCTTGGCCCTCTGAGAGGTGGCTTGTCCCATCAAGGATGGGCAGGGAACCAGAGCTGCTGCTTTGATGTGTTAATTCATGGATGCGTTCGGTCAAAAAACTAGGAGCAACCAAGGGGCTCACAGCCGCGAGGCAAGCAGGTGAAGAGATGCCCTCCAGGCTGTAGAGGGGGACACGGTTCTCTCCCCTGTGTGGCTCCTCGGGCTCTGTGACTGTGCAACTCTCCCTCTCCTGGCTCCCTCCACTGCCCCCCGCTCCTCCCAACCCGTCCATTCCCAGCCTGGGCTCAAACCCTGCATCTGGCCAGGCTCAGGCTTCAGAGAGAGGCGGGGGGTTCAGATGCTGGTGCCCCACTGCTGAGGGGACCTGGGAGGGTCACTCTGCTGATGGGACCTGGGAGGGTCACTCTGCTGATGGGACTTCGGTGGGTCACTCTGCTGATGGGACCTGGGAGGGTCACTCTGCTGATGGGACCTGGGTGGGTCACTCTGCTGATGGGACCTGGGAGGGTCACTCCACTGATGGGACCTGGGTAGGTCACTCTGCTGATGGGACCTGGGTGGGTCACTGGCCTCTCTGTGCCTCGGTGTCCCCTGTAAACACAGGCTATCACAGTGCTCTGCAGTCCTGAGGTTCAGAGGTGGATGAGGAAAGCTTGCAGCAGCGCCCAGGACAGGGTGGGGTCCTCAGATGCCGGCTCCTCACTCAGCGAAGCTCGGTGTGCACCAGCTACACACCAGGTACCTGCTGGCCTGGGACACAGCAGGAGGAAACCTCACCGCAGACACAGCCCGCGCTGCTGCCTGCAGGACCTACATCCACGGGGGCGTGGTGGTCAGCAGACGGGACCACAGTCTCCAAGTCGAGTGCCAGCAGTGTGGACTTTATGTGGACGTCAGGGGAGGGAGGGGTCTGATCTGGCAGCAGAGGGGACAGATGAGAGGACAGAGTGGGACCGGAGTGGAGAGGAGCAAAAGTAGGGGAGGCCTGGGGTGGGCAGGGACCACTGGGCCAGAGGGGGCAGCCACAGGGGCTGTGCAGTGCAGGGTGGCCGTGGTGACACAGCCTGGAGGGGCTGCCATCCCTCCCCTCAAAGGGGTGGGAGCTCTCGCCTTGTCCGTTACTGGCCTGAGGGGTGAGGGCAGGGGCAGGGGGAGGCCAGGGTGCATGGGAAGGTGGGCGGACCTCACAGCCCTGGTGGGAGGGGCGGGCAGGGGCTCCAGCCCAGAGATGAGGAAACTGAGGCTCAGCACAGCCCACAGCCAGGTGCTCATCCTTGCCCCCCCACAGCAGGGCTGGAATCTGCACCCTGAGGGGCCTTGCCCACAGGGCTGGATGTCCCCGAGCCTGTTTCCTCATCTTTAAAACAGGGTCACAGCCACCCCTGTACCTCTCACCTGGGGGTGGCTGGGTAATGTGCAATCATACAGCACAACTGCAGAGGGCCCTGGACCTGGAGGGGACGGTCCACGCCGCCCATCTGGACCCCATGGTCACCTGACACCCATTGGCCTCTTCTTAGCAACTAAAACTTCCTCAAAGGAGAAGAGATGTTTGCAAAGGGGCTTTTGCTGAGCGCTTGTGGTGTCTGGCGCCCGAGGTAGGTCTGGAAGGCTGCCTGCCAGCATGGTCATGGGGGTGCCAGGACAGGCCCCTCTCCGTGTCGTGGAGGCCCCAGTTACATTCAGGTATTAATACTTCCAGCACAGATATTTACAAAACTCTCCAGAGACTGCGCTGATGGACTATTGGGGATCATACTCAGCTAAAAAGAGTATATTGATCTGGGGGGAAAAGAGAGGTCACTTTTTTTAAAACCCAAACCTATAAAACAGTGAAATCCATAAACCCTTCGTTCCCGGGCTGTAGCATGACATCCAACCCTGGCTGCGGTCTCAGTGGCCTGGTCAATACGGTTCCATTAAGGGCCGCTCACCCTCGGCCCCCACCCGGGCCCCAGGCACCCCCGTGGCCGTCCAGATTAATATGTGCCTGGGCATTTTAATTCTGCGTCCATTAGTATCACGTTGCCAGCTGACCGTCTCGGCTATCGATCCTAAAGAAGACCCACTCAGGGGCCTGCGTCCCAGCAAGGTCAGTGGGGAACACGGTGACAGCTCCTGCCGGCCTGAGGCCAGAGGCTGCCACGTTTCCCAGAGTTTCCCTTCTGTGCAGAGTCTGGTGCCTCAAAGCCAGCCACAGGGAGCCCAAGCTGTCACAGACATGAGCTGGTCCCAGAGCTCCCAGGCCTCTGCTAGTCACCTTGGCTAGGGGACACCTGCGGCCCATCTGCACCACCCAGTGCTGGGCCCTGACTCAGGACATGGGGCCCAGGAGGGTGGGGGCTCACATCTGTTGAGCATTTTCTCATGCCAAGTGCCCTGCAAGCCCTCAAAGTCTCTGTCCCCCTTTTTAGGTGAGAGACTGACATTTCAGAGAGTTTATGCCCCTTATGAAAGTCACGCAGCTGACCAGTGAGTGAGGCAGGGTTGGACAGACACCACCCACGTCCCAGCCTCCTGCCCAGGCTCTTTTGACCCCACAGTGAACAAAAAGAACAGAGAAGAAGGACGGAGACAACGGTGGCGCGACCCTGGGCAGGAGCGCAGCTTTGGGATGGAGGAAGGTGCCCTGAGAGTGAGAGGGGCCCACTGGCCAGGCCTTGGCTGACCACAGGGCTCTGCAGGGCCATGAGGATACGCGTGAGCCCGCGGTGGCTGCTGCGTGCAGAGGGAGCCCAGGTTGCTGCAAGGAGGAGCCCAGACACCCTCTGGGAAGGAGCCGGGAGAGTGACAGTGTCTCCCCAGTGGCCTCCAGTCTGGGTGTGGGGTAGACGTGGCCTGGACAGGAGGCCTGGGCCTGCGAGCACCAGCCAGTTATGTCTCCACAAGAGACGGCAGGGCCTGGACCCCTGGCCCAGGGTGTGAGAATGGACGGAAAGATGGAGGCAAAATCCTCCCAAATAGCAAGGAAGCAGGGAGACCTGATGGCAGGACAACAGGGGTGTCAGGAGAGACTCCACCCCCGGCTCGGCCCTCCCCCTGATGCACTTAACCCTTGACGGTACAGCCCCCAACATGCAGGGCAGTGTCATCGACAATGGTGTTCCTCACGAGCATGCCTGCGGTGCGGCAAGGTAGACGGCAGGAGGCAGCGCTGGAACCCTCAAGTGGGAGCAGCCCTGGGCACTAAGCTCCCTGAGCCTCGGTTTCCTCATCTGTAAAATGGGGACAAACACACCTACCCCTGGGGAGGGCCGCAAAGGGGCAGACGGATAGCAGGGATCCCACAAGAGCTGCCTGCTCTCTGCCCGTCCCCCCACCCTCCCCAAGAAACCCAGAGTGGAAATTCCTGGAAGGCAGGGACACTGCATGTTTCCCCCAGATGGAACTGCATTCTAGATTCCTGTGTCATCGTCCCGCTGTCTTGGATTTTAGCACATTTCCCCATTTGAGTACGATCTCATCATTGCGGCATCGGTTTGGGGAAGCAATCAGATCTACCGTGAGCTAGTGAGGGCCACGTCTCCATCTTCAGCGGCTCCCCAGCTCCAGCCCCCAGCAAAGACCTGACCTCAGACTGGCACCTGGTAAAGTCCTACTGAAAAATGAATTAATGCCAGAGAAAGAACATTCATGAATTGGAGACGCCGGGGGCGAGGGAGTCCCACCTGGAGCACGGGCGCTGCCCATCACACGGCCCCTGAGGAAGAGGGCAGTGGCCCGGCGTTGTGACCCAGTGTTGTGACCCGGCGTGCAGGCGGCTCAGCTTCCAGGAACACCTGACGCCTGTGGGGTGGAAAGACCCTGTGCGGTGACATGTCCCCAAAAATCTAGAACTTCAGAATGTGGACTGATTTAGAAATAGAGTCTTTACAGATAATTAGTTAAGGCAAGATGAGATCATTCTGGAGCAGGGTGGAACCTAAATCTGGTGACAGGTGTTCTTGTAAGAAGAGGAGAGGACACAGACACACAGAGACACAGAGGGAAGGAGATATGGAGACGGAGGCAGGGACTGGAGTGACACGTCTGCAAGCCAAGGGACACCAAGTATGGCCAGAGCCACCAGAAGCTGAGAGAGAGGCCTGGCCCAGATCGTCCCTCAGAGCTTCCAGAAGGAACCAGCCCTGTCCACACCTTGATCTTGGACTTCTGGCCTCCAGACCTGTGAGAGAACACATTCTGTGGCAATGTACACTGAAGTCCCCCGGTTTGTGGTGCTTTGTTACTGCAGCCCCAGACACTAATCCCCAGCCCAGCGCTCAGGTCCCTCTACCCTCCTGCCCGCTTCGTTGGGTGCCTGGGGATCTCCCCCAAGAAACCCAAGAGCAGCTGGTCCCATTGCCTAAACTTGCGATCTTGCCAAATTCCAGGAGAAAACTACAAGGATTAGAGAGATGTCACACTCTCTTCAAGTTGTTCCTGAAGCCAGCAGGGTCTGTGCGGAGCACGATTCCACAGCAGGTGTCACGGGCTGTGGGGCTCACCACGTCTCCTCACAACCGCACAAGCGTCCCCTGGGCTGATGGAATGTGGGGTGGCTCGGAAGTCTGTGGCCCCTGCAGCCAGGTTCTCACACTCCAGGCCGCCTGGGCCTCAAAAGAGCATCTCAGAGAGTGCCAGTGCCACCTACCCTGTGTCACACTGGACACATCTAGAGATGGATGCCCAGTCACAGCACCTCAGCACCCACCCCAGAGTCTGCTGTCTGCAGCCCTCAATTGGGCCAGGGGCAGGGCCTGGGAGGCTGCCACTAAGGTGGAGACGCCCCCGCCATGCGGAATTCAGCCCTTCAGCAGCTGCACTCGTCCATCCAGGGCTCTATTTTAAAATAGAAGGAATCATAAAGGTGTCCTGGGTGCTGACATCGGGCGCAAGTCTGAGAGTGGCTAACAGCTGCCCGACACACACACTCGCGTCCTGCCGCCCCCTTGTCATGCTGGAATGACCAATTATCTTTCTCCAAGTGCAGAGCATTAAAGCTGCACGTGCAGGGAGGAGAGGACCTTGCCCAAGACAGAGGGAAGAAGAGCTGGCGGCCCGAGCCGGAGGGGCCAGAATGCCAGCTCTGAGCTCATGCAAGGGGCCGGCCACTTGACACACTTCTGTGCCCTGCAGCACCTCCTGGGCATCTGTCACCCATGAGTAGCTGTCTACCGATTTCCAGCACAGTCCCTGGGCTGGAAGCTGCGGAAACAAACACGAATTCACAATGTTCCCTGCCCTCAAGGAGCGCCCTGCTTGTGCACTAACGCATTTGGCGGGGGGTCATGCTGGCGCACAGCGGCCACTGTTTAAGAGGGTTTAAATAAATCAAAGCTTATGTCTCCCTCGTGACCCTGCAGAGCTGGCGATCAGGGCTGGACAGGCATTCCCCCCTGCCCAAGTGGTCCCACGATGACCCCCCGCACTCTGCGCTTCAGGGGGTAAGGGAAGGAGGAAGGATGACTCTCGCTCTCGGGTCTGGCCCTGAAAGGACGCCCACCCCATCAGTCCCATGGAGCTTGGTCTCACAGGCACACCCAGCTGCGGGGGAGGCTGGGAAATGCAGCCTTTATTCAGGTGGCCAAGGGCGTGGCTACAACTCAGACATTCTACTGCTGTTAAAGAAGAGGAAAAAAAGTACCAGGGACAGCTGGGAGCTGCTGCTCTGCCAGTCTCCACAACACTGGGGACAGACCTGTCTGAAAAGACATGGCTTGGCCTCTGCACGGCTTCTCCTGCAGGCTCCTCCCCAGGCGTGTGCGAACCTGCAGCCAGGTGTTCGGGGAGCCACATGCTTTAGATGGGCAGCTGGTGCCATCAGGACTTGTACATGTCCATAGTGCCTTCTCCAGCCTAGGGACCCACCAGAAAGGGTCAGTCACCTTCTCCAGGCCCCAGGGTCTCCATTCTGGGGGACTGTAACAGCTTTGCATGAGGCATGGGCAGGCACAGGCTAGAGGCAGCAGTCTGACACTGCGCCCTCCGGAATGAGAGCTGCACGGCTCCCGGTGCCCACAAACTCATAATAACAACAGAAGCCACGTCCCAGGACTGTTGTTGGGACAAACTGTGGTGACACAGGCACATCTGTAGCCCAGTGACGTGCTTAGTCAGTGTTTGGCAAATAGCGCCATAATTACTAATTGTGCAAAAACTCAGGGACTGGGGTGATGAAAGGGTTTTGGGAATAGATAACGATGGTGACTGTGCAAGACTGAGAATATAATTAATGCCACCGAATAAGACACATTTATGTTAAAATGGCAAACTTATATTATAGATGGTATATTTAACCACATACACACACACAAAGAAAAACACAAGACCCCTACCAGCCCAGGAGGGGCCTCAGGAAGGGAGAGGGAGTTTCTCGTGTCTAGAGTGGACTGCAGGCACCAGGAGGAGACGGGCCACGGCTGATGGAGGGGACCCAGGGGAGTGGCAGGCACCAGGGAGCGGCTGGAAGGGCAGCGGAGGGATGGGAGCAGGCAGGACGGAGTCCCGTCATGCTGGTCAGGGTGGGCGTCCCCTAGCCCCTGCCCGTGCCTCCCTCTGGAGCCTGCACTAGGACCCCCATTCCCCAGACAATGAGACTGAGGCTCAGAGAGACAGAGTGACTTTCACCTGCCACGCTGACAGCGGGGCTCACGGGGGTGTCGGTCCCAGGTGGAGCCCTCACCTCTCCCTCTTACAGCGTCTCAGGCTTCTAAGCCCAGGAATTCCATGAGGGCTGAGAACCTCCTCCCAAAACTGGTCTGTTACCCTGTCTCCTGCCTCTGAATGAAGGTGTTGGCCAGAGGAGCCCGGGCTTTCCAGGCCTCACCTGCCCGGACCCCGCAACAGAGGCAAAGCCCACCAGCCGAGCTTGCGGGGAGAGAGGTGCCCACAGGCCAGGGCGGCTTTTCTCCCGAGCCCTGGAATCCTCAGACATTGGTAGTGACAGCAGCGGTTTGGGCACAGAATTGCGTGATCTCCTCCAGTCTTCGTGAGACCCTCGAACAGAATCTTGGTGAAGAAAAGGGGGCCTGGGAGAGATGCGGGGGCTGCTCAGACCAGCTCTTGCGGTGCCGGCTGGGCATGGCCAGGGCTGCCTTCAGGGCGGCTGGGATGAGAGGGGACAGAGGCCCAGGGCACGGCAGCCGGCTCCACGCTCTGCCTGGGCCTCGGCGCTCCGAGTCAGTGCAGACCTAAGGGCCTCCGTGAGTCACAAAGTATGGAAATCTGGACGTGGAGACAATTGCTGCTTGCATCTGAGTGGCTTGATGTCAAACTTCTTTGGCAGCTGAGAATGGATTGTTGACACCCCCTTTCTCTGAGGAGACAATGTACACGTCTACACCTCCTGCCTCTGAACTCCAGCAGGTTATTTTTTCCCTCCCTGCTCCGTAGGGCAGCCTTGGGTGTCTTCTTCCAACAGACTGCCCGCCTGGCAGCTGAGAGTCCCCTCACCCGGGATCATGGCCATTTGTAATCGAAGGATCAATATGTCACCCGAGGCCCCCTGGGGAGGCCTGAGTCCCCACTGCTCCCTCTCGAGTTACAGAATTAAAAGGCGAGGTTGTTGTTGGTGTTGTAACAGGCAGTGTCGCCCGGCTCTCGTTACACCGAGCTGAGACTGCCAGTTTGTGGAGGCCCCCAGCCCGTTGCTCCAGAGCCAGGGGCCAAAGGGCCTCTCCTGGGCTTCCCGAGATGGGCAGGTCACAGAATGTGGCAGCAGCTGCCACGGGGGTGCCCTTCGTTCTCCTGGAGGCTGAAGCCTGGAGACTCAGAGTGTCAGGGCCACAAGAGCCCAGCCTGAGTTCCATTTACAGATGGAAACCCAAGGCCCAGGAGAGGGTGAAAGGTTTGCCCCCAGCCACATGGCAGGTACCCAAATTGTCATAATTTTATCAACTTTTCTTCACCATTCTTAAAACTCCTAAGCTTAGCACATACGGTCCTTTGTGCGGGAACCCTCGCGTCCCAGTGCATCCGGAGTCACTAATGACACAGGCACAGGCACCCAAGCCCACACGTGCAGGTGCTCGCACGTCCCCGTCCTTCCCACGATCGCGTCCCTCACTTCGGTTGTCCAAAGGTGCGCCGTCTCACACCTGCAGGTCTTCGCATGGCCGCTCCCTTGGCCTAGAATGCCCTCTCCACCTCCCTTCTCTGCTTGGCCAATCCCTGTCCCTTTTGCAAAGCCCAGCTCATGTATCGCCTCCTCCAGGAATGATTTCCTCACGCCCAGCTCCGGAAACAGTGGCTGCCACGTCTCCTTCCCCATGACCTGACATTTGCTTGAAATAAGTAAGACTTGCAAAATTGCGTCTGTGAAATCGAGCTGAGCTTCGGTGATTATCAAATGAATATCAGATTATTCCTCCCACCAAATGAACCACGATGTAATTAGCAGTAGAACAGAGGTCACCGAGGAGGAGGGGAAGGGGACCTTGTTCAGTGGGCACAGCGTTTACGTCACATCGCTCAGGCTTCTCCAGAGAAGCAGAGCCAACAGGAGACATATGTCCACACACACAAATATATGTGGTCTTCAGAACGTTCGTGGAAAGATTTGCGTTACCTGCTAATTGTATTCTCCCATGAACCTTTTGAAGTATCTTCATACATATTTATGTAGAAACTTATTATAAAGCATTGGCCTTGTGGAGGTTGGCAAATCCAAAATCTGTAGCGCCAGGGTCCCATTTGGAGTCTATAGGCCAGAGGCTGCTGTAGAACCAGAAAGAGCCGACGCCCCAGCTCAGGGCAGCCAGGCAGGAGGGCCCCTTCTCACGAGGGTGGCTTGGCGTTTGGCCCACGTGGGCCTTCAGCTGGCTGGACCCGCACAGGGAGGCCGTCTGCTTTGCTCGGCCTACGGATTCTAGTATCACCTCTTCCAAGAACACCCACACAGAAACAACCAGAATAATGTGTGACCAAATATCTGGGCACCCTGTGTCCTAGTCAAGTGGAAAAATAAAATTAACTGTCACGGGGATAAATAAAAAAAGTTCTGAGTAGAGTTAGTGGTGATATGTACACAAGATTGGGAATGTATTTAATGCCATTGAATTGTACACTATGATTAAATGATAAATATTATATTAAGTATATTTTACCACAATTTATCATTTTTATTTATTTATTTTAAAAAAAGATGACCAGTAAGGGGATCTTAACCCTTGACTTGGTGTTGTCTGCACCAGGCTCTCCCAAGTGAGCCATGGGCCGGCCCCAACCACAATTTTAAAAACACACAAACACACAGAAGGCAGGTTTTTATAGTTGCCCCATTTTATAGGTTTTTTTTTTAAGCTACAGTCAGCAAAACCCTTTCCATGACTCTCCATACCAGGGTCAGGAAACTTCGTGTATAAAGGGCCAGAGGGAGTGTTTTCGGCTTTGCAGGCTATACAGTCTCCGCAGCATGCACCCGCTCTGCCCTTGTACCAGCAGGGTGGCCAGAGACGACATGCAGAGGATTGAGTGTGCCATGCTCCAATAAACTTATTCACAGACACGAAAGTTTCAGTTTCATGTCATTGTCATGTGTCAAGAAGATGTTCTTACTTTCAATCAGAAAATGTTATTCTTTTGGTTTTTTCTACCATTTAAAAATACAAAAACCACTTTTAGATCCCCAGGTGTACAAAAACAGACAGCAGGACAGACTTGGCCCCTGGGCTGTAGTTTGCCAACCCCTAACAAATAGGAGCTGGGGCCAAGAACCCCCCCCCAGGTGGGCACCAACTCCAAACACAGCCCAAGGTGGCTCAGCCATGCCTGGGTCCCCTGGGGTGTCTGGAGCCAGGTCACTGTGTGTGCTGACTTGGGGCAGAGCACAGATTCCCCAAGACTGAGTGGGGATGGGTGCAAGAACAAATACAGGAGGCAGGGGCCCGGAGAACCCAGAAACTCCAACAGCCAGGCCCGTGGGGAAAGCAGGGCTGTACTTGGGGGGCTGAAGGACCAGGCTGCTCCAAGCTGGGGAGACCCCAGTGACCCTGGGCATCCAAGCTCCCAACCAGCCATGGCCCTGAACTCCACTCGGGGAATCTCACCTCCTCCCCCTTGTCACACCTTGACCCCCAGGTCCTCTCCTGCTTCCCCTGGCTCTCCCTGAGCCCTCACAGCCTCGGCTCCTGCCCCGACTCCCAGGCCTGCCCCTCCTGCCCACATCAGCATCTAGGGGGAGAATCAACCAGCGGGCCTGGCCACTTCCATGCCAGGTGCTCTAGAAGAGCACCTGGGCAACTGGCCACCTGAGTGACCATCCAGATTTGTCCAGGACGGGGGGGTTTCCCAGGACACAGGGCTTTCAGTGCTAAAGCCTGGACGTTGGTCACCCTCCAGATCACCCATGTGTCCCCAGGGCCCTTGACCGGCCCAATCATCTGAGGAAGGGTAGGTGAGGAGGGACAGAAGACAACCATCACCCTGTCCACCAGTTCCTGGTTTCAGGCTGGGCACACATTGCTGCTCAGGAACTAGAGGCGAATGGCTGACTCTTCTCCTTAAAATACGATAAGGCAGTGCTCATGAGAGGCCTGCACTCCCAGGGGCCGTGGGGAGAATCTCCCAGACAAGATGTTGAGCAAAAGAGCACAGACTGGGGCATTCCATTTTCCCAAAGTACAAAAACAGGCAAAACCAGTCCAAGGTGGCTGCCTTCGCAGGCCGGGCTGGGAGGGGCTGCCGCCCACTCTGCTTTGCCCTAGCACTGGCCATGCAGGCTGCTCAGCCTGGAGATCACCCCTGCATGCTCTGGAGCCGTGTCCCTCCCTGTGCGATCTTATGCCTCACCCACAGCAAGGGTCTGCACAGGGGAAAGCCTCCTCCCCGCTGAGCATGGGCTCCATCTGATAAACCCTTGTTAAGGCCTCCACAGGTCCAGCCCAGGGCTCGGCAACGGCAGAGAGCTCCTGGCTCATGACCCAAGTCCAGCAAGGGCTGCTACTCTTATTCCCTTTTCACAAGGGAGAAAACGAAGGCCAAAGAGGTGGCCTAAAGTCACACTGGATGCCAAAGTGAAAGCCCCATCTACCTGCCCTACCAGAGGCTCGTCGGCCCTCTCTGCACCCCTGTGTTCCCTGCATAGGAGGAAAAGGGGCTTCGGCACCTGCCTTCCTCCCCAGGAATCCCAGACTCACGGCCCAGACCCCAGACTCAGGGGAGCCCCCTCCCCCGCAGGAGGCGCTGCCGGCCGGCATTCTGTCTGCAAATACCGTGACAAGACAGGTCATCACGCAAAATTATCGCCATCAGCAGGGCCAGGCAGCCGGGCCTCCCATTATGGCCAAATGAATAACTCCGTTTAGAGAAGTCGTTTAGGGCGCTGCCCCAGACAATGACTCCTGTCAAAAGATTTACCGAAGCTCACGGGCGATGTGGCGGGAGGCCCCGTGGGCCTGGCCTCAGAGTTTATCAGCTCATGCAGAAAACAAAGACTGCAGCGTGGACCATTTTGCTGCTGAAATTCATGCCTTTTGACCCCAAATGGAGAGATAATCCCAGGGCTTGTTTCCACTTGAGCTTGGAGATGTTGTAAATAGCCGGCTCTGAAGCGAAACCTCGCATTGGCCTTGGGTGGAAAACAAATTATCACCACACCGTTGGAGACCACGGCTCATTACTTCCCACATCCCCTTAGACAGCATCCCCCCGGGAGAATTCTATTTTAAAGTTGGGTGCTTTGTAGAACTTTCAGTAAAGGAATATGCTGGAGGATACGCTCTTTTCAATCCTGTAGTGAAGACTGTAAACTTGATCATGATTTATTTTCTCCTTGGCTACCAGGAAGCTCAGAGGCCAAGAGAAGCTTAAGTACATTAGCACCCTGGTCCTTTTTAACATAATATGTGCATTCTCTTTTACTTTAGTATTGTGTATTCTATTTGGATTTTATGATGTTTGTTTAAGGTGCCTCCTGCTGTAGCAGCTTTAAGTCCTTTGTTGAAAGAGTCGGGTATGAGCAAAATAAAATAACACAGAATGGAGCGATGGGGAGGGGGGGCCTCGTGACCTGCTATGGCCCTCACGGCTGGCCAGCCATTTGGCCATCTGACTGTGGGAGCCATCGGTTTCTTGCCTTGTACAAGTCTGGTTCTAGAGCAAACTCAGTCACCTTGAACCATGATGCACCTGCCCAGGGTCATCCAAGGCCATCAACCAGGACTGTATCTGTCAGCTTTGCCCTGGTAATGACCACGCCCCAGGTCCCATGGTTTACAGCAACACACTCCGATTTCTCACTCACAGTGCATGTCAGGGGCTTAGCAGTGCCCGTGACTTCGTGTTCCAGGCCCCGGGCTAAGCAGCCTGCTGAGATCCAAGATGTGCTTTTCTCGTGGTGGAATGAAAAGAGCAGGGGGGCTTGAGAAGCCCCAGAATGGCTCCTGCAGCTGCTGCTCATGCTCCTGCGCTCCTGTGCAGGCCATGAGTTAGTGGACAGGAAGACTGTGAACACACACGCACACACCCCTTGAGTCTGCCTGGGCTTGCGACTCGTTTATAACCAATGTCGTGGAAGTGAGGTTAGGTCAGAAAAGGTGACGTTGCTTCTATGAGAACACCCACACTGACAGTCCTGAGTTTCATGGTAGAAGTTCGACTTCCATGAGGTGGCCATGTCATGAGGAAGCCCAGCCCCGTGGAGAGGCCAGGGGTAGGTGCTCCTGGTCAGTCCTCGTCTTTGCAGCCCAGGCACCAACCATGTGAGCGATGAGATAATCCCAGCCCCCAGCCACTGAGTTGCCCAAGTCTTCCCAGGGGAGCCCTCCAGACTGCCTGGAGCAGAAACAAAGCCATCCCCACTGGCTCCTTCCAAAGAGGTTATGGCTTTATGCCTCTAAGTTTGGGGTGGTTTGTTATACAGTGACAGGACAGAGATTTGGTGTCTGCACATAGGATGCTGCCTTGACAAATCCAAATCATTAACTCTGGTCCTGAGCAAAGGACAGAAGCTAGAGGGGCCTTGAGGAAACTGCCCCTGAGCGCTTGGGGAAGACCAAGAAAGATGTGATTGGAAGCTGGAGAAAAAGAGACATGGTATGTAATGGCCCAAAGGAGGGCAACACTGTCACTAGCTGCAAAATGGAAAATAGGAAATGTACCTAATTAACTCAATGATCTAAGAAACTTCTTCTGTAAAGGGCCAGATGGTAAATATTTTACCTTTTCTTGGCCAAACAGTCTCTGTTGCAACTCAAGTCTGTAGCTGTATCTCAAAAGCAGCCATCGACAATACGTAAATAAATAGGCATGTCTACGTTCCAATAAAAATTTGTTTACGAAAACAGGCAATGGGCTGGACTTGGTCCATAGGCTATAATTTGCCCACCCCAATGTAGCTAAGATGTCCAGAAGAAAAGGTTGAAAATGCCACCCTTCTTGCAGCCTGTGATAAAATGCAAGAGTAGGAGTTGAAGAACAGACTGTCCAATTTTTGAGACAAATTTAGAGAAAATTTAAAGGAGCCAGGGCTTGCTGGGTAATGGTGATGATGATGGTGGTGATGGTTATGATGGTGGTGATGATGGTGATGATGATGGTGGTGATGATGATGTTGGTGATGATAATGA
This sequence comes from Cynocephalus volans, assembly GCF_027409185.1. NCBI lineage: Eukaryota > Metazoa > Chordata > Mammalia > Dermoptera > Cynocephalidae > Cynocephalus > Cynocephalus volans. The sequence goes on along the minus strand of NC_084468.1, from coordinate 3,536,708 downwards.
TGGTGATGATGGTGATGGTGATGATGGTGGTGATGATGGTGATGATGGTGATGGTGGTGATGGTGATGGTGATGGTAATGATGATGATGGTGATGATGATTGTGATGGTGATGATGGTGATGATGGTGATGATGGTGATGATGGTGATGGTGATGATGATGGTGGTGATGGTGGTGATGGTGATGATGATGGTGGTGATGATGGTGATGATGGTGATGGTGATGATGATGGTGATGGTAATGATGATGATGGTGATGATGGTGGTGATGGTGATGATGGTGACGATGATGGTTATGATGATGATGGTGATGATGGTGGTGATGGTGATGATGGTGACGATGATGGTTATGGTGCTGATGGTGATGATGGTGATGGTGATGGTGATGATGGTGTTGATGGTGCTGGTGATGATGGGGATGGTGGTGGTGGTGATGTTGATGATGGTGATGGTGATGTTTGATGGTTGATGACACAGGATGATGTTTCCATCATTGCTGTATCTTCCCATCCAGCCATGCTTGCTCAAAGGGTGAGCTTTTAGAAGGCAGGATCATGCCTGATCTTTCCCCACCCCCTAAACCTGGCCACACACTGATGCACCCTCAATAGGAATTGAAGGATGGCAAGTGGAGGTGGACTTCCTTTTTAGAAGTCACGAAAGCATAAATCCTAATATTTATTCTTCTGTTCTATTATCCAAAAATATTTCTTGCTGCCCACAAGCAGTAAATTACAATGGAAATTTTTTTTTTTTTTTTGTCTTTTTTCGTGACCGGCACTCAGCCAGTGAGTGCACCGGCCATACCAATATAGGATCCGAACCCGCGGCGGGAGCATCACTGCGCTCCCAGCACCGCACTCTCCTGAGTGCGCCATGGGCTCGGCCCACAATGGAAATTTTTAATAATTTCAGTTGCTCACCTTGAAAAATTTTGACTAAAAATCAAACAGACAAACAAACAAACAAAAACTCACTCAGTCCCATGTCCCTTTGCAGATATAATTCCATCTTCTGACTGCTTTTGTACCAGAAGCTCTCAAAACAGATGTTATATTCACATGCCACATCCTTCTTACCCAGTAGTCTCTGAGTGGGCTCCCACTGGCTCATGAGAGCAGTAGTTAAATTGTCAGGACATTTGCCAGCCAGTTGTTAAACAGTTAAGCTTGAAATTGGTCATGGTAGGGTACACCCCAGAAACCAGCAAGTGCTAGAAAGCAGGTTCCTCCCCCAGAGAGCCAGCTATTAAACATTTACCAGCACGCCAGAGTCACCCCCCACCAAATCTGCTCTCGTCAAGGTCATGTCAAGGTCACCAGTGACCTCCCGGTGGCCACATCAAATGGCCAGTGTCCTCATCTTCTGTCCATGTCCTCATCTCCCTGGACCTCCTGGCTGCATCTCTTTCCACAGCAGATCATGGCAGCCTTCCTGTAAGCATTTATGTGTCTCAGAGTCTCCTCCTAGTTCATGGGCGCTCCTCATCTCCACCCGTCTCCATCTCTGGGCAGGTTCTCTCCTGGCCCTTTTCTTCTCTCTTCTTTTGTGGGTGCTCTCATGAGCCCAATGGCTTCAATTACCACAGATTGACAGACAAAGACCAAGTCTCTGTCTGCAGCACCTTCCTGCCCCCTGGAGCTCCAGGTGCCTATATCTGGCTGCCTCTTCAGCAGCTTCTCTTCATATTTAATGCACATCTGTATCACTTTCCTGGAGAGAATCCTTCCATGCCTTTTCTAGCTGCTGGTGGCTGCCGGCCACCCCCAGTGTGCCCTGGCCTGTGGCTGCATCCTCCAATCTCCACCTCTGTCATCACATGGCCTCCTGCCTGTGTGTCTTCCAGTCTCATGTCTCTATCCAAATCTCCTTCCCCTTTCTCTTATAAAGAGGCCAATCACTGACTCAGGGCCAGCTCTTGTGCATTATGACCTTGTCTAACCTTCACTACAGCTGCAAAGACCCTATTTTCAAGTAAGGTCACAGTTCACAGGTATGGAGGGTTAGGACTTCAATGTATCTTTTGGGGGGACACAATTCAGCCCACACAACACCTCAGGCTTGACACAACGAAGCTAAGTTCTGATGTCCCCTAATGGGCTTCTCTAATTCATCATTCAAAGATGCCGTAATTCTGGTTCTCGAGCTGAGAACATCTCACTGTTGTGCCCGATTCCTCTCCACACTCCAAACCTTTCCAGACACATCCAGCTTTCACCCCTCAGCAGCCCTACTCTCCTGCTGGCCATGCCACCATCATCTCCCACTCCTCTCCTCAGTGTCCCTTCCTTTCTGCACCCCACAGTCCCGTCTCCAAACTGAGGGGTCTCTATCCCCCCTCAGCTGCCCCGAGGCTCTGGCGTGCTGTTACTGGGCTGAGAAGCTCTTCCAGCCGGGTCTTCCCAGGCAGCTCTGTTCCTTGCTGGCTTGGTCCCTGCTCATGGTTCGTTCCTTCCCTGACCCTGCTACTAAAGCCTCACCTGCTTCTAGCAGGCACTCTCTGCCCCTACACCCCATTCGTTGGCCCACTGCCAGAGTTTCATCCTGATTTATGGACTCTCCAGTGTCATCTCCTGACATGCTTGTCCTATGCTTCACCTGAGCCCCTGGCCAGTGTCTGGCATGAGGCAGGTGCTCCATGGACTTGGGTTGAATGGGTGAATGGAGAGCTTTGGGATCAGCCAGCTCTCCATCCTGCTCCACTCTGTCCCTTATTGGCTGTGGCACAGGTGACCCAATTTTTCTGTCTCACTTGACCCTCAAATGCAGAATTGAAAGGGCTATGAGGCCTTCCTGGGGTCTAGCAAGGGTTTGAAGAGTGGGCAGACCCCATCTACTCCCAAAGCCCACCAAGCCCAATGGTCAGTCTTGCTTCCACTTCCATCCTGCCCGTTTGCTGTGACCTTGGCCAGAGAATCAAGGTCTCTGAGGCTTGGTTTCCTGTCTCTTCATGGAGGCAACCCCCTGGATGGCAGTGAACAGATTCCACGGGATGGAACAGTGGCTTGGTCCCCTAGGGCAGAGACAGACACCCAGCACTCTGCTCCCTTTCCTACCTCCCTTTCACCCCTTTTATCCTCGTGCCAGACCTCACTTCAGGAATCATTGCCCCCACCTTGTAAACAAGAGTGGTGAGGTGCCCGTCCACACGGCAGGTGGAGGGGTCTGGGTTAAAGCCAGTCTCTTCTGATGCTTCACTCTTTGGGCATGAATGAGCCCACACCTTGGAGCCCTGTGGCAGGGGTTGGGGTCTCTCCTGGGAGCCTGGTCCTGCCCTGTGGATGGTGTTGCAGTCTGTGGTGCTGGTGTCAGCCCCCACACATATGGGAGCTGTGCAGGGGCAGGGACATGCGACCTTCATGCTGTGTTGTCCTGTGCAGGGCCAGGCACACAGTAGGTGTGTAGATTGTCCACAGCCCCACAGCGTGGACCAACTGCCTCTTTACACAAGCAATGTACATGGACTCCAGGGTGCCTGCTGCAGAATCGCTGGGCAGTCATCACTGTGGCATAATGACCATCAGCTGGAGGCCACTTGGCGAGGTACAAATGGACCTACTGAGCGCAACTCTCCACATAGGGTCTGACTGACCCATGCCTCACTGCCCTGGCTGCAGGATTCCATGGCTGCAGGGTCTCAGGTTACGGTGTTGCTCTAGGCCTGTCCCCAGAGGCAGCCCAGGTCAGGAAGCAATATGTCCTCCCTCCCCCTCTCCACAATCCCCCAGAGGCAGCACCTTTCGAGCTGTCACTTGCTGTAACCTGATCAGTGACAGGATAAGGATTTGGGGCAATGAGACAAGAGACATCTTAATTAGTGGCTTTTCCAGAGCAGCTGAAGCCCGACATCTCAATTTGTTGGGTGGGTCTGAGCCGGAAATCCAGGTTTCCCATGTGGCCGCGGGACAAGCTGGTGGTTCTCCGGGGTGGCGCTGCATGCCCGAGCGTGGGCAGACATGTTCTGATGCAGAGAGACACTGACCCCTCACGTGTCTTCATGTCGTGAGGCCTTGTCTGAGCCACGTCTGGTTTTAGACAAGCACGGCTTCCCTCCCCTCCCTAGATGCAGAATCGAGCTCCTGTCCCCAGAGGTGTCATGCAGGGAGCACAGTCCTCGGCAGAGAGGCAGCCATGCACATCACAGCAAGGGTTTCAGCCAAGAGAGGGTCCCCAACCTGCTGAGGATCAGAACCTCCTGGGAGCTTTGGGAGACACTACCCCAGATCTCTCAGGAGAGCAGGCAGTCCTCAGCTGGTGGCTGATGGGGTGAGGTGCCCAATGCGGCCCCTTTCAATCGTTGCTGATGGGTCTTTAAGACTGGGTGGGACTCAGGTGGGCAAGCAGGGTAAAGGCCTGGCCCTGAGAACACCTGGGTCTCATTCAGGGCATGGTGGGTGCCTGGCCTGGCAGAGCAGAGGTAGGGCTGATTGGAATAAGAGCAGGCAAGAGGGCAACCAGGGCCAGTGGGTCGAGGCCCAAGAACCCATGGGTGGGAGCTTAGGCTCAGACAGAATGGTGGATGACCTGGCAGTTGCCCTCTTGCAGGAGGCTCTGTGCAGCCCGTGGACAGAGGGCAGACTGCAGCCGGGCCTGGCTTGCAAGCCCAGCTTGGGCACATACTGGCCCAAGCATGAGTGTGTGCACAGGCTTCCTACCTCCCTGCTGGCCCAGCCTTGCTTCCTGAGTGATCTTGGGCACATTGCTTCCGACCCTGAGTGTCAGGGTCCCTCCCTCACATAGGTGAAGGGGCAGCAGGGGCTTCCTCGCAGCCACGCTCAGTGGGACATTCAGCCTGAATATGTGAGTGGTCTATCCATGGCCCGCAGAGGGGCAGAGGGGCAGGAGCAGGTGGGGATGGGGACAGAGTGGGGAGGAGGGGTGCGTGGGGAGTGCAATCATGGGAAAGGGTCCGAGTCTCTGAAGGCCATGCTAGGGCCAGCAGGGAGGACTCACAGGGGCCTCACCAGCTCAGTGCTAGCTAGAACTTTGTGTCCAGAGAGGAGGGGACTGCATGGGAGGGGGTGAGGTCCCCACCACTGGACATGAGGCTAGACCTTTCCTTAGGGATTCTGTGGAGGATTTCCTCCTGGGGGCAAGGGAGTGCTGTGGGTGGCTGGGGGAGATGAGGCTGCCCCCTCGAGCCCTAAATCAGGTCCCTGGAGGGCCCAGCCTCACTCCGGACAATGCCATCTGTGCTCACACCTCCGCAGCCTGGCTGCACCCAGGGTCTCGGCAGGCCCTCTCGGGAGCACAGAGGTCATGCCCCTTGCCCTGTCCAGATGGGCCTGGGCTGACTCCATCCACAGCAGGCGAGGACAATGGTTCCTGTTGTCCGCCAGCCGCTCTCGGCCACATTCTCCAGGGACCTAGTGACCCTGAACAGGGGCTATGAAGAGGTCCCCGCTGATTCAGTGAGATGCCCACTCACTAATGAAGGGCCGTTGGAAAGGGCATTGACCTTGGTCAGCAGGCAGGAGCCCTCCATCCGGGGACCACTGCAACAACAGACAGGAAAGGGTGATGCCATGTCCTCCCCCTCCCAGAGGACTTGCCCAGCAACTCAGGAGACAACTGTGCAGGGGTCACAGAGATCAGCCTGTGGGGCAGAGCCAGGACAGAAAACCAGGCCAGAGATCTAAACCTGGTGCTGTCCCTGCTGAAGAGTGAAACAGCAGTGACCACACAGCACGATGAGAGCAGTGACCCAGGGAAGTCCAGGTGCTGTGGAAGGGCAGAATGGCCCTAACCCAGGTGGAGACCAAAGAAGGCTTCCTGGAGATGATGCAGAGCTGGGTCTTGAAGGACAGGTAGCCTTAGCCAGAAATCACAGAAGGAACAGGGGATTCCAGACAGGAAATGTCACAGACAGTGACTTTTAGGCAAAGAGGATGGTGAGGTGACAAGTTTTTGCCATCACTGCAGCATTTGCTGTGGGAGGTGAGGCTGGCTGTGGGAGGCGCCAAGGGAAAAGCTGGGAGAGGAGGGTCAGATGTCTCAGAGACGCCTCCTCCAGGCGCAGCAGGGAGAGCAGAGGCCAGGAGGCTGGTGATGGCAATGGGCGGTCCAGCAGGGACGAGAGGGGCAGACACACCGCCATGAAAGGCACAGGCAGAGCCATGTCTTGATGATGGTCTACACGGAGGGGATCTAGGAGGACTCAGACTCCTGCAGCACTGGAGCAAAGTAACTCTGGCTTTTGCATGAACACCGGGGGACGTTGTTCCACCCCGAGCAGACATCCGGTGGCCAGAAAGCACAGCACACGTGGGAGTGATAGTGGGCATTCACATGCCAGGTTGTGGGGAACATGAAGCAGGAGAAGGACCTAAGACAGGAAGGTCAGTGCCGGTTCAGATGGCACGGGCTGGAGAAGGCATTCCAGGCAGGGGCCCAGCATCAGCAAAGGGAGGGAGGCTGGGGGGCTTCAGCAGGGCCCACTGGGCTGGACGGAGGGCCCAGATTCTATGTATGTGAGAATGTGCAGCAAATGACAGGCACTCTATGCCTGCTGGCCTGCATGCGGCCAGGACCCAGCTCGCAGGCTGGGCAAAACCCACAAGCCCTCCCACCCTGTTTTGTGCTGTTCCATGCCATTTGACACTGTTCCTCCAGCCACCATCCAGGTGCCCCACAGCCACAGGAGGAAGGAGTTATGTTCCTCCACAGCTACCCATCACATAGGAGCTGTTTGACTTCAGGCACATTGTAGTCCCTCTCTGAGCCTTGGTCCCCTCTCCTATAAAGTGGGGCCATAATCTCTGCTCTGCTTCCTCTTGGCAACATTTGGCCCCACATATGAGGGTATAAAAGTGTCTCGTGCTGCCCAGTGCTGGACATAGTGAAAAACAGTATCCATGATGATGTAATAACACTTCCTTACACAGGAGAGCTTAAACACTCTTTGCAAACACAGTAAACCATTCACAAAAGTTGACAACCTAAGGGTCAAAAAATAAAGCTCAACAAATTTCAAAGAATACTTTTCATACAGACCATGTTCTCTGACCATAGTGCAACTAATTTAGAAATTAACATAAAAAGAGGAAGAAAATGCATGTACATATAAATTTGGAAAATTTAAGACATGTTCCTAAATAACTCGTGGGTTAAAGAGGAGACTGTAATAAAAATTACAAATTATTTAGTGCTGAAAGGAATAGAAGACATTGTATATGGGTTTTCTGATATGCAACTAAATTGGTTTTTAGAAATATATTTGTAAACTATGCATTTATTACAAAACACAAAAATTTACAAATAAATAAGTTACACTTACAACTAAAGAAAATAATAGAATGACCATAGCTCTAAGGAACATAGAAGAAAAGAAGTAAAATGTGAGAAAAAATGGATAAATATAAAATAAAGAAAAATAGAAATATTCAACAAGAGCAAAATTGTCGGGCTTTAAAAACTAACGCCACCTTAAGTGACATTACAAGCGGCGCCATTATGGGCCCACAAGGGTGTATTAATGTGGCAGCCTAAGATGGCGCTGGGAGGAAGTAGGGTGGGGGTGTCTGTGGGAACTTTGCCTTAGCCCTTATTGGCCAAATATGCGCTTCCGCACTCAAGGTTGCAATAGCTAGGCATTGAGACAGGATGCATGCTCTCTTGACCTTTAAGCTGGTAAGATTATGTAAAAAACCTCCCTTCCCCATTTGCCTTTAAAAGCAAGTGCTTGCGTGGTAATAAACGGAACTGCTCGACAGAACCCCCACCATGTCTGAGTGTCCTTTAACCGGGCTGTTTTTGGGGCCTGTAGCTGTGCTCACCTCTCTTCAAGGCTCTCTTCCCCGGTCTCCTTCCAAAGGGGACAGGAGGGAAAGGGGAATCCCGGGCCATTTGCTCGCCCACTGAAAGCAACGAGGCTAGGGCTGTTTGGGTTGGCCAGCGGTGGACCCGACACAAAATGTTGTCCTCTGAGAAAATGAGATAGAACAATTTCTAGTAAGACTAACAGAGAAAAAAATTCTGTAAACAAATAACATTAGGAGTGAAGAAGGGAGAATAACAGATATAGCACAGGTTTAGAAATTCTTAACGATCACTTTGGGTAATATGGACATTTCACAATGTTAATTCTTCCAATCCAAGAGCAAGTGATATCTTTCCCATCAAAATTCCAATGACGTTTTTCTCTGAGGTAGAAAAAGCTATCCAGACATTTATATGGAACAACAAAAGACCATGCATAGCCAAAGCAATCCTGAGGAAAAAAAAAAAAAAAAAAGCTGGAGGCATAACACTACCTGACTTTAAACTATATTACAAAGCTATAATAACCAAAACAGCATGGTACTGGCATAAAAATAGACACACAGATCAACGGAATAGAATAGAGAACCCAGAAATCAATCCATATGCCTATAGCCATCTGATCTTTGACAAAGACAGCAAATCTACATACTGGGGAAGAGACTGCCTCTTCAGCAAATGGTGCTGGGAAAATTGGATACTCATGTGTAGGAGAATGAAACTAGACCCGTACCTTTCACCATATACCAAAATCAACTAAAAATGGATTAAAGAATTAAATACTCATTCTGAAACAATAAAACTCCTTAAAGAAAACATAGGGGAAACACTTCAGGAAGTAGGAGTAGGTACAGACTTCATGAACAGGACCCAAAAAGCACAGACAACTATAGGAAAAATAAAGAAATGGCATTATATCAAATTAAAAAGCTTCTACACAGCAAAAGAAACAATCAACAGAGTAAAAAGACAACCAACAGAGTGGGAGAAAATATTTGCAAAATATACATCTGCCAAAGGATTAATATCCAGAATATATAAGGAACTCAAACAACTTTACAGCAAAAAACCAAATAACCCAATTAGAAAATGGGCAAAGGAGCTGAATAGGCATTTCTCATAGGAAAATATACAAATGGCCAACAGATACATGAAAAAATGCTCAACCTCACTCAGCATCTTGGAAATGTAAATCAAGACCTCTTTGAGATACCATCTCACTCCAGTTAGGATGGCTAACATCCAAAAGACTGAGAATGATAAGTGCTGGTGAGGTTGCAGAGAAAAAGGAGCTCTCATTCGCTGTTGGTGGGCTGCAAAATGGTGCAGTCTTTATGGAAATTAGTATGGAGTTTCCTCAAACAATTACAGATAGATCTACCATATGACCCAGCAATTATACTGGTGGGAATATACCCAGAGGAGTGGAAATCATCATGCCAAAGGGATACCTGTACTCCAACGTTTATTGCAGCTCTATTTACAATAGCCAAGAGTTGGAATCAGCCCAAATGTCCATCATCTGATGACTGGATAAGGAAACCGTGGTATATCTACACAATGGAATACTACTCTGTTGTAAAAAAAGAATGAAATACTACCATTTGCAAAAACATGGATGGACTTAGAGAAAATTATGTTAGTGAAACAAGTCAGGCACAGAAAGAGAAATACCACATGTTCTCACTTATTTGTGGGAGCTAAAAATAAATAAATAAACACACAAACAAATTAAGGGTCAGGGGGAAGAAGACAGAATAACCACAAAAAATTCTTCAACTATTTAAGTCAAGTGAACAGATGTGATGGGAGGTGGGGGAGGAGAGGAATGGGTAAAGGGGCATGAAAATCAACTACAATGTATATTGAGAAGTAAAAATTTTAAAAAATTCATTAACTAATTTTTAAAAAAAGAAATTCTTAAAGGATTTGACAACTAAATTTGTGCCAATTAATTTTAAGTGTAAGTGTAATGGACAATTTTCTTGAAGAAAAATTAACTACCAAAATGAATGAACTCAAGATGAAATAGAACACATAAACAAACCAATAACCAGTAATAAAATTGATTAGCAAACATGTATACCCCAAAACAAAGCAAATAAAAGCCACCAAGCCCAGACAGTGTTACAGCAAGATTTGCCAAATCTGCAAGGAACAGATAATCTCTACTTTATGCACATTGTTTCAGAAAATAAGAGAAAAAAATAGAAAACTGACGACTTCATTTTATGAGACTAGCATAACCTAATGCCTAAAGTTAAGTGACAGCTTATAAAAAGGAAATCTTACACCAATCTCAATTTTTAACATTGATGAAAAAGAAAACTTAAAGAGAAAAGCTGGCAAATTAAATATGGCAGCATATTAAAATAATTACTTATTTTAGTTTATCCCAGAAATTCAAGGAGAGTACACAATTCAAAAATTTAGTAATAAACAATGACATTAAGAGAGGAGAGAAGAATAATAAGAAAAAAAACAATTTGATCATCTTAATGGACACCAGAAAAGCACTCAGTAGAATTCAGCATTCATTCATGATGTAATTTTAAAAATTCTTAGCAAACTACAAATAGCATAAAATTTCCTTATGTGGATATATTTAGACAAGGTATAGGCTACAGTGCTGAACAAAGGGACTCCAACACAGAGTTGTTAGGACAGTTTTTGTGACATGTAACAGTGCAGAGGAGGCAGAAGATACAGGTTAGACAGGTGGCTCTGCTCGCCTGGGACACAGGTACTTCCTATCATGATGTTCCACATACCCTAGGATGTTGTCTTCAACCATGTTCACCATCACCACTTCCACAGAAAGGGAAAGAGAGAAAGTAATATAGAATTTTCACATATCACTTCTTCCATGTTTATCAATGAGAAGAACTTAGTCACCTGGTCACACTGGGCTATGAGGAAGGCTGAAAATGTGGTACATGGTTAGCATGTGCCCTTCTAAAGTCCAAAGGAGATCTATTACTAAAGGAAGAAAATGAAGGATAAGGAGGGTCAATTTGCAGCCTCTGCCACACCTGATAAAGAGTATCAATCCAAAATGTAGAGTTAACATTGTACCTAACCATCAAATTTTCAAATTATTCATAACTAAAGTCAGGATCAAGACAAGGATGTGGTCACCATTGCTATGTTCAACATGGTACTGGTGCATTAGACAATGCAATAGGACAAGAAAACAATTCAAAGATGCAAACATTGGAAAATACTATGACTGCCCACGAAGAAAATCCAAGATAACCTTTGGACAAATAGGTATAAGTAGTAAAAAAAATAATAATACCGTTATAGCTAATAGTCAGCAAGTTTTCTGGACACAAAACCAATAAAATTCCTATATGCCACTAATAATCAGTTACGAAATAAATACAGAAAAGATTCTCACTGCAAAAGCATACAAACTATAATTTTTAGGACTGTGCAAGATGTTTTCTATGAAAAATACAAAATATACCATATTCATGGATAGGAAGATAGTATTATAAAGATGAAAATTCTTTCTAAATTAGCCTATAGAGTCAATGTACTTTGAATCAAAAATTTGAACAGATTTTTTTTTCTCTTGGGACTTAAAAGGCTAGTATTAAAGGATAATGGAAGAGAATAGGACCAGAATAACTATTAAACTTAGAAAATAAAAAAAGGAGGTAAAAGATTACTTTAAAATTATAGTAATTAGAGCAGATTTCAGAGAAAGGAAAGTTTTCAGGGATAAAGAGGGAAATTACATGGTGATAAAGGGGTCAATTCTCCAAGAAGACATAGCAATCTTTAATGTGTATGCACCTAACAACAGAGCACCACACTACACTGAGGCAAAAAGAAATATGATAGAACTGCAAGGAGAAGTAGATGAATTCACTATCATAGATGAAGACTTCAACACCTCTCTATCAGACAGGGACAGATTCAGCAGGCAGAAAATCAGTAAGGATGTACTTGAACTCAACAACACCATCAATCTACTGGATATAATTGACATCTACAGACTACTTCACCATGTGTATTCACAGCAGAACACACATCTTTCTTAAGCTCACACAGGACATTCACCAAGATAAACCATACTGTGGACCATAAAATGCACCTTAACAAATTTAAAAGTATAGGAATCATGCAGTGTCAGCTCTCAGACCACAATGGAATTAAGCTAGAAATCGATAACAGAAAGATAGCTGGAAAATCCCCAAATACTTGAAGATTAAACAAGATACTTCTAAATAACACATGGGTCAAAGAAGAAATCTCAAGAAAAATTTTAAAATATTTTGAACTAAATGAACATAAGGCACAACTTATGAAAATTTGTTAGATGTAGCAAAAGAAGTACTTAGAGGGAAATTTATAGCATTGAATGCATATATTAGAAAAGAATAAAGATCTAAAATAACAAATCTAATCACTAATCTCTAGTTTCACCTTAAGAAACTAGAAAAAGAAGATCAAATAATTCCAAAGTAAGCAGAAGAAAAAGAGTAATAAAAATTAGAGCAGAAATCAATGAAATCCAAAACAAGAAATCAATAGAGAAAATCAATGAAACTAAAAGTTTGTTCTCTGAAAAGATCAATAAAATCAAAAGTCTCTAGCAAGGCTAACTAAGACAAAAAGAGAGAGGACACAAATTACCAATACCATAAATGGAGGAGGAGACATCACCACAGATTTTATGGACATTAAATGGATAATAAAGGAATACTATGAGCAACTTTATGCCCACAAATTTGATAACCTAGATGAAATGGACTGATTCATTGAAAGACACAATTTGCCAAAACTCACAAAAGAAGAAACAGACCATTGGAATAGGCCTATATCTACTAAGGAAATTGAGTCAATAATTAATCTTCCAAAACAGAAATCCTAAATGGGTTCACTGGTACATCCTACCAAATATTTAAGGAAGAAATTATGCTAATTTTCTACAATCTGTTTTAGACAATTGAAGCAGATGGAATATTTCCTAACTCATTCTATGAGGCCAGCATTACCCTAATACCAAAACTAGATGAAGACATTACAAGAAAAGAAAACTACAGAAAAATATCTCTCATGAATGTAAATGTAAAACTCCTTAATAAAATATTAGCAAATCAAACCCAACAGTGTATAAAAAGAATCATACACCACAACCAAGTGGGATTTGTCCCAGGTATGCAAGGCTGGTTTAACATTTAAAAATTAATTCATGGGCTGGCCCCCTGGCTCACTTGGGAGAGTGCGGTGCTGATAGCTCCGAGGCCACAGGTTCAGATCCTATGTAGGGATGGCCAGTGTGCTCACTGGCTGAGCATGGTGCGGACAGCACCAAGCCGAGAGGTTACGATCCCCTTACCAGTCAAAAAAAAATTAATTCATGTACTCCATTGCATCAACAGACTAAACAAGAAAAATCACATGATCATATCAATAGATGCAGAAAAAGCACTTGACAAAATCTAATACCCATTCATAATAAAAACCCTCAGTAATTTGATAAGGAATATCTACAAAAACCCTACAACTAATGTCACACTTAATGGTGAGAAACTCAAAGCTTTGCCACTAAATCAAGGCAAAAATGTCTCCTTCCACCACTGCTTTTCAATATCATACTGGAAGTCCTAGCTAAAGCAATAAGACAAGAAAAGGAATTAAAATTATACAGATTGGGAAGGAAGAAATAAAACTGTCTTTTTTTACAGATGACATCATCATTTATATAGAAAATCTGAAAGAACAGACAAAAGAAAAAACCCCAGAACTAATAAGAAACTGTAGCAATATAGTAGGATACAAGGTTAATATACAAATGTCAATCACTTTCCTATATACCAGCAAATAACAAGTAGAATTTTTAATTAAAAACACAATACCATTTACATTAGCACCCCAAAACAATGAAATACTTTGGTATAAACTTAACAAAATATGTATAAGATCTATATAAGGAAAATTACAGAACTCTGATGAAAGAAATCAAAGAAGAACTAAGTAAATGGAGATATTCCATGTGCATGGATAGGAGGACTTAATACTGTCAAGATGCAAGTTCTTCCCAACTTGATCTATAGACTCAATGCAATCCCACTCAAAATCCCAATAAGCTATTTGGTGGATACTGACAAACCAATTCTAAAGTTTAAATGGAGAGGCAAAAGACCCAGAATAGCCAACACAGTATTAAAAGAGAAGAACAAAGTTGGAAGATTGACACTTCCCAACTTCAAGACTTACTATAAAGCTACAGTAGTCAAGACAGTGTACTGATAAATGAATAGTCAAATAGATCAGAGGATCAGATCAGAGAACCCAGAAATATATGCACATAAATACAGCCAGCTGGTCTTTGACGAAATAACAAAGACAATACAATGGAGAAAAGATGGTCTTTTCAACAAATGGTGCAGGAATAACCAGACATTCACATGCCAAAAAAAAAATGAATATAGACACAGACCTCACACCCTTCAAAAAAAAATTAACTCAAAATGGACTATAGACCTAAATGTAAAACCCCTAGAAGATAACATAGGAGAAAATCTAGATGACCTTGGGTTTGGCCATGACTTTTAGATACAACACCAAAGTCACAGCCTCCAAGTTAAGGGTGGGGAATTGGCTCCACCTGTGGATGGGGATGTCTGCACCAACACCTGGCTAGGCTGTAGCTATGGAAAAGGGTGGAAAATAGGAGCCATTTTTGCCACCAGTCTTTCACACCCCGGCCTTGGTAATCAGGGAAGGCCACCGAGAGAAGCCATATTTGCGAAAGGTGATGGAGGGAAAAAAAAGCAGGAGAAGGCTGGGTGAATTTAGGAAAAAAGAATGACCCAGGTGTGCACGTGAACAGCTCTACAGAACCACTGACAATGGGCAGTCAGAGTGGGGGTACACAGCCTCTGTCTACAACAAAGGCTTAGTGAGCTGTAACCCCAAGAGGGGGTCAGGGCATCCCCACTTAAGCAGAGATTCATCACAAGAACTCTGACCTTATTGATGTGGTTATTTCAAATATATTCCCCAACTCTTTCCGAAGTGACAGAACTCAAAACACGACTGCATGCTCAGTGAATCAGGGCAGTTAACACTAGAAGCCATGTAAAAAGCAATGTATGTTCCAGGAGGGCTGGCACCACATCCACCCATCCCCCTCCCACTCTGGGCCCCCAGAGCCTGGGACCTGGGGCATATGCTGTGAGCATGAGCAGAGAACAGAGAGGCTGTGCCAGCGGTGGCAGTGGGTGCTGGTCAGGAAATCTGAGCTTGGTAGCCAAGGTCAAAGGAAACCTTGAGGAGCCACCTTTCATCTCTGAGCAGTTGGTCTGCAGAGATGAGCCTCCTGGAATTAAACACAAGCAGGGATTTATCTCCAAGAGCTTTGAGGACTGGTGTTCATTAATCATTTTCTGCAGCAGCGCCTCCGGACACTGGGGCCCATCTGGCCCAGATGCGAATCTGATCCCCTGACAGAGCCCTCCCTGGACTGCAGAGGGATGCTGGAGAGGTGCAGGGAGCGCTAGGGGACCCTGGGGTGCAAGGTCTTTGGCTGCAAATGTCCAAAGGGCTTTCCAGAGAGCCAAGGGGCTTGTGCTTTGGGAGGGCCCAGCTGGTCTGAGAGCAGTGTGCGTTCCCATCTGCATTAAACTCTTCCAGGCTCTTAGAGGTTAATTTGGGGGGACCGGGGCATTTCTGATGGTACCTGTTCCTGTCCCTGCACCTTCCATACTGAGTCCATCTGGTCACCCAGACCAGGAACACAGAAGTTGCCCTCTGTGACTACCAGCTCCCCCCTGCCCAACTTCCTGCCGGGTACCAAGTCCTCCAGAACCACTTTTCCCGCCCACCCTCTCCCCATGCCTACTACTGTTACCCGGTGGGACCACCCCAGCCCACCTGATCCTCCAGGACGCCTCACTGGCCATCCTTCCCAGACTTGCCCCTCAGTCCTCCCTCATCCCACTGGCAGGAAGCTTCCCAAGGAGGGCTGTCATCAGCTCCTTCCCTGCAAACAAAGCCACTGCCTGCTGGACAAAGTCCCTTTATGAACCAGGGAGCCAAGGCCTGTGTAGACCTCTCCAAACACACTCTGACCACATCCACCGCCCCACGGGCCTGGGTCTGTCCTGAGCCACTGCAGGCTCCTGAGAGCCACACCAGCTCAGCCTTTCTGTCCCTCTGTTTTCACTGCTCCCAGAATCTGAGCATCTAGCAAATGTCAATTTTCTTCAAGAATCTCTGAAGTGACACCACCTCCAGGAAGCCTTCCTGGAGGAACCAGGCAGAGTTGACGTTCCACCTCTGTGCTGCAGCTGGCCGCACATCCCTGTCTGGCCGACAATGAGCAGCCTCCCCCAGACCATGTGCTCTCCGAGGGCAGGAATGGTGTCCAGTTCGTTTCCATGGCCCCAGGTGGGGTTTATTCTAAAGAGGCTCCACCGAAAGCTGGTGAAATTGGGGATCGACCGCTGGTTTGGGGAGGCCAGAACTCCCGTGCACAGCAGCCACGCCGGCGATGCCCCATGCTCCCATCCTCGGCCCCCACCAGTCACTGAATTCTTCCAGAGGCTGCGGTGCTGTTCTGGCTTTGCCCACTAAGCCGCTGACGACACGCCATGATGTTTCAGCCAGGAGTTCTGGGCACTCTCCAGCTAGGATATTAGCATTTTCCGTATGGTTCAGTTTCGTCTGGGGCTGCATTAAACCGAGCTTACAATTAAGGAAATGTGATCAGAAAATTAGCTGACGTGTGAAATCAGAACCTTGGTACAGTCACAAAAGACAGTGTCTTCCGCGTCCCTGATTAGCCGCTGGGCCAGACACGAGGTTAAGCGAAAGAACGCTGGATTAATCCAGATTGACAATTATGACGATCTTTTTCTCCGGCGTCGGGCCTGTTGCTGACTTTTCCTGTGGCTCCCTGCCAGGAAGGTATTGTGTTCTGAGCCGAAAATACTTTTCATTTTTTCTACAATTTCTGTTTAAAAAGTTCCAAATGTTCAGGCATACGATGTGAAACTTAACTTCAAGAAAATCCTACGGGGCTTTTGACAGAGGAGAAAATGTGGGGGTCTGATCCCCTGACCCCAGCCAGCGGAGGATACAGTTTCAAGCCTTTCTTCTCCGCCGGCTCCTTTCTGCCCAGCCCTAAGGAGACAGGCCAGCGGATCCTTGGGGAAGGTGGGAGAGACTTCGCTGGGGGCAGAATCCACCAGGCTGCCTGCCCTGGAAACTCCTCCCCAGCATGTGGGTTCCAGGGCTGTGCAGTGAAGTCCGGAGGCCAGGAAACCTGGGTTCTGAGCTCCGCCTCTGTCAGCCATGGTTTCCTAGGTTTCCTTGCTCAAATTAAATTTGATAAATAATCATGCTGGTCACAATTAACTCATTGAAACCTCACAAAAACCCCATTAGGGAAAACTCTTGTTTCCACTCTACAGATGGGTAAACCGAGGCCCAGAGGCCTTCGTAACTTATTCAGGCTCCACAGCAAGCAGATTCAAGCCCGTGAGATATGAATCTAGTGCTTTGATCAATCAGGTGCCTGCAGGTGTCAGCCATGCGTGAGGAGCCACCTCAGACCCCTCTGCGGCCCCTCTAGCTGGGACACGCTGATTCCTCTAGATAAACGTGTTGGGATCCTTCTTCCGAGTTCCATAAAAAGGAGGAGAGGTGGAGCAGCCAGGATGGGGCTCTGAAGGTCAGCCTCGGTGCCCGGGGGTCAGCACCGGCATGAAGGGGAGGCTCAGAGAACAGCTGTCAACTTGTGGGATCATAATTTGTGATCTATAAAGAGGTTTATTGTATACTATTAGGTTTTTAAAAATAAGCAGGTCAAAACAGTGGTATCCACACTGTAGATTATACATAACTTAGGAAAAAACTCAGGAAGCTGACTGCTCGTGAGGCCTCATCAGTTACTGCATGGCTGACAATTACCAACTGTACCAATTAGTACCAATGACTGTGCCTAACCCAGAGCCCAGCCCGGGGGAGGGGCTTGGTGTCTGGCGTGGGAACAGAGGAATAAGTGAGTGAATGAGCGATGCTGTCATGTAGCCACAACCTCCAGGGCTCGCAGGCCCTGCAGGGCTCCCCTGCCCCTGGCACCCTGACAGCATTGACACCTGCGGGGTGAACAACCAGGAGCAGTGCGGGGTGCTTAGAGGTAGGTGGGTGCTTCCACGGGGAAGTTAATTTCTGTAGCACTTTGTCCGTGTAGCATCCTTCTGTGCACAGCACGGATGACAGCTCTTGTAATAATAATAATGGGCAATAAAAGGGCTCTCCAGCCAGAACCCCCAACCCGTGCATCCTGAAGCTGCTAGGACGAGCCACCATAACAGCAAGAAACTCCAGTCAGAGCGTGACCTATCTGTCTCCTGGAGAGGTGGCCCCGATGGGCATCCCATCCCCAGGCCCTTTCCCTGGAGTCGCCCACCTACTTCTACTGGGTCAGGTGGGTGCAGCTGGGAACACCCACTGCACTACAGAAGGCTCAGGGAGGTTTGGGGATAGGCATAAAGGAGGCACTTGAACTCCCAGCCCTGGGCCTAGACACTCAGGCCAAGGTGCACAGGGGACCCTGGCTGGATTTGCACATGGCTCCTTTGCCCTGGGACTCATCCTGTAGGATTTGTGTCCAGCGTACCCCCTCAAGCATGAGCTGCTGCTTGGATAGACTCTGACAGGCTCCCTAGGCCTTTCCCCGCAGCACAGTCAGGGCAGGCTCCCCTCTGCCTTTCATACCAGTCTGGGCCCGGGGGACTCCGTGAGCTAGCAGCTTCTCTTCCATCAAGGCGCCAGGTCACCACTCAGCAGATCGTTCACGCTGAAATCGGGCTCTCCCCCAAATGTCGCACTAATTCAGACCAGGCCCGAGCTGCTGCGCTCGATCTGGGGAGGCTAGAGGAGTCATTGACACAGCACCTCAGAGGAGGAGCACGTCTCCACACTCGGCCCCAACAGACAAAAGGAATCCTAGACTCTGGGCTAGAAAAGACCTTAAAAGGCATCCTCCCCGCACCCCCTTCCTATCCACCACCACCACCACCACCACCACCCGGGGCCCAGAGCTCCCCACATGGCCGAGAAAAGTGAACACAACACCCAGCCTCTTACACACCTCCCGAGACGGGGAGCTCACTACTCTACTCATGGAGCAACTCGCTTCCTCTGCCATCGACTCTGTCCTTTCTGAAGTGCAGGTGGAACAGGAGCTTCCCCTTGCAGTCCCAGAGCTGCCCTCAGTGCCACACAGGACGTGCAAATCCCCCCTTCCCCGAGATGGTGCTCTCGGGTTCTGATGTCCCCTCCCCCAGGTGACACAGCCAGTTCCTGCCATGGCCTCACTCTATGGGACCACCCCAGACACTATCTAATCACCTTCAATTTCTGAGCAACGTCAAGGTACCCAGAGGAATCAATGAACTGCCCCTCCTCGGGCACAATAGATCCCCCCAACTCTGAGCCTGATCCACCTGCACACACAGCTTGAGGAGCTGCTCAAGGCCCACAGTGTCTCATTTAAGCTGCAACAAACCCAAGAAGTGAGAACAGTTATTTATTGCACAGGCGAGGAAACTGAGGCTCAGAGAGGTCAAGTGATTCACCCAAGGCCACCCAGCTGTGGGTGACAGCTCAGGTCTGCCAGCTCCCTGAGCTGCAGGGTGGATGGCCCATGCAGCCATGTTCAGCAGACAGGACGCTCCCACCGCAGCAGCTACTGCCATGCCCTGACTGCTCATAGCTGGCTACATGACCCTTTGCCTGGGGACTTTTTCTGGCTGGGGGACTCCTCTGCCCGTGTGCAGGGCAGGCAGCCAGACATGCCCACTCCGACACAGCTGGGGGGTAACTCTAGGGCTCACGTTCTACACGGTCCCCCACAGCTCCCTGACGGGACTGAGATCCAGGTGCCCACAGAGGGGGCCTGTCTCACTGATTACGTCCCACTCACTGGTCCCCTTCCCTCCACGTCTCCTCCCCACCTCCCCACCATGTTTCCTGGGATCACCTTCCAGATAAGAACTTGTCCATGAGTCCTTGTCTCAGGACTCAGACTAAGACACCACACTTCTGAGAGTCAAACACTCTCAGGTCCCCTGAAGAACACCTCCCTGGGTGTTGTAATTTAAACCTGTGGGAGTGTTTTTGTTTGTTTTTGTTGGGTTTGTACTTTGATTCTTCGGAACACAGTTTGGGTCTTACTTGACTTCTGGAAATGAAAATAAATTTAGCAGAAAACGAGTTTGAGGATGGAGGGGATGACAGAGATAGGGGACGATTAGTTAGATGAGGCCGATCCAGGACATCTCCACAAGGTAGCGTCGGAAGCAGCAGTGACGCAACAGTAGCAAAACTAACTCCTGGATGTCAGCGGCTTCACCTGCCCGCCCCCGGTCTCGGCTTTCCACTCCACTGCAACCTGACGGAGAGGGGTCTGGGGCACAGCCCTGCTTCCAGAAGCTCCCGGACCCAAAGCGGAAGAGCAGCAGGAGCTGTGAGCGCTGGGGCCCAGGCAGACCCAGGTTCCATGTCCCCAGCCGGCCCCCACCACGACCGCCTCAGCAGGCTGCGTGGCCTCCAAAGCTCAGTTTCCCGTGAGGGCCACCACGAGGCTGATGACCCAAAGCCGCCGCAGCATCTGCACCCAGCACATGCTCAGTAGACAGTGGTGACCGTCAGGAGCTGGACAGAGAAGGTGGGCCAGGGCCTGGAGCCAGATGAGCAGGACTTGGGAGAAGAACCCAGACAGCCCAGGCGAGGACGCACATACTGAGCAAACCAAGACAGAGTGAAAGACTCCGAGCCCGGGAGAAACTCTGCATCGCACGGACTCCGTTCCCGCTGGGGTGGTTGGGTCCCCGCAGAGGCGAGCTGGCGTGGACCAGAAGACGCTGTTCCACACGCACCTGTCCTACGACTGCTCCTGTGCTGCGAACAGAGCTTCCGGGCCGGCTGCCACTGGCTCCTGATGTCCATTCGTCTCTCCAGCTTTCATAAGCACCTACTACGCGCCTGCTACGCGCCAGGCCCCGTGCCCACTGAGGCGACCCTCGCCTGCCTTGTTTGTCAGCTGACACTTCCCCGGGGCATCTGCCATAAAGGATTAAGAAGTTGCCTTGGGAAGCCCTGGCTTTGTTTGGGAATTTTCCCCCAGCTGAGAAGGAAAGGCCAAAGACGGAAAGAATGACCAATTATACACTGTGTTGTCTTCAGATGAAAGGCCCTTTTTGTGGTCCTCCGCAGTCTCCTGTTTGGGCTGTCAACAGCAATTTGACGAGGAATGTTGCTGGGCCTGACCTGTTTTTTCAAGATGGTAACCTATATTGTGTATCATCGCAGCCCGGGAGATAACCAGCCAGCACCCCCCTCAGCACAGCACCCCCAGTTCAACTTCACCTTTAAAACCAGGAAAATTGATCGGAAAAAAATTCAGGGAAATCTCCCACTAATGATATTTTGAGTTCAGGAACGGGTGTGTGGGGGGGTGGAATTAAAGTGGCTTTAATCTGATTCTCCACATGGATTTCAGTGGTGAATGGTCAATTGTTACTAAATTCTAATTGGTTCTGGGTCACTCCTTTTGAAATAGCGGCTGCGTTCTGTTCATTTTTTCAATTAAATCTTAACAATTCACATCTGACAAAACTCAAAAATCTTGTCAAAAATTGTTCAGATTTGTATAGTAAGAATGTGCAAGAAGCAAGATGGAGCTTGGACTGGAGGAGACTTTCATACAGAGGAACAATTTAAGAGCTAATTACGAGAATGCTGATTTTATTGTTTCCAGACTCCTCTCTTATACTTCACAGAATGAATCTTTCTCAACTGACAAAAAATATGTTGGAGGAAACCATAAAAGACCACAAATGCCCTCGCGTAAGTGGTGACTGTTTTCAGGATTGAGAAATCCTACCCCTTTTCACATTTTGCCCCTCATGGTGAGAAAGTTTTATTTTATTCCTCAAGATAAAACAGGACATGCTTGATGGAGGCAAAAATCGAGGCTTTGAGCAAGCAGACTCAAGCCCAGAGCTGGTCTCCGCCTCTGAAAAGCTGGGCACTAATTTCCTGCAGGAACCTCTCCTCTCTGAGCCTCAGTTTTCTCATTTGTAAAATGGGGCAATGTTCTGCAGATTCGTGATCATAAATGAATACTGCCTGACGTGAAGAAGGTGATCCATAAACAAAACCTGCCATCAAATCACAGAATTTTTAGGGCTTAATCCCAGCCTTAGCTTTTTAATATGAAGAAACTGCAGACCAGAGACGGTCATCACAACTTCGCCAAAGTCACACAGACAGTTAGTCTGGAGCCAGAAAGAGAATCCAATTTTTTTTCTCAAAGCTGCTTCTAGAAGGTTCTGGGTAACATTTCAGAATGTGTGTGTGACCTGTCTGCAGCTCACACCTGACTTCTCAAAGTGTGGTCCCTGGACCAGCAGCACAGGCGTCGCCTGAGAACTTGTTAAAAATGAATCAGAATCTGCATTTTAACAGGATCCCAGCTGGTGCCCGAGCACACGGGGTTTGAGAAGTGCTGATTTATGGCATTTCATCAGCCTCGGATGACCTGAAAACCAGAGACCCTGCCAGTTCCAGTATGGCCCTGTGTCCCCTCTGATCTCACAGCTGGGGACTGCTCCTTGTGCACAGGGAAGCCAAGCTAGGACACCGCTTGTAGTGCCACAGCCTCTTGGGACACTCGGCCATTAGGGGGAGTCCTCCTCGTTATTATCTGCCCTTTGGTCCCTGCTGGGCAGCCTGGCCCGCTCAACTTCTTCTAGCTGCTTCTGACCCCCCCGTGACCCGTGCCTCTCCCATCTTCCACACCCCTGGCCCTGCCCTGTCCCTCAGCCTCAGCCCTTCAGCATGTGGCCTATCTCCCCACCTCACGTCTACATCCCTGCCTGAGAGGGTGCCATGGGAGTGGACGCCCCCTAACAGCCACCAAAGCCAGTGGCTGGGGGAGTCGGCACCCAGCACCCAGGCTCCTCCATGGATGACTCCTGGACGTGTGCCTGGAGGGGTGGGCTGTCAGCGGGTGGTGACTGTCTGACCTCGTCCCATCCCCTGCCTGACTTCCCCACTTCCCTGCTTGTAGGCCCTGCACCCCCAAAATGATTCTTTGCACTCAGCTCTTGTCTTGGTCTCTGCCCAGTCCTAAGACCCCCAGGAGAGGGGGCAAGAGCAGAGAAAGAATCATGGAGGGTCTCAAGCTGGGCAGATCCGTCTGAGGACTTGGAGTTGGTGGCCTCTGTGGCTGTCATGTGGTGGATAGGTGGGGAGGGAGCAGGCATGCAGAGGGTGAAGGCAGGGAGACCAGGGGGGTCAAGGCAGGGAGATGATGTGGGTGGCTTGGAAGGGTGCCGGGGCTGGAATTGGCAGGACCTGAGAAGTGTGGTGTGGGGGAAGGAAGGGGGGATGCCCCAGTCCACTCCTCATGGTTTATGCAGCCTCCCCATCCTCTCAGCCAGTTTCAGGCTGGGTTTTAGTCTCACATCCCCCAAGCCCTCCCTGACTGTCCCACCATGGCCACTTGCTCACATGGGTCAACAGAGCCCATCGCACTGGGTCCTGCCTGACCTCAGCACAGCCCAGGGGCTCTTACATCATTCTCCCAAGGAGGAGCACACGGTGGTTGCCTAGGTCCAGAGAGCCACCACAGTCCCTGAGCGTGAAGTCGGAGGCTCAGGGTCCTACTTGGGCCTTCCTGGGACAAGCCATCCGACTCTCTGACTCTGATGCCCTCACCCCCCACAACAGGGTGGTCCTTGCCCAGGGACTTGGACATGTGTGCCAGGGTGCCCGGAACAGCACCTGACCGATGTGGTCAACATGGGCATGGAACCGGGACCCAGAGGCTGGCTCCAGAGCAGAGGCTCCAGCAGAGTCTGCTTCAAGGGGGACAGGAGGAAGCTGTGGCTCCAAATCCTGTGCATGGACTTCCACATGCAAGCAATGAATCCAGACACAGACCTCACACCTTCTGCAAAAATTAACTCAGTGATTGTCGACAAAACTGTAAGACTCCCAAGGGATAACACAGAGGGAAATCTAAGTGACCTTGGGTTTGGCGATGGCTTTTGCTACACCACCAAAAGCACAATTTGTGAAAAAAATGTTGATAAGTTGTACTTCATTAAAATTAAAAACTTCTCTGCAGAAAGACACGGTTAAGAGAATAAATACAAAGAGCCCTTAGAACTCAGCAATAAGAAAACAAACAGCCCAACTGAAAAATGGGCCAAAGACATGAACAGACACCTCGCCCAGGAAGATGTGCTGATGTCAAATAAGCACCTGAAAAGGTGTTGCACATCAGACATCATCAAAGAACAGCAAATTAAAGCAACAGTGAGCCTCCAGTACACACCTGTAGCGTGGCCAAAACCCGGAGCGCGGACAGCAGCGAGGGCCGGCGGGGACGTGGGGCAGCAGGAGCCCTCGCTCGCTGCCGGCGGGACTGCAGAGGGCTGCTGCTGCTTTGGAAGACAGTTTGGTGGTTTCTTGCAATACTAAATGTAGTCTTACTACACAGTCCAGCAATCACGCTCCTTGGTGTTTACCCAAATGAGTTAAAAACTTATGTCCACACAAAAATCTGCACATGGATGTTTATAGCACCTTTATTTATAGTAGCCAAAAACTGGAAGCAACCAAATGTCCTTCAGTAGGAGAATGGATAAATACACTGTGGCCACATGGTGGAATATTATTCAGTGCTAAAAAAAAATAAAATAAATAGCTATCAGACCGTGAAGACACATGGCGAGATCTTAAATGCATGTTACTAAGTGAAGAGGCCAGTCTGAAAGGGCTGCACACCGTATCATCCCAACCATATGACGTTCTGGAGAGGGCAGAACTTTTCACTGTGGAGACAGTGAAAGGTCAGTGGTCACCAGGGGTCATGGGGGAAGAGGGGAGGACAGGTGATTTTTAGGAAAGTGATACTACTCTGCATGATATTACCAGGGTGGTACATTTGTCCAAACCCATAAAATGTACAGCACTAAGGGGAATCCACACGTAAACTGTGGACTTGAATTAATTATAACGTATGAATATTGGCTCATCAATGGTAACAAATGTGCCACACTAATGCAGGATGAGAATAACGGGGGAAACCGGGAGGTAGAGTGTATGGGAGGGAGCTCTCTGTACTTTCTGCTTAATCTTTCTGTAAACCTAAAACTGCTCTAAGAGTAAAGCCCATTAATTAATTTTTTGAAAAACAGCCCTTGTGACGGCTGCCCTGGAGATGCTGCCTGCAGAGGTGGGATGTGGGTGAGGTGCAGCCACACACATGCTGGAAGGCCAGCCCCTCTGCTCTGCTCAGGGCCAGGGAGAAAGATGGGGGAGTCCAGCCTGCCTGGGGCCAGGGGCAGGGGTGACACGAGGCCTGTGGCCCACAGCAGGAGACAGGGGTGACAGAGAAGGGAGACAGGCACAAAGAAGGTGAAGTTATGAGGCCCCAGGGATACAGCAGGAAGGCTTCCTGGAGGAGGGGGCCCACAGCCAAAACTTGAAGGTGGGTCAAGAGGTTCCCTTCCTTTAGGCCAGTCCCAGGGACTCACCTTACTGTCACCTAAGGTCTAGCACACTTGTGCCTCCTCGCCATCCCTGGCCAGGCTCGGGACATGCCCTCCCATCCTGGATGCTCACCTTCTCCCCTTCGTGCACCCCCACCAGGGACTGTACTACACTGCAAATGGGGCACGAGGCCCCCTGCTCACAATGCTCCAGTGGCTCCACTTTCCCTCAGGAGAAAATCTAACACCTGGCCCAGCTTCTGGACCCTAGAAACCGGCCCCAGTCCCCTGCCTCTCCACCCAGGACCTAGCCAAGGAAGTGAGGGCTGGATGAAGAGATAGGACAGGCTAGGAACTACACAATCCCCAGGTGGCAGGTCCTGCAAGGAGCTTTCAGGAACACAGATCCCTCTCATCCCCAGCAAGGGTGCAAGGTGAGCAGGTGACCCTCCCATCCACAGAGGAAGGACCAAAGTTCAGGGAGGGGGTGTCCACACCAAGGGTCCCACCTGACCTAGTTCTTTCTGGAGGGAGGGCTGAAAGCCCAGAGCTCAGCACAAGTGTGAAAAGAGGGTTCTTGGCCAGGGGAGAGGACTCCCCGGGACCTGACTGAGGGACCTCAGGACACTTGTGTCCACAACATTTGCCCACCCTGGGTTGTGGTGAGGTGTGCCCCAGCTTTTCTCAGTCCTGGGGAGTGGGCAGGGGTGAGGAGGAGGGACAGGCATGGCTGCATCAGGCTGGGCTGTATTCAGGAAGGGAAGCATCCCCGGAGCACTTGGCCTTGACCTCTGCAGTGGCTGCAGCACTCAGCTAATCCATTATTGAGCACCTCTGCTGGCCACCAGGCAATTAGCGCCTGGGCCTCCATCCTGATGCCTAATTGCACTAATTGATAGGGCCGGCATGGTCCCCTTCACCCTTGCCCTCATTCAGGATGGCTTCACGCCTGGGAGCCCAGCCTCCAGCCGCTCTCTCTGGGGGCTTCCCTGCAGCATCTCTTCTGGAGGCCACAGCCTGGGGACCACTCACCAGCCCTCAGCTTTGGCCAGGATCTTACTCCAGTCGCCCCCCTCTTTCCCTCAGTCCCTAACACCAGGTCCTTCATTCACATGTCTGTAAGCAGTGGGCAGTACGTGGCTAAGAGCAAAGGTCAGGGTTTAAGCGTGCTATTGGGGAGGTGACTGCTTCTTTCCCAGCCTCAGGCCCAATTTGCAGGGTGGCTGGGATGATTACATTAGATGATAGTTATAAAGCACAGAGCTCCAGGTCTGACCCCAAGTGAGGGGCTCAGTAGATCTTCCCGGTGTCACATGATGAGGATGAAGAGGATGGGGGTGGTGACAATGGTGAGGACAGAGAGGATGATGATGGTGGTGATGATGGTGATGATGGTGATGATGGTGATGATGATGGCAATGATGATGGTGATGATGGTGATGGTGATGATGGTGATGATGGTGATGGTGATGATGGTGGTGATGGTGATGATGGTGATGATGGTGATGGTGATGGTGATGATGGTGATGATGGTGATGATGATGGTGATGATGGTGATGGTGATGATGGTGATGACGGTGATGGTGATGGTGATGATGGTGATGATGGTGATGGTGATGGTGATGATGGTGATGATGGTGATGATGGTGATGGTGAAGATGGTGATGGTGATGATGATGGTGATGATGGCGATGGCGATGATGATGGTGATGGCGATGATGATGGTGATGATGGTGATGATGGTGATGGCGATGATGATGGTGATGATGGTGATGGTTATGATGGTGATGGTGATGGTGATGATGATGATGATGATGGTGATGATGGTGATGATGGTGATGGTGATGGTGATGATGGTGATGGTTATGATGGTGATGGTGATGATGATGATGATGGTGATGATGGTGATGATGGTGATGGTGATGGTGATGATGATGGTGAGGATGGTGAGGATGATGGTGATGGTGATGATGATGATGATGATGATGATGGTGATGGTGATGGTGATGATGGTGATGATGGTGATGGTGATGATGGTGATGATGGTGATGATGATGGTGATGATGATGATGATGATGATGGTGATGATGATGGTGATGGTGATGATGGTGATGATGATGGTGATGATGGTGATGATGGTTATGATGGTGATGGTGATGATGGTGATGATGGTAATGATGATGGTGAGGATGGTGAGGATGGTGATGATGGTGAGGATGATAATGATGATGAGGATGATGCTGATGATGACAGGGAAGATGGTCTCTTTGATGAGGAAATTAGGGACATGAATGAGCAGCCGGGATGTACTGAGACCCAGCAACATCATTGTCTACCGAGAGCCCGGGGGCTACCTTCTGATGCCCCACCCCGGGAAGAGCACTCTCCCTCCCCTGAAGGCCCTGGTGCTTTGTCTGCAGTACTGTGTGTTGGTACAACTGCAAGCCCACCTGTCTCTCCCTCCTGTGTAGTATGGACTACAGTACAGAGCCCCCACAGTGCAGTGGTTAAGAGCCTGAGGTCTGGAACCAGTTGCTGGGTTCAACTCCTGCCTCTGTCACGTACTGGCCTCATGACCTTGAGCCTCTGACTCGATCTGTCTATCCCTCCATGTTCTCAACTATGCCTGGGGACTATAGTAGTCCCAACTTCATGGGTGGGTGTGAGGCTTAAACAGGTCAACACATACACTGCTGTGGCCTGTGGTAACTGCGATGGGTTACTGGTTATCCAAGACTTAAGACTCTCCCCAGAACATCATGAAAGTTTCAAGCTTTTTGCCTCAAAGAACTCCATCAAGAAGGCAAAAAAAAAATACAATGAATGGGAGAAAATATGTGCAACACATGTATCTGATATGTCTTTATACATATCCAGCATATATAAAGAACTCTGACAAGTCAACAATAAAAAGACAAATAACCCAACTAAAAAACAGTTAAATGATTCAAATAGACATTTCTCCAAAAAGGATATATAAATAACAGATAAATGCATGAAAAGATACTCAATATCATTAGTCATAAGGAAAGGCAAATCAAAACCACCATTAGATATTGCTTTATACTCACTAGGGATGGCTCTAATCAAAAAGACAGAGAACAACAAATATTGGCGAAGATATGGAGGAACTGGAACCCTCATACATCGCTTAAAGTAAAATGGTGTGATTATTTTAGACAACAGTCTGGCAGTTTCTCAAAAACATAGTTATATGTGACCCATCAATTCAACTCCTAGGTATGTACCCAAGAGAACTGAAATCCTATGTCCACATAAAAACTTGTCCATGAATATACATACCAGCATTATAGCCAAAAAAATGGAAATAACTCAAATGTCATCAATTGATGAATGCACAAAGATATATATATAGCAATAGAATATTATTTGGCCATAGAAAAGAATGAAGTACTGATACACACCTTGAAAACATCATGCTAAGTGATTGAAACCCAATACAAAAGGCCACATACTGTATGATTTCACTTACATGAGCGTCTAGAATAAACTAATCCATAGCAACGGTAGATGAGCGGTTGCCAGGGGTGGGGGGAGGCAGGGGTGGAGAGACAGCAACTGCTAACGGCAGGGGGTTTCTCTCTGGGGTAGTGAAAATATTCTAAGATTAGATAGTGGTGATGGTTGTGCAATTCTGTGAACATACTAAACACCACTAAACTGTACATTTTAAAACAGTGAATTTTATATGTGAATTTTATGATATGCGAGTTATATCTCAATAAAGCTGTTATTAAGAAAGAACTCCCCCAATGAATGTTGGTGGATCAATGGAAGAACTTTTTCCCCGCCTGGGAAAGGAAGAGGTTGCACGTGATTCTGCGCTGCTAAAGGGTCTCTCTAGCCTTGACCCCAGGGCTGGCTGGCTCTGCAGAGCCTGTCCTTGCCCCCGTACTGGGCTGGACATTCGTCACCCGCAGTGTTTTCCTTCACGGTTCTAATGCCAGGTAGAGAGGGGCACAGTCATCGGGGAGGGCAGTGAGAGGATCGTCCTTCTGCAGCCAAGGCCCCCGACCCCACCGTGCCCCCCCGAATCTAAACGTAACATCCTCTGAGCAGCAGCCAATCCTGCTTAGCACCACTTAGCAAAAGAAAGAGTCCAGAAA
Organism: Cynocephalus volans; assembly: GCF_027409185.1. NCBI lineage: Eukaryota > Metazoa > Chordata > Mammalia > Dermoptera > Cynocephalidae > Cynocephalus > Cynocephalus volans. Next base: position 3,507,294 of record NC_084468.1, on the reverse strand, counting down.
GTTCTATCTATAATTTATCTCCCTCCTTCTCCCCAGCGCCCACATCACCCCTTCTGCCTCCCTGCAGCAGGGCCCACGTGTCACAACTGAATGGCCTGCCCCTTCCTCTCCCCTCCTTAATTCTGTGCCTTTCCCAGCACCCTCTGCCCACTCCCATCCTGATCAGGACCCTCCCTCACTGCCCCCACAGCCCTGTGTCTTGCTGGTCAGAGCCTCCCTCAGAGCCCCTATTCCAATGCTGACCAGAGCAGGGGTCATTCTACGTCCTGTCTACCTCCCCAGTGTGAGCTCCTTGAGGGCACACAGAGCATTTTACTCTCTCTGGATCTGCAGAGTCCAGCTCGGGGCCTGGTGCTCAGTCTATGCTCAGCTTGGGGATGGATGAATGGCTGAGTCAGCCTGTACTGTTGCGCAGGGTGTGCACTGCTCAAAAGTGCCTGACTGAGGTGGTGGGTGGAGGCTAAGCCAGAGGACAAGTCTTTTCCTAATTCCCACAGTGGTGGCATATAAGCTAGCTGTCACCCTGGAGGAAGGGAGGCATAAGGAGAGAGGGAAGGAGAGAGGGGAATGTGAACTATTTTAAATGCTCAGAGTTAGTGTTCACAAACATTTTGAAATGTGCCCACTGGTGTAAATTCCCCATTTGAAAGAGAGTGGGTGTGCATTAACCATAATAAGCTAAATTACACAATAGTAAACAAAATCTCAGGTGGTTCACACATGAAGGTTTATTTCTTGCTCCGCATGGTCACTCAGGGACCCGGGCTGATGCAGGTTCCAACATACTGTGGTCCCTGTGGCCTCTGCAGCAGCCAGCACAAGGAAAGGAGACTGGAGATCATCCAGAGGGTGTCTCGGTCACTTCTGTTGACTTTGTATTGGCCAGCAGTGCACCAGCTGAGGTGCAATCTTCTGTGTGCCTGTTGGGGAGGAAAACCAGTTACCAGAGACACTAGCCATGTTTACACAGGGGTCTGCTGCCCCTGGATGCTCCACTGCCCTGCCACAGTGGCTCAAAACCCAACCCTGGCCCACAGAAGTGGTTCTCAAATGACAAGAGCCTAGGAGTCCCCTGGGAGCTTGTCAACTCGTGTGTTCTTACCCCTGGAAACTGAGGCAGTAGGACCAGGCTGGGAAGTCCAGGTTTAACAGGCTCACCCAGGTTTCCAGTGCAGGTGGCCCTAGGAGCTTGCCCGAGTAGCACTGATCTGCAGGAGAGTGTCAGCTGCAGTGCCACGTGTCCTGAGCAGACCTCCTTCCTCTTCCCATACCCCACACCCCACGCTCCACACCCTCACCCCTTGCCCCGCGCCCCAAACCATGCACAGAGCTCCCTCGGCCTGTGACTCCCCTTTCGTGTGCACAGAATCTTCTCCTCACTCCTTACCCTATTTTTTGTAGGTCCCTCCTTCAGGCTCAGTTCAGATGTCTCCTCCTACAGGAGGTTTCCCTGGTCTTCCAATTGAAAATAACCAACCCTCCCTCTGCCTTGAGCTCCAGCATATTGTTTTAGTTCCTCTCTTCAGCTCATGTTTTCATCTGTGGTCACTGCCAGGCACCTCCTGGGGGCAGGGTGCCAGCTAGGAGTCCTCTGTGTGCAAAAGTGACACAGGGACACAGGGATGAGTATGACTGAGTTTCTATCTCAGAGTGCCAGCCCAGGGCTGTCGATCTGCTAGCAAAGTGGGAGCTCCCTGCCTGATTTGCATCACCACATTGAAGGCTCTGAGAAGCTCTGCAATTTAAAAAAAAGTCATTGAGCTTTGTTTTATCCAGTGACTCCCAAGAGTACCTAACCGCAGAGTGCTTGACTTGAAAATCACCTGTTCATACCATGAGGAATAAGACCTTCCTGGGCACACGGTTTGGGAAATGCCGTTGGATGCAATGGGATGCCACGTCTGTGAACAGCTGCTTCTCGGGATGCCACCGGTGGACTAAAACCACCAAGCCCTGCTCCTCAGGGGTGCTCGGCCCTGTATGACTCCTGTACTAAGAGCCAGGACAGGACCAAAGGAGCATCAGCTGCAGACTCGAGACAGACAGCACATCGTCCCTTCTGTCCTCACACAGCACTGCTGGACAGAGATGAGGGCTCCCAGGTTACAGATGTGGAAAAAGGCTCCCAAGCAGCTGGCAGCACCCAGATTTGGACCCAGAAGTGGTCTTTCCAGGATATGGTGCCTACCCTGCCTATACCCACTCCCTCGTTACATCTTGTATACAGTTGGTGCTCTATAATTGCTTTCTGAACACAAGAATAAAACAGGATTCAGAAACAAGAGGCAAGGGGATGGGAAAGGGCTCAGAGAGGGTGGGGCAGTTCCAGGGAGGACCCGAGCTGAGACAGCAGGGGACTTAAGTCTGTCCTGGGAACAGGGAGCCTTGTAATCCTGGCTTTATGGTCACTGGCACGCAACCTGCCACCTCCTAGAGCTGTGAGGTGCCAGCGCAGCCGCGAGCCGCAGGTGACTTCTGAGCACAGCAAACGTGACTGATGCCATGACAAAGGAACTGGATTTTGAGTCTGTATTTGGAATGACTTGGGTAGGAGAATCTGCTTTTTCAACTGTAAATTTTATGATATCTACATTCAGCTCAAGTATTTCCAATGAAAGTTTGGCATCCAAATGGAGACATGCAGTCAGTGTAAAATACTAGCCCTATTTCAAAGATTCAGTTCAGAAAACGTAAAATGTCACAGTATCTTTATACTGATTATATGTTGAAGTGATGATAATTTTCAACATATTTAATTATGGTGCCATTATTTAATTATTGGCACCTGTTTCTTTTTACGTCTTTAATGCAGCTACCAGAAAATTTAAATCACTTGTGTGGCTTGCATTATATTTTCTATTCGACGATGTTGCCTTAAAGCCTACAATATTTTGATAATATGGAAATAAAGAGTTTGTAGAAATTTTATGACAGTTTCGACACATTTGGGTGGAACACTTGGAGTGCCCTAATGTGATGCCTTTGTTTTACAAATGGGAAATCTAGGCCCAGAGAGGGCAAATAAGTTGCCTGGGGTCACACAGCACGTTGTGCATACAGCTGGGCCCAGAACTTGGCACCTGCTCCAGGCAGGCTTGGAGGTGCCAACTGCTCTAGTCACAGAGCAGGCTCCCGACCCCACTGTATTTCACATCTTTCCTGTGGGGACACAGGTCTGCAGGCCACAAGAACCAAACAAGATACCAGCAAGCCTGACATCTGACCATGGTCAGAAGATTACCCCAGGGCCATTGATGACGCAAGAAGGGGACATCATAAGGACTTTCCCCATTGAAAAAAAAAGCCTGCTGCCCAAGAGATGGACCTGGAGTCCTGGACATTTGGCCATCTGGGCCAAATGGGCCTAAAACCCCACCTGCTTGGTGAGCAGCAGGAGAGTTCTGACTACAAACAGAAAAATGCTCCCCTCTGTTAAAGGGCAGGGCTGTATCAAGTAGGGGGTCTCCTGCCACTCACACTACAGCAGGAGAAATTCCTTTTCTCTAGACAGAGTACAGCCTACTGCTTGGGGGTGGAGGCACACCAGAGGGGGCTCCCCTCCTCCCCCAGCTGCCACCCCACCTTGTGCACATCTTCTCTCGGAGCCTCAGTTTCCCACCTGTGAAATGGGGATAAGAATTGCCATGATGAAGCCTTCTCAGGGGGTTGTAGAATTGACACGCAGGGGACACAATGATGGCAACTGTCACGGGCTGAGTCATGTCCCCCAAAACTCCTATGCTAAGGTCCTAAGTGACCACATTTGGAAAGAAAGTCTTTACAGAAGTAGTCAAGTAAAAATGCAGTCCTACTGGGTTGGGGTGGGCCCTGCTCTAACAGGACTGGTGTCCTCATTAAAAGGGGAAGGCTGAACACAGACACACATGGACAGGGGACAACATGAGGACACAAGGAGAAGTCGGACATATGACCGGAGAGTTGTGGCCACAGCCAGGCATTGCTGCAACCACCACAAGCCAGGAGAGGCAAGGAAGCATCCTCCTTTAGAGCCTCTAGAGAGATCACGGCTCTGCCTGCCCCCGTTCAAAAGCAAACCAATCAAAAGTCAAATGTTGGTGAAAATGGAAGTCAGCTCTTATTGAGGAACACTGGTGACCTGAGGAGAGATGTTGGGCTCACCCATCTCTCTGGTAAACCTGGAGGACAATGGCCAGACTAAAGGATCTCAGAGACTTAAGTTCACTGAGGGGTTTCTGAAGAGGGGGCTGAGGAAATGGACCGTGGGGATGAAGAGCAGGAGGGAGGGCATGTGAGCCGCGGGGGCTCGTGCAAGGAGCCAGGTGCGAGGTCTCGCCAAGGCTCTGTCTGGGCCGGCCCGTGGCTCACTTGGGAGAGCGTGGTGCTGACAACACCAAGTTAAGGGTTAAGATCCCCTTACCGGTCATCTTTAAAAACAAACAAACAAACAAAGGCTCCGTCTGGTTCTGCTGCGTCCCAGCTGTTATCTCAGGGTCCTGCTGGAGGGTGGAGTCAGCACAGCTCTACTGATGTCCTCCTTGGTTTCCCAGGGTCTGGATAGTATGTGTCTCCTGGCAAGTCTGCAGCTCCAGACTGGCTGGAAAACAACTTTGCGTTTGTGTAAATAATGTCATCTTGCCCCATAATCAAGTTCAAAATATCAAATAACCAAGGGAAAAGAGGGAACTCAGAGAAACGCATGCCAAAAAAACAACTGTGTCCTTTCAAAATCTTTTAGAGCCCATGTGGTTTTAGGTCCCAGCATGGATTCAGTCCCCCTCACTCCAACATGCCGACACTCTGATCTCAGACTTCTGGCCTCCAGAATTGTGAGAACAAATTTTGGTTGTTTTAAGCACCCCGGTTTGTGGCACTTTGTTACAGCAGTCTCAGGAGGCAAACTGAGCAGCTCGTACAGGGGTCTACCCGGAGCCCCACTGTGTGGGCTTCAACTCCCGCCAGGCCCATGTCCACCCCCCACCTGTTGGTGGCTTTCTCCAGCTCCCCACCCCCAAGCCCCTGCACCTGCTGAGTGGGACAGGAGGAAATGGGGGTCACTTTAAAGGGGGCTCTGGGCATGAGCATCCTCTTTTCTGGAGGCTGTGCCAGGCGTGCAATTTGTCACTTAACTCTGCCCTCAGCTCAGAGTAGTGAGAAGAGGGTCCTCAGGTCCTCAACCTTTACTTCCTGCCCCATGGGCCCAATGGGAGGGACGTAGGTGGGGGGGTTGATAAACGGAGTGGCCTGTGGGTGTGTGCCAACCCCTGGTGGGTCCTGGTCTCTCTGGGCTCCTTGGCCCATGGACTCACAGCCTCCCCCACCCCCACCCATGTTCCCAGGATGACACCTGGAAGAGACCCCCACACGACAGGCCTGGCACCCAATGGGCACGTGGCGAGAGTTGGCTGAATGACTCGTGAACAAGTATAGACAGTGTTGGCTGGATAAGGGGCTGGAAGGACGGCCCACCCATTTTGCAGAAGGAACACGGCTACTCAGAGCACCTGCTGCTGCTGCTGCTGCTGGGAGGCAGGTGGGGTTCAAGGGGAGCCCAAGCTCAGCCAAGCACTCGGCTCCAAGGCCTCATGCCTCAGCCCACCAGACAGCCTGCTCATGCCTGCCTGTGGGGCCTCTGCAGGACTCGCAGGGTCCGAGGCACCCCTCGGGCATGGTCAGCTCTGCCCTTCACACCCTCCTGCGAGGTGGGTGGTCTCTGGGGGAGTTCTCACCTCCTGACCTGAGTCTTCTCGATCACCACTGCTCCAGTCTCCACTGGCCCTCCCCAAGGCCGGAGGGCTGAAAACCCAGCACTGCCCCTCCCCTGACCGCGGCCAATAAGTCCAAACTCCTGGCCAGGGGTCAAGGCCGAGCTTTCCTCAGCCTGGCCACCGCCACCCTCCCCAGCCAATGCCCTGGACTCCAGGACTCGGCCCACACCGCCTGCAGCACAACTCACCCACATTCCCTCAGTGGTGCCCTTCCCACCTGTGCACTCTGCCCGAACCAGTCCGAGTCTCCAATATTCTCCCAGCTACCTGCCACCCTCCCGATCTGGGTTATTCCCATCCAACCTTTAAGACCCAGTGTTGGTGCCAACCCTGCCCCACCCAGTGCTTAGCTGCACTCACCAGCCACAGGTGCTGTCTCTCCCGCTAGGCCAAAGGCTCCCTAGAGGTGGGGACTGCGGGACCATGCTCCACCTGCAGCCCTGCTCCCAGGACAGTGCCCATATGTGGTGGGTGCCCCAGAAAGTGCACTGCAGGTCCAGGCTCAGCTACCTTCTCAGCAGGACTGGGCTCCCCCGGGGCAGGGACCCTCGAATCCATCTCTGGGTCCCTGTGGTCATCTCAGGGCCGGCAGACGGCAGGCGCTCTCAGGCCTCTGGAATCTGAATCACATTCTTATTTGCTAATGCAGACCCTGAAGCTTGCTGGCTGCCCGCGGAGCCATCATGCCTGAGCAGGGAAACCAGACCCAGGTGTGTCTGACCCAAGCCTGTGCACCCCTCTTTGGTGTGGGACCCTTACAACACGAGAACGACAGGGCAGAATCTGAGGAAGGTTTGGGTCTTGATGGCAGAACAAGAGCTGTGAATGGTGAGCTCCCATCCCCACCCCACCCCCAGGCTCCCTTTCCCACAGCCTGTACTCAGGGACAGCCCAGAGTCACCTCCCCAGGAACATGGAGCTCCAGCAGTGGATGCCTTCAGATGGAATTCTATACCTTCTGGCGTATCTGTGGCCCGGCTGGTTCTGGTTCCTGGGAATCAGCATGGAGGCCACGCTCTCTAGACCAGTCTGCAGAGGTGGCATCAGGACACACACTGCCTACACAGCAGAGGCACAGCTACCCCACCCCGGAGCCAGCTTGGGCGCGCCCGAGGCCCTCAGCAGGACACAGAGGCAGGCACCCTTGACTGCTTCCCGTCCACACTCCGGCCCCCGTGGGGGTGAAGACCCTCCCAGGAGGCTTCAATGTTGTTAAACCCGGGTGCACCCGTGAGCTCTGCTGCAGTCTAGGGACCCTCTCTGGAACACAAGCACTCACACACTGGTTTGGTACAAGACCTGCTGAAGCCCATTCATGGATCACCAAAGGCTTCATGGACCAGGACCCTCTGGCAGGGAAAGAAGAAGTCTAGGACTCGGTGTCATCTCCTCCACTAACCTGCTGTGTGTCCTTGTGTGAGTCTCTGGGCTTCTCTGGGCCTCGACTTCTCCACCGTAAAACAAGGAGACTTACTCCGCCCCTAGGTCCAGAGAGCTGTTCTGCGTGTTTCTCAGCGGGTGGGTGCCACTGACACTCTGGGCGGACAATTCCTCAGGCTGGCACCGGCTCCAGCCCTGGCACGTGTGCACAGGCACGCACACTCCGCTCATTCCCCAAGGCCAGGTGGTGGGTTTGATCACAAGCTGGGGGTGGAGACGGGAGGCCCTTGAACCCATGCCCTGTCTCAAGGAGGCACCAACAGGGAAGCTGTTTCTCTGAATTCATTGGAGACAGACCGGGTCTTACAAAGCTGGTTCTCAGGCGGGGAGCCCCTCCCCCCCCCAGGCACCAAGAGGTGGTTACTTGCTTGCACGCAGGCGGGGGAAGCTCTCTCTGGGGTCTCCACCTCTCCTGACTTCTTCTCCAAGCCCAGCACCCTGGCTTTGAAGGGCTGTGGGCCAGCAGAGCCTAATGAGTATTGACCCTGTGTACAACGGGCAATCACTCACGTTATTTTGGGTAACAGGCATTGGGTTAAGCCAATTGAGTGGCAATTTGTCATCAAAATGACAGATGGGCTCACCCAGAAAGGCAGATGTCCAGAAAATGCAGCTTCAGGGAAGGGGTTCAACCAGCCGGAACCACCTGAGACCCCTGTTTGCTCCCTCGCACCTTGTCATGGAGCAGCTGTAATGTTGGCCACCACTTCTTGAGCACCTACTGCACCCCACGTGGTGAAGACTGCTTGCAGGCATCATCTCCTGTGACCCTCCCAACCCCCACTGCAGCAAGATCTAGGAGTCTTGGTTGACAGATGAGGAAGTGGCAGCTCAGAGAGGTCAAGAGCCTTCCCCAAAGCCACACAGCCAGAGAGCCAGGTGTCAGGACTCCCTCCAAGTCTGTCTGATGCCAGTCCCCAGGCTCCCTGCCCTGCATCATCCTGCCTCACGGGAAGCTACATTTGCCAGGCCTGAGTTAAGGGGACTGGACATGCCCACCCCCCACTGGCTGAGTGTAGCGGAGCTGCTGGCTGGCCCTGAGACAGGCAGTGAGCAGCGGGGGCCAGTAAAGAAGTGCAGGAGATCGGCTCCAACTGAACATCTTTTAAAAGTCCTGGTTTGTAGCTGGTCTGTGGCCATAGCTCACAGCCTTCTCTTTTGAGGATTTTCCCCTCTCTGCAGAGCCTCCAAGTTGCCTCCCAATGTCCACTTCCCCCTCTGCATTAGTGATAAAACTCCCCGAAGATAGGGATAGCCAAAGAGATGAAAGAAGTCAGTGAAAGGAGCCTCTGGGCCATCTCTAAATGCTGGGAGAAGGCGCAGCTGTGCCTCCTGCCCTTTCCCTTATTAATGACTCGAACAGGAATGTGAGGGCTGGTGCTTCAGCAGCTATGTTGTGACCTGGAGGATGAGGCCCATCTACTAGGGATGGCAGAAAAGTAAGGCAGAAGGAGTCCCTGGGTCCCTGCCCACACCAGCCCTGGGCTGCCTACCTCTGGACTTGTTTAGCACTGCGTGGCCAGTGCTCTGTCAGCAGCCAAACACAGATCCTATCTGGTCCAACTTGGAAAGGCCTCCTGAATTGGTTAGAATATTGACTCTCTTTCTTATATAGAAACCAAGTCACAGTGCCCTGCACAAGAAGAACATTTTATTTGTCTCTCATGTAATGATCCAGAGGGTAGGCAGCTCTGCTCCGGGCCATTAGGGGTTCTGTTCCTTCTGCAAGAGGCTCTGTTTTGCTCTAAGTATCTTGACCTCATCTGACTGTTACAACCTGTTCCAGGCAGCCAGGAAGGATGGGGAAAAGGCATGGAGGGTCACCCACTTCCTGTTGAGAGAAAGATCTGAGAGTTGCACATGGCACTTCTCACACCCACTGGTCAGAACCTCATCCAGTGACCAGGCTGAACTGCAAGGGAGGCTGGGAAATGTAGTCTCCAGCCGGATAGCCAGCTAAACGCAGAAAGGTCCAATTGCTAAAAGGCACACGGGGAGAGTGGGGCCGGTACCTGGGGAACCCTGAGTGGGATGTAGAGCCCGAGGCTCCCAGAGACAACTCAGACCAATCTACACATTTACTACAAGGCCAGAGAAAACATCAGTGCCGGGACAGTGCGGGACAGTGGAGAGAGAATGTTATGATTCATATGGTGGCCTAAATGCCTGCGATGGTCAATGTGATGCATCAACTTGGCTGGGCTATGGTGTCCAGCTGTTTGTTTAAATTATTAAATGTAATTTTTAGATGTGATTCACACTTACATCAGTAGCATTCGAGTAAAGTTGCTGACCCTCCATAATGTGGTGGGCCCCGTCCGATCAGCTGAACGCCTTCCGAGCAAAGATGGAGGCCCCTGAAGGAGATGGGATTCTCAAGACTGCAACACACAAACCTGCCTGGGTCCCCAGCCTGCTCCCTGTGGCCTTTGTACTCAACACTGCAAAACAGCTCTTGCCCCATTTTCCAGCCTGCCGAGCTGGCCTACACATTTGGGACTTGTCAGGCCCCACAAACAAGTAAGTCCACTTCTTAACATTGCTCAATCTATCTGCCTACCTACCTACCTACCTATCTATTTTATTCTATTGGTTCTCTTTCTTTGGAGAACCCTGATTCATAACTAAGAACAATATGAAGAAAAATGCTTTAAAACATGGAGTGTACAGTGACAATAATAATCCCAACATGATCCAGCAACCTTTAAACTATTTTCGTAGCCATAACCACAGTGAGGAACATGTGCTACATTTTGCATTGTAGAAATAGGGAAACGCATCGCAAGTACAGGAGTGTGGAAAGCGAGCTCAGTAAGCAACGCTGGCACCAACATGAGAACCGCCCCTTCTTTTCCCCTCATATCTTCATGATGCAAGAAACGCACGTGTGCCGTGTAACCAGGCACTGCTGTGGAATTAAGCCGCTGCCTCATTCATTCAACAACTACTGACCAAGCCCCCACCACAGGCAGCCCCTGCGCTGCTTGCTGGGGAGACAGAGCCTGATTCCTGCCCCCAAGGAGTTCACAGGGGAGTCAGACCAGAAATGGCAGTGGCCTCAGAGTATGTCCAGTGCTGCACTGATGGGTCCACCCAAGAGCTGTCAGGTGCAGGGAAAGGGTCATCTAGTGAAGCCCTGGGGGGGGCGCGGGTGCCAGGGAAGCCCAGCTGTATAGTGAACCACCTGGTGGATGGTCCTGGTGGAGATGTGTGCTTTACCTGGCACCCAGTAGGGCCTCACTCAGTGAGGATTTCTCTGTGAGGCTAGCAGAGGATTGATCCATCCTTCAGGGAGGCCGTGAGCCCCAGAATGTGGTCAAGGGCCACACTCCCACAGGACCCTCCCAAATTCGGAGCCCGTGCATGGCAAACGGCGCCTGCCTCTTGCAGGCGTGAGCTGCGAGCGGTGCGTGGCCCAGAAGTGCGCACTCAGGAGCCTCTGGGAATGCTGCCCACAGCAGGCCGGCTGGCTGAGGAGGTGCATGCAGCCCCTGCCCAAACACTCCCGTGTTGGGGGTGTGGGCAGTGGGGTCTGGAGAACGTGGGGAGGCAGGGAATGAGCAGCAGCTGGAGGTGGGGATCCCTGAAAGTGGGATCTGGGTGGAACTGGAAACAGGAGCGTCTTGTTAAAGCCCCCACCAGCTCTCCACCTCCCCCAACCTCCCCACCTGATGTGATGGGGTCCCTGGGGACCCTCCAGAGGAGACGGACCCTCTGGAAGGGAGTTTGGGGACAGACGAATGAGGGAACAGAAAACCAAGGGGGAAAAGGCCATTGGTGACTGCAAGGAGAGAAACTGGTATTAGAACAGAGTCTGCGGTCATAGTTCACACGCAGCTGTGGAGGGAACTCTGGGTCCCATCTTGGCACAGCACATCGAGTGCTTGTGAGCGGCACGTGAGAGTGGCCTGTGCGCGAGCTAACTTCCCACCTCCCAGGCAGGCCACGGGCAGGCGACAGAATCTCTTTTAAAAAGAAAACAAACCAAAAATCAGTGAAATCAAGAAACGGCAGCACAAACGTAGTATTTAGAAATGTGGAGGCGGACAGGAGCAGGAGCAGCAGGAGCCGGCAGGGCTGTCCGCCGTGGGCTGCGCTGGGCTGCGCTGGGCTGAGCTGGGCTGAGCTGGGCTGAGCTGGGCTGCGGAATCTCTCCTGGTGGTGGTTTTTATACTCTCTGGAGAAGTGGAGGACATTGCAAACTGCGCGCGTGTGTAACTGATAGACTCGAAGAAGGAGGAGAGGGGACGGGGGGACAGGGGGAATGGGGGGGACAGGGACAGGGAGGGGGGACAGGGACAGGGAGAGGGGGGACAGGAAGAGGGGAGGAGGGGACAGAGGGAGGGAGAGGAGGGGACAGGGAGAGGGGAGGAGGGGACAGGGGGAGGGAGAGGAGGGGACAGGGGGAGGGGAGGAGGGGACAGGGACAGGGAGAGGAGGGAACAGGGAGAGGGGAGGAGGGGACAGGGGGAGGGAGAGGGGGGACGGGACAGGGAGAGGGGAGGAGGAGACAGGGGGAGGGAGAGGAGGGGACAGGGACAGGGAGAGGAGGGGACAGGGAGAGGGGAGGAGGGGACAGGGACAGGGAGAGGAGGGGACAGGGGCAGGGAGAGGAGAGGAGGGGGCAGGGAGAGGGGAGGAGGGGACAGGGACAGGGAGAGGAGGGAACAGGGAGAGGGGAGGAGGGGACAGGGGGAGGGAGAGGAGGGGACAGGGGGAGGGGAGGAGGGGACAGGGACAGGGAGAGGAGGGGACAGGGAGAGGGGAGGAGGGGACAGGGACAGGGAGAGGAGGGAACAGGGAGAGGGGAGGAGGGGACAGGGACAGGGAGAGGAGGGGACAGGGAGAGGGGAGGAGGGGACGGGGGAGGGAGAGGAGGGGACAGGGGGAGGGAGAGGGGGGACGGGACAGGGAGAGGGGAGGAGGGGACAGGGACAGGGAGAGGAGGGGACAGGGGCAGGGAGAGGAGAGGAGGGGGCAGGGAGAGGGGAGGAGGGGACAGGGAGAGGGGAGGAGGGGAGGGGGTGCACCGGGTCTCTCAGTTTAAATCTTCGAGGCATCTATGTGGGAATCTTCCTTTCTCTAAGAGGGAGATTTCAGTGGTGGCTACACGGGTGTGTATATTCATAGAAACTCATGGAACTGCACTCAAGATTTGCGCTTTTCTCCGGAGGCAAATCCACCTCCGTGGTTTAAGGAGGCAGGCGGCCGTCCGCGTCCCTGGTTACACGTTCGAGTTTTGTGCGATGGCGACGTACGGCCTGTTCTAAAATCAAATAAATAATGGGGGGGGAGCGTTACTGAAAACTCTGGCCATCTCCGGATAGTGGGATTTGAGGAGCCATTTCTTTTTCTTGCCTATATTTTTCTAAATTTTCTACAACGAATAGCATTTCCTCGTGAAATCGGGGTCCCCACCCGGGACCCCGCGCCCCCACCCGGCCCCCGCGCGTCCCAACCCCGGCCCCCGCGTCCCCACCCCGGTCCCCGCGTCCCCACCCCGGCCCCCGCGTCCCCACCCCGGCCCCCGCGTCCCCACCCCAGCCCCCGCGTCCCCACCCCGGCCTCCGGGTCCCCACCCCAGTCCCCGCGCCCCCACCCGGGACCCCGCGCCCCCACCCGGGACCCCGCGCCCCCACCCGGTCCCCGCGCCCCCACCCGGTCTCCGCGTCCCCACCCGGGACCCCCGCGCCTCCACCCCGGCCCCCGCATCCCCACCCGGGACCCCGCGCCCCCACCCCGGCCCCCGCATCCCCACCCGGGACCCCGCGCCCCCACCCCGGCCCCCGCGCCCGTAGCTCCCGAAGCCCCTTGCGAGGGCGCGCGGTCTCCCAGCTGCCGGGTCGTTCCGCGGTTCTGCCCGGCTCTGAGTCTGGAGCATCTGACTCGGGACGTCTCCGGTTGAATCCGGTCCAAGTTGTGCATTTGATACGCCAGGGGGCCCAAGTCCCCGAGGGTCCCAAACCGCCGAGCCCTGTCCCCGGCAGGCGGGGGACGCGAGCTCCTCCAGCGGCGTCTACACCGGCAGTGCCAGGACCAACGTCTCCACGGGCCAGAGGATCCTGACAGCGCAGGGCCGGGCTCCGGGCGCGCGGCGAGGGGCTGCTGTGGCCCCGGAGGAGGGGCGAGGCCAGGGGGAGGCTTTTAACCAAAAAGAAGTTGAATCATCAGCTAAACCATTGGGGCTGATGCGACGCGCGGAACGGCGCGGGGTCAATGCCGGCTCGGGCCGGCGCGGGGCAGGGGCAGGGGCGGCTCCGCTCGCCCCCGTCGCCAGGCGCTGCTCCCGCCCATTTGGGGAAATGGATTTTCGCGATTTAAGAAGCAAAGTCAACCCGCAGCGGGCGAGACCCGGATGTGCTGACGCCGCGGGTGCGCGCAGAGCCGGAGCCCCGAGCGCCGCTCCGGGAAGGGCGAGCGGTGGCCGCGGGAGGGGGCGAAGCGAGGCAGAACAGACCGGGGCGAGGGGCAAAGAGCGGCGCTCGGTGAACTTTCGCAGGAGGAGACGGCCCCGTGCGGCTGGGGCTGCGCTCCTGCGCCGGGGGCAGCGGGACCCCGGGCACTCCCCGGGCCCCGAGTCCCAGGCGCCGATTCCTGGCCCCGTGAGCCCGGGTGGAGGCTGAGGTCTTTGCGGGATGGGGGACCCCGCCTCTACCCTGGGCGGCTGCCGGGTGCCGGGCGGGGAGCGCACCCCGAGCTCGACCTGGGGGTGGAAGCCTCCCTCCCGGCGGCGGAGAGGCTGGCACTGTGGCGCGCGCGCACACACGCACACGCGCACACACACGCACACGCGCGCACACACGCACACGCGCACACACGCGCACACGCTTCCCTGGTCGCGTTAAGGTCCCTGAGCTCCAGACGACGAATAGCTAAGGTCCTGGGCTCGGGTCCTGGGCGCATCCCTCCGCTGAACCGTGTGGGAGAGTCCGGAGGAGACTCGCTGGGAGCGGGCCCCGGGAAGCTGGGACAGGCGACCAGAGAGGGCGCCCGGGGAGCGTGAGCTTCTTCAAAGACCCCGTTTGCACTGGGGCCTCCCCAGTCCCGCCTCTTTGCCACTCAAGGGGACAATGGCTCCTCCAGTTCCTGCCTACCGCGGCGGTGGCGAGACGTGCCCTCCTGTACTGGACTCGACCCCTGCTTGGTTCAGGAGCAGAGGGGACAGGAGGGAGGTGGCCGTGGCTTCCTCTTCTAAGTAGACATTTCTGCCTCTCTTGGGGCCACATGAGGTTTATCTGTAAAATGGGTGCCAGAGGCGAAATTAGGGCTGGCCAAGGTCCCTTTCAGAGGGCTGGGGATTTGCCTGGAAAGTGGCATCACTCAGAGGCTGGCAGCCCCCATCCCCACACCTCTTGACAGGGCCACCTCTAAGGTATGAGGAGCCTCCAGAAAACATATTCAGGGGCTCCTGTCCATGTAAACGACTTCAGTCACCCCGGTCGGCACATCTGCATCATTCTGTGGGCACAGTCTCTCCCATCCCGCAGCGGCACAGGCTGCCCTTCCGGAACCGGGCGCGCGCCGGTCCGCCGGCTTGGGCCTTTCACCGCAAACCCCGCTAAGCCACGGTGGGGCCCTTAGAAAGTTCCAGAAAACGCACTCCGTGGTGTGGGGCCCTCAAGGTGCACACGGCCTCTGAGGTCTTTGCGGGATGGGGTTCTCCTGTCCCTCCCCCGTGTGGAGAACGCAAGCAGGAAATGGGCGTCGGGCTGGAAGAGGGACAGGAGGCTCCCGGAAGAGAGAGGGCGCGACCGAGGATCCAGACCGCGCGAGCTGACACCGCCCCTCACCCAGGGTTGTCCTCCCCCAGCCAGGGCGGAGTCCGGGGCACTGGGCTCTCCCCGCTGGCCTGCCTTGTCACTTTCTCAGGGGGAAGAGAACGCGACACAGCCTCTGTCTTCCCCATGGGAGCGGTCTGTCATCTGGAGTCCCGAATCCTCATCCACAAAACGGGGCCATCACCCCCTCCGTTATTTGGGGATACACAGAGACCATGCAGGTGGAGCGTGCTCGATCAGGCCCCAGCCCAAAGACAGCGCCGCCTGTGAGGCTTACGCGCGCCGGAGCGGAGGAGCCGGGCCGCGCGGCCCGAGGCTCCGGGCCAGGGTCTGTGTCCACCTGCGGTTACCGAATTCCTGCAGCCAGCCATGTGGTTGGGAGTGGGGGGCACAGGCGTGTGGATGAGGCAAAAGGCAGAGGATTTGCGTGCTGGCGAGGATGGGAACCCGGGCCCTGGCGGGGCAGCGGGCGCTGCAGAGCTTGCCCGCGGCGTTCGGGATGAAGTTGTATTCGCGGAGAGCGTGGCCGGAGGGAACGGGTGCCTGGGCACCCCCGGTACGCGCAACGTGGCTCCCCAGGACCCCCAGTGAGAGCATGACTGTGTGCGCTAATGGGGGTGGGGGCGGCGACCCGACCCTCTCTGCGCCCCCGACCTAGACCGCTGGGTGGACGGGCAGCAGGGGGTCCCGGGCACAGGCTGAGCCTCTGGGGTCTTGTTCGCTGAGCATCCCGGGGCGCCCCAAGTCGTGGTGGGTACGGAAGGCTGTGTACACAGCAGCGAGCCTTGAGCCCGCGCTCCTGCCACTACATCCTGCCACCCTCACCACTGCTACCTACCCACTTCACAGGTGGACAAGCCGAGCTCAGAGAGGTGAAATGACCTTCCCAAAGCCACACAGTCTGCCAGCCAAGGCAGCGCACGGTCCATGGGGCTTCCCAAGGCAAGCGTGGAAAGGGCACGGCCCAAGCCGAGAGGGCCGGCGGCAGAGAGCGGGCCGAGAGGAGAGGCGGCCTGCTGCGCCGCCACCTGCGCGCCACCTGCGCGCCACGAGCCACACTCCTCTCCAGCCCTCGGGTGAATCCCGCCTGCCCCGGAAGCCTTCCGGGACCCCGGCGCGTCTCTTCTCCCGGCCCCGGCTCCAGAACGCATCCGCCACGCAGAGCCCGAGGGGGAAGGGGACGCGCAGGGGAGGAGGGAGCGGGAAGGGGCGAGAGGTGAGAACCGAGGGGCGGGGCCCGAGGGCCTGGCCAGACTCTGCGACGCCGGAGAGACGCCAGGTGAGCCTGGCGGGGCCGGGGAGGGGGCCCGGGCTCCGGCGGGCAGGGCGGGGGCGGGGCCGGAAGGGCTGCGGGGGGGAGGGGCACCCCGGAGGGCCGCGAGCCGGGAAGGTCCCCGGCGGCCTTGGCCTTGCGCGCCGACGCCGGGCGGCGGGAGAGAGGGGGACGGAGGGGTCCGCTCCGCGTACGCGGGGTCCCGGGCACCGCGGGGCTGGCGCCACTGCCAGCGCTTCGCTCCTCCAAGCTCGAGCAGCCCCCGGGGCCTGGGCCTCGTTACCTTTGTCTCCCTTCCGGGAAACGCAGGCCTGGAGCGGGGGCGCGCCTGGCACGAGCGCCCCGGCGGGGCAGGCGCGGGACCCGGGTGAGACTCCCCCAGCCCGAGCCGGGGATCGGAGCGCTGCGGCGCCCCGGAGTGCGCGCTTCCAGCGGCCTACGCCCAGGAGCGTCTCCGCGGAGAGAGAAAGGGGCCCCGGCCTCCCCGACCCCGACTCCGGCCGGTCCGAAGGGGGGACGAATCATGTCCCGGTCAGGGGCAAATGGGACGAAGGGGGACCGCGGGCGGAGTCCCCGAGCGCGCAGGGGAGGGAAGAGAGCAGAGTCGAGAGGCGGAGAGGAGAGAGGCGGAGACCGCGAAAGCAGAGACCTGCCTGGGCGCGGAGGGGGCCGCGAGGCCCGGCCGGAGGAGCCCGGGGCAGGCCGGGGTGGTGCGGATCAGCGGCCCCGGCCAGGCGCTCCGGGCCCGGCAGCCCTCACTCCAGGGGCTCTGCGCGCACCGCGCCGGCCTCTCTCGGGGCCTCCCAGCCCATTGCCGGGCGGGTCGGTCTTCCAGGTCGGAGCCTCTCCGTCCCCATCGCCCCTCCAGGGTCGCCCGCCCCAGTCCCGCTTCTGCTGCGCTCGGGCGCTGAGGACCCACGGTCGCGTCCAGGAAGCTCCGGGAAACCTGACACGACCCCGGGACAAGGAGGCCGCCGCCGGGCTGAAGCTCCCACGCCCCGCAGCGGGTCGGAGCCGGCTGCACGCCGCCCGGCAGCTGGAGGTCGTGGTCCGCGCTCGACTCCGGCCCCGGGGGCTGGGAGGCGGCGCCCGCGAGCCTCAGCCCTTATTCCTCCCTTCTCCGTCCGCCGCGCGGTCTCAGAAGCCTCCCAGGCCGAGGCGAGGCGCCGGCGCCGGCGGCATCCCGGGTGGGGGGACCCAGAGGGGCCCCGGGACCAGTGGGGAAGGGATGGAGGCCGGAAAAGCTGCCTGCAAAAGAGGAAGGTTCGAGACTGAAATAGTTCTACGGAGGCAAAAGGAATGGATTTTAGTGCGCACATTCCCGCCACGCAGGAGGAAAAAGGAAAAACAAAAACAAAACAAAAACACACGGGGTAAGCCCGACCAAGGTGAGAGACCCCGACTGGGCGAAAATAAACCTCTAACAAAAACAGCCCCGAGCAGAGAGAATCGGTCGCTGCAAGCACTTACCCCTGTGCTTCTCCGTGGTCACTTTTTACAACATTTTTAGTTATGGGGGTTTCCAAATCTAAAACAAAGTGGATAGAGGGAGCCTTGAAATGAACCCCCGTGTACCCACCCCCCACTCAGCAGTGATTAACTCCCAACCAATCTAGTTGCATCTATCCTACCTTTTATTTTTACTAATTAATTCGTTTGACTTTCTTGTTGCCATATTTTAAAGCAAACGCAGACCGCATCATATCGGTAAATACATAAATGCATTTTTAACTAAGAACTTAAAAAAAAAAAACAATATGGCTAGAAATTACAACTCCCAATAAATCCACAGCCTGGTCTAACATGCAGAAGCAGCTGGCTTTTGATAGTGGACATGCAGACCACTTATTTCTGTTTCAGCTTTACTGCAATGTCCAGATAATAATAAGCAAGATGACTTTCATAATAAAAAACAAAGAAAAACTGAGGCCAGCAGTTGCAGACGCTGGCGGCGGCGGGCGGTGAAGCGGTGGACCGCCTGGCTGCTCTCGGTTTTCTCTTGGCCTCTTTGTCCTGCGTGCCGGTTAGCGCTGGAGCACAGGGTTGCCCCACTGCAGTCCACCTGAGGGGTGTCTGCCTCTCCTTTTCCCTCCAGGGCAGCCAGTCGTTGGGCGATTCACCTTAGGGACCTGGTGGATGGAGGGATTCAGGGGAGATTCCTGGCTACTTAGTTTTGAGAAAGCTGAGCCTCCACTTCCCAGCTGGACCCCCCAACAGGCAGGCAGCTTTGTTGGGTGTCCACTCTGACCACCCACGGGGCAGTGTGGCCAAAGGGAATTATCCAGATGACTGGTACCAGCAGGAAGAGAGAGCCGTACACGATAGTATTGTAACTTTCAGGGAACACCGCTGCAGGGTCAAGCCTGGGCAATAGCCAGGGCCTGGGCCAGGCAGCTGACCTCCATAGGGCCGGGTGGAGGAGGGAGAAATAGGCAGCCTTCATGGCATTGCTGTGCCAGAATCCCTGCCCATCTCACAGCCTCAGTTTCCCCTTCCAGCCAATTGCCAGGTGGGATTTAAAAAACCAGGAAGGATGGACAGAAACACCAGCAGACAGGGAGAGAAAGAGAGAGAGCAGCCCTCCGGCCCCTCCCGCCTTGCTCCAGCACCCACTCCTTCAGCCTCAACCCAGCCCGGCTGCCTTCTGGATGTTCTCAGAGCCGACGCTCTGGGAAGCTTTCTCCCTGAGCAGCCAGACAGAGGGGGGACGGCCATGAACAGGAATCAGCAAGCATCGCCCCCCCAGCAGCGGAGGCCCTGGTGCTCAGAATTGCAGGGTGGTAGGGAATCTCCAGCTAGAAGGAGGGGGGCAATTCCTGGGGCACCCATCAGTCCTTCACTGTGGCTTTGGATGTGGCAGGAACGAGTGAGCCCTGGGTTCTGCCTGCTCTCCTGGCCCCGGGGCCTGGAGTAGTCAGGGATGGAGTGGGTAGGGCAGGGCCACCACCTAGGGGAAATGGGGCAGGCCCCAGTTTGCCATGGAGATTCCAGCAGCTTCGGTCCATGCCAAGTATGAGCTGGGCTGGGAATCTTTGCCAGATTGCCAACTCCACATTTGTCCTCCACCCAAGGATAGGGCCCTTAAACCTGGACAGGACATCCTCCAAGACTGTACACCACCTTAGTGACCCTTCCTGGTGCCCTGGGTATGGATCCCACCTTCAGAGGTCCCAGGTGCTCAGCTCTGGGAGGGGAGCCAATCACCATCCTCTCAGGCCAGCACTGGTGAGTATTCAGAGGACTGAGAGGCCAGAGCGGGTGGGTCACTCCAGCAGTGCCATAGCCACTGTGGGCCCTAGGAGCCTGGGAGGGATGTCTGTGTTGTGCTGACTACCCTGCTGGCCTCATTCAAATCAGAGAAGGCTGAGTATTTACAAGTTACAGACCCCAGTCCTCAACATAGGTGTGTGATGGGGAAACTGAGGCCTGAAGAAGAGAAGGGTCTTGCCCAAGGTCATTGGGGGAGTAGGACTGGAGCCAGGCAAAAGCCATGTATCCTTGGGTTCCAATCCTCTTGGACCCAACTGGACTCAGGGGCTTTGCCACCGGAAGCCCCCAGCAGCTCACGGCGGCTAGGATTGGGACTCACTTAAGGAGCCGGTGAGGCCGGTGGGTGGAACCCGCAAGGGGGGAGGGCGCATGTGGTGGAGACAGATCGAAGCCATTCATCTTCTGCCAGCAGCGGAGCCAACGCGTCCGAGGTGCGCCCGCGATCGATGCGCCGGAGCTCGGGGCTCAGAGGGCCAGGGGCACCCCAGCCGGTCGGCGCGCCCTCTAGGGCTAAGGGGACTGCATGTTAAGGGCTGCTTCTCTCTGGTTTGTGCCGCCCTTGGTGCGAACCCCAAGACACCAGAACCTCGTGGATAATTATGGGGAAGGGCCAGCTTCCCTGAGCCCAGTTGGCCTAACCCAGTTTTGCATCCGCTTTCTCTATCACGATGCTGGGCTCCCAGCGCGAGGAAACAGCGCTCCGCCCTTGCCCTTGCCTGCGCTGGGAAGCAGCCCTTCCTCCCCGCTCCGAGCCCTGGGCCGGGAGACCCAGAAGCCGCTCTCCTGCTCAGCTTTTAACTAATTCAGTTATAAGACACTGCGCTTCTTTCCGAATCCGCCCCACATTTGAGCCGCGTAGACCCTGCCTCTGCCTCTCTGTGACGCCGGCGGCCGGGCCAGTCCAGGCGACCGGGTTCGCCGCTTCCCGGGCTGGCGGGGCGGGGGTTCTAGACCCCTCACCCACGGGGCCCTCACCCTTCCCGCGTCCCTGTGGCCCCGCGCCAAGTGGCTCCCCCGGGGTCTTTCAGGCCGCCTTGCGGGCTCTGGTGCACCGCTAAGGAGACCCGCCTTGCACACCTCGGAGTCACCGCAGCGCTCAGAGGCGCCCTGCAGTCACCAAGCGACCTCGGGACAGCACAGCATCGGCCAGAAGAGTCAAATAAAACGGTTGTGTCGCAATGATAACACCTCGAGCCTGGGTTTTAATTATCCCGTTCCAAAGGGCTGAGGAGGACCTCCTCGCGGCCCGAGAGCCCCCACGACCTTGGTAGTCCTAAACAGCGCCAGCACAGACACGGGTGCTGTGGGAGGTGCCGGGCGGCCTGGCGCGTGGGGTGCGAGGGCGAGAGGCACCGATGGGCTTGGAGGCCCCGCGGTGCAGCCAC
This sequence comes from Cynocephalus volans, assembly GCF_027409185.1. Taxonomy (NCBI): domain Eukaryota; kingdom Metazoa; phylum Chordata; class Mammalia; order Dermoptera; family Cynocephalidae; genus Cynocephalus; species Cynocephalus volans. Next base: position 3,486,401 of record NC_084468.1, on the reverse strand, counting down.
CTGTGCCCAGGTCCTTTCGAGGACTGGCAGTGATGTGTGCTGAGGCCAGCACAAAAGCGACAGAAGCCCAGAGGACGAGGGTCCCAGGAGGAGCCTGAGCCAGGGGCACCCAGGCCTAGAGAAGGCACATTAGGGAGGGAAGCAGGAGAGAGGAAGACGAGTCTGCCCTTTGCCCATGTGGCAGCATCTGTGGCCAGGCCAGGGACACTTGGGACACCCCACTACCCACTGTGGCCAATGACCAGGAGTGAAGGCCTTTGAAAACGAGTAACCAACTCACGTTATTGAAGCGTATCATAAACCCCTCCCAGACAAAGCCTAGTGAAAACGAGCTTCATTAGCTGAGAAAAGTTGCTTGGGGTAACCCCCAGGCAGGGAGAGAGCCCAGCCTCAAGGCCTGGAAGGACTGCAGGGAGGCCAAGGTGGCAGCCGCAAACAGACGGAGGTGAGAATGCTAGCTAAAATGCCCACCCCTCCGTGCCATGGGGACTAGAAGCCAGCATTTGGCATTTGTGGACCGTGAAGCCCAGAGGCCCAGAGGGGCAGGGACTCCGTAGGGTACACAAGATGCTGAGGGAGCCTTGCCAGAGCTTGCCTAGGCCTGGGCCTCAAAGCTCCAGGAACCGCGTCAATGTCCTAGGCTGGGGGAAATGATTCTGGGTCAGGGAGCTGGATGGCAGGGGTACACAGACAGATGGGCCTCCCAGACCCCTGCGGCACCTTCTCCTAGGCCGTCTGCCGCCACCTCGAGTGCCCCCAAGTAGAGTGTAACCCAGCTGCTGTGCATCTCAGGTATCTCACTGGGGCAGTGGCTGTTCCCAGTGAACGACAAGAGCGAAATGGGTTTTCTAGAGGGCTCAATTCTGCCACGGAAGTGACCCTTTCAAACCCAAAAGATGTCTTCCCCTTAAGCTCACAACCAAGTAACATCTCCATCCCCCACACTGGCCAGGGCCCCGTCTTTATCCACAAACAGGCTGGCTCAGGGATCATGGAGGTGGGGTGGCCCCAGTGACCCAGCCCACTGGAACAAGCTTTCATTGAGGGCCCATAATCGCAGCTCTGAGCTGGGTGCTGGGTGCTTTGCTCATGGATGAGTCCCCCAGCTTGCCAGACTGCAGACCACCCCAAGAGGGAGGCCAGAGGCAGGAGTACGAGGCTCCTCACCAACTCTTGCAGGCAGTGCCAGCATTTTATTTTGGCCCAAAGTAAAACTCCAGGTGCAGGAATGGGCAGCAGACACAGGGAGCCACATGGTCAGCAGCCCCTTGTGACAAACTCCAACAGTCAGCGGGTTCTGACCTCACCTGCCTTGTGGCTTTTCATTTCAGAGACCCCAGAGCTTCAGGTCACCTCTTTCTCCCTGTTCTTCCCTCTGCAATCCCTGAGACTTCCACGAAGGTCCAGTTGGGCCCCCCAGTCAGGTGGAAGAGGGGGTGTCAGAGCACAGGCTCCACAACCTCAGACTCCTGCCTGCTTTGTCCACCTGCACCAGGCCGAGCCCTGGGCCCCAAGTGGCCCTGGTCAGCACTGGAAAATGCTCACAGGAGGGAGGGTGTCCACTGCAGCTTGTTACCAGAGGAGGGGACCCTGCCCCAGTGAATACAAGGCAGTGAAACCGTCCAGAAAACGTCCCTTTTTATTCCATACGCAAATAAGTAGATTCATTTTTAAAAAAAAGAAAAAAGAAAGAAAAGAAAAAACAGAGGCCACAGCCCAGGAGAGAAGCCCCAAGATGCAATCTGACAGGTCCGGGTTCTTCCTCCACCAGGGCCCACCGGAGGGGGCTAATCACAGCCCACCCACCGGCCTGCCATCCAGGTCCCTTCCTAGTCCCATGAAAGAGACACTTTGTGTTGGGGGGGCAGTTGGAGGGTGGGAGTGTAGTCACCTCGCAGCAGCGCCTTGGTCAGCTTGTTTGTCGTTTTCGTTTGCTTCCGGCTGGGCTTGGCCCAAGGGCTCAGGCTCCCCGAAGGGGACAGCCAAATTGACTCCTCGCTGAGGCCTGCGAGCCTGGCCCCGTGGGGCTATAGACTGCACGCGCCGATGTCTCTGGGGTACCCCCTTTCCGTGCCGGGATCCAGCCTTGCAACTGGTTGAGGAGCCACAGTCCCAGGCGTCCCAATACATTCTGGACGAGCTACCGACTGTGGCTGGGGCCCGCCAGGGAGGCGGCTGCGCTCCCAATATGCGGAGGAGACCTGAGGAGCCACCTGGCCCTTCTGTAACGCACGCCCTGCGCCTCCATACCCACAGCCACAGAGGTCCTCTGCGGCCACGGGGAGTGGGCCCAGCGGACCAGGGGCTCACACCAGGCCAGGCATCTGCGCCCGCAGAAAGGGCACAGAGGCAGCGGCCGGGAAGGTGGCCAGCGGATAGGCGAGGGCCCCAGAGAAGCCAAGCAGCGGCGGGGGCGGCGCGGGCGCGGCAGGCGCCAGCGGGAAGGGCAGGGCAGCCGGGGGCCCGGCGGCGGCCGCGGCTGGGGGACTTTCGTGGTAGAGCACCGGCACGCGGACGAGGCGCTGCGCGCCCGGCGGGGACAGGCTGGCCGCCTCCAGCTCGGCCGCCAGCTGCCGTTTCCACTTGTTGCGGCGGTTCTGGAACCAGATCTTGACCTGGGTCTCGGTGAGCTGCAGGGAGGCGGCGAGGCCAGCGCGCTCGGCGCTGCTCAGGTAGCGCTTCAGATCGAAGGTGGACTCAAGCTGGAAGACCTGGCTGCGGGAGAAGACCGTGCGAGTCTTCTTCTTGCGACTGCCACCAACGCCAACGCCACCGCGCACCTCCCCGGCCCCTGCTGCGGGGGCCTCGGCCAGCTCCGCCGCCTCCTCCGCGCCGGCCACCGGGCCCCGCGCCGCCAGCTCCGCCACCTCCCGCTGCACTGCTCCCGGCCTGGGGCCCCGTGGCCAGGCGCCCTCGGCACGGCCCATCTCTTCACCCGTCTCCGGTGAGTCCCGGTCGCTGGCTGCAGGGGAGAGAGGGCACAGCGGTTGGTTCCAGGGGGCTGATCCTCAGACCCAATCATTGAGGCTAGCACCCACCCCCTGAGGTCACCCAGCCACAAACGGGAACATTCCGCTGCACAGGGCTCTGCATCCAGCACCTTTCGGGGAACGGAGAGGCAGAGACATACAAAGGCGACCAAGGACCAGAAGAGCTGCTCCAAACCAACACACCGGCAACACATTCACACACAGAAATCACACCCACATCCGGAGAGCAACAAAGAAAAGAGGAGAGCAAGGAAACACAAAAACACAGACACAAAATACAGGCTGCTCCTGCGACCACCCGCACTCCCAGCTGCACCCCCGACATCCACACAAAAGGAAGGCTGAGACAAGAGGAAAGATGTTGGTGTGAGAAACGTTCACACTGGAAAACAAGCACAGAGACACCCCCTACCACCCAGCACCCAGCCCCACACCAAGCCCCCCAGACGTAGGACTAAAGACCTGTTGACCCCTGCCCCCCCCTCACTCTCAGGAGCAGACGCAAAGGGCCTGCCCGCTTGCACAGAATTATTCCGTGGAAGGAGGGCAAACGAATTCAAATAATCCCCAGAAGAAAACTCCAGGCAGGTGACACTGGCACACCCATCTCCATACTCCTGTACCCCTGACCCAGATGCCCACTCCTGCCACGATCATGCTGAAAGGGGACATCGATGAAAGCTGCTCCGAAGAACTCAGCAACTGCACCCTGCCCCCAGCACCCTTGAGACTGGCGGTTCAGCTCACAGGACTGGGGGTACAGAGCTCACAGGGGGTCCCTGAGTCCACGCTACAAGTACCAAGCTCCACCTCATCTCCCAGAGGTAAGAGGCCCACAGGGCTGGCAAGGGATGACACCAGGTTAAAAAGGGAGCACTTGTCCAGATTGAAGAGGGCCACTGCCTCTGATTGCAGAGGCCAACTCGGACCAGTCTGTCCTTTCACCTCAGCCTGGAGCCTCCCGTGCACAGGGAAGCCCCTGACTAACAGGTCGGGGGTCCAGGTGGAGTTTGGTCTGGCCCTCGGGGGGCTGCAGACTTGGGCAAGGGATGTGCCCACAGTGTGTTTGCACGCCCGTGCTAAGTGTGCAGATGCTGGCGTGCATGGCTCAAGCTCAGTGCCTGTGTCCGCAGAGAGGTGCAAATCCCATGGTGTGTGCCCACAGCAGAGTCAGGTAGCAGGCTGGAGTTTGTGCCACCAGATCTGGGCAGTGCCCGCCTCCCCACCACATCCCACAGCTCCAAACTCACAGAGGCGCATACAATGCCACAAGGCACTAAGCTGGTTTGCCAGCTCTGGTGGGTACCCTAACCCGCATCACACGAAGTAAGAAGAGGCCGCCTCTGCGTGGACTGCTGGCTGGGCTGCAGGTAGGGTGGACACCAGGGACAAAGGCAGAACAAATTTCATCCTTCCAGACCCTTTTCAGAATCCTCCGAGAAGAAAACTAAATTGAATCCCTCGATTTCAAGGAAGCCACGGAGGCCCTGCTCACGTTTACGAGAAGGGGCTGGAGGCCACAACTTTCTGGATGTGAGCTCTGAGATGCGGATCCTTTCCCAAGGGGGTCACTCCCACACCAGGGAGGGGATTATCCAGTGGGTGAGAGAGGGTCGTAGACCACTTACTCCCCCAGCAGACACCGACATGCACACAGTCAAATGGATCCCAGCGCCAGAGCCTGGGAGAAGAGTCTTTAACTGGCCTCACAGGGTCTGTGCGTTGGGGGTTGGGGGTGGGGGTGGCTGGCAAAGCGGCGTGGGGGGGGTGGCTTCCTGGTCATCCAGGAGATTCCCCCCAAAGGGCAGGTCTGCCAGGAGGCAACAACCCTGGGGGCTGGGAGCAGGACTCAGGGGTCAGGATGCCCAGGCAAAAGGGGTGAGCAGGTTCTGGGGCTGAGAAGCCCCCACTCCCAGGCTGTGAGTCCTCAGCAGGGAACAAAGGCGGGGGAGGGGGAGGGGCAGAAAAAGAAGAGAAAGAGGTTGGGGACTTCAAAACAGGTTCGCTTGCTGCCTGGCACAGCCCTGGGGAGGCCCAGGCCCCTGCCCCGGGCTGGTCCGCAGCAGGCACAAAGGAAATGGGACTTTGCGGGGGTGGGACACAGCCGCTGTGGGAGAGGGCTCCCCTCCCGCACCCAGCACCCCCAACAGTGGTGCCCTCTGCTCCATGTGCCCCTTTATCTCTCGTGTCTGACTCTCCTTCGCTTCCCTTCCTCGCGTTTTCTCTTTCCCTTTCCCCGTCTGAAGTCCCTTCTCCTCTCACCGCAGTTCTCTCTTCTCCCGCCCTCCCTCCCGGTCCCCGGTCTTTCCCTGTCCTGCTTTACTCTCCTCCTTCTCTCTTTCCTTCAGCTCGCCATTGTCCCCTGTCCCCAGCCCTCCTCCGCGCACTCGCAGCCACCCTAGGACCGGCAGAGTCCTACCGCCCTGTCCCCGTGGGGCCCCTGTCCCGGACGGTGGACCTCCACGCCCGCCCGCTCCGGGGCTCCGTGGGGGCGCGCACGACGCAGACCCGCTCCCCACAGGGCGGCGACGAGCCGCGGTCGGCGAGCGCCCGCGCCCGGCCCACCCCCGCACGCCCCAACTCACTGTCGGGGCTGAGGCCGCCGCCGTAGCCGCCGTGCGCCCGCGGGCACCAGCGCGGGGCGCCTCCGCAGCCCAGGGCGTAGGGCGGCCCGGGCCCGGGGGGCGGCCGGGGACCGAGGCCCAGCGCGCCCGGCCCGAGCAGCGCCCGCGCCCGCGCCTCCCCGCCGGGCCCGGTGCCCGCGCGCGGCTGTCTCCGCCGCTGCAGTCGCCGCCGCCGCGCCGGCTCGGCGTCCGCGTCCTCTCGCTCGTCGGCGTCGTCCTCCTCGTCCTCGCGGCCGCCGTCGCCCCGGGCCGCGCGCCCGGCGCCCTTGGCCTCGGCCGCCAGCAGGTTCTCGATGAGGAAGGAGGAGGCGCGGGCCGGCGTGGCGCGCCCGGGCTCCGTCAGCTCCTCCGGCATCGCGGCCGCGGGCCCGTCGGGCTCTGCCGGGCTCCTCGGGGTCCCGGGTCCCCGCTCGGCGCGCGCGCGGGTCGGGCCTGCAGCCGCTGCCCGGGGCGCTGGCGTCGGGCCCCGCGGGGCAGGCGGCGGCCTCCGCGCCGGGCTGGGCTGGGCCGGAGCGGGTGCGCGCCGACAGCCTGTCGGGCAGCCGCCTCGCTCGCCTTTCACGTCGCCGCTCGGGTCGCGCCCGGGCCGGCCTCGGTGGGGGCGGGGAGGGCGGGGGCGGGGCCGGCGGGCGGGGCGGCGCGGGGCGGGTGGCTCGGCCCGAGGACGCGCGGCGGGGCCCGAGCGTGGCCGCGGCCGGGAGACGCCGCCCGGACCCGAGCGCGCAGGCGGCGGCGCGGCCGAGGGCGGGAGGCCCGGGGCGCGGGCGGGGGTCGCGCCGGCCCGGCCCCGCGCGACGCACTCCCCGGGCCCGCGCCACCCGAGCCGGCGGGGGCGGGCCCTCGGCTGGCCGGCCGCCCATTGGCTGCAGGGCCCCGCGGAGGGACAGGCTGGCCAATCACCGGCCGGCGAGAGCCGTGGTTGCCCGGCCGCGGGGAGAGCGTGGGTCCGAGCGGCGTGGCCGTGTCTGTGCGCGCGCGTGCGGTCTGCGCGTGTGTGCGCGCGTGTGCGCGCGTGTGGATGTGCGCGTCGTAGGGCGGCGTGAAGACCCGGAGGCTCCCAAGAAACCGCAGGGGGCTGCGCCGCAATCTTCGCTTTTTTTAAAGACCCCGCGTGTCATTTAAAAACGGGAACACTGCCCAAACGTGGCTGCAAAAAGGAGGCATATTTTAATATTTACGCTTAATGACATATGCGTTCACTGCCGACCGTGGTGCAAGAGACCCCCAGTTCCCGGGCACAGTGTCAGTGTGTAAGGACATGCAACCCACCGGGCTCTGCCACACCCGCGCTCAGAGCGGGTCCCACCCGCGCTGGCTCCCCCGCCGCGCGGCCCCCCGGGAGGCCGGGCATGAGAAGTGGGTGGGAGCTTCCAGCCCAGCCACTGCCCCGGGCAGGGCAGGAGGTCTTCGGGGCAGGACCTGTTCCTGTTTTCGCCTTCGTTTTTTCTCTAAAGACGGGTGGGGAGTCCCTTCCCCTTTATGTAGCAGAGTGCGGTGACAGTGCATCCCTGCCCCCGCCACGGCCCTTGGAGCTGTGGCCTGTCAGGAGTAACCTTCTGACCCACTTCCTCCAGGAGCGGGTGACGGCGGAGTCACTGGGTCGCAGCGCGGACGCCGTCTTCGCCCGACGCGGGTTGTCGCGCAGAGATACATCCAGTCTCCAAGCGCCAGCCCCGGCCCGTGTCCGACGGAGTGCCGTCCGCGTCCCCAGACGGCAGCTGCAGGCCCGGGGCTCCCACCGCGTTTAATCTTACGAACTAGGACGGTGGAGGGAGCATCGCCCCCATTTTCCAGGGGGGAAACTGGCTGCAGTAGAGGAGAGGAAAGACTCCCCCAGACGGTAAGTAGCTCCGGGTCCCGGGCCTGCATCGACGCCCCGGCGTCCGGCGGGGCAGCAGGGCCATGAGACCGGGAGGGGCCGAGGCCTAGCCGGCGGGACCCTGCTGGCCTGCGGCCGCGGAGACAAAACGGTGCGCCTCCTGGGTGCGCCTTCTGGCGGCTGCCAATAAGGACCTCTGCTGCCCAGTGGCGTGTGCGACCTCAGGTGCGAGGGGGACTTTTCTGCAGACTCCAGGACCAGATGCTCAACCCATTCCTTTGGCCCCTACGCCTTAGCCCAGGAGGCACAAGGATAATCGATGTCAGGGACTCGCCGGGTTGTTTAGCCTTGAGACAGCCACATGATGCGGGCTCCTCCCCGCATTTTATGGACAAGGACACAGCCAAAGTGAGTTGGGGTCTGAGGGAAGAGGTTTGTCTCCCAAGTCCTGCTTCCTGGGGTGCCCACGGTCAGAGAGACTCCATAGGGTGACGTACCCCAGCCAGAGGGGGCTGGGCCAGGGGCAGACGGAGAGAAAGGACCGCCCGGAATTCGTCTGGAGAAAAAGCGCTAGGCCTGGGCAGATGCCTTATAGTCCAGCGCACTTTTGACAGGAGGGGAAACTGAGGCCAGAGAGAGCCCCCTGTGAGCTGCCCCTCAGCACGGTTTCTCTTGTCCAGCCAGTAAGCCTGCGAGGCTGGTGCTGTCTCCCCGTTTCTCAGAGCACCTTCGGGGAGGGGCTCCTGTCCTTCGGGCCTGGCGGGGCTTCCTCAGAACCTGGGTTCGAATTCCTTCCGCTCTGGGGCTGCGTGGCCCTGGACGAGGCTCCTCGCGTCTCTGATCCTGTAAACCGCTCATCATAAGCGTCCCCGCCGGTGCAAGGAGTGGAGGCCGGGACTGCCCGGGCGGACGGTGTCGCGACGCAGGTGGCGCTCGCTGGTGTCCTCCCACCGCCTCTGCGGGGCGCGCGCTCGGGGACGCCTCGACGGGCAGCCCTGCAGGGTCGTTGATGCGACGCGACGGGACGGGACGGGACCGCAGGCGGTGGATCCCAGCGGGGGAGAGTGCGCCTTCCTCCGACAGCACCCGCCTTCTGGGGTGCGGAGGGCGCGTCCCCAGCCGCGGGACCCCGGGCAGCGGCTGGCGCGCCCCGACCACGAGCCGCCTGTTCTGGATCCCCGGGAAGCCCAGGTGCGCAGCGCAGGCGTGGCGCTGAGGTCAGGGTCGGTTTGAGACGCGCGGACCGGCCGCACTGAAGGTCGCCCAGGCCACTGCCTCTGTGCTCCGCGCTGGTTCCGGTGTCGCGAGCGAAGACTGCGGTCCAGGTGAGTGGAGAGGCGGAGTCTGGGGACGGGACTGTCGCAGAGGCGGGAACGGGAAATCGCTGTCTCCGCGGCTTTGCGCGTCTAGACGAGGCTCCCACGTCAGAGCGGCCGGCTCTTCTCACCCCAGGGACAGTGGGGGAGTGCGGGACCGACCCCGCAAAGTCGCCGCCCTCAGCAGTGGTGTCTGGCGCCCCCAGAATCAGGGACCAAGGTTTCTGGTCACCTCCAGGCACTAGGCAGAACCCTGGGGCCTAGGGGCTTCCCCATCTGGGAACGTGGTGCCTCTCAAAGTCTGTGGTTGTCGCCTTCCTGTGTCTCCATCTCCACGCGTGCACCCCAAAGCCCCCAAGCCACGCCCATCCTCCCTTACAGACACCAAGTCCGTCACTTCTCTGTCCACTGTCCTTCCTTATGCCTCCATGAGCTCCAGCGCCGGCCCCTGTGTCCTCCCCCCAGGGCGGTGGAACCACCCCAGAATCGCGAGCACCGGCCCCTGCAGGAAACCTCCTTCCCCTCCACTGGACAGTGAGCTGCCCTTGGCAGGGACTGTGCCTTGGTCACCTGTGTCCCCAGTGCGCAGCTCAGGAGCTGGAAGCCAAAGGTGCCCCATAATCTGAGTGAATGAGTGGGAATAATCCCAAGAGTATAGATTAGGGTCAGCAAACTACAGCCAGCCACCACCTGTCTTGTTTTCATAAACTATTTTTTTGAAATAATATTTTTAAATGTCCAGTTTTAATTTTAACATTTATTTTACTTTTGCTTCCTTTGTCTCTCATTTCAATCTTATTTGCTCTTACCTCACCTGATGCCACCCTGGGCACCTGGCTCTTGCGTTGTAATGTATAAAAACAGTAGTACGTTTACACCTCCTCTAACTCTCATTTTTTACAGTACATGTTTGAGATCTGTCTGTGATGGCAAATGCAGCAATGCTTATTTCTTTTTTAACACTATGTTCTAACCCAACTTTTACATACACGGTTGTTCCATGACTACGGCTGAAATCACGTATTTCCCCAAATTTAGTGGTGCAAAACGACCATGTATTAGTATGCTCACGGATTCTGCAGATCACGGGTGGCTTGTCCCCAATTCATGAAATCTGGGCTTCGGATGGGAGACTCCACATGCCGGAGAGAGCAGGACCCAGCTAACGGAGCTTTTGCTCATTTATCTGGGGGCCGATGCTGGCTGGCTGCTGAGGGACCCCTACAACATGGGTGCCCAGGACCAGTTTGGCGGAGTGGGAGACAGAGAGAGGGAGGGAGAGAGAGTATGTGCGCCAGGCAGAACCTAGGTCACAGCTCCAACCGATGTTCAGGGGGAGGAGACTTGGACCCCACTTCTGAGTAGCAAGAATGTCACATCGTCAGATTGTATAATGAGAAATACTGTTGTGGTCACTCAGGAAAACACACGGACCACAAGGATAGTTTACTCCCTGTTGGGGGATCTTTAGGTTGCTTCCAACTCTCTGCTGTTGCACATAATATTGGAACGAACAGACCTGTCCACCTTTCTTCATGGGTCTGAGAGTTTTTCTGGGGGCGAATGCCCAAGAGTGGAGCTCCTGCGTGACGCGTCTGTACAGACTCAACTTCACTGAGCTCTTCGGAGTCATCCCCACAAGGGCTATGTCCACGGCCGCCGCCTCTTCACAGCACTGTTTTGTCTGACTTTCACACGTGACACTGCAGCGCATATGCAGGGAGACCTGGTCGGTCCAGGTAATGGTTCTCTGCTTGCTCACAGGGTGAAGGAGCTTGAAGACCACAGGCAGGGAGGTGAGAGGGGCTGAGCAGGTTAGGAACGTGGAGGGTCGGGGTCATGGAGACAGCGACGGGAGGGGAGAACAGGGGTGGTTGGAATGGTGGTGAAGCCTGTGCGTGTCAAGCTAAAGGATGTGGTTCTTAATCTGCAAAGCACTCGGGAGTCACCGAAGGTTGACGAGCTACGGAAGTGATAGGGTTAAAGTTGGGCCTTAGGAAGAATAACCGGAAAGCCACATGCAGGGGGAGTAGGAGAAGAGGAAGTCCACAGGGAGGCTCATGCCATGGTCCTAGTGGTAAGCAATGAAGCCCAGCTGGGGGCAGTGCCAGGTGAAGGGGCCAGTGTCTGCTACTCACCAGGTAGATGCGCAGACCTGGGCAGCGGCTGGTGTGCAGGGAGGGACGCTGGACCTGGCGGGGGCTTCCTTTCCTCTATTCTGGCCCCTCCTGGCTCAGGCCCAGGGCAGTACAGTCTGGGCGCATTCTACTTGACTTGTCGCATAGTCCCCGCCGCATCCCAGTCAGCATGAGATACCCTTGCAGCTGTCCAGGATGTGAAGTGCAGCGTGGGGCTCCTGGTCTCAGCTCAGCGGCTGGCCACTGTGCTGGGAGCAAGTCACTGTCCTTGAGGGACCCTGTGTCCTCAGCTGTGAAGTGGAACAACAATGACGCCACCCCACAGGGCTGGTGTGGGGTTGAGTGGCGATAACGGTGTGGACAAGTCTTTGGCACGTATTAAACACATTTGCTTTGAAAGAGACCGAATGTTTGAAAATTATTTTTCCTGCCTCTTGAGGATCTGGACACTTCCTTCCTCGTGAGTCTCCCTTTAAGAACTAGAATGAGGAGGATAATTTTCATAACCTGTTAAGTGGACGCTTCCCAGGGTTTCACTCCCACCAGGGCCCAAAGGCTGGCGGGAGGAGGGAAGAGGAGGGGGAGGAGGGAGAGACGGGGAGGAGGGGGAAGGAGGGGGAGGAGGGGGGACGAGGGGGAGGAGGGGGGACGAGGGGGAGGAGGGAGAGCAGGACGGGAAGGAGGGGGAGGAGGGGGAGGAGGGGGAGGGGGAGGAGGGGGAGGGGGAGGAGGGGGGAGGGGGAGGGGGAGGAGGGGGAGGGGAGGAGGGGGGAGGGGGAGGGGGGAGGGGGAGGGGGAGGAGGGGAGGAGGGGGAGGGAGGAGGGGGAGGAGGACGGGGAGGGGGAGGGAGAAGGAGGGGGAGGAGGACGGGAAGGGGGGGAGGAGGGGGAGGAGGGGAGGAGGGGGAGGGGGAGGGGGGAGGAGGGAGGGGACAGGGGGAGGGGGGAGGAGGACGGGGAGGGGGAGGGAGAAGGAGGGGGAGAAGGACGGGAAGGGGAGGGGGAGGAGGACGGGAAGGAGGGGGAGGAGGGGGAGGAGGGGAGGAGGGGGGAGGGGGGGGAGGAAGGAGAAAGCGAGGCGGCAGCTGCAGGAGGAAGGGGCGGGAGATGGAGGGAGCGGGACGGACGGGGAGGAGGGAGAGGAGGCGGGAGCAGAGCGAGCCCAGACGGCGTCCTCCGGCGAGGAGCGGGTCTGGGGCCGCGGGTCTGGGGCCGCGTGCGCGTGCGCGTCGCCAGGAAGCCCCCTCCCCAGGGAGCGCCCCAGGAAGCGTCGCGCCCACCTGCTTGGAGCCCGCTGGGGCAGAGGAGGAGACGCCTGAGCCCCTGCCCTGTGCGGAGAGGGGCGCGCGGGCGCTGGGCTCTCCCCCTCTGCCCACTGCCAGTCCGGGCCTGGTCGCTGTGTCGGAGTCTGTGTCCCGGCTTGGGGCGGGCACCCCCCGATGAGGTGCTCGGCAGACCTCGGACCTCGCCAGGGGCCTGTGTGCGGTGGAGCGACCTTCTGTTCTCTGCAGGTGGGTTTCCCTCCCAGCGTTTTATTCTGGAAACTTCCAAACATTGGCAGAAGTTGGAAGGATTAGCCAGAAACAGCCGCGTGCCCACCGTCCTGACTCTTCTTGGGCGGGTGGCTCTGGTCGCTTATCTGCGCCTCTCTCCGTCCATCGGCCGTCCTCGTTTCCAGTGACTTTGGTAGTGAGTGGCAGGCCTCGGTCCGGTCCGGAGGTCGAGCTGACTTCCAGAGCAGCTCCTCTCAGCCAAGGCTGCTAAAAGCCCTGGCTGTCCCGGGTCTTCCTGGAGAAAGGACATCACCGTAAAAAGGTACAAAAGCGTGGGTTTGGGCCCCTGCTGTAAGACCCCAGGCTCCACTTCCTCCTCTGAAACTGGGCATAACAAGGGTCCCTATGCCGGTGGCTGTGGTGGCAGCTGGTGGCTGTGGTGGCAGCCGTAAGACAAGGCACGGAAAGTTCACACTCTGCTCGAGACTTCTGTCCCGAGGAAGCCGCTCCGTGACGGACACTCTCATGGCCATATTTAAAAGTGTGATGACAAAATCATGCACTTGGCTTCCTCCCGTGAAGTACCCTGGCTCTGCATCCATAGCCACAGCTCTCTGGATACCAGTGTTGTACTGTCTCGGTAAAGATATGCAAAGCTGTGGTCACTCGAAGGTTCAGGGCGCAGGAATATCTGGTTTTAATATGAAGAGCACCTCGAGGTGGAGCAGGTTTTGGTTTCCACAATGGAGCACAGATTTGTGCTCAGAGTTATCCAAATCACTGGGAACCTTCAGACAGCTCAGGCTGCCCGTGACCTTGATTGGAAGTGACTTAGGGCTGCAGAAAGGAGGCTGTAACAAAGGACGGGGCGACCATAGTGCAGGGAGCCTTCTTCCCAGGAGCCGGAGGGAAGTTTCTGGAAACCGCATCTAGCCAGCACAGGAATCTCGCCAGTCTGGACGGCTCACCCCTCTTGCGCTTGGAATGGATACTTGTGTCCCAACAGGGCTTGTTTGCTGGGCTCCCACTCAAGGTGCCAGAGGAATGTTTGGCATGGTGTCCCTGGTTAAGTCTGGAGGGGAATTTGAGGCTTAGTTATCCTTTCTGTGGGCAGGGGCTTGTGAGGGTTGTGGTGGGGGATGTGGTGGAGGGAGCCAGGAACAAAACCCCACTCCTCCCCTCCCCTGTCGGAGGCGGCGAAGTCAGAGCTTCAACAGGTTCAGCAGCCGATTTGATTCCCTGGCTGCAGGCAGGCCCGTGCTGGGGCCTCTCCTGAGTGCTCGAAGAGCCCACAGGGACCTGTGGGGTACGCGATGCCCCTGCAGGGTTTGCGTGTAAATCAGTGGGGAGCTAGATACGTCCATGGCAATTTATCTTCACACTGCTGCCTCATGCAGCTGGGAGAGAGTGGGGTGCCCTGGACGTGGGGAAGCGAGTGAGTGAGGGACAGGATCAGAGTAAAGCGGGCACAGCTATGAACAGGCACATATACAGACATAAGCATCACACCTAGACACACTTCTTCACAGCCTTTTGTGTATGTATCTGTTATGGGATGAATGGTGTCCCCCCTAAAATTCGTATATTGAAGTCTTAATCCCCAGTCCCTCAGAATGTGACCTTATTGGACATAGAGTCATTGCAAACATAATTAGTTTGCAAGATGAGGTCATGCTGGAGCAGGGTGGGCCAACGCCAACGTGACTGGTGTCATGAAAGAGCAGTTTGGACGCAGACGCGCACACAGGAAGACTGGAGGGACGCTGTCAGAGCTCAGCTGGTGACACACCCTCCCCCAGAGACTTCAGGAGAGCCTGGCCCTGCCGACAACTGAATTCTGGACTTCTAGCCTCCAGAACTGAGAGAAAAAATGCCTGTTGTTCTTGGGCAGCCCCAGGACCCTCGTACAGATAACCTAGTAGTTATCTGTGGGCAGACACACGAGAGCCTCCAGGAGCAGAGCTGGGTGCTGGGGACCATGGCAGCAGGGCCTTTTACTGTCTACACTGTCCACACCTTCCTACTTTGCATTTTGTGCCAGGTGTAAGCATTAGTCAATTTAGAAAAATGACTTGGAAAAATTTAAAGGTCACCGAAGCAATACCTGGGAGATCATTAAGAGAAGTTGACAGAAGCTTGGGGTGCGCTGAGGCCACCCAGCGGTGAAAGGAGAGTAGAGAATGTGGGGGAGAGGTGTGGGGAGCCAGAGGTCCTCCCAGGCTCTGAAGTGCAGGTGAGCAAGGGTGGGTGGGGAACACAGGTGTCCAGGGGCTGGCAGGCGAGGCGCCTCTAAGAGGCAAAGCCCCTGACTGACTGACAGACTGAGGACTGGGGAGAGCCCCTGCTGGACAGCCCCCAAGGTTGGCGTGCATGCCATGGAGTTGCTCCCTCACCCGCTGGAGGTAGCAGGAAGGGTCAGCTCTGGGTCAGGCCTATCTGGGTGATCCGGATCTCCCTCCTCTGCCCTGTGACCCTGAACAGCCACTTGACCACTCTGAGCCTAGACTTCCTTATTTGACAGAGGAGTAATCTGATGCCCATGCCAGCAAAAGAGGCAGTACATGACAGCCCTTCACCGTGGGTGCCATCAGAGGGCACCTACTAGCTGAGGTGGGGCATGGGTCCCTGGCATAGAACATCTGAGCCAACGGGTTGGCATCTGCCCTGCCTCATGGCACCAGAGCCACCTCTGCTGGCCCTTCAGTGTCTCTGCCTTCCACCCAACCTTTTATATCCACAAGGAAAATGGCTTGCTCTATTACGTAAATAACACGTGCTCAAGAATTTGACAAATGCATCACGATACAGAGGAGATAATGCAGGCTAGCTGGGAGCCAGCACCCCAGGCCCGCCATTACCACTGCCCTGGCATCGCTTTAGGCAGATGCAGACCGATCCCCCCCACATCCCACACACACACACCATGCACATACACACGCCCTCCCACACACGGACACACAGCAGACTCACCCCCCACAGACCACCCCACACACACGCATCTCACACCACCCCCCACATCCTCAGACAGACACATGCCCTCCATACCTACACACGCAGCCCCACAGGCACACACACACACCCCACATGCACTCATATACATTACCACACTCACATCCACACACACCTGCAACACACGTGCATAACTACACATACAGACACCCACACAGTACACACCCATTCACAACTGAATGCACACACACACACCTCCTCAATCACACACTTGAACAGACACACAGCCACCCACACCTACATGCATCTACACACCCACACTCACACTCACACAAATACACACCCATCCCCACATACACAATACAGATACCTACACACACCCATACCCCACACACCTTAACACACACGCTCACGAAACATGCCCATCCACACCTACACACCCCGTATACACACCTCTCTCCATAACCCCTCCTACGCCTCGCACCCCATACACACCCACATATGTTCATACACACGCCCACCCTCACGTACACACATCCGTACACACCCCCCACACGCACACACACCACACGCCGTGCCCCACACACAGCTCCTGTCACCCACACACGGCCACCGTGGATCCCCCGTGCACAAGTTCCCACCCACAGGGTCACATGCACGCGTTTGTCATAGAGCCCCCATCGGCACTTCGCCCACTTCCATCCCGTCCCCTTAAAAACCCACGTTGCCAGCCTAATGTGTATCTTTGCACGTTGTTATTTTCTCTGCACTCATTTGATCTTACAGACCCACACGAGCACAAACACACACAGCTCCTACAGACATTAAGTAGGATTCGCAGGTCACATTCTGTGCAAATTCTATCACATTTCACGCACTCTTGTGCCTCTTTCTCACTGAACTTGGGCCCTCAGGGACCCCCCTCGGTCTCCCAGCTCAGCCTGTCTCATGGCTGCAGTCATTCCCGGGGGGGTGACCCCTGTTCCCAACATCTCCCTCTTCCGGCACTCAGTTGGCCTCCAGCTCATGTTACTGCGAATATCGCCATATTTGCACCCCCGCACAAGGGGATGTCACTGCTCCTTGGGCACTGGTGCCGCTCTTTCTGTGGGGAGGTTCCTGGGTGTGTGACTGATGGGCCGGAGTGTGTGCACACGCGTGTGTGGGACTGCGGTGTTACACTTCTCCAGCCTGCTTTCCAGTTCTCACCGGCACTCCCAGCAGCACCGTACAAGGGTCCCCTCCCTCCACTACTCTGCCAACAGGCAGCGCAGCTCCTTTGAATGCTTTTGCCAGATGAATGGGTGTAAGTAGGACTTGCTGTAAGGGGTGTCATATGGTCTTGACTCTGAGTCAGAGGCTGGTGAGTTGCAGTGATCGGTTCACCAGCCCCCACCCTTCTGGAGCCCCAGTGGGGGGCGGGCAGCTTAAGGTTGGGAAGGGGCCCCGCACTGGGAGGGCAGCAGGGCTGGTGGTCCAGTCTTCCTTCTACTCCTCCTTGGGCCTCCCTAAGCACCACACCACCTGCTCACCTGCTGCTGGCTGGCGAGATCCTCATTGGAAAGAGGGCAGACATGCCCAGGGCTCGGCTCGTAGTAGGTGCTATTGTTTGAGGGGCAGTGGTAGCCAGCACCCTCCTATGCTAAGGACTCGTGGAGACCACTGCCTCACTGCAGCTTAGAACTGGTTGTCCCAAGCCAGTGAACACCTCAGCAGGTCCCAGAGGGGGTGAGATATGTTCCCAGTGGAGGGATGAGCCTAGAGCCTCATCGCCACCCAACCGTCGGTCAGTGTCAGCAGGGAAATCTCACTTCGCCAGAGCTGCCCAAGCATGGAGGCTTGGCCTAGGGACAGTAGATGTCTAATCATCCGCATCCAGAGGCACGTTCCCGCTGCGCTATTTCCCAGTATGGGGCCCGGCAGAAAACACCAGTTCTGGCATCTGCAGGATAAGTTTGATAACTGAAGTGCCACAGAGATTTTGAAGGGGACAAGGCGAGAAACAAACTTTGGTTTTCTCCCTGCCTCCGCCCAAACTCCGCCCTTGTAGTTGTGTGTGGCCAGGGTGGGAGGAAGAGTGCCATCTCCAACAACATTCCCATGGGAGGTCCCCCCAGGCCTCGCAGAGGGGCGCAAGGACTGAGGGTCCTTCTGCTGGGTGCCTCTGCAGCCATGGTCTGGGCTCTGGGTGTAGCTATGATGCTGTTTGCCCGTGAAACACTAGGGGCCAATCTATGGACACCTGGTCCTAGCCCACCTGTACTAATAAAGCATCACGCACTCCATGGCTTAAAACAACAGAAATTCATTCTCTCACAGTTCTGGAGGCCGGAAGTCCTAAATCCATATTACTAGGTTGAAATCAAGGTGTGGTAGGGCCTCTCTCCCTCCGGAGGCTCTAGGGGAGGGTCCTTCCTGCCTCTTCCAGCTGCTGGTGGCTCCAGGTGCTCCTTGGCTTGTGGCTGCATCACCCCAATCTCTGCCTCTGTCTTCACATGGCCATTTTCCTTGGCGTGTTGGTGGCAAATCTCCCTCTGTCTCCCACTTATAAGTATACATGTGACTGCATTTAGGGCCCCCTGGATAATCCAGGATAACCTCAACATTCATAACTAATCACATTACATTTTCCATATAAGGTAACGTTTGCAGGCTCCAAGGATTAGGACCTGACATCTTCTGGGGACATGGCTGTGGTCTGAATGTTTGTGTCCCCTCCAAAATTCATGTTGAAACTTCATTCCTAAGAGCTGGGGCCTTTAGGAGGTGATTAGTGACCTTGTAAAAGGGCTTCAGGAAGGGAGCTTGTCCATGTCACTCTTCTGCCCTGTGGGGATGCAGCAGGAAGGTGTCCCCTTGGAAGCAGAGAATGAGCCCCTAGCAGACACCAAATCTGCCAGCACCTTGCTCTCGAATTTCCCAGCCTCCAGAACTGTGAGCAATAAATTTCTATTATTTTTAAATTACCCAGTCTAAGGTATTTTGTCATAGCAGCCTGAAAAGACTAAGACGTTATTCGGCCCTAAGTCCTCTTCAGCCTCTGGTGTAGCAGAGGCTCAGGGTTCCCCCATATTTGCTGGGAGCATCAGCCATCCACTCCTTTGGTCTGGGTGAGGCTGCCCCAGTGACTGCAGAAAGGGGGATTTTGACCCACAACTGAAATGTTAACTCACCGGGGAATCAGCCTGGGAAATGAGTTCAAAGGGAGGGTCCCAAGCAGCGACCCAGTGTAGAAACCTCCTGCCAGGGCCACCTTGCTGCTGTCTGCACAGCTCTCCTGGAGGGGCTCACTGCCGTGAGGGGTTGCTCACTCCACCCGTTCCCACTCCCGTGACCCCCTCGACTCAAGCTTGCAATGATGTGCAGAAATGCTGCTTCTGAGGAGCTGGTGAGAGACTCCTGTCGTGGAAGAGGCCAGCGCAGTGAAGAGATGCGTGTGAAAGCTGGCAGGGCGTGAGGAACCCACCCCAGGCTGGGGCTGCTGGAGCCAGGCTGGCCACTGTGAAGGTGAGAGGGAGAGCGACCACCCGCCCCGTGACAGGGGCCTGGGGGGAACCCTGGGCAGAGACATGTCTAGCGGGGTTTTGAGCCGTGTGCTGGGTGATGTGGCCCCTTCCTTTGACAAGACCCACCCCCCATCTTCAGGGCCTGACAGAAGGCTCAGTAGGGAAGCGTGGGCAATTTCTCACGGGAGCCGACAGAGGTGGGCTTGGGGAATGGAGCCTCCTTCAGCCTATTCTCCCTGCTGCCCAGGACCCACTCTGAGCCCCTGTGGAGGTATCCGGGGGTGGGCTGGGCAATCACATCTCCACATCTTGGCTTCTTTTGCCCCCTTCTCCCATGGACCCCTCCTTGGGATGAGCCCACCTGGGCCGGCCAGGTCCCCACTTGGGAATGGTCGTATGCATGGCAGTGGCAGGCAGGGCGGGGAACCCCCTAGTGGTGACACAGCTGCATGGCTGAGCTCCTAGGCCATCGAACTTGACATGCTCATCACCTGGACTCCACAGAAGACCCTAAACCTATGCTGCCAAAGAAGTTCAGGGTGGGGACTGCCTGAGAAGGAGCAGGTGGGTGGGGAGTCTGGCTGCCAGGCCCCAGTCCTGCCTGCACGCCTTGGTTAGTGGCCTCTATCTGCGTGTATCCCTTCTGCACAGATGTAACCCCAGACACAAGCCCAGAGACCTGCACTAAAGGCTGTGTTGCCTGACCGCTCCCGCACTCCTGGGTTGAGCCTTTCCAGGGGAACTAGTCTGCCTCACGGCTGGGTGTCTAACTGCATCCAGCCCCACGTGGCCCACGAGGATCACTGTGCTTAAGGTTCTTGGCAACCAATGAAATTTAATTTTGCACCCACCAGCCTATTCTAAGCACCCCAAAAGGGATCATTTGGCTGGGGTTGTGGTGGGAGGGGCAGCCAGCTGTCCTGTGTTATAATGAAGTCAAGTAACATGGGACAAGGTCTGCAAGTTGGGGCCTGGTTCTCAGTCCACAGTGCCCCCAGTGGATGTACAGCACTGAGATGGAGATGAGGACAGATGTCAGTTTTAAAATAACTCTTGAATAAATTCATTGACAAACACTTAGGGTTCAAATCGCCCTATATTACATGCTTGAGACCAGAGAAGGATGTGCTAAAACAAAACATCTTCGTGGACTTGAATTGTCTGGACCAACCATCTATCAGTGAACCAGATTTTGCTGGAATTTTCTTGCTGCTTTAGCACAGTGGAAGTACTCATCTACAGCTAATTTATTCTGAAGGCTTAGAAAAGCCCAGGCAGAGCCAGGTGCCTGGATGAACAGTCCTGTCCCAAGGGCGCCACCTTCAGAGGGTTTGTGGAACTGACTTGAAATAACAGCAATTCAACCTCCTTGGACAGAGATGTGGAAATACGCACTTCCCTTCTTAAAACTCTCCTGTACCCCCAAACTCCACACCATTTCTATGAAACACATGGTATCTTAAGTAAAGTCTCTGGTGTGGTTTTGGGCCTACAATGGGGCAGACTAAAGTGAGGTTTCAAAGTGCCTTTTCCCCATTCCCCAAAAATGCTTATTAGACTATCTCCAGGGGGATTCTACATGCAGTCTGTCCCCCCTAGAATGTGGAACCTCAACCAGACAGCAACGACGCAGGTGGGCCAGCAGGTTCAGCCAGGGTCAAGGTACGTGGCTGGGGCAATATCGCTGCCTGCGCAGTCCTTGTGGTTTTCACAGGCCTCCCTGCTGGGCTTTTCTTTCATCCTCACCAGGGCAGGGCCTGCTTTATCCCCATCCCACAGACTACGAACTCAGGCCAGGAGAAATGCTGACACTTCATCTGTTCACGAAGTCATTATGCAACTACTTATGTAATGCAGTCAGTGGCGAGGCCCTGTCCTGGACCCAGGACAGAGCCCAGGAGTTCAGCCCTGTCCTTGCCCACATGGGAAGACAGGCTGGCAGTCGTCCACTCTTCACGGTCCAGTTACATGCAGATGACGGCTCAGATGGAGAAGCACAGGGCGCTGGAGTGGACATGACCCCCATGTCTCCTTATGGCTCATGCTTTGTGGTTCTGCACAGCGGGGGAGGAGGAGGGTTCCCGACCCCCAGGGAGCTGAAGCAGTACTTTAGAATCCATCAAGGATGTTATTTTCACCACTTCAGGTCTGTGTTCAAGTCCCGAAGTCACAGGCATCCAGCAGCCCTAAGCCTTGACTCTTCTCTGTTGTTACTTTGCCTGCAATTAGTGCAATATGCCAGCAGGGGTGCGGTGTCCAACCTGGCCATCTCATGGGGACATCTAAGGCAGAAATTAGCTCACTTTTCCACTTAATCCTAAAATAGGAAACCAGGGCTGGCTGGCTGGTTAGCTCAGTTGGTTAGAGCACAGCTTTATAACACCAAGGTCGGCAGTTTGGATCCCCATTCTGGCCAGCCGCCAAAAAAAAAAAAAAAAAACCCTGATGTAAAGGCTAGGGGGTGAACCTGATGAACCAGCAGTTGCTGCTTGATGGGTCCTGGAGCACCAGCTTCCTGAACTCTGCTCCTCCGCATCACATATAAAGGAGTGTCACTTAGTGGAATGGCAGCTGAGGAGACAGGACCAGAGGAGGCTTGGGATCTTCAGGGCTTGCTCACTGAGACTTCATTCCCACAGGACCCCGCTACAGGAAGGGAAAACTGGGGCCAGTGGGGGCAGGGGGTGATCGCCAGTGCCCTTTGAGGGGTAGCCTAGGCTGGAAAGAACCCACTCCCCAGCCAATACCTCGAGGGTTCACACAGGGCAGCTGATGCCTTGACTGAATTCAACTTTAAAGTGTAATTCCAAGGCAGGGAATGTGACCAGATCCCTGACCTGCAACAGCACCACCCTTTCCCATCAAATAGCACTGGAAGTTACCCCCATATTGCAGGGGTGATGGGGCAGGGCGAGGCTTCCACCAAAAGGAGGCACTCCTTCCAGGAGTTTGCAGGGAGGACCTTCCCTGCTTCCTGCTCATTTTGTGCCTGGCACACAGGCCCGCCACCTGCACAGCTCCAACCCGAGGACTCTGAAGGCAGCCCGGCCTCCCGTCCCTGCCCCCACGCAGGTCACAGTTGCTGGGACATACTAATGCCATAAGTCTACTAACAGCCACCCAGGCTGCATGCGGGTCTGGCCTCCGCTGCCTCCCATCCAGGCGGGATGGGAAACGATACGCCCAAACTCTAGAGGCCTTTTGCCTCTTTAAGCCTCAGTTTTCTCAACAGAATAAATGGGCATCACAACAGGACTGACTTTGTTGTGGGGGTGACGAAGACTGGTGCCCATCTTCTCCCGGCAGTGGTGGGGTCCCGCCACCCACACTCCACGGGCTGCGCACCTCCGCTTCCCACGGCTCATCCTGGGCCACGCAGGCTGCACTGCAGTGATTGACATGTTTCCCAGTGACAGGAGGCCGCCCCTTCCCCAATCCCAAAGAGAGAGGGCAACAGAAGCCTGGGGCGGCCCGGCCCTCCTGAGGTGGGTGAGCGCGCCTGGCCCTGCTGTGCCCAGCCCGAAAGCACCGAATGTGCCCAGTATGCGGGGTTCAGGGTGCACGAACGACACGCCTCCCTGCACCAATGCGATGGATGCTCAGAGACTCCGACTCCTTCCCATGCCTTTTCCCGGTCAGGCTGATGCAAAATGATCAAAGCCAAAACCCTTCTCCAGAAAGCAGATGGAGAGCTGGACTGAGTGAAGGATGGGTCAGTTAACTCTCATTTACCCGGCACGGGGTCCTCCCAGTCCCCTCACAGCCTGAGTCCCAGGCAAGGCCACCCCATCGCACTGCGAGGAAAACTGGGCCCCAGACAGGAACAGATTCGCCAAGTTCCCCAAAGTGGGGCAGAGCTGGGTGGGACCTCACAGCTGCAAACCGGGCCTCTCCCCTTCTCAGTAGACTCCCACACCTTGAGGAGGGGACCCGGCAGGTTCCTGACGGCTCTGGCAGGTTCCTGAGGGCCCTTTCCTCATGAGGGTTTTTGTTTAGCAACTGCAGGGGAGACACTGTGCAGCGCAGGGGTAAACAGCTAGAGAAAAGGAAAAACAATACACAGAAATTCCAGCCCAGCTGCCAGCCCCTGACTCCCACTCCCAGGGCACTTGCTCCACCGGCCCCTGCAACTGTACCCTTGACTGTCCTCTGTCCCACCCTGACCTGCCAGAACTAACTGCTGTTTCAAATTCCTACAAATTCTACCACCCCTTGCCTCTCTAGGATCTCAGAGACCCTTCCCCCTCTCACTTCTCAGATGGACACTTCCCTGCTGCTCCAGGTTCCCGAATGCCATCAACAGGACTCTGTTCTGAACCACTGTACCAAGCTAGCGCAGGGAGTATGACGGCGGGTGACAGCCTCTGCCCATCAGGGCCCAGAGCCCCCAGGATCCTGGCGAGCAAATCCCTGCTGGGTGCCCAATCCTGGGGTGCTCTTGCTGGGCTCGGCTCTCCTTGAAATCCTCTGTTGGGTCAGGTGAGTGGTGGGGCCCCTCCCACATCCCTCCCTCCCCCCGTCCTTCCTTCCTTCCTTCCTTCCTTCCTTCCTTCCTTCCTTCCTTCCTTCCTTCCTTCCTTCCTTCCTTCCTTCCTTCCTTCCTTCCATACATTCGTCTGTGCCAGGCAAAGCCTGTTGTGAGGGGCTTTACCTGTGAACAAGGCAGAACCATCTGCAGACACTAAACAAAAAAGCAGATAAATGCACAGGATCACTGTCTATCATGGACTTGTAATCTTGGGGCCAGGCCCATGTCCAGGCTTGGTCAGGAGGAAGCAGAGTTCCCAGGACGGGGTGGTACTCACCCAGGGCCACCAACAGGAGGTGGCAGAGGCCAGATTTATCACAGGGGGCTCTAAAACCAGACAGATTTCAAGGTCGGACATCCTGTTCATGCCCCTTAAACTTAGAAGCTGAGGGCTATCCCTTGGGGGAAGGAAGGAGGCTCAGGCCAAGGGGACGGGGACATCCCCAAGTTAATCGTCCACCAAAGTGGGAGGGGAGAGAGTGGATGAGCCAAACTGCAACCAAGCGCTCACCACTGCCCAGTGGGCTCTGTCTGAGCCCCCACAGCAGCCCCGTCTGCTTTCCCTAAGTGACTGTCCCCATTTCACAGAGGAGGAATGCTGGGGAAGAGCCTCACAGAAGAGGTCCAGACAAGGCAGGGGAGCCAGAGGCAAGAGGATTATCTGTGCTCCACACGACTTAAACTGTCTTAATTTAACTGGGTTGACCTGCTCAGACCCAGACTTAGGGCGCCAATTCTGCATCTAATCACTCGCAGCAGCAACCAGACCCAGAGCAAATCTGCAGCCACTGCAGCCGGAGCGGGAGGTTCTCCCAGGCGCCCTGCATTCTCCACTGCCCTACGTGAGGCCAGCATTTTTGCACAGCCAAGGGGGCCCGACAGTACTCTCTGGAGAGTGGAGGTGTGGGGGGCGAGGTCTCCCCTTCCTCACCGAGTCCCAGCCCCACCTGCCCCTCTGCCCCTTGGTACCTGGCTGCAGAGATACGTGATCCTCTCAGTTCTCCATCCTGTTCCCAGTCTCTGCTTGGCTGCTCCTGGCAGCGCCAGCTCTTTGGACAAATCCTGGCCCCAGTGGGGTTCAGTTTCCCCATTGCCACACTGTCCCTTGGATTGGGAGGTGTGTCCCAAATGGCCCAGTGCGGTGTACCCCCTTCCACTGTTAAGGTTGTTTTGCTGAGAGGCCTGAGCCTTGGTTTCTTCATCTAGCAAATGGGTACAATAATGATCTCTGCCCCTCATGGCTGCTGTTGGAACCAACTTATCCCCACATCCACCTCAGGGAGGTGGTGGTCACCGCAGGGCGTGGCTGGGAGGCCCTGAGGCCACTGCTTTCGCAGTCCAGCCCTCACCTTGCCCCATGACACTGGGTGCCCAGAGTCCTGCTCCTTCCCTGTGGCTGGGGTCGCAGTGATGGCTGTCTCCTCCTGGGCGCTCTCACCCAAACCCTGCTCCTCAGCTCTGTCCTTCCAACTCCACACCCGCGGGCGCCACCTTCCCACAGACCTTAGATCTGGTCACATCTCCACTGTGCCCACCACCAGCGAGGATGGCTCTTGCTTGTCACTCAGACCCAGTGAATGCCTCCTCTTCCCAGCTCCCCTCCCTGAACTCAGACGTCAGAGGAGACGTTCAGGACGTGCCTTCTGCCCACCCCAGTCCTCCCGAAAGCTCCCCGGAGCGGCCACTGCATTTCGTTCATTGCGCAGGCCTAGGAGCTAGAACCCCGTCGGGCACATAGAAGACGCTCAATAAATATTTGCTGACTGGAGGGAGTTGGTGGCTGCACGTTTCATACTCAGAAGCCTGGTGGGTGGGACGGTCTTGACCCGCGTGCGCCTGAAACCCCGGGGAAAAGTCCGGGTTGGGGCGCCGGCGGGATCCTTACCCCGTGTCGGTGTGGGAAAATCGGTGGGACGCTCGGGGACGCGGGGTGTGTGGGTGGCGGGAGGGGCCACTGTCCGCAGCCCCTTCAGAGGGCAGCCCTTCCCGGTGTCCCAGTGTTTGCGCCCCAGGCGGCCGCGCGACTCGAGCGCCGGCGGCGTCCAGTGACAGCTGCTCCCGCAGCGAGCGCCGCAGTCTGGGTGGTCCTTTGGGTGTCCGGCCCTCCCGGGGCTGCAGGCGGCTCCGCGAGAAGCCCAGCGAGCCGGGCACACCGTACACTGTGAGCCGGTTTCACGGGGGCAAAGACTGAGGCCCGGGGCGTGCACGGGGGCTGCACGCGGCCAGGGAAGCCAGGCCCCGCCGTCCCCGGTGCCCCCGCGCCCTCCGTGCAGCCCGCCCGCGGCGGCTGCGTATCTGGAGCAGGACAAAGCGCTTCCCTCCCGGTTGTCCGGGCCTCTTCCTTGGTTTCTCCGAGCTTCGCTCTGGTCTCCCCAGGGAAGGACACCTTGGCCGCGCCCCACCCCGCTGCGCCGGGGACCGCGCGTCTAGGGCTCCCCGCCTCCCGCCGAGCGCCCCCCGTCCCCTCCGCCGCGCGGTTTGCTGGCGCGACGCCCCGCGGGACGTGGGCACCGACGACACGCGCGTGACTGCGCGCCGCGGGGAGGTTCCCGAGGACCTGCGCTGGCCCGGAGGCCGCCCGCCGGGGCAGGAACGAGGGTCTGCCGCGAGCCCGCACCCCAGCCCTCGGTCGGTCTCAAAGCCAGCGAGAGCGGGCGACCCGACGGAGCGAGCGGCCTCGCGTGCGCGCCCATGGCATCGGGCTCCTCCGTGCCCGCCGCCGCCGCCTCTCCTGCGGGCGGAGGCGACTAGCCTCGAGGTCCCCGCGGCCCCACTTTCCTTCTGCCCTCGGGCCAGCCCCGGAGGACGCTGCCGTCGCCAGCGCCTGGGCCCGCAGCCCGGATCCAGCGGTCCTGGGTTGCAGGACACGGTCCCCAACGCCCAGCATGTGGGCTGTCCCCTGGCGCCTCGGGCTCTTGCTGGCTGCCGGCCCGCGACACTAGCGGTCTGCGCTCCCCGCGGCCTCCGTGGGTCCCGCCGGCAGCACCGCCCGGGGCCGCCTTGAGCCTGTTCCTCAGACGGGGAAGTGGCTGTCACCGGAGGGGCGGGAGGCGGA
This sequence comes from Cynocephalus volans, assembly GCF_027409185.1. Classification (NCBI taxonomy): domain Eukaryota; kingdom Metazoa; phylum Chordata; class Mammalia; order Dermoptera; family Cynocephalidae; genus Cynocephalus; species Cynocephalus volans. The sequence continues at coordinate 3,459,983 of NC_084468.1, read as the reverse complement.
CAGGCGGGAATGCAGGAGCAGCCCGCGGCGGCCCAGGCCACCTTCCCGCCGCCCGCTGCCTGGGCTCGACGCCGGGCAGAGCCTTCGCCGTGCCACCCGCGGAGCCTGCGCTGCCCCTTCGCCAACGCGCCGCAGGCCAGCGGTGGCGGGCACGGCCCTACGGCGGCGCCCAATGCGTCACCGGCAAACCGAAGTCCGCCCTTCACCGCGCGCTCTGCGGTGGCCCCGGGTGCGGCTGTCCCTCGGCGCCGCCCCGGGGCCCCCGCTGCTCCCCACGGCTTTGAACTCCCGCACGCGGCCCCCGTCTCGGCCGGCAGCGGCGCCTGGGCGCCAGTGTGGGCTCCGGGAGCCTCCCCCGCCGTTCCCGGCCCGGACTCGGTGGCCGCCGCCTCCACCCGCCCCCGGCCCGGCCGAGTCGCCCCGGGCTTACCGCGGCCAGCCCCGGCCCTGCGCTCCCGCCGCCGGCGCTTCTCTGCCGCTCCCTCGTGCCGGCGACGCTCCCGCTGCGACGGATTAGCGCCCCTCCCCCCACCAGTCCCCGCGGGGGGCACCGACTCGCCCCCGAAAGCCGGGAGGCGCGGAAAGGCCCCATGAGCCCACCCCCTTGCACTGCCGCGTCTGCTTGTTTAACCTTCTCGCCGGGCGGTGACCCTGCCCCCGCCAAGCGCTGCCATCGGGGTCAGGCGGGGGTGGGGAATCCGCCCCACACACCAGGCAGAGACCCTCCTCCCATCCCCTGTCTTGCCTGGCCTGGGAGACTCAGGGAAGGTTCCAGGCCTGGTTGTGCCCCAGGCCCTGGGTGACCTTCAGCAGTGTCTTATCCTCACTGGTCTTTGACACCTGAGGACTGAACCCCCCACCCCCAGGGGCTGCCCAGCTCCAGGCAGGTTCGGCTACAGGATTTGTGTGGTCTCTGCAAACAGAAAATGTGGCCCTTGTTCAGAAGCTATCGAGAAGCATTGTGATTTTCAAGGCAGAAACAGCAAGCACAGGGCCCTGAGGGTCCCCACAAGTCCGTGAAGGTGGCCCTGACTCCAGGACTCAAGCTCCCATGGACAGCCCCCACCTGGGGCCTCTCTCAGCCTTTCTTCCCTCCCCTACCCTCTGAGTGCTCAGTCCCGAGACAGTGGCCCTGGGTCACAGTGAGTCCCTGCAAGTCAGGACAACCCTGTTCCTGCTGTCCCCCCCCCCCCCCAGGCGGCCTGTGGGCTGCTCTCTCTGGCTGTGTTGGGGACCCTAGAGGGGAACCAACTGGGCTAATTTCACAGTATCCCCCTTGTCTCAGCTCTCAGCAGGGATGCAGAAGGTCTACACTGAGAAAAAATGACCTTGCACTGTCAGGAGGTTGCAGGCAGGGGTGGGAGGAGGGTGGGATGGACAGTGGTGACTGAGACTTAGATGGTGCCCAGGCCTGATTCCAAGGGCGAGTTTTTGGAGCTGGATCTGCCAAGGGCCAGTCTCGGTGACCTACCTCCCCCGTGCTTCTCCCCAGCCAACCTGGATGCTCCATGCCACACTGTGGACGTCTGGAAAACCAAGAAGGAGGGGGGGTTGTTCCTGCTGCCAGCAGAGGAGGAGTCTGTCCATCACCACTCTGTTCCCAGGATTCTCTCATTAGTAGAGAATTGGGAGCTCAGATCAAGCTCAGGCCATCCTCAGTTGCGTGGGGAGGAGAACCAGAGCTGGGACCAGAGTCGGGCGGCACACAGGGCACCTGCAGAGCCCTGGACGCCAGTGTGGGAGGCCTCGGCTGGCAAGCCTTTAGCCTCCCTGGCCTCTCTGCAGTGAGAGGAGGGGCTGGGGACAGTGGAGCACCATTCCAGGGCAGCCGTGCTCCGTGTGCCTCAGGTGGATTTCCCTGTTTAAGCCTCAGTACCTTCCTGAGGCAGTGATGATGTCACCCCCTTTGGAAAATGAGGAAGTGGAGGCCCAGAGTGGCTGCGTGAGGAACCCAAAGTCGTGTGGCCCCTGGCTGGCAGTGGCCCTCACCACATGGTCAACACCAGCATGGGGGTGGGCACTGGTGCTTTCAGGCCAGGCCAGAGACCCCAGATTCTGGGTGGTGACTGGGCTTGGGAGGCTGGGTGGATGCAGGGTGGCATCTACGCACCAGAGACCCACAGCCAGGCCCCTTCACCAACTTCGGGTGGAGTTCACTGCACTCTGGAAGCATTGATCAATTGTCGCCATGACAAACCTGCCTCAGAGGCTGGAGAAACCACCCAGACAGCTACCCTGAGGCCCCGGCTCTGCCCCAAGAGCTCTCACTGTTCCCGCCCCAGGAATCACCTCTCGGCTCACCTCGTGGAAACTTGGGCAAGGCGCTGGCCTCCCTGGGCCTCAGTCTCCCTACCAGTAAAAGGGCTAATGGGCAGACCGTTGGCTTCTCTCTAACCTGGGTGAGAAGCAGACCCGGAGATCATTCCGCAGCCTCGTCCTGGGAGGTGTTGTTGGGGTGAAGCTCCCTGACCTTGCTCACCCGTGCCCTGAAGAAAACGCTTCCTCACACAGCTGATATACAAGTGCGCAGTGGCCTCTGGGCGGTCGGGGTTCCAGCAAGCGCTTTAGGAGGCTTTACTGGTGGAGTGCGTCAGTGTGACAGGATCTGGCTGACTTTCTTTGTTCAGTGGCCAGGTCCTGAGCCCATCTGACCCAGCCCATTGCCCCATCCCACTTCCCCAACCCCCATCATCTGGAGGCTCCAAACAAGCTGAGTCCCTGCTGGCCACCATCCCTGACCTGGGTCCCTCCCCCACCCTGACCCCAGCCTGGCAGCAGGAGGTCAGTGGGACAGGAGGCCTGGGGTCATGGGCCAGCAACTGTGCGCCTGATGTGTTCAAGGGATGGAGAGTCCCCGTGATCTTTGGGGTATGGCAGTGCCCAGGATAAGCTGTCCTTCCCACACTCTGCACCTGGAGGTGGAAGAGGCACTGGGGCAAGGAGGAGTGCTGGGAAGAGGTGCTGCTGAGAGACAGCAGCTCCCACTACCCCAGTCACTGCCTCTTTCAGCAACCTGGTGAAGTGTCAGGCCAGCCTCCACCCCCTGAAGAGGAAACGGAGGCCCGAAGAGGTTAGGAAATTCACTTAAGGCCACACAGCAGCAGGAAGAGGTGCATTTGAATCCAGGACATGGACTGGACTGCTCTCTGCCACCCAGCCTCTGCACACACAAGCACGTGCACACACGTATACACGCTCACACGTGCACAATCAGTGATTAAAACACCAAGTGCAGCCTGCAGGGCAGAAAGCCCGCCCCAGAAGGCGCAAACACAAATCCATTTCCTTCAAGGGTTGATTGATTTCTCTTCAAAGAGCTTCTGCATTATGCAAGGGTTAGCTCTGAAGGTTAGCTGATTTCAATGGAAGTAAGTCCCGGAAAAACACATCAACACGGCCCCAGTTCAATTCGCTGGAAAAGCACATCTCAAGTTTTGAGTAACTCAGGAATGATAAGGCCAGTGCAGACAATGCTGCAAAGCTGTTAGCTGTTGTCCCAGGGGCCTCAGCTTTGGAAGATGTCTCCAGAATCATGGGATTTCTGCGAGATTGCTTCCCATCCAGATACATGTTACCACGGAAACCTGGAGGGTTCCCCTCCTTAAGTCTGGTCTTTGCAAATGAGCGCTTTTGGGGATAATTTGCACATTAGTGTGATCTGGGTTTTGGAATCTCAGGTGGTGATTTCTAAGCAGCTCTATATTCTCTGCAAAAAGCGACGCATATTTCCTCCCTCCCTCCCACCCTGCCTTTGCTCAGTCCTTCCTGCCTTCCATTTCTTCCTCCTTCCACCCTCCCTTCCTTCTGAGAATCTTTATTGCGTGTCTGCAGGCTGGTTTCTGGAATGCAGCAGCAAGCAGGAAGCCAAGGCCCTCCCTTGTGGGCCTCATGGCCACCATGCCACTTGTTTGCCTCACTTGGCTTCTGAGGCCAACTCCGTCTTCATTTTAGAAACACAGAAGCTGAATCCCAGAAGGGTACAGTGATTTGCCCAAGGGGGCCCAGCACCTGAGTGGGTTCCTTAGCCTGGCACCAACCACTCCCCACCAGGTCCTACCCTCCTCTCCAGCTCCCCTGGCAAGCCCGTCCCCCACCACTCTGTGCCCCTGCTGGGACCCCACCTCCATACCTTTGCATACGTGCTGCCATCTCCCTGCCATACTGGGTCTTCTTCTCTGCCCTAGGAAGCCCAAAGCCCACTTATTGCTGAAGATCTCTCTTAAACATCATCATCTTGTACGTCCTGTGTGGAGATCCTCTGGCCTCCTTGGGCAAAATGAGCCACTGCTGCTGTGTGCCATCATGGTCTTTGGCACGAGCTGCCCTCTGATTAAGGGTCCCCGCTCCCACTCACCTGCCACCAGCCGGAGGCTGACCTAATTCCATGCTGGGCCCCAGCCCTGAGAGTATAGAGCCAGGCACGAGGCAGCTGTTTTAATTGTAGTCTGGCTGGGTAAATAAGAATCATTTCAAGCAGAAAGGGAAGGGTGAGGGGTGTGAGGAAGAGGAGCCATGTGGTGTGATGTGGGAGAACAGTAGGATCAGGGTGCGGGGGGACATTTGGGGTCTCAGCAGAAGATAATGCTGGGCAGGTAGTCAGGGGCCACCGGAGGCAGGCAGGTTGACAGGCTGAGGAAGGAACCAAGGCAGGAGGGAGCCAAAGGCAGAGATTCACCAGAAGAATGAAATTCCGCATCACCCCCACCCGTGGTTTTAATTAGATTCTGACGCTCTCTCGCACCCCTTAGGAGCTAAGCACTTTGGTTTACATCTGCTGATCAAACATGGCAGGAAACCCAGAAAAAAATAACATCCATATTGTTGTCAGAGCACGTTTTTGGCTCCAGATTTGAGATTAACATAATATTTGTCTAAAGCTAACAGCAATAAATTTTTCCTGCCTGTAAACGTGTTAATGATATTTAGTAGAAAGTATCTTTGGATGGAGATAAAGCTGGCTCCTGCATAAAGATTAGCTTTACTCAGAGAGATTTTATTGTCATGTGTTTCCTTAGAGGAACCAGAGGGAGACATCTGGGTACTGTTTATCATCATTTAAAAAATATTTTTAAAAAATATGTGCCCTGCCCCCCATCCCCAGAGCAGTTGAGTTGCCGGGATCGTGCACAGCCAGCACCTCAAGGCTGTGGGTGTCTTTCTCATCGTGGGGCCTTGAAGCCCTGCTGCTCTGTGGCTCAGGCCTTCGCTTTCTGGCAGGTGAGGAATTGCTGAGCCCATTTCACAGTCATGAAGATGGAGCTTGAGGGAGAACGACCTGCTGACCCAGGGTTACACAGCCCTCAGGGGGGCTCGGGATCCCCTTCGCGTTCCCTCTCTGAGACCGTCTTGAACACTTCCTGCCTCCACTGGAAGGGGGCCGAGCTCTGCCGGGCCTCTGGGCAGTTGTCCAGGGCTGGCCAGTCTAACAAACACCAAATGTAGAGCCGGAGGTTTTGTCTTCAGTGAAATTAGCCGCAGGGAAAGGCGGTGGCACATCCAGCTTTTTTGAAACCCCTGGACCGCTAGAGAAGTGTTGCCTCTTGCTGAAAGCATTTTCTCTTGGAAACCACAGGCTGTCCACTCTCATCCAGAGAAGAGGGGCAGGAGAGGCAGCCTGACCACAGCCAGATCTCTCCTTCCCCGCTTTGCCCTAGAAGGACCCTGGACAGGCAGCCAGGTGCCCCGGATCATAGCCTTTCTCTGTCTCCCTCTTGAGGCAGCTGTCCCCATACCAATCCTCAGCCTGCACAGTTGTCAATGTGACCAAGGGTCATAACAGGCCTCTGTGATGCTGCTGACCCCAGCACTGGTCAGTCAACAAGCCCTGTGGGACCAGCTCCAGGGACAGGGCTTTCCCCTGACGTCTGGAGACTTCAGACTGAAGGGCTGTGAGAACTTCTCTGGCTCGCAGATGCAGGTGTCTCACGCTCGAACAGAGAGTGTCTGCTGGACTCGAGGCTGAGTACTTGTGCTGACTTACTCCTTGCTTCTCGACTCCAGGCTTGGAGGGCCCCTTTGATGACCCAAGTCCTCTAAGATGTATTGTGGAATGTCAGTCCTGCAAGACTCCTCAGAAAAAAGATCCCATGGCCACTGAAGTCCGGGAGATGCCATATACTAGACCCACCCTGGAGAGCTGTGACACCCTTCAGCAAATTAACTGCTCTGAGACCTCCCTGCAGGGACAACCCTCCCTGTAATGAGGCTAGCCTGGCACTTTCCAAACTTGGGCACAAGAGACCCCCTTTCCTCATCCCTCCTCTCTCAGTAAGGGTCCACTCAGGAGACAGAAGCCATGCCAGTTGTTTTAACAGAGAGAATCCAGCATAAAGAAGAGTTAACTTGGGTGTCGAAGGACTGAAAGGCAAAAGAGATTCTAAGAAGCAGCTGCTCCTCAGGCTGGGAAAGCCAGGGAAGAGTTGGGGATTACTCAACTCAGTGGGACCCAGACCATGAGGGGTGAGAGCAGGGTGCAGGTTGCAGGGAGGGAGCTGCCCTGCAGGTGGAGAGCATTGCCATGGCGGTGCCCACCTGGAGGCTCCCTCTAGCATGCACGGGAGCAGTGCCTGGCAGGGATCCCACTGGCGAGCAGAAAGGGGGTACTGAGTCCCTTCCTTCCAGTCCCTGGTATTTTGCTGTAGCAGCCCAATGGGACTGAGATGGGGCATTTCTGAGTCCTCATGGTACGGCCCCAGCCAGCTTCTGCAGTAGTCCCTGCCAGGCTCCATCCACGCCCAACTCCTGTGCACCTTGCCCACCACCCATGGGGTCCAACCATCGCATTTTCACAACACCCCACCCCACACCCATTTCAAGGCCTGTGCTTTTATCTCTTTAGGGCTTTCCTTATGCAGAATCCTCTGTGGGATCATCTCCCCTGGCTATCACACCTAGAAGCTTCCATCAACTGTGAGCTGCTTCAGGATGGACACCACACTCTCCTTTGTGTCCTGCACCTGGCACAGACCCAGCATTTAGAAGGGTGCACTTGTTTCCTGTGGCTGCCCTAACAAATTACCACAAACTGGGAGCCTAGGACAATACAAATGTATCCTCTTACAGTTCCAGAGGCCAAAAGACTGAACTCAAGGCTCTAGAGGAGGGTCCCTCGGGCCTCTCCCAGCTCTTGGTGGCTCCAGGCATTCCTCAGCGTGTGGCCACATTGCTCCATTCTCTGTCCCTGTCTCCACATGGACTTCTCCCCATGTGTGTGTCTGTGCATCCAAACCTCCTCCTTTTCCTCGTGAGGACACCAGTCACCCTGCTCCAGGGTCATCTCATCTCAAGATCCTTAGCTTAATCAGATCTGCAAAGACCTTTTTCCCAAATGAGGTCACATTCATAGGTCTCAGGGGTCAAGACATGGACATGTCATTTTTGGGGTCACCACTGACCCCCAGAAGGAATACAAAGGGACACAATGCGTGACGGCCGCTGAACTTGAGACCCAACTCAGAAGCCCCCCTCCTCTGTGAAGCCTGCTCTCCCTCCAGCACTGGTTGGGCGCCCCTCCATACCATCTAGAGCTCTGCCGCAGGTCCGTGACAGTGCTGGCTCCTCCATTCCCCCTTCTCGTTCACGCGGTAGCTTCTGTTTCTCCTAGCGAGGCTCAGTCTCTATGCCCGGCACCCAGCTGGCGCTTCCATGATACAGGAGCGTGCAAGGTGGCAGCATGGTCTTAGAGGGGCACATTCGGGCAACACTGCTGGGATCTGTGGCTGTGGCTGCTTTAGAGAGAAGCCCTCAGGCCAAGAGGCCTGGGGCCAACTCCTGGTCTGGGATGTTCAGAAACAAACAGTCCCAGAGCAGTCCTTGGGCTTTAGGTGAGCAGGGCCCAGTCATGGAGCCCGAGGGGCTGGGCTGGGTAGGGCTGCAGGCACAGAGGCCAGGATGATCCCAAGCCACCTCAGTGACCCCACCAGGACTTGGCTATGGTCTCGGGCCACCTGCTCCAGGTGGGCAAAGCCAGGAGCCGCTAGAGGAGTCTGCTCTCCCTGTACTGCCCCCCACCCCTGCTGAACTTCGCTCCTGCTCTGGCTGGGTGGGGGCTGGGATAGATGGCCACATCGTCGGGCCTGAATGGAATGCCGAGGACCCAGTGGCCATACCCCTGCCCCTCCTCATGCTCCCGAGAATTTGCTGTACAAGTTAGGGAAGTGTCAAGGTCGCATCTGTGAAGCCAGCTCTGAGAGAACCTGGATCAGAGCAACCCTTGGGAGCTGACTACATGGGCTCTGTCCCTAGTGGGGTAGCCCTGGGCCAGTTAGGACCCAGGCCTTGCAAAAGGACAAAAGAAAAGAGGCTCGTTCCTGCACTGGGTGTGGCAGACTTATGTCCACGATCCCATCTATCTTCACAGCCACCCGAGAGCAGAGTACGTGCTGCTGAGGCCACCGGCACAGGCCTCCGGAAGCGGGTTTCACTCAGGGTCCCCTAAGCAGCTAAGCCAGGGACCCAGGACAGGCCGGTCCTCCCTCTGAGCAGAAGTTACCTCAAAGATGGAAGATTACAGTGATCAAGGACATGTGAAGAGCGGGACTCATGGTTTGCCTGTTGGGAGCTCCAATTGTTGAAGAAATGGCTGTTTTAGGCCAGAGCGTGAGGGGCGTTCCTTCCTGGCAGAGTCACGGAGGAGCAGCTCTGAGAAGCTCTCCCTGCACAGTAGCTGACCTTAGGTGGGTCGCAGCGGACATGCTACACTTTTAAACGTGCTGCTGAATTTCTAGCAGGATTACATGCACACCTACCCTTCCTTCAGCGCTGCTGCTGCAGGAGCTGCTGGGAATCCGCTGCACAGACACACTGGCAAACTACCAAAGGTCGCATGCACAAGCCTGTCCTGACAGGCCATGCGCTGGCATCTGCACGAAACTGCCTCACGTCTCCTCGCGAGTAGGTTCAGGTTTTGCGTCTTTGGCAGGAAAATCACGAAAGCGATGCCGTCCTGTCCTCATTGCTCTGACCGTGTGGTTCACAGCTGTGATTTGTCCCATTGCTGGGGACGTTAACTTTGGACCCTGATTACGGTGGGGTCGGCCGGATTTCTCCACTGTAAGGTTACACTTTTTCATTTTTGCAATTATCCAGTGTTTTGTAGGGAGGTACATTGAGATATGTAAATATCCTGTTCTTTACCATAGTTTCAATTAACCATTCATTAATTCATAAAATGGTGGGCCCTGGGATTCCTGTTTTATTCAATAGGTTTCATTCCATCACTACCATTATATATTTTCATGTTAAAGCGTGACCCCTCTGGCCAGTGGGAGCCCTTTGTGGTGGCTCCTTTGTCCACCTAACATGTCCTCTCATTTCTTGTGCACCTCCTTCCTAATGCGACAGGATGGCTCAGGTTTAACCAGTTCTTAGGATCACACATTCCTCTAAGGACCCTGGTTCCTTTTAAAGGAGACTGGCAATGCAAAGCCAAGGTCTGGGGGCCAAATGAGCCCACGGCATTGGGGTGTTTGTGCAGAGCCGGGGACGTACCCACATATTTATTTACATAAGCACATGTGCACACACACTTACATCTCTGTGTGTGTTGGGATCTACCTGCATATATTACAAATCAGCCTAATGCATGTCCAACATGGCAGGGATTGTCCCTGTTTCCTCCTTCCTCTGGGTGTGTAACTCCCTGTCCAGCAAGAGACCTGGCTCTCATCAGCCTCAACAAGTTTGCTCATTTGATCACTACCTCAATGAAGCCAACCTCCTGTGACCATGGACTCCCACCCCCACCGCAGACATCCCACTCTCCTGCTCAGGCTCTGACAGTCCCCTCTGAGAGTGCCTCTGTTCACCCCCTCTGGGCTCCGAGACCCTGTGCTGGGCTGCCGTGTTCATGACGTTATGGATGGACACCTGCCTAGGAAAGAATGCTCCCCCAAAACTTAATCCCCACTGTAACTGTTGGGGCTGGGAAGTCCTATTATGGTAATTGGAAGGTGGGGCCTTGGAGAGGTGATTGGATTGTAGGACCTTACAGTAGTGAATGGGTTAAAGATGGTGGTCAGGGGCGAGGTTCTGAGGGCTTTAAAAAGGAGAGCACATGAGAGTCTCTCTCTGCTCCACCATTTTCTGCCATGTGAGACCCCTGAGTCACTATTGCCACCATCAAAGAAAGCCCTCACCAGATGTGTTCCCTGGACTTTGGACTTCCCAGCCTCTGAAACCGTAAGCAATAAATTTTGTTTTCTTTATAAATAAGCCAGTTCCAGGTATTTTGTTGTAAGCAACAGCAATGGACTAGTACAGCACCCTTCCCACCCAGCTGGACCATGCCCTCGGCTGGGCACCTGCTGTCACCACCCTGTGGGACACTCTCCTGACCTCCACAGGTGCCCTTCTGGGGCTGAATTGTTCAGATGAAGTGGGGAGGGAGGAGGAGGAATGTGAAGTCCTTTCAGGCTCTCCTCGGGTCACCTCAAATGGTGTCACTTCGGCCAGTTCAGGTCAAAGCCAGCCACTGGCCAGCCCAGCCTCCAGGTGTGGGGCACTGGACCCGCCTGTGGCTGACAGAAGCCACAAGACCCAGGCCATGTTCTCCAGCACAGCATCGTGTGTGCCAGCATGCTAGAGCCTGGGGGGTGAGACACTTCAGGGAACAAGGGCCAAGGGCACCTCCTGGCCTGTCACTCGGGGGCTCCTAGCCACTCGGAAGCTCTCCAGGAAGAAGGAATGACCCCAGGGCTGTCTGAGATGCAGGGAGGGACACACGATTTTTAAAGCTGGGATGAAACTCACACAATATAATATCATCCATTTTCAAGCACAATTAATTCATTCAGTGAGTTCACCGTGCTTCGACCCACAACCTCGATGTGGTTCCCAAACGTTTTCATCTCCCCAGAAGAGAGCCCTGCACCCCTGAAGCAGTGACTCCCCAGCCCCTCCCCCAGCCCCTGGCAACCACCGTCCGAGTTCTCTCTCTGTGGATCGGCCTATTCGGGACATTTCGTACAAACGGAAGCCTACAGCAGGGGGTCCTTTGTCCTCTTTCCCTCAGCATCGCGGCTTCAAGGTCCCACCACGCTGTGCCACGTGTCAGCGCCTCCTCCCGTCCATGTGGATGGGCCGTGTCTGTTCAGCCGTTTGTCTGGGACGCTGGAGCTGTGTCCACCTTCTGGCCCTTGTGAACTGCGCTGCTGGGAACGTTTGTGCACGAGGGTTTGCTTGAACTCTTGGTTTCAATGCTTTGGGGTGTGTGCCCAGGAGCAGAATTCCTGGGTCATGTGGTAATTCTGTTTTACCGTTTGAGGAACAGAGTGGTGGGATTTGAGGGTCTGCGACAACAGCAGTGGGGAAGAAAGCGGAATCCGCGCTCAGGGTGCTCTGCCAGAGGCCCGCGTGGCACCAGTGCTTTCTGAGGAGTCTCCCATCTCGGCGTCCCCCTGTCCCTGTGCTCCATGCATCACCGGGCAGCAAGTGGCCCTCTACAGCCCCGGAGCAGTGCAGTGGAAGACAGCAGCAATGCTATCAATGAGCCAAAAGCAGCAGAGAAGGACTGGGAGGAACGTGCAAATGAAAAGAGGAGCTCGCGGCTGAGACAGCTGGCACCACGGCCGGCGCCGTGAGCGGGGCCTTATGTGGCAGGGATGAGGGTTTCCTGCGGGCTGCTGCCACCCTCTCATGGCTGTTCCCCACTGGACCGCAGGCTCCCAGAGGCCAGGCCGTGGCCATCTTGCCCGCCCCTCTGTGGCCAGAGACAGCGCATTAGAAGGTGTCTCAGTGACCCAGAGCTTGGCTGACAGCACCACCTCTGAACTTACCTTCAGGTTTTCAAACAGGTGTGGATTGGTTCTTTGCCTGACTCTGGATACACTGGACAGACTTAATGTTCCAACCTCTATGCCTTTTCCCTGAGGTCTGCTCATCGAGGTGGGTTGCTCAGACAGTCATTCACACCCAGGTGGAGATGGTCACAGTCCCCAGGACTCTCCTTTGCTACTTTGCTGGCATGCCCAGGTGTGTCCAGGCAGAGGGAGGAGCTGAGGACGTTACCCGAGTCACCTGGTGCGGACTCTGACTCTGCCCCATCCAGGTGGGCACACGCTTCTCTCTCGGCAGTGGGGTTCTCCTACCTGGAACCATCCTCGGGGTCACAACAGGCTCCATTCTTGGCTGTAAGCACCTTGTGTCTGGTACTCAACCCTCCATCAGAGCGTGACGACTTGCTTCACCCACTTCCCTCCTGGGCCCCAACTGTAGGTTGAATGGCAGCCCCGAAAATATGTCCATGCCCTAACCTCCAGAACCTGTGAATGTGACCTTATTTGGGAAAAGGGTCTTTGCAGATGTAATTAAGTTAAGGATCTTGAGATCCTTAACTTTTAATCCTGGATTACACAGGTAAACCCTAAACCCAGTGACACTTGTCCTTATGACAGACACACAGAAGAGAGAGACAGAAATAGAGGAGGAGGTCATGTGGAGATGGAGGCAGAGACTGGAGAGATGCCGAGGAGCACCAGGAGCCACCAGGAGCTGGAAGAGGCAGGAAGGATCCTCCCCAGAGCCTCTGGGTAGAGCGTGGCCCTGCTGACACCTGGATTCCAGACTTCTGGCCTCTAGAACAGTGTTTTAAGTCCCCCAGTTTCTGATCATTTGGTAGCCCTAAGAAACTGACACAGTCCTTAAACTTCTCCCAGTTTCCTGGCCTAGGACCCTCCTACATGGGGGTGGGGCAGGTGGCGGTCTGGTCTGGGATTAAGGTGGCAGAAAACAGGTGGCAAAGTGGGACATTAGAGTCAGGAGAGCTAAATGAGTCCTTCATGTCTCTGAGCCTCAGTTTTTTCTCCTGTAAAATGGACACAATCCTTCCTGTCTCTCGGTGGAGAGGGGTGCTGTAAGGTCATGGGCATAGCAGTCTGTCTGCACCCCCAAGGAGGGGTCATGCTGCTGTCTATGGAGTTCAGATCCCATCTCCCTGGATTCTGAGGTTTCCTGGCCCTCGGACCTCCCTGGATGGAACTGCAGTCTCACTGGGAGAAACGGCAACCATCCCTTCCAGCCAATTTCCTATCCTGCTCCCCGCTTCCCCAACGCCACTCCTTGACTTTTGAGTCCCCATGGGCAGTGGGGGGAGGGGCTGCAAAAAAACCCAGAGCCCTTTTCCCAAAACAGCACTAAGGCTCGAAAAAGGAGAGTTTTCTTGAACAAACCTAGATTGTTATTTCTACTCCTGATTTAATTTGAGAGTGGAGACGACCTCTAAGTGCCAGGTAACGCTGTGTGCTTGCTTCTGACAATTGTCTCATTGGTGTGGGGATGGGGTCATGAGATGTGGCATGCGAGGTGCCCACAGGATGGCACCTGCTCCCCTTGTGAACATGTGTACAAATATCTGTTCAAGTCTTGCACATGCACTGAGCTTTCGTTTCTGCACAAATGAAACAGAAGTAGTGACACCCATGGGCAGAGGCAGCTGGACAATGAAATAGGACACAGCATGTCTGGTGCAGAGGAAGTTCTCAACAAAAGCAGCTATTCACAGCCAAGGGTACTGACCACTTAGGGTACTTAGTGGATACCCAATGTTCTACATGTATTTGTTCATTTAATCTACAGCACTCCCTTGGTGGTGGATGCTACCATGATTCCCAGTTTATTGACAGGGAAAATGAAGCTCAGAGAGGGCAAGCCACTTGCCCAAGGCCACACAGCCAGCAAGTGGCTGAAGCAGGATTCCAGTCCGACAGGCTACCTGCAGAGCCTGTGCTGAAGGCCGCCGTGCAGCTCGGTGAAGTGTGCCGTGGAAGGATTCAGCAACGGAGTTTTGCGGGGTGGCCCTGACGCACACCAGGAATGCAGCGTTCACTCATCATCCCGGAGCGACAGCCAGTCCCTCCTTGGGGGCAGAGAGTTGGATGCATCAAGAGTCACTTGCTTTTCTACTTACAGCATCTCCGGGGGACCCACCTTGCCAGGAGTTCAGGGACTGTTGCACATTTTTGGGACAGGTATGGGTGTGCCATGGGGCCACCATCCCGAAACCTGGGGACCTTGGTGTCTGAGGAGCGTGGCTCAGGGCAGTCCCAGGAGCTGGGCCCGTTCTCAGAGCTGTGACCCCCCTGCCACACACAAATACTCCCTTTCGCTCTGATCCTGCCCTCTTTGGTCGCCATCACCTGCTCCCTCCCCAAGGCACCAGGTGGGCCAGGCTGCTCATGCAGGAGGAGCCCTCGGGTGGGGGACAAGAGACAGCCCTGCCCGGCTCCCCAGATGGTGGCGGGGAGCAGGCATCTTGCACCAATGTGTGCCTGGTGGGCCTGCGGACACCCCCCAGAGTGTTTGAAGGCCTCCACCCTCGGGTGGGGTCGAGGCCCGGCTGGCGCTCTCTGAAGCAGCTGGGGGTCTGCGGCATGTCTCTGGAGGGCTGTGTGTGCTCTTTGTCTGGTACTGATAGAATTCGGGGCGAGGCTCCCAGGGCCGCCTGCCTCACGCTGCACACCTGAGGCGCCGACCGCTAATCATTCCCACATCCCTGTCTTCAAGCCAGAGGCTCCAGAAGACCAGCGCACAAGTGGTTTGAAAGGAACCTGCTAGAACTGGGCAGGTCTATGCCTGGCAGCAATCTCTCCCCCTCGCCCTGGGACAGACGCTCGCTGGGCTCCCACAGCCCCCGTGCCTTGGCTCCTGGTCACCATGATGTGAAATCACTGCCCCCTCTGCACTGTCCCTCCTTCCCGATACACCAAACACCTGCCTCTCTTCCTCCCGTCCCTCCTTCCTTCCTCGTTTTGCTTTAAGCATTTTGTGATGCATGCATATGGCTCATGGTAAACAGGGCCCCTGGCCCCTGTCCCACCCTGCCTGCCCCACACACCTGCCATAAGGAAAATACTCCTTATGGCTCCTCCCCACCCTGGTCCTGTGTGTGCTGCTGACCTCTGCCCGATGGCTGCCTCCTCCAGGAAGCCTTCCTGCACCCTTCTCATAGCCCGAGAGCTCTTGTTCCTGACGCAGTCTCACTTCCATCCCTGTGATCATCTGGCCGATGTGTGACTCCCCTCCTAGATGCCAAGCCTCCAAGGGACAGGGACCATGCCTGCTTGGCCCCCTGGTGTCCCCAGCACTATGCCTGGCACACGGAAGAGGGTCAAGGAGAACGTTTACGAGTGGTGCAGACCAGGGGGCAGCCTCTACTGGTCCCCAGCTGCCCCACATGGTGACCTTGCCCTCTGCAGCCAAGGGAGTTTGCTCAAGTCATTTCTTACGAGTTTCTTATGTCAAACTCATCAATGCTTGGCTGTGGGGCCAAGGTCAAATCTCCTAGTGTCCTGGGTACAGACTCCTCAGGGATCATCGCAGGCATCCCTTCTTGGTCCTGCTTTTCCTCTGGTCAGTGGAACCTGAGCTGGTCCCCATAGCTCCTTGGCCACATTTTGTACACTGGTTGGGGGCAGCGTCTCTGCGTCCTGTGCACTAGTGGGGGTGGCTTCTCCTCATGTCCGCTCTCAGCTCCAGGCAAAGCCCTCATGCAGGGCATTTCTGTATTTGCCCTGCGTGGGCTGGAGGCAGCCGCTGGGTGCTGGGCCCCTGCAGGTCCCGCGGTCATGGGAGATGACCAGGACCAGGCCACCGGACACTGCCCCAGACCAACAGGAGATGGGCTCAGGGGGCAGTTGGACTGATCCCACCTAGACTCAGAGCAACACCATTGAAAACCATGAAGGGACTGTTCTTTCATGTTGAAGGAAAGAGGGAAAAAGGAACAAAGATGTCCAGGGGCTGGACACAGGGCAGAGAGATGGAGGAGAGAGAGCGGAGAGGGGCTGAGAGGCCCGGGAGGGCCCTGCACTCACTGACCTTCCAGCCCTGAGGCTCTCAGTTCTGTGCCCCCCGCCCTGACCCCCTCGCCGGCTTCAGACCCTGCACGGTCCCTTCCTCCATGACAAGAAGGCCCGGCCATGCCTGCTCACATACCCCTCTCCCCACACACTCTCACAATGCCATGGCTGAGCCTCAGTTTCCCCTACTGTAAAACAGGGCTCTGCTCTTCGCAGGGCTGGCGAGGGGTTGAAGAGGAAGCGTGTGTTACGTACCTAGGCTGGTGTCTGGCGTGGGTGGTGTCTGAGCCCGTTTTGAGCTGTTGTAACCGAATACCACAGACCGGGTCGTTTTTAATGAATGGAAATTTATTTGGCTCCTGGTTCTGGAGACTGGGAAGTCCAGGACTGAGGGGCTGCATCTGGGGAGGGTCTTCTTGCTGTGTGAACTTGAATTCCCGACCTATGGGTGCTGAAAGTGCCCGTGACCTGCAGTCGGGTGTCCTGAGGCTGCTAAATTCTTACCCAGATGGCAGGTCCAGCCCTTGGGCCACTGGGCCACGACGGTGTGGCTGTGTCCAGCCCTGCCCTGCCTTCTGTCTTGTGTTAAGGGAGGATGGATCTTGCCACAGGCACGGGTGAGGCCTTCGTGGCTGCTGAGACACTGAGCAGAGCTGCAGATGCGGCATCTTCAAGCAATTACGGGGGAGGGATGGTGAGCAGCCCAGCCCAGCCCCGCTGCACGCCAAGAGGGCAGCAGCTGCTCGTGGCCCCAACTTGGGCTGGAGGGGTGGCTGCACCCTCTGGGCAGGATGCAAAGAGCTGACCAAGGCTCCGTTATCTGTGCAAGGATTTTAGGACTCTAAACCATGGCCTCCGGTTTGTAGCCACCCTGCCCAGGTGCCGGCCACTCAACCTGTCCTCTCTCTGGGCTCCACCTCCCTGGGCACGTGCTCTTAGCCGCATTTCACACGGGAGGACATGGAGGACAGAGAGGTGAAGTCACCTGCCTGGGGTGCCCAGCAGGGCAGGTGCACAGCTGGAATTCGAACCCTCGCCTGTCTTTCCTCACACCTGTGTTCCTTCATCAGGCCCAGCAGCTCCTCCTTCCTTAGAGGAATCCAGCTCAGGCTGTCTCCCTGCACCCTCCCCCACCCCGTGTTTCTTCCAGGACACAGGGCGCCCTGCCCAAGTTCCTTTCCAGCAGCAGAGGTGCAACCCTCCAAGTCCCTCTGCCCAGGAAAGAGGATGCCCAGTGCTCCTGGCTGCCCCTCCAGGTGTCCAGGGTGAGCAGGAGGAGGGCGCTGTGAGCTTGGAGGACCAGGCCCCTTCCCGGTGCCCAGGCAGACCTCGTCACCCCGGGTGGGGCCTGCACAGATGATGATGGTGACTCTTGCGGGCTGTGAGTGTCAACGTTCTGCCAATGAAAACCATCTGATTTATGGGCTTTTCAGAGGAAGCCACTTCCAGATGAGCACAGCACTTGCCGTCAGTGTTGGGGGAGGGTGGGACAAAGGCTGGACACTGCTCAGAAATGCCAGCCGCTGAGGAGAGGTGCTGGGCTGAGATGTCCTGGCCATGGAGGCCCACTGCTTGGCCGGGCCCGAGCTACGCGGGTGAGCGGCCCAGGCTCCTGCTGGGGCGGTGCTGGAGCTTGAGGCCATCCTGTCCCCCTGCAAGACTCGAGGTGGCGGGAGCCCCATGGGTTGCAAAGCTGTGCCAACTACGAGGCCCACAGACACACGAGCGAAGTGAGGCGTCTCTCCCAGAGTCGCTAGAGCTTCCAATACACCCTTTAAACTATAATTTGCCAAGACAGTTTGGAGCGTTTCAATAAAGCGCATGAGAAATTGCAGGCCCTTGAGTTCATTGACATCAAAGGTGCCTTATTGTCAGCTTTAAATCTATCTCTTAAGGAGCCAAGAAAAAAGTCCGATGAAGTGGCCGGAGTGTGAGTGAGGGCAGTCATGTGGGGACGGAGCCAGCAGACTCGGCGTGGCTGGGGAAGTGGCCGCAGCAGGGAGAGCCCCGGCTGGGCCCGAGCAGTACCGAGAGGAGGCCCGACCAGAAGCCGCAGGCGCGCTTGGGTTGTTGAACGATCCACTAATAACAAGGCGAATCACGTGAACGCATTGGAACAACCCTAAAATTGTTTGTGGCACTACTAGTGATGAGTCAGGAAGCTAAAAAAAACCTTTTTTTTTTTTTTGCAGCTGAACAGTACGGGATCCGAACCCTTGACCCTGGTGTTGCCAGCACCATGCCCTCCCAAGTGAGCCAAGCGGCCAGCCCCTAAAACAACTTTTTAAAACCAACAGTAACCAAAAACAAACACAAATGAAGCTCGGCAGCAGGAAGCTAGCGCTACCTTCCTGGTCTTTATATAGGAAACGGCGCGGCACTGCCCGTGAAGACGCAGAAAAGGAGCAGACAGACAGACAGATCGCGTAGGAAAGCGTGTCAAAGGGTCATTTGTGTTCCAGCAGACAGGTGGTAGAGCTCGCATGCCATCTTCCTGGGTTTTCCGTATCTACCCTGCTTGTCAGCTCGTGAGAACATGTCACATTTTGTGATTCTTTCTACTTACAAGTTGACGTTCACCTTTGTTCTCAATTTTGCATTCATCGTTTTGCATTTTGTTTCCTTAAAGAGGGCCCTCAAATGGCATCTGGGTCAGGCCACAGGAAACCTGGTCCCCCTCGTCTGCACCACGTGCGCCTGTGGAGCTGAATGGCCGCAGGGAGCACTGCAGGTGAGCACATATTAGATGTTTATTGCTATCAATCGTTGCACATATTAGATGTTTATTGCTATCAATCGTTGTCTTTGCATTTGCCAGCACAGCCCCAGGGCAACGAGACCCAACTCCTGCTTGTCCCTGGGCTCCGAGTCCAGGACTGGCCTGGCCACCAGCATCCTGCAGATGGGGATCCTGTCGCTGTGAGCGACTGTGGTTGAGCAGTGGCGTATTCCCACTTCAGGGCACCGCCGGCAGATTTTGGCCCACACTCTGCATCCTGTCCTGCCTGGGCTTTATTCGAGCTCACACTTGCTTTCAGAGATGAGGAAAGAGGCACACAGAGAAGATAGGACCCTCAAAGGCCACACAGCAGTGTGCCCTGGACACAGTGGGTGGTCTCCCAGCACAGGCGTGGTGGCCGTGTGGGGACGAGTGCTTAGAAATCTTCCCAGTCCACTCTCCAAAGCTTCCTGAATACCTGCAGCATCCAGGCCAGGACTTGGCACTGGGGAGACAGCCCCTGTCCCCAGGGGTCACCCCATCTGAAAAATGTCCCCCCGAAAGATATGTATGTCTGGATCCCTGGAACTTGCAGAATGCCTTTTTTGAAAAGGCAGTATTTTTGTGGATGTGGCTAAGTTAAGAGTCTCAAAATGGGGAGATCATCCTGGATTACTCAATGACAAATGTCCTACAAGAGTCAGGAGAAGAGAGGACACAGAGAGGAGGAGGAAGCCATGAGACCACAGAGGCAGAGACAGGAGTGCTGCGGCCACAAGACGAGAAATACCCGGGGCCATCAGGAGTTGGAAGAGTCGAGGAATAGATTGTCCCCTAGAGGCTCTGGAAGGACTGTGGCCTGCCAACACCTGGATTTCAGCCCAGCGACACGGATTCCAGACTTCGGGCCTTGAGAACCGTGAGAGAATAAACTTCTGCAGCTTTAAGCCCCCCAGTCTGTCGTGCTTTGTTATAGAAGCCCTCGGACATGAGTACGGCGCCCAAACTGGCTGGGGGAGGGAGCATTTTGCCTGGACTTTCCTCAAACACAGCGGGACCCTCCTGCCACAGGGCCTTTGTCCTGGCTGTTTCCTCTGCCTGGGAGATCACGTGAACTTGGCTCAGGCCCACACGCCTGCCCCCCACCTCCCTGTGTCTGTGTCCGAACGTCCCTCTATGTTACTCCACCCTATTTAAAATGTCAGCTTCCCCCTCCCCATACCCTTCGTGCCCACCCCCACTTGTTCCTGTGTGTCACCTCTCACCTGCTTCCCTGCATGCAACCTGCTGACTTGTCACAGTCACTCTCCGCACAGCCCCTGCCCGGCACAGGCAATAGGTGCTCGGCAAATGTTTGTTAAATGCACTGAGTCCGGAAAGTAGGTTCCTCGCTCAGAGGAAACGCGTGGGAGGCTCCTGCCACGTTCGCAGAGCTGCAGACTCTGCACTCAGACCTGCGGTGGGGGACGCTGCTAGAAAAAGGGCGGAGAAGTAGATAGGAGAGATGCCGTGGCCAGATGCCCGGGGACACCAGCTGGGTGTTGGGCTCCTCGGGCCCATCAGTGCACCCTGGCCCCCAGCAGGGATGGGGCTGGGCCAGGAAGTGTGTTTTGGTGGCTGTATCAGTGACAGTGAGGGCGTCAGGACCTGATTCGGCATGTGCCATCAGGAGGAACAGGCCGAGTGGTCACCAGAGCAGTCCACTGGCCTCAGACTCGTGGACCTGAGTTTGGGTCCACTCTGCCTCCCAGCACGTGTACACTGGCCCATCCCCTGACCTCTCCTGGTGCCCGTCCCTGGTCTGCAAACTGGGATGTGGCATTTCCCTAGCCAAGCTGCTGCAGAGGTCAAAAGTGACGAGCTCGAGGCTCAGCAGAGCGTGCAGCCCGCAGAGGGGTCCAGGCGATGGTAGGACGTCCTGCTTAGAGACCCGTGTCTACCTGCTGGTCCCAGGAAGCCCCATGCAGCCACTGCAGGCAGCTGGAGCTGGGCAGCTGCTGTCATTTGTTCTCCAAACTCAGGCCCCTCTGGGAGCATCTGCTCCCCATTATATCTGTGTGTTATATATAGGGGTGCAGATGCAGCCCCATGATCTCACCACCGCCAGGTGGGTGGAGGCTGGCGACTCATCAAGAGCCCAGAGCGATCTGCTCCACGCCAAGAGGCGGCACTGGGAAGAGGGAGGCGGCAGGAGCGCGGCGAGCCCACCCGCTGCCCACCAGGCTGAAGCAATCATCATTCCTGGGATTTGACACACCTGCATGCACAGACCTTCCTGAGCGCCTGCAGCTGGCGGGGCTAGCCTGAGGCTTCTCGCCCAGGCTTTCTGATCAGGGAGATAGAAGGCTGGGTGGACAGAGGCCTGGGCTCTCCGACGGGGCCTTCACCCCATGCTCTCGGGAACCCAGCCTTGTCTCCCATAAAATAGAAAAAGTGGTGCCTCCAGGCTCAGAAGGGCGGCTGAGTCTCCAGAGGGAGAGTGCCAGGCTGCGCTTCCCTGCCGGAGCTCGCTGAGGCCCCTCCTCAGCCTGTCGTCATGTGGCTCTGCTTTCCACGGTCCCCAGTCCCACTCTGTACCACTGCAGCTTCTCCCAGTATTCTTGTTTGTTGTCTGCTCAGACCCAGCTTGCATGCCTCTGCAGATGGTGAGCTCACTTCCTCTCGAGGGCACCCCTTCCATGCCTGGACGGCTCTGAGTGTCATCTGCCTCCCTAGGATGTCCCTGCACCAATTCTGTCTGTGTCCTGAGAGTGCCACACGTGACCTCTCCCACACGGCAGCCCTTTAGATACGTGGCAGCAGCAACCTTGCCTTGTTCCACTGCTGGGGGCGTCTGGCCCCCACTCTTCCCTCCCTCTGACTGTGCTCTGGTCCAATAGACGATGTTGCCAGGAAGAGCAGAGCAAAAAATCCCAAACTTCCCACAGTGTATTGTTAAAGACGCGGCGAGCCCTTCGCCCTTTCCGATGGAGCTGTCCAGTGTGTCGGAACCATCTAGCTCCCAGGAACAAAGGGCACGGGGGCCAGCCAGGGCAGCTCCCACAGGGCCTGAGTCTGGACCACCTGCCTTCATGCGTTCACTAATGCACACATGCCTCAAACAGTTGCTGAGTCCTACTGTGTGCCAGGCCACTGCCTGTTGTGGGCATGGCTCTGACTACAACAAAAGGTCACAGGGAGACATGAATCAAATGGCATTCTTAGTGGGGTATTGTCTTCTCGGGGAAGTGGGTAGCTATGAACAGTAAATGCCATAAAAAAAATCATTTTTCCATTTCTGAGCACACCGGTCAGCTCAATGGGGGTTTTAAGCGGTTTGCTGACGGCACTGTGCAAAGGAGGCAGAGCTGAGAAAGCCTCGTACTGGCTCCGCATCGATTCTCTCTTTCTCGTTTCTTCCCCCAAAAGAAATCCATCGCCCACCACACAGGACTTACCAACCTTCCCCGCCAAGACCTTCCCTCCTAACCCACTCTGTGCGTCTCGGGGGCCTCCCTCCCCACCACAGAAAGCCCGTGTCCCTGCTCACACGTCTCCACGTGAAGGGGCGCTCCCCAACATGTCAGCTGTGCGTGGCCCTGCCCATTAGGGTTGAATTGTGTCCCCCAAATTTATATATTGATGTCCTAACCTCCAGCTCCAGAATGTGAACTTATTTGGAAATAGGGTCACCGCAGATGTAATGAGTTCAGATGAACTCACATTGGCGCAGGGTGAATGACTCTTCCCATATGACTGGTGTCCTCATAACAGGGAAAATTTGACACAGGCACACGCATAGGGGAAGGAGGTGGGAAAATTAGAGCGATGTGTCACCAGCACAGGCTGGAGAGAGGCCTGGCATGGATCTTACCCTAGCGCGTTAGGGGGCCGGGCGGGGAGGGAGGGGGTGGCCTTGTTGCCACCTTGGTCTCAGGCTTCCAGCCTTCAGAACTGTGAGAGGACAGACTCTGGGGTTGAAGGCTCCCAGTTTGTGGCAGCCCTAGAAACTAACACCACACCTCTCAAGGCCCAATGCTGGGTGGCACGTGTCTGGGAGAACGGTCAAGCCAGGCACAGAAACACAGATTAAAACCGCTTTTCATCCATCACTTGAAAAGTGACACAATGCTGGTGGGACTGTGGGGACACCTCCACAGGCTGCCTGTGGGTGTGCCACCTGGTACCCTTACAAATGTTCACCCCCAGGGCTGCTGACTCTGCTTCTGAGATTTTCTCCTGTGGACATTCCCCCAGGGCGGTCAAGGCTCAACAGGAGACGCCCATCCCGCTGCTGTTTCTCCGGGGAAGAAGTGGAAGCAGCTTAAACGTCTGATAAACGGGAGATGTTTAACTGTACTATGGAGCGCCCACTGGATGGAATACCCTGGGGAGTGTCGATCGCAGTTACCCACGATAACGTGAGGACATGCAAAACCCTGCGCTGTCAGGTTGGCTTAAAAAGGCTGGAGGGACGGCAGGTGCACTGGGGGCATGAGGTTATTAGAAAGAGACCCCAGCCCGACAAGGACAATCACTAGACCACTGGAAAGCAATATACGAAAAGGCCATTCCAAAGTAGAGCCAGCGAGATGCTGCTCTCCACCCCGACGGTGAGTGGAGCTGTCCACACGCTTCTTCAGAAAGTGATCCCACTGGGCCGGGCCCCAGACTTGTCCCCAGGGCTGATGAGAACCTGGTGGCAGGAGCAGCCCCTTGGTCTCCAGCTACGATGGCCGGAGCCCGCACGACGACTCCTGACTCCCCGTCGTGCAGACAGCCCTGGGCCTGAGAGTCTATCGGTGCTTAGCTTCCCAGGTGCCAGGGTCTCCGCACCCCTCCCAGGTGCCTCAACCCCCACCTGCCCCAAGTCCTCCCAGGTCAGCTTCATCCAGTGGGTGTCAATGACTGTGGTCCCCCAGTGGGGTCCAGGGCGTCTCAGCCTCCTCCACCCTCACCTCTTCTTATGTTCCATGAATCCCTGGTTTTCTCAGCTGGGGCTTCAGGGGGCTCTGGTGGTGGCTCTGGCAGTGGCCCCTGGCGGTGGCTTCAGCAGCAGGAGCCAGAGCACAGTGGGCTCCTCCACCCACCACGAGCAGCCATTGTTTGCAGGGAAACAGCCTCTGTGTCGGTGTCTCTGGAAGGACACATGGTTTTCACATGGGTTTAGTGGGAACTCACCTCGCCTCCTCTCACACTGCCCTGGACGGTCATCCAGGAGGGGCAGGCTTGAGAATCCCAGCGGAGCTGAAAAGAGAGACGGGGCTCAGGGTCAGTACGCAGGCATCCAGGACCAGCCAGGGTTCGAATCCCAGCTCTGCCGCTCCTGGGCCTGTGACCTCGGGCAAGCCCCCACGACGCTCTGGGCCTGTTTCCTGCACCTGTAAGGTGAGGATCACAGTACTGGCCTCACTCCGGTGTAGGATTCTGTGAGAGGACACAGGGCAGAGTCTAGAGCAGCACACCGAGCGCCTGGTTTGACAGGCGGAACTGGGCACCCTCCTTGCTGTGCTTGCGGGCTCCTGGGGGCGTGCGGGACATGAGGATGGATTGCAGCCAGAGCAAGCGCGAGGCTGGCTGGGGCAGGGTCTTCCCTACGTCTACCTGCAGAACCTCGGGGCCACCACGTGGCAGCAGACTGATCCAAGAGGCAGGAGAGAGGACAGCAACGATGCTCACCGTTGCTGCTTCCATCTTTTGCGGAACATGGACAGGGTCCCCACTGTGTGCTGGGCCCAGGGACACTGTGATGGGGCCCCACGGGAGTGACGGGATGCAGCCCTGGGCTGCCCAAGGAGGGGATGGCAGGCCCGCAGGGAAGGAGCGTGGGGTTTGCAGGCTTCAGGGCCCCGCCCGGTGAGTCTAGACATGCAACACAGGATGGAAGAGCATTGAGCGGGGATAGAAGGGGGGCCCGGAGACGTTGACCCTGGGAACAGGGAGCAGGGCTGTTGGGTGCACAGAGCCTGCTGTGGGGTCTCCACTTTGGTGTACGCCTGGCCACTGTCAGGGTCCCAGCTTGGATATAGGCCTGGAAGCTGGACTCATGTCCACATGGTCACATGCCCCGAGACCTTCACCATGGACAAGGCCGCGGGGATGCCTTAGAGCTGCTCAGGATGGAGGGCTGGCTCCACCCCCTCCCAGCCGCCTGCCCAAGCTTGCTGCCTCTCCTCCAGCCCAGACACTCGGCCGTGAAACCACCCAGGTGCTGCCTGCTGTCTCCTGGTCTGTTCTGTCCTTCTGGCCAGGTCTGGGCCAGAGCAGGCCCCTGGCTGTCAGCCCAGGAAAAGCAGCTTCTGAGGTGTCTCCACTGATACCTGAAGAGCTGTACCCAGGGTGGGAAGGGCAGGGAGCCAGGTGTCCTCTTGGGGCCAGGAGCCCCCTCTGATCCTGGTCACTGGCCACCAGTGAAGTGGGTGGCCTGAGGAGGTGGTAAGTGCTATGGTCCTCCAAGGTGTGAGCTGGGACCGTGCTCAACTGCAGGAGCCAAGTCTTCCTAAGCCTGGATGGCCCGGAACCTACATGCCCCCCCGTCCCGGGCACCAGCCCCGCTCCCCACCTCCTCCTCAGGAGCTTGTGCATCTTCCAGGGGAGATGAAAACATCATAGCAGCGTTTCCTCTGGTTTGGGGATGGCAGCCCAGCCCTGCATTATTCATGCTGGCTCTGAAGTCTCCGGGCTTGACACTCCATTAAGGAGACGGGTGGTTAATGCAGTGAATTGAGCAGGTACTTAAGGCCACAGTGGCTCTGGCTGGGCAGGTTGGCTGGAGGGTGTCCAGGCCCCGTGGACATACTCAAGCCTCCTGGAGCTCCTGGAGCGGGAAAGCAGGGGAGAGCAGGACCTTTTCATTCAGGCACAGGGATAGGAAGTAGCCCTAGGGGGTGCCCGAAGGGGGCCCTCGGAGCTGGGGTGCACACAAGCACCCACATGCCTGCCATCGGGCTTGGACAGAGCTGAGGGGTCCCATGTAGGCCAAGGTAGACACCCTGGAGGCTTGCCAGGAAACACTGAGCTCCAGCTCCTGGTCACAGCACTTCACAGTGTACTGAGCCTGGGGAACAGCTCATCTTCCTGCAGCCAGGCAGAAGCGGAAACCAAGCGCTGGAGTCATTTACTCAGGTCACATGGTCAAAGGTCCCTCTCCCCATCACCTCCAGGGTCAAGGCTGGCAGGGACCACATCACATGTGGGCATCTCTCTGCCCATGCTGATAAGTGCAGACAATACGACTCATCCACTCATTCATTCACTCATCTGTTCCCAGCTCAGCCACCTACTGGCTTGAGGCCTAGGGTCGGAGACTCAGTTCTCACATGCCTTGATTTCCCACCTGTGGCACGGAGAAGCAGTTCCCCCTCACATTTGCTGTAAAGATCAAGTGAGCTACGGCACCTGGAGGGCCACGTACTCAGGGAACATCAGTGCTGTCAGCAGGGGCCTTTGGGTGGAGTCAGGGTCCACCCCACCAGACCCTGAGCTCCTGACCCCCTCTGTGCCCTGGCACCTGCCAGGCCCAGGCCCAGGCCCAGGCAGCAGCAGACATCCTCAGGGTGTTTGCTGTGTGCGGGCCCCAGGCTCAGGGCTGGGTTTGGTCACCCCACCAGTCACTCAGCAGTCCCCCTGCAGAGTGCTTTCCTGTGTTCCTCTGAGTGGGCAGGGCCGGGACTGCCCAGGCCACTGGCTGGGGGGAGCGGTAATGCAGGTTGGGTGACTGAGCTCAATGGAAGGAAAGACAGAGAGACCCCCAGAGGAATAGAGATGCAGGGAGAGACAGGGAAGGGGGCAGCCACAGAGACTGTCCCCTCCTCCAGCTCCTCAGCAGTGTGGGTCCCGCCACCTTGACTTGATGGGCGAGAAGTCTGCCCCAGGAGGGCTCCACCTGCCCAGGTGAGGTGCTCTGCAGCAAGAAAGCCCGGGCAGCCATGCCTGAGCCTCACGGCACGCCCAGCCACCTGCCTGCGCTGCCCACATCAACCTGAGGCCCAGAGAGAGGCAGAGGCCAGCAAGCAGGGGACATGGCGGGCTGGAAGCGCATCAGGGCCTGTCTGTGGCACAATGGTGCCACCCAGTGGCCGCCCCCATAATCACATTATGAAAGCCTGGTGGGCACCCCCGGGGGACTCAGGGGCCAGCTCCAGACCCCACCCACCACCACACTCCAGAGGGGAGTTTCTGGGCTGGTGTTCCAGCTAAATGCGAATTTCAGATGAAAGATAAATACTTTTCTTAGCATAAGTATGTCCTAAATATTGCACAGGATATACTTACACTGAAAATCCTTTGTCATTTACATGAAATTCATGTTTCACCGGGCTTCCTGTGTTTTATCTGTCAACCCTAGCCTCAAGTGATCCTTAGGACAGTAAGGATGGCATAAACGCAGGTGGGCTTCAGTATACAAGGGTGGCGCTGCTGCCCTCTGCTTATCACCAATCGGGACAGTTATTCAGAACAGCCTAAAATAATGACAGCAGTGGTGTTGGCCATCGCAGAGAGCCTGCCGCAGGGACGCATCCTGCCATGTACTTGGGTACCACCTCACTTACCACTCACGTACACCCCACGAGGGTGAGCCCCCGTGTTGTCTTCACCTTACAGATGGGGGAAACTGAGGCTCAGAGAGGCAAAGTGACTCGTTCTTAGCTAGAAAGTGACCTGTTTGTATCCCCTCCCCCCGAATTCATATGTTGAAGCCCTAACCCCCAAGGTGATGGTACTAGGAGGTGGGGCCATTGGGAGCTGATGAAGTCATGGGGGGGTCCTCAGGATGGGGTGAGTGCCTTATAAGGAGAGGCCAGAGCTCAGGTGCTCCCCCGGCCGCAATGTGAGGGCACAGGGAGAAGCACCATCTGCAAGCAGGAAGAGGCCCTCGCCAGACCTCGACCGTGCTGGCGCCTCGATGCGGGACGTCCAGCCTGCAGACCTGAGAAACGAACGTCTGTTGTTTCAGCCCCAGCAGTGGTAGTTTTGTTACAGCAGCCCAAGCAGACTAGACATGCTCTGAGGCTCCTGATTTCAGCCACTGACCCTTCTCTGTCATAGGGACACACAGGTGATCCATTGTCACCTCAGGCCAGGAGAGGTGAGGCCCGGCAGCACCAGGACTTACCGGGGCCGAGCATCAAATGGGTCACTCCCAAGGCAGGTGGAGAACACAGCCATCTTCCAAGTGAGGACAAGCCAGACAGGTGGAGTACCTTGCCCAGCGCCCACGACTCATAGCCACGGAGCCAGGACCAGGCCCCCGCACTCTCCACCAACACACCCCTGGGAGAGCACGCTTTGGAATTCCCTGGAAAGAGTGAAACCAGCAGAGGAAGGCGACCCTCAGGCCAGTGTGCCCAGAGCCCACAGGCCATCCTGGGGGGCAGGCACAACCCAGGGCAGGGCCTCAGCTCCTCTGGCTGCCAGGCCGTGTGGAGCCCTCTCGCTCCTCCCTCTCTGCAGGCATCTGTCCTCCAGCCATCGCACGAGGGCTTGGTAAGTACCACTGTTCCAGTTGCTGGGTCCAGGCAGGTCCAGCCACGGCCTCATGAGCCGGCTTCAGACGAACGGTCTTTAACAGTTGATTCTGCAGCTGTCAGGAGCAGGCTCTGGGGACTCCCAGGGGAGGGGACTCAGCTCACCAAGGTGGTCAGGGAAGACCTCAGGATAAAGCGACTGGGAAGGAGGGAGTTCCTTAGATTCTGGGGAGAAGAGCTCCCAGGCAATGGGCACAGCATGTGCAAACACCCTGGAGTGAAGTGAGCCTGGGATATTTAAGTAATAGCCGAGTGGGGTCTGGGAAGAGACACACGGGGGGAGAGATGAGTCAGAAGGACCCAGATGTCACCACTGAGGCCACCAGGATCCCACTTACTTATGGGCAGAAGCAGGAAGAAGCTGTGGAGAGGCTGCTGTAAAAGTCCAGGCACCAGAGTGGGGGGCCTGGGCCAGGATCTTCTGACAGGTAACCCAGGGTGACTGGGAGGGTTTGGGCAGAGAGAGAAGATGGGGAAGACCCACAGTGGGCTTCTGCGCATGTCAAGTTCGGGAAGCTCTTCAGACACACCTGGGGAAGGTGTCGAGGATCAGGTGGACGCTCGGGGCTGGGTGCGGCGGGGAGGTCTGGGCTGGAGGCAAGAACTTGGGAGTCGGCAGCAAGAGGTGTCACCCAAGTCCCAAGGCCTGGGCAACAACCCCAGGGAGGGCCTGCAGACTGCACTCCAGCCCTGCCACCGCACGTCCTTGCCAGTGTCCCTGCCCCACCAAGGCCTGGAGACGGTATTCATGGCAACCAAGGCCACTCCTGCCAGCGTCTTTACACTATCTGGTGATTCCCGGGAGAAGGCAGGGGAAGCCAGCCTTTCAGTGATGTATTAGTCCGTTTTGTGCTGCTGTAACAGAACACCCGAGACTGGGTGATTTATAAAGAACAGAGGTTTATTTGGGTGTTAATCCATTCATGAGGGATCCACCCCCCTGACCCAAACAGCTCCCGACACTGCCAAGTAGGGGATCAGATGTCCACATGAGTTTGGGGGGACAACACATCCAAACTCTATCAAATGGGTACCCACCTCTTTCTTCATAGATGGGGAAACTGAGGCCCCGGGAGGAGAAGGGAGCTCCTGAAAGAACTCCAGGTTCTTGCACATTTGGAATGCACGGGGGTTCTCTCTGCTCCTGCAGAGCAACGTACTGGCTTCCTTGGCTTAAAACAGCACCACGGCACGCTCGCAGTTCTGGAGGTCAGAGGTCCGATACTGGGGGCTGAAGCCACAGCAGCGGCGGGCCACGTCTGGGAGGCTCCAGGGAGAACCCATTCCTTCCTTGCCTTTCGCAGCCTCTAGAGGCTGCCCCCATTTCTTGACGCGTGGCCCCTTCCTCCACCCTTAAAGTCGGAAACATCAGGTAGGGCCCTTCTCATGCCTCCAAGAGAGGATCGAGCGTAATTTCCTGGGGTCCACCAGGGAGGGACACGGGAGGGACATGGACGGGTCTGGGAGGTGTTCAGACCCAGGCGGGCCAGACCCTCTGTGGGGGAGACAGAGTGTGGCGGTGGCAGCAGAGGTGCAGACCCCAGAGCTAGCAAAGCTACCGCCAGGCCAAGAGGAGGTCCTAGAGGCAAAGCCACTGGCCAGGGAGCCCTGTCTCCAGGAGCTGCTCTGACCCGCTGCGTTCAGTCACGTGACAGAATGCTCCAGAAACAGCAGGTCCCAGTGGTCCATTTTCATGGCCCAGAACAGATTTTTGAAACATACTTGGACACTTGTGGGAAACTACTTGCCAGCTATGGTCCAGCATGAGAGCCCCTCAGGGGGAAGGCTTCGCGTTGCTCCATTTTCTGCGCAGCTGCGCATCCTGGAAGCCGGTGCGATGGCTGCAGCCGCCCACGCCTCGAAGCAGGCACCTGCCCCTCGGCCCCGGCCCCTGCAGGCAGGGAAGAGGCAGCAGCTGCGCCCACCCCTCTGTGCGGTCTCGGCAGACCCCAAACCCTCGCAGCCGTCAGTGCCCACACCATGTTTGGGCCCCTCCCAGTTTTGTCACTCTGTCCGTCTCTGGCCCTCCCAGAATTCTGGAGGGCAGTGACCCCACATTTGCCTGACCACATGGATCCATCTTCTCTTGTCCCAGAGCGTGATTACATCAGGGGAAGAGCCGGTGCCCTTCTGATCACTGCTGTCCCTCAGCGGTCGCTGCTTCTCACCTGCTTCCTGCCCAGGGATGCAACTTGTCCCCGCACAGACCTGAAGTCTCCCTGGCCTGTTCTTGGCCACTTTTTATCTGAGGTCTTTGGTGCCATTTTTCGGTCCAGTTTAAAGCCAGGGGTGAGAAACGGATGATGTGTGACCTCTAAGGAGAGCCTGCTAGAGACAGCCATGGCCGCAGGCCAGAGGCTCTGGGCGGCCAGCGGGGTGGTCCCCCCTCTCTACCCAGCCGTGCACTCTCCCAGCCTCGGCTTCCCCAGCAGGGGTCATGGTGCTTCACGGCCAGTCGTGCAGAGGGACGCTTTGTCCTCTGCATATGGTCTACTTCGTAAGTAGAGCATATGCAGCCCAGAAATGTTGAGTGACCCACCCAAGGTCGCTGCATCAATCTGTTTCTCTTGCTCCTAATGGAATACCTGGAACTGGGTAATTTATAAAGAAATTAGATGTGTTTCTTACGGTTTAGAGGCTGGGATGTCTGAAGGGCAGGAATGCATCTGGTGAGGGTCTTTTTCTTGGTGGTGACTCTCCACGGCAATATGTCACATGGCGAGAATGGCCTGAGCAAGAGAGCTGACCTGCTCCCTCGCTCTCCTTACAAAGCCATGACAGCCACACCCGTGACCACCCATGAAACCATCCACCCATCGCTCCATGAACGGGTCAGTCCAATTCATGAGGGCGTGGTCCTCGATCCCACCTCCTCTCAAAGGCCCGGCCTTTCATGACCATAATCAGATTTCCCACCCTCTTGACACTGCTAGGATGGAGATTAAGCTTGCAATACGTGGACTTACAGGGGACATTTTTTTTTTTTGAGGATGAAGAACAGGCTTGTTTTATTTATACACAGAACAACTTATTTACAACACTCCGGTATGGACTGTGGATGCAACAATACAAGAGGCATCCGCTTCCAAGGTGGGGGACACGTTTGACCCACAGCAGTCATACGGCCAGAATCCAAGCCCAGGTCTGTCCAAAAAGCTGCCACGCTTAGCTCCTTCCTTCGGGTACCCCCTTTCCTCCCTCCCCTCCCCTTCCTGCCCTCCCCATGTTCTCAGGTCGAAGGATGTCCTGCCTCCTAGGGCAAATGGCCAGCAGATGGCAGCAAACTCTCCTCCGTGGGCAGGAGTCAGGTTTATCAGATGGTGAGAACCAGGCACAAGGACGCCTGCCTGGGCTGCTCCTCACAGCGGCAGTATGAGTCTGTACATCCGCTGCAAGATCCACCTGCGGACGCCTCAGGCGGGGGCCAGGATGGGGGCTTGGCAGGTCAGGCCTGGCTAGTGGGGTCTCCTGCAGGGTGTGCGGTCCACGTACTCAGCCCTGGGCAAGAGAAGCCTCCAGCGGGCATCCGGGCAGAACAGCACTTCAGCACCACGCAGGCCCCTGAGGTTTCTGGACTGAGAAAGGTTCCCTGCAGCACCACGTCTTTCTAAATGGATATGCGAATGGTTTGCCAATGCCCTGAGCCCTCCCCCTCTAGCGTCCCCAGGGCAGCCAGCCCTTCTTCCTGGGGCCACCAGCACAGTGGCCCCCAGCAGCCTAGCAGACACTTGCTGAGCACCTGTTCTGGACAGGGCCCCTGCCAGGGGTGGGACACCAACATGGTAGCCACAGGTCCCTGCCCCTTGTGTGGCAGGTGGTGAACAGAGAGCAGCCTGCCCCCCAGCTCCGTGGGGACCTTCCTGTGGAGGACAGTAGGAGGACACTAAATGAAGAACAGCCCAAGGGAGCAGCATCAGGGCCAGGGCACAGCCGGGGCCAGGACCAGAGCAGGGAAGCAGCCCTGTGTGTGCAGGGACCCGGCTCTGCAGGATGGAGGGTCCACTGCAAGGCAGGGAGGCTCCCCTCCCGCTGCCCGGGGTCTCGCTGATTCCTGCATACATTGTTATTGTTAAGCCTTGGACGTGGACACAAGAAAATAGTAACAAAAGACCGGTGACAACAGCAGCAGAACAGGTGGGCTGGCTGAGCGCCCGCAGCCGCCAACCTCGTGCTGGTCCCTGGACGCTCATCCTCCTCTTCCACGCGCTGCACTTGCTACTGGTCGTCGGTGGTGGGCCCCTGGCAAGTCTCTTCCTGACCAAGCTTCAGCCAGGCTCCTCCGAGTCTCCTCTCCACGAGGCCTCCATGCTGGGCTGCCACGTCCATCTCTGCGAGCCCAGTTTCAGCAAGAATCCTGCTAAATTAACTTAGAGAGAATCCCCCACCCTTGATGTCTGATCCCCTCCAAATCTGATCAAGTCCCTCCTCTCCCACCTCTGATGTCTCAGTCCTTGGCCTGCCTTCAGCAGGAATCCCCCCACCCTGGATGCGTCCTCTCTGTAAGTTGCCTGCCACCAGGCCCCCACTATAGGTCCCCCCCCCACCTGTCATTGCTATATTTAGAATTGAGCTCGTGTCTCTCCCCTGCTGCGATAGTCTCGACTCCTACAGCAATGGTCTTGAAGAGTCTTCTTTATGGTTTTAGCAAGCGTCAGAATCGTTTTTCCTCTAACACCCCTGTCCCCTCTGCCCCTCCCCTGCCACCCGTGTGGTATTTTCACCGGGAGGTTCAACCACAGGTCAGTTGATCACAACATGCCTGCGTGAGCCAAGGGGTGAACTATGATACGCTTCCAGTCTTACATAATCTTTCTCCCCTTGACTTAAGCATTACCTGTGGTTTTATTTCCTTTGTCTATGGGCCCACTTGTGATTGTAATAAGGTACTACAATCACAGGCCGGTATTCTGGGATACTGGGCTACTTTGAAGTATTTTAAGTAATATCAGTGTTTTGGTTGGTGCTATACCATTATTTCAATATTTTTAAAGTTCTGAGACCTGATTCCATTTACATAAAGTCTAAAACAGGCAAAACTAACCGGTGCTGTTAGAAGTCAGGGCCACCTTGGGGTAGCAGGGGGCCTGAGGGGACTCCTGGAGCACTGGTTTCTTACCGTGGGTGCTGGTTGCCCAGGATTCTCGCTCTGTGAACTTCACTGAGCTGAATGCTTGGGGAAGAGGGTGGGTCTACATTTGTAATCGCTCCTCTCATCACCGTTTCTCTGCCTCCCAATGCTTTGCAGACTTTTCACTCACCTACCTGTGCCTTTCCCAATACCCAAACACAGCTCCAAGCCCTCTGTCCCTTGAGTTTTCCTTCTGAAGTTCTCCCCAGCCCCCTATGCCACGCCACACACAGCCTGCACAGGGCTCCACTGGGGCGGCTCTTGAATTCTGCTGCCCCCGTCTGCCTATGCCTAAGAAGGGACTGTTCCAGTTCATACCCCAGAGAGGGCACAGGTGCTGCCTCACACCCCTCGGCAGGTTGCAAGAGAACAAGAGGACACTCCGAGCCCTGAGGGGAGCTGCAAGACAGTGGACAAGAGAAACATGAGCGGCCCTCGCCATCCACCGCCTGGCAACCCCTACCCACCCTTTGATTCAGGGTTTGTGTTGCCTCCTCCAGGGAGCCCTCTCTGATAGCACTGGGTTGGGCCACTATCTGCTTGGCAGCTGCCACAGCCTTTGGGGTTATTGTGCAAATTAGGAAAAGGTGTCCTTTTCTCCAAACATTTCACTGCCGTCTGCCCAAAAGCTGGTAATAAACCTATATGTCCCAATTCTGTGATGTGCATGGCACCGTCCTTCCGGGGGTGAGATGTACGGTGTGCAACCCTGCTCCTCGGGTGCCTGCCACTCCTGTCCCACCACTACCCAAGAGCGAGCTACTCAAGGAGTCAGGTTGTGTCCACCTGTCTGTGCATCCTCAGGACAGGGCCTGGCACACAGCAAGTGCTGGGAGACAACATACAAGGCAAGCTCTCGAGGCCAGCCCTGCCCACAGCCGTCCTCCTGTCCATCCGCTGTATGCCCTTGCCTGTGCAGCGGGAACAGGAGGCACACAGCTGTGTTCACAGGGCAGTGCATGGCCGACAGGTGAGCGCAGGGTGGTGAGCTCACAGTGCTGGAGCTTGGAGATGCCCCCTGCAGTGTCACCCTGCCATGCGGTAGGTGAGCGGCCCCCTTCTCCCTTGGAGAGGAGCACACTGCACTGGGCAGGAAGCCAGTGCCCCTCCCTAAGTCCGTGCCAGCTGGGGGAGGTGTCTTCCACCCCTCCCACGGCGCCTCTCACTTGCCCACACCAAGGCTCACCTGGGAGCTCGGGGTCCACCGCAGAGGCCTGGGCGCCCTGGACTGCGCTGTCTGCACCTCCGTTTCCTTCTCATGAAAGTGGATCATACTTCCTCACCTGCCGCCTTGTGTCCAGTTAGGATGGGAGCAGGATCCCTGCGCCCACCGAGAGCCCAGAGAAGGGAGATCTTGGATCCCCCTCTGTCTCCTCCATGCTGCTTGGAGCAGGGTTGGTGCACAGTAGGCGCTTACTAAGTGTGTGAGCTGTGACCCTGCGTGTGGATGACAGCAAGCGTGGGCGAGGGCCCCCCTACCCTGCAGCGCTCCCCGCCCTAGCCGCACTGACCCGGTCCCTGGGTTCCTGACTCTTTGGAGAGTCTATCAAAGTGCAGATAGCGTCTTAAAGGCCTAGCCTGGGGCTCTGCTGGGCCTGGCTCTCAGTCTCCATGGCAACCCAGGCATCCCGCCCACCAGAGCTGCCACTCAAGAGGGCAGCCGCTCTGCAGCGATTTGGGAGGCGAGGCCTTGCCTGGCCTGGCTCACAGAGGGGCTGGCCCAGAGGTGGGCCGGGGATGGGCTCCCACGCCAAGCTCACCACAGCCCACCCTCCTGGGCAGCTTGGGCGGTGTTGGAGCCCTGGTGGGCTGGGGTTCATGTGGAAGGCCGGCCCCCAGCCCACCCCCGCCCTGGAGACGTTCTCACCCTCTTGCACTGGGCTCCCGGGGGCTGAGGCCAGTCTCTCTCCCACCCCAGTCCACTTTCCAGGGGCTGTGGGGGGTAGCAGCCCAGCCTCACCTCCTCTCCTGCCAGAGCGACCCTGGGCGGGGTGGCCGCAGCAGGCCAGGAAGCCAGGGCAGGCTCCTGCCAGTGGCTGCCTCTGTGGCCAAGTGCATCCTCTGTCTCTAGTCCCACTCTCTTCCTGTCCCTGTCTGACCTGTGTCTGTCTCTCTCAGCTTCTCTGTGTCTTTCTCTGTCTCTTTTTATCTGTCTCTGGGTGTTCCTCTGTGTGTCTCTCTGTGTTTGTGTCTCAGTCCCCATAACTCTCTGTGTTTCCCTGTGGGTCTCCCTCCACGTGTCTCTGTCTCCTCTGTCTCTGTGCATCTCTGTGTCTTTCTCTGTGTGGGTCTCTCCCTGTGTCCTTCTCTCCCTTCCCTTCCTTCCCTGATCTCTGAGTTACATTCAGCCATGGCTTGGGTCCTTGACTGAGCCAGTCCTGGGGGTGCTGAGCTGGGTCACAGACCCAGGAACAGTCAGCTGCAGACAGTGGGGTACATGCGGCAGGCACCCATGGCCAGAGTGGCCCAGAGGGAGAGCATCCGCACGCCTGGGAGGATCAGGCAGGGTTCAGGTCAGCCTTCAGACAGGTGGAGCTTGTGAGCTTAGACTTGAAGGTGGGGCCGAGGGGGAGGATTCCAGACGAGGGAGCAGCAAGCTGAAAGGCACAGCAATGGGGAAACAGAGGATGTGGCAAACAACCTGTAAGTGCTTTGCGGGTGGTGGCCTTAGATGCAGGTGGGATACACGGGGACCAGGCCGATGACGGGAACTCACAATCATGCGATGCTTTCATTGCGTTGGGACCGGACGGGGCCTGTTTATGGACAAGCTCCGTTGACTCTCTCCCAGTCCTTTGAGGTTGGGTCTGTCATTAGTCCCATTTTACAGATGAGGAAACTGAGGCATCGAGTGGTTGAGTAAGGTGCTCAGGGTCCCCCAACTCCCAAGGGGCAGAGCCATGCAAAGGAGCTGGGAGTTTATCCTGAACAACGGGGAGCCGCTGAAGGCTCTGGAGGGCAGGCATGTCACAGTGAGACAGTGCTGAGCTGCACAAGTCATCAGAGTCGAAGACACGGGACAAGGGAGAGTCCACCCCTCACCTCGTCTGTGAGGCAGGTGACAACGTTCCTCTGCAGGCAGGTCGGGGTGAGGGGGCCTGAGATGACTGCTATGGACACCACTCAGAAGAGTGTGCGGTGTCACTGAAGGGCGCGGAGGCCCCCTGCCTCCCTATGCCCGGCCCTCCCTCGCCCTCACCAGGGCTCAGCCACCTCCTGCTTCTCAGCCCCCCGCTCCCCCTACTTCGTCCATTGCCACCCTCTTCTGGCTCTCCAGGAAGCTCGCTCGGTCAGGGTCCCCATGTGCACGTCCTCTATTTCAAGAAGTGAAACTTCATCCTCTTGGCAAGTCTTGAGCGGTCAATTGTAATCAAAAATTTAATGTCATTAAAACAGGCTGAGAAATTGCTGATGAAATCTCCAATACTTCCCCTCCACCAATCGCTTCCACGTTCCACGGCCTGACAAAGCGTTGGTGGCCGTGCAGTGACATTTGCAAATCCACCCAGCGTCCAGCCCCACTTTTGCTCTTTGTGCCCAGAGTACGGGTGTCACGGGCAGCTCTGGAAGTCTCTGGTGCAGGAGACCTGGCTGTGGGGGATGAATGACTAGCCAGGGAGAGCTGGGGTCTGGGAGCGCCCCTTCCTGCTCCTGAGGTCCCCTCCATCGCAGCTTGTCAAGGAGGCTCCTCAGCGCTGGGCAGTGAGGCCACAGGGGAAGAGCTGGCCCAGGCCCCTTAGCAGGGAGGCCACTAGGGGCAGCTGGTTGGCTCCGGCCGCCAGGCCTGCCAACCCCTTGGAGGGACCAGGGCGGCACGTCAGGAAGCCTCCCCTGGGCTAGCAGAGCCATGTCAGCGGGGGATGACTGTTGTGGGTGGCCTTGTGTGGCCCAAAAATATATGTTTAAGTCTTAACCCCCAGCCCCCGTGAATGTGGAAATAGAGTCGTTACAAGTGTGGATAAGTTAAGACGAAATCATCCTGGATTTAGGGAGGGTCCTAACTCAAAACCCGGTGTCTTTATAAGAGGAGAGGAAGACACAGGCACACAGGGCAATGTGACAACAGAGGCAGGGACTGGTGTGATATGGCCACAAGCAAGGGACACTTGGGACCACCGGAAACTGGAAGAGGCGGGAAGGGCCCTCCCCCAGAGCCTCCGAGGGAGCGCGGCCCTGCCACACCTCGATTTCAGACTTCTGGCCTCCAGGACTGTGAGAAAATAAATCTCTGTTGTTTTAAGTCACCAAGCTTATGATACTTTGTTAGGGCAGCCACCAAAAACTAACACAATGATGTCAAGTAGGACCACAGTGAGCCACCAGCAACCACAGAGAGACATCTGACCCTGTGGTCACTCACCCCTTGGTGGCTGCCTCTGCTCCCTCCCTCAGCTCCACACTCTGTCACCTGGCAAGAAGCGTTTGCACTCAGGTCCTTGTCTCTGGTCAACTTTGGGGGTCACCCAAACCAGGACTCTTCATCTGCCTTGGACCTTGGGGGGACTTGGAGATAAACGCCCAAGTTTAATTCGCTGTGTTGGGCCATTTGGGGAGTGGGGGTGGGGTGGCAGTGGGTCTGGACTCGCTCCAGAATAACCTCTGAGATGTGGCATTCCCAGGTCACAGGGCATAGGCCAGGCCCTGTAGCGGGGGCAAAGGTGCGGGACCCTTGGGCTCTGCCTCCTGTGGGCTACTCTCCCTCTGTGCACCCCTGCCCCGTGCTAGGCTCCTGCTTATTGTGAGAACACAAACCCATCTGGGTCCTCTGGGGACATATCTGGGGAGCCCTGGAAGAGGAGGTGGACTGAGGGGGTTCCTGGATCGCATCTGGGCCTGTGGACTCCAGCCTGCAGTGCACATGTCTCAGCTGCAGAGCTGGCAGCAGGATGGGCGCCCTGGTTTGCAGGTGCCACTCCCCTCTCTGTGACTCCTCGCTGCAAGGCAGAGAGCTTTTGCCCCTAGAACCCCAGACTCATAAGCTCAGGGGCATGTCCAGACACCACAGCTGGCATACTTATGACCTAACTCAGCCTTGCCCTGACCCACCCAGCTCCCCTCCCCACCCCACAGCCAGTGCTGGTGCTGTGTCACCCCTCCTCTGGTTCCCCCCAGGATGCTCCAGGTCTCCCCCCGATAAAGTCCCCATCTCCCAGCCACCCATTCCTCCTGCCGCAGAATCATGCTGCTCCCTCTACCTCCAGCACACTTCCCACCTGTCCCCACCTGAACCACACCTCCCACCCATGTCCACCTAGAGCTCACCTCCCCTCTGTCTCCACCTGAAGAACACCCCCACCTGACTCCACCAGGCTGACTTCCACACCCTCCTCTGGGCTCAGGAGCCATCGTATGGGGAAAGCCTTTCTGTGCCCGTCACAATGAGCCTCGACTAGCCCTGGCCACAGCATCCTGCTGCTTGGGGACGAGACCCCTGGCGGCCTTGCTGGTGTGATGGGCAGAGTGGCCCGGCGGCCTGTAGGGTGGGGGGTGTAGCGAGCATCTGGGCAGGATGTGTCTTAGGGAAGAGATTCCATGGCCAGGCAGACCTTACCTCTGGAGCAGGAGTTTTTTCTGGGTCGCTCAGATTGGAAGCTGAGTTGAATGCCCTGGATGGGTGACCTGGGCCTTCTGTCAGGGATTGCACCCACAGCCCCAGGGCCTGTTTCACCAGGACAAGTGCAGGCCAGTCGCTGCCTCCTTTGTGGTTCAGACAGATGGAGCCGCCTGTCCCCAGAGCCAGAGCACGGGCCTTCATGGGAAGCTCTGAGAGGTGGAGAGCCTCCCCGAGGCAGGAGGGGACACTTCCAGAGCTAGGACAGGCTGCCCTGTGATGGGGGGCATCCCTGACATGTGCAAGCCGAACCTGCAAGCCTGTCCTGGCCAGGGGGAGCCTCGGGACTGTGAGTGGTGGGAGATGACAGCCATGTGGGCCCTTCCACCACACCTGCATGGCCGTCCCTGCAGAACCTCACTCGTTGGCAGGGGTCGTCTCGGAGCACTGCCCAGCGTGGCCTGCTCCTGCTGAGCCGTGCTGCTGGGCCTGGGCAGGGCAGGATACACAGAGGCAGAAGCAGAGGTGGAGATGGAGCGGGACTCACTCCTCAGGGCCTCCTGAGCCGTCCTCGGCTGGGGGTCCCCAGTGCACACACAGCTGAGTAGGATCTGCTCGTCCAGGTGGCCTGCAGGGCAGGTGTCAGCGTGGGAGGGAGGGTGGCCAACCTGCCTGGCAAAGCAGAAGAGGCTCATTCCGAGGCTGTGGGTTAATCAGAGAAGTTGATCTTCGAGCTGCTCCGGCCTCATGACTCACGTTGCTCTGCATCGAGAGGGAGGCTTCGCGTGCCACCTAGAGCTGTGACGGCCGGGGCCGGGCACTGGTTCCCACGCCCTCCGTCTCCTGCCTCACCCTGTGCTCGGGCAGGTGGCCTGCGAGCCTGGAATCAGAAAGGTTAGAGACCTGCGTGGCCATCTCTGTGGCCTTGTGAAAACTGCCTCAACAGCCGTAACGGGGAGATGGTGACAGTCGCCAGCTGGGCGGGCCTCCCGGGGCTGATCTGTGATGGGTGTTGAAGGATGAGCAGGAGCTAGCAGCTGAGGAGGGGAGGGAATGCCGGTGAAAGGACAACTCGAGCAGGGGCTCGGGCCGCTGGACGAGAGGCCAGGCTGTGACAGGCCGTCCAGACCACACGCTTTTGACCAGGCCCTCAGCAGGGTGGGTGGGCGCGGTTAAGCGGGGTGGTGGCATTGCCAGGCGTGTGTTTCTGAAAATGCTTTGGCTGGAGTGAAGAGGGAGGACAGGGTGGTGAGGGAGGCTGGTGACCAGGATGAACTTCCTCAGTGGCCAGGAGAAAGGCCACAGGGACCCAGCCAGGGTGGTGGCCATGCAGAAGGCAGAAGGGGGTGGGCTTCAGAGATCCCAGACAGGTGGAATCAGGAGGCCCAGAGGACGGCTTTGATGGCGGGGAGACGGAGGAAAAGGAGACAGGTGTGGGGGTGTGTCCCCTAGTGTGGAGGTCCTTAAGCAGAGAGTCTTTCTCTCCTTGGTGGCCCCTCCCCCAGCACAGCCAGAGGGACCCTAGAGGACCCCCGAAGCTTCTGCAGCCCCTGGCTGTCCTCCATTAGCTCAGGGTCCCAGGGGGTGATGGTCACATTGAGGGGTCCTTTGGGTCAGAACTTGTCCTGAGGACAGTGGGGGTAGCCACAGTGGTTTGAAGTTGGGGTGGGGTGACACAGCCCAGTTTATGTTTAGAAAGTTCCATCCATCTTCCATGCCAAGGATGAACGTGGGCAAGAGCAGGTGGGGGCAGGAGGCTGTCCCCAGGCTGTCCTCTGTCCCCGCCCACCCTGCAAGCCTCCTGCTGGCTGCAGCCTGCTCAGGTCCAATTCAAAGACTCCTGCTAATTACGTTAACTCCACTCTGGGGGGCGCCTGCCAGGAGGCGGGATCACTGGACTACTGGCCCATCTGAAAAGGTCGCGGCCTGACGTGCTCTCTGTCTTGTTCAATTAGAGAGCAATCGATCTGTCTCCTCTCTGGGCAGGACGTGACTGCCCAGCACAGCCTGTGCTCAAATGCCGTCACCAAGGGGGGGTGGCCGAGCGCTGGGCTGACCCTGCCATGACCTCTGCGGGGGGGACCCAGAGGCAGAGGGCAGCGGGAGCACAGGGCCCGGTTCTGGAAAACTGCGGGGGCTCCCCTCAGGAGGGGCAGTCTCTCCAGGTGTTCACTCCAGCCTGGGAGGGAGCTCAGGGCAGAGGCAGGAGGCACTTCTCTGGGGTCACAGGCAGCTCCGCACACAGCCAGGCCCAGACTCAGCCTCCCCCTCCCTCCTTGTTGCCCCTGCCCCACGTCGGGCGGCCCCCATCGCAGCTCTTCCCGTGCCCACCTCCCCCCGGCATTCTCCCAAACACTCACTACCCACCTGGCCCTACCTGCCCAGGTGGCGACGTGCAGCTCATGGGCGCCCAGGCACACCTGTGCAGAGAGACCCTTCCAGAGAAATTCTCTGGAGCTTAGCTGACACCCCATCAGCATGGCTATTACTAAAGACTGGGGATAGCAAGTGTTGGCGAGGGTGTGGCTGGAGGGGACCCTCGCACACCACTGGTGGGGACATAGCGTGGAGAAGCACTGAAGAGATAAAAGACGGAACTACCGTACATGCCCCAAAGAGTCCAGTCACCGCCTTGCAAAGATGCTTGCATGACCTCACTCACATATGGAGGCTAAAAAAAAAAGTCAAATGTACAGGGACGGAGCATAACACAGTGGTCACCAAGGGCGGGGGGTGGCGAGGACATACGGGTGTGGTCAGAGGGTATGAAGCAGCAGATACGAAGGACGAATGGGTCAAGGCCTAGTGCCCAGCACGAGGACTGTAGTTCATATTCATGACGGTCCTCAGGAGGTTTGCTCAATGAGGTTACAGCTGCTCTTGCCATAGGGGAATGACGGGTAACTAAGCGGGATGATGGGTAACTAGCGAGATGACAGGTAACTAAACGGGATGACGGGTAACTAGCGAGATGACAGGTAACTAGTGAGATGACGGGTAACTAAGCGGGATGACAGGTAACTAGTGAGATGACAGGTAACTAGCGAGATGATGGGTAACTAAGCGAGATGACAGGTAACTAGTGAGATGACAGGTAACTAGCGAGATGACAGATAACTAGCGAGATGATGGGTAACTAAGCGGGATGACAGGTAACTAGCAAGATGACGGGTAACTAAGCGGGATGACGGGTAACTAGCGAGATGACGGGTAACTAAGCGGGATGACGGGTAACTAGCGAGATGACAGGTAACTAAACGGGATGACGGGTAACTAGTGAGATGACAGGTAACTAGTGAGATGACAGGTAACTAGCGAGATGACAGGTAACTAGCGAGATGATGGGTAACTAAGCGGGATGACAGGTAACTAGCGAGATGACGGGTAACTAAGCGGGATGACGGGTAACTAGTGAGATGACGGGTAACTAGCGGGATGACGGCTGTGCCCATTTGTTCCGCGACGGCAGCCGTTTCACCATGTCTATGTGGCTCATGACATCGTGTTGTATGCTTTAAACACACACGATGACATTTATCTAAAACATTTTTGAAAGGAAGGAAGAGGAGCTGGGAGGCCCGGAGCTTTCTGGAGGTGGAGAGATGGAGCTACAAG
Organism: Cynocephalus volans; assembly: GCF_027409185.1. Lineage (NCBI taxonomy): Eukaryota > Metazoa > Chordata > Mammalia > Dermoptera > Cynocephalidae > Cynocephalus > Cynocephalus volans. The sequence goes on along the minus strand of NC_084468.1, from coordinate 3,417,670 downwards.
GGGGAATGACAGGCGTGCGGTGACTTGTGCTCCTGGATCCCCTCTGAGCGTCTGTCTTTTGGGGGATGGCCCCAGTGGCAGGAGTCACCTGCCCATGGTCACAGCCTGGTGGCGCCCATCCAACCACTGACAGGCATGGACAGATAAAGGCCTGGCCGTCATCCCAACTCGGACGCTGAGGAACTTTCCAGCTCCAGAGCCCCGTGGGTCGTCGAGGCTGGTGGCCATGAGGTTGCACTCCACATAATGATGCTTCCTCCTGGATTCCTGTCCTGGGGCTGCCATAACAAGTTGTCACAAGCCAGGGCCTTCCAACAGCAGGTACTTATTCTCTGGAGTCTGGAGGCCAGGAGGCTGAAAGGGCCGTGTCTGCTGGGCCCCGCGCCCCCTGAGGCTCTAGGGAGGGTCCTCCTGCCTCCCCAGCTTCTGGTGGTGGCCGGCAGTGCTCAGCTTCCCTGGCTTGTGCCGCAACACTCCGGCCTCTGCCTGTCTTCCTGTGGCCTCTCCTCTGTGTCTGTTTGTGTCTTCTCTTCTGTCTCTTATAAGGACACGCATCATTGGATGTGGGGCCAACCCAGGTGATAAACCAGAAATTTGCTGTGACTGAGCTCAGCTGAATCCCTACTGCCTTGGGAGGTCTGGAATGGGGCAGCGGTCGTGTCCCCACATCCTGGAACTGTCACCACAAGATTACTTTAACTGAAACTAGGCTTCGTGATGCCAGAAAAGGCTATCCCTTCACCTAGAATGCTGAAAGTGTATCCTGGGACCCTTACTCATAAGCCTGAACATAGGGTGTAGCCAAGGTCCGGTCACCAGCCTGCATGACACTGTGCAGCCAGTGAAAGCCTGGCGGACTGGCTAAGGGGCTCCCCCACCCCGCTTTGATCTCCCTTTCTCTGTGATTATAAAAGTCCAGAAACCAGGCTTGCAAGCTGAGACTCGTTCCAAGACAGCCCGGCTGTCTCCCAGGCTGCAGTCACTTACGGGCTCAGGTAAACTCCCATCGTCTCTCGGCGCCTCAGCTTCTCATTCCAGGTCAACACGGGTAATCCAGGACGATCTCGTCTGGAAATCCTGAACTTCACTACATCTGCAAAGACCCTTTTTCCAAATAAGGCTGTATTCCCAGGTTCTGGGGTTTAGGACATGGACGTATCTTTTATGGGCCCACATCTCACCCACCACAATTTTCTTCTCTTCCATAGCCTAGATGCCAAGCTCACCCCCTAATAAACCTCCTGTGCCCCTGACCCCACCTCAGAGCCTGCCTTCCAAGGTCCAACCACAGACAACCTGGGACCCTGGAAGTCAAGGGGACCCACTCCACCCCGTCAGAGAGTCCCAGACTCCAGCCACCCTGGGAGAGGACAAAGTGACTCAGTTAACCGCCAGGACCCTTGGCCAGGGCCCTGCGGCAGCCGGCAGCCATGTGGGGCGGCATCTCCACGCGGAGAGCGGGAAGCCGGAAGCAGCGTCCACACCTCTAGCTCCTACCGTGACTTCATTTGAATTTGTTCGGTATGTTGAGACCCTGCATGGTATTTTCTTTGAAAGAAAAGTTTCTGCTAAAGGGAAAAATAAAGGTGAAAACCCAGGGCTGTGGACCACACGGGGCTGAATGTCTGCCGCTGTCCTGGGGAGAGGCAGTGGCTATGGGGCCTCTCCAGCTATCCCCATAGCAGAGCTGGATGGTAATCAGACCAATGACTGAGGGACAGGTGAGAAAACTTGCTAGCTAGATCATAGGTGCATGGACGATAGGTACATAGACACAGAGACAGATGCACAGATACGGAGACAGATGCACAGATACGGAGACAGGTGCACAGATACGGAGACAGGTGCACAGATACAGACAGATGCACAGATACAGAGACAGATGCACAGACACGAAGACAGATGCACAGATATGGAGACAGGTGCACAGATACGGAGACAAGTGCACAGATACGGAGACAGGTGCACAGATACAGAGACAGATGCACAGGCACGAAGACAGATGCACAGATACGGAGACAGATGCAAAGATACGGAGACAAGTGCACAGATACGGAGACAGGTGCACAGATACAGAGACAGATGCACAGATACAGAGACAGGTGCACAGATACAGAGACAGGTGCACAGATACAGAGACAGGTGCACAGGCACGAAGACAGATGCACAGATACGGAGACAGATGCACAGATACAGAGACAGATGCACAGATACAGAGACAGGTGCACAGATACAGAGACAGATGCACAGATACGGAGACAGATGCACAGATACGGAGACAGGTGCACAGATACAGAGACAGATGCACAGATACGGAGACAGGTGCACAGATACAGAGACAGATGCACAGATACAGAGACAGGTGCACAGGCACGAAGACAGATGCACAGATACGGAGACAGATGCACAGATACGGAGACAGGTGCACAGGCACGAAGACAGATGCACAGATACGGAGACAGGTGCACAGATACGGAGACAGGTGCACAGGCACGAAGACAGGTGCACACGCACAGAGACAGATGCACAGATACGGAGACAGGTGCACAGATACGGAGACAGGTGCACAGATACAGAGACAGATGCACAGATACAGAGACAGGTGCACAGGCACGAAGACAGATGCACAGATACGGAGACAGATGCACAGATACGGAGACAGGTGCACAGATACAGAGACAGATGCACAGATACAGAGACAGGTGCACAGGCACGAAGACAGATGCACAGATACGGAGACAAGTGCACAGATACAGAGACAGATGCACAGATACAGAGACAGGTGCACAGGCACGAAGACAGATGCACAGATACGGAGACAGATGCACAGATACGGAGACAAGTGCACAGATACGGAGACAGGTGCACAGATATGAAGACAGATGCACAGATACGGAGACAAGTGCACAGATACGGAGACAGGTGCACAGATACGGAGACAGGTGCACAGATACAGAGACAGATGCACAGATACAGAGACAGGTGCACAGGCATGAAGACAGATGCACAGATATGGAGACAGATGCACAGATACGGAGACAAGTGCACAGATACGGAGACAGGTGCACAGATATGAAGACAGATGCACAGATACGGAGACAAGTGCACAGATACGGAGACAGGTGCACAGATACAGAGACAGATGCACAGATACGCAGACAGGTGCACAGATACAGAGACAGGTGCACAGATACAGAGACAGGTGCACAGGCACGAAGACAGATGCACAGATACGGAGACAGATGCACAGATACAGAGACAGATGCACAGATACAGAGACAGGTGCACAGATACAGAGACAGATGCACAGATACGGAGACAGATGCACAGATACGGAGACAGGTGCACAGATACAGAGACAGATGCACAGATACAGAGACAGGTGCACAGGCACGAAGACAGATGCACAGATACGGAGACAGATGCACAGATACGGAGACAGGTGCACAGGCACGAAGACAGATGCACAGATACGGAGACAGGTGCACAGATACGGAGACAGGTGCACAGGCACGAAGACAGGTGCACACGCACAGAGACAGATGCACAGATACGGAGACAGGTGCACAGATACGGAGACAGGTGCACAGATACAGAGACAGATGCACAGATACAGAGACAGGTGCACAGGCACGAAGACAGATGCACAGATACGGAGACAGATGCACAGATACGGAGACAGGTGCACAGATACAGAGACAGGTGCACAGGCACGAAGACAGATGCACAGATACGGAGACAGATGCACAGATACAGAGACAGGTGCACAGGCACGAAGACAGATGTACAGATACGGAGACAGATGCACAGATACAGAGACAGGTGCACAGGCACGAAGACAGATGCACAGATATGGAGACAGATGCACAGATACGGAGACAAGTGCACAGATATGGAGACAGGTGCACAGATACGGAGACAGATGCACAGATACAGAGACAGGTGCACAGGCACAGAGACAGATGCACAGGCACGAAGACAGATGCACAGATACGCAGACAGGTGCACAGATACAGACAGATGCACAGATACAGAGACAGATGCACAGACACGGAGACAGATGCACTGGTACATAGGTAACAGCAGAGTCTACCGCCACTACCAACTTGGGAGGTCCTGGGTTTTATTTTATTTGGGAAGGGGACATCTTGGGCAGATTATTATCCCCACTTACAGATGAAGACTCTGAGGGTCTCAGAATAATTTGGCTGCAAATAACCAAAAACCCATCTCAAAATGGCATGAACAACGAGGACTAATTCTTATCTCACTTAGCAGGAAGTTCTGAGAGGGGCTGGCTCTTGGGCTGGTGAATTCACAGAATCTTCCCGTCTCTGCTCAGTGACCTCAGCACAAAGCCCTGGCCTCAGGCACATCCTCCTCACGGCTACAAGGTGGCTGCTGCTGCTCCAAAAATCACAGTAGACACAGCCACGTTAGGCAGAAGAGTTCTTCTTTTCCTGGCCCTTTTGGGGAGCAAGAAAACATATCCTCCGAGCCGTGTCATTTGCCCATGTGAACCAACTGAGCAGGATTCACCCCTGCAGCTGTAGAGGGGTTGTCCTTCTTGAAGTCACTGGCAGGGGGGTGGCCCTGTCAGCAAGAAAGAAGGGGAGAAGGCTGCTGGGACCTAGATGCCCAGCGAGGCTCCCGCCAGTGCCCGGCCCACCTGAATGGGGTGGGGACAGGGGACAGAGGAGCTGAACTGGCTCCTCCCTGCTCTCCTTGCCTTGCAGCTCCACAGCGAGCCACAGTTTGGACTGTTCTCTGAGGCTGCATTCATTTGAGGAAATGTTCTCGTGGGCATATTTCCAGCCCAGACGGTGGCGGTTTTCATATCCAGCACCACCGCGAAGGGGGCAGGAGGCCCGATCCTGCAGGCTGGTGAAGGGCGGGCGTCCTCCTGCAGTGGGAGGAAATGAAACGGTGTCTCCTCTCCTGAACAATGGCGAGCTGATGAATGTTAGGGTGGGGAAGAGGCACCACCGGGCCAGCACATGGCAGGGAGGGGAGGCAGGCGGGCGGGAGTACGCAAGCTGAGAGCGCAGACCTCAGGCACTGCCTTGGCTGAGGGCAGGCTGCCCCAGCCTCAGTTTCCTCCTCTGTGAAATGGGAATAATAAGAGTAAGGGAGGGGGTGATGCCGCCCCCTAGGCTGCCCAGCAGTGTCCAGCTTTGCATGCTTGGCATGCTCCTGTGAGGGGCATGAGGGGCACTGAGGTGACCCCATTCCCCAGGCCTGGGATTTGCGAGGGGCAGCGGGTGGCTTCTCCTGGAATATCGTCCCAGCCTCTCCCATCTTCTCCTCTGCTTCCCCGTTGGTGGAGGAGGAATGTAGTCGGTGGTGCGAACCGGGTGAGGTTTTGATTTTAAAGCTTCACACCTTGGAGTAGGGGTCAGGGGACAGATCTATTTTTCCATGGTTTCTGCCTAAAAGGGCACAAGACGGCGGTTCTATCAGTGGCCGCTCAGCAGGCCTGCCTCCCCAGGGGCCTTCCCCGAGATCTGGATGGGAGCGACCGCAGGGCCAGTAGTCACGCTGGTCCACTCCAAGCCAGCAGTAGGGCTGCGGGTCCTGCATCTGGTTTCTCAGCTGGTCGCTGTCTCCGGAGAGGACGGCGGGCTTATGTGCAAACTTCGAAAGCTCAACAACAGCCCTACTAGGCCAGGTTTTGCCTGCCTGGCTCCAGCCATCCTGGGTCCCACGTCAGCTCACTGCCCATGTCCTTTTGGGGACCCTGCAGATATGTGAGCAGTCTGGGGACACTCCTGTATCAGTGTATCAGATGGGACAGACGGGACAGGCCCACCCTTGGAGGGGGGAGACGTTGCAGAGTGTGGATGAGAGGCACGTGTTGTCCTTGGTGGGGACTTGTGCAGCAAGGGGTGGGGAGGGGTGGGCTGCAGCTGGGGTCAGTACCAGCCTCACAGCGTGGAGGGGGGTGGGGAGAGCTGTGTGGACATCCTGAGTCATCCTGGTGGAGGACGATTGGCTCTGACCCTGGGCAAGCCCAGGCAGCGCAGCCAAGTCCCGATCGCCTCGTCCACGTGGCCTCCTCCCATCTGCACCAGCCACGGTCATGGTTGTGCATCTTCAAGGGCAGCCTCGGGAGCCACAGCCAAGGACGCTGCCCCTGTGGTCTGGAGGCAGCCGTCCACCCACTCCACAGCGAGGACAGCAGAGGCCTGGAGAGGTTCCGGGGCCAGCAAGAGGCAGGTGCAGGCCCAGCGCCAGCTGCACCCTGCCCCATGTGGAGATGCCCACACTCCCCACACCCAGCTCCAGGTTCTGTGCTGAGCCCCGGCAGGGCGAGAGGGACAGACAGAGGATGACCTACTGGGCCTCCCGCCGAGCCCTGAGGTCAGTGCAGTGTCCATTCAGTGCCTGTTTCTGCTGGGACTCGGCAGGGGACAGGAAGCAGGGAGGGGAGGAGGCAGGAGGAAGGAGAAGGGAACAGGGAGGAGGGAGGGAGGAGGGAGGAGGGACCAGGGAGGGAGGAGGGAACAGGGAGGGAGGAGGGAGCAGGGAGGAGGGAGCAGGGAGGGAGGAGGGAGCAGGGAGGAGGGAGGAGGAGGGAGCAGGGAGGAGGGGGAGGGAGCAGAGAGGAGGGAGGAAGGAGGAGGGAGGAGGGAGCAGAGAGGAGGGAGGGAGGAGGGAAGGAGGAGGGAGCAGGGAGGAGGGACCAGGGAGGGAGGAGGGAGCAGGGAGGAGGGAGGAGGGAAGAGGGGGGAGGGAGGAGGGAAGTGGGAGGAGGGAGGAGGGAAAGAGGAGGGAGGAAGGAGGGAGCAGGGAGAAGGGAGGAGGGAGCAGAGAGGAGGGAGGAGGGAGCAGAGAGGAGGGAAGAGGGAGGAGGGAAAGAGGAGGGAGGGAGGAGGGAGCAGAGAGGAGGGGGCAGGGAGGAGGGGGCAGGGAGGAGGGAGCATGGAGGGAGGAGGGAGCAGGGAGGAGGAAGCATGGAGGGAGGAGGGAGCAGGGAGGAGGGGGAGGGAGCAGGGAGGAGGGAGGAGGGAAAGAGGAGGGAGGGAGGAGGGAGCAGGGAGGAGGGGGAGGGAGCAGGAGCACCTTCTGGCTCCAGCCGTGCCCCGTCCCTGCAGCAGCAGCAGGCAACGGCAGCTGTGGCTGCATCCTGGAGCCCAGTCCTGGTCCCATCCCACACCCCCAGCCTGGCCAGGGCCCTTGGCAGCAGCAGCTGGGCATTGGCGGTGTCCTTGCTGGTGGCAGGCCACCCGTCATGGTCTGGGTCGCACCCTCCTCAGAGCTTCAGACACCAGCCAGGGCCCCTCCGAGCACCTGGGTCTGGGAAGGTTCCTCCCTGGAGTCCCTGCAGCCCAAGAACGGCAGCAGCTGCCTGCAGATGCCCATCTTGGGGTCATTCCATGTTCTCTTGGCTTTTCTTTCCAACATCTTTGTGACCACGTCCCTGCATCGAATCCACCCTCTTTCCTGGCCGGACACAGAAGGGAGGCAGAGCCCCGTCCGTGGCAGGTGGCCAGAATGTCCAGGCAGGGAGCGTGGCCTGTCTGGCCTGAGGTTGGGCAGGGCAAGTCCCAGGGCCATAGGAGGAGGGGCAGGAAGGGGGCTGTGGCTTGTGTGGGGGGCGCAGGAGCAGTGTCTGGGAGGGAGAGGAGGCCTCAGTCCTGGGGTACGTGGGCCAATATTCGGGAGCCCCGGACATCAGACCACTCAACGGCCCATTTTAAAGCGCCAGGCTCACGTTTCTGCAGTGCCGGTGCTGCCTGCCCGACCTCCTGGACTCCCTCCCAGTCACACGCCCAGCGCCACACACACACACAGGCACACACACGTGAGGTCACACTCAGCCCTGAGCAAGCGAATATGCATCTACCAGGTGCGGCAGCCCTGTGGCTGGAGCCGCAGCCCTGCAGAGGGAGTGGTCCCCGGTGGGTGGCGGTGGAATTGGGAGTGGCCTTGGAAAAGAACTCGGGGTGGGAGTGGGCAGGATGTTGCTGCCTTGGGACAGCGTGGCGTGGGGTGTCCACAGCACCATGGCTGAGGGCCACAGGGCCAGGAGCAGAAAGGGGCTTCTCCTGGCTCTGGGCAGGACAGGGACCTGAAAGGAGGCTGTCATAGTGTGTCCCTGCAGAGTGCCAGCCGACGTGGAAGCCTGGGAGGTGGCCGCAGCCTGGCCAGGGCTTCTGGGAGCCTGGCGTGGATTCCCAGCGGTGTCTCGATTCTCAGAGGCCTAAGGAGGGACTTCACATTGGCCTCTGACCTGAGAAAGGGGCGAACAGAGCCCGGGTTCCCCTGGCTGTGGCTGAATCTGATCTCCTCCGTGTGGCCGTGTGCCTCGTGCAGGTTGGAAGCCCAGATGGGCTCAGTGTGGCTCTTTGCCGAAGGAAAACGGGACCATGAAGGGCTGATAGCTCCTCCGGTGCTGGGCTGGCTGGCACTGGCTGCCCAGGGGCCCCAGGGTGGTCAGGGGTCAGGTGTGGCCAGGAGCATTTCTCCAGCCCATTCTGTGTCTGCTTTGAGGCTCAGGGGCCCACAGGCAGCAGGGGAGACACTGGGCAGCCGTCCAGAGGCCTCTGACAGTGTGGGTCAGACAGAAGCACCCAGGGCAGTCACCCCTGATGGGCAGCGTTTCCCGTGTGCGAGGGCTGCTGGAGACGTGCCAGGGCGTGTGGAGGACCGGAGGGGCACGAGGTCTGAGCCCACCCTCCCCTGCCAGCCCATCAGAGCCCAGGTGCCCTCAGGTGACCAGCGCAACTCCCAGCCTGCCAGCGGCCTCCGTGGGATTAATGAGTATATGTGAGTGGTTCTGAGTGTGCGAGAGTGGGAGTGAGTCTGGAGTGTGTGAAGTGTGTGAGTGTGAAAGTGTGCGTGAGCGTGTGGGCACACGCGAGTACACGCCCTGTCAGCAGGGTCAGAGGGAAGCCAGAGCCCTCCTGCCCAGCACCCAGCCCTGCCACCTGCTCCCACCCTGAGCTCCCTGGGCTAATCTCTCAGCCGCCATCACTGGGGACATTCCACACCAAACACAGGGACATCTGTGCCCCTCCCTGCCCCATCTGCCCACTCCCCAAACCTCCCATGGGTCCTCTGGGATCCACCGTCTGTCACCAGCAAAGTCCCAAGCTTACTGAACCTCATCTCTGCCCATCACCTGTCACCTTGTCCCAACAGAGACTACCCTCTGTTGCCCCTTCAAGGTGCTGGTCCCACCGGGCTGGGGGTAGGTGGGGTCTCTTCCAGAACATGCCACCAGACTGTCCCCCACTGACCCAGGTCAGTCCCAGGGCCAGTGCCCCAAAACCAATCCCATCCTGATTTGGGGCACTGTCAACCTCTCCCTGGCCCCCACCTCCTTGACCTTCTGTCTTCCAGGGTCCCCTCTATGAGATTGCAGCCTCCAGAGCTGTGGCCACCTCTGACCCCCACTGGACCACAGCAGCAGCTCAGTTCCAAGCCTCTCCACGTCCCACCCCTCCTGGCCTCTTTCCAGCCCTCTTCCCCAGAGCAGACCTCACGGGACCCGCCGACACTCCCAGCCTCCCCGTTTCCAGACCTCCATCCTAAGAGACACTCCTGTGAGGCCATTTCCATCACATCCAGCTGTGTTGCCAGCACATTGTAAACCCCTCCTGCCCCAGGTCCCTGCCCCGCACCCCTGCCCGTCACTGTCCCCACTCCTCTTTGCAGCAAGACTCAGCACAGTGCCCTCCATGTTTGCTTCTCCAATCCCTCCGCCTTCTCTCCAGCCCTGTGCTGGCCCCAGGCTCTCCCTCCTCTTTACAAAAGCCACTTTGGTGCCCCACTCAGCTAAACCGAGTAGTCAGCTGTCCGTGCTCGGCCACTTGTCCTGCCACAGGGGACAGGCACCCTCTCTCCTCCCCTCTGCCTCCCCGGGTTGTTTTCTGCCTCCCTGGCCAGTGCCTCCCGTCTGCCCAACCTTGTACCTTTGTAGGCCTGGGCTCTGTCTTGGGCCTCTGTCTGCTGCCCACGTCCCCCAAACACCAGCTCAGCCTCGAGGCCGGTGTCCCCACATTTAGAGCTCCAGCCCAGGTTGTCCCCCAGACTCCACCTGTCACATCCCCTGGGAGCCTTAAGAAACCCCCGCCTCCGATCTTCCTGCCCTGCCACTGGCCCCGGCTGGGTCTGCAAACCTCAGAGCCTGGCTTACCACGGCACAGCCCATGGCCAGCAGCCTTGCTTGGCCCTCAGCACCAAGTGTGCATTTTCACCGGCGCCCAGTGACTTGTGTGCACAGTACAGCTGGAGGAGCCCACACCATTGCTCAGCCCTGTTTGCTTTGCCTACAGAATCAGAGGAGTCCGGCCCCTCACCTCGTCTTCACCCACCTGGCCCATGCCACCCTCACCAGCAGCCTTCCTGCCGGCCTCTATGCCTCTTCCAGGCTGTTCTCAACACAGCCAAGGCCACCCTGTGGGAAATAAGTCACGTTATGGCTCTTTTCTGCTCGAAACCTGTAGCAGCTCCTTCCTGTGAGCAAAAGCCAAAATCCTTGGCATGGCATAGAAGTCCTGCGTCAGCTGGCCCAGTCAGCATCCAATCTGGCCTCCTGCTCCTTCCCTGGCCCTCTTCTCCAGCCTGGGCAAGCTCCTGCTTCCCCAGGGCCTTTGCATAGGCCCTGCCCTCTCCCTGGAGCACCCCTAGCCACGCCTGCAACATCCACGGCCGAGTTCACCTCCCTCAATCTCTACTCAGATGTCGCCTCCCTGGTGGGGCCCACCTCTCCCTGCTATGGCACTGACGCCTCCCAGTCGATCCCCTCCTGGGAACCCCCACTGGGTGCCTCTGCTTCAAGTGTGTCCCCCAGGAAGGCTTCTGTGCCTGTTGTGTCCGCTGGTGCAACCCACGTGTCTAGAACAGTACGGGCACACTGTAGGTGCTCAATACACAGCTCTCTTTGGGGAAAATATGTCAACACTAATGAAGGCAAATGTGAGGGGTGGAGCACGGGGCGAGAAGCCAGGCACTGCCGTGTGACACCTCCTGGGCCTCTGTGGACACCGAGGGGACCCAGAGTGGAGGATTATCGTCATCCACCAGAATCCCAAAGGATCCGTGTCCCAGCAAAATAAAAACGGCACAGGACAGAGTTTTAGAATCAGAACAGATAGTGTCACCCAGGTGCTGTTGCAGGAGTGAGGCCGGCTTCAGACGCACCTTGCTGCCGGGTGCTGGGGCCACAGCCCGGGCCGCACTCCATGCCCACGTGGCCCAGGCAGCTTCGGTGGTGTCCCGGCACCTCTGCTCCCTCATCTGCTCAGCAGGCCCGAGAGCAGGCTCTCTCCCTCTTTCACGGCTGCCACAAGGACTGAGCCAGGTCTACGTCCATGAGGTGCTCAGAGCACAGGGGCGAGGGCCACCATCGCTGCTCGCCCATGAGACAGAGAGTCCCGGTCTGAGTCCTCCGTCCCTGTCATCGCTTCAAAGGGCTGGGCTGGACCCTCTGCCTTCCCTAAAGCAGCAGCCTCAGCCAGAGTTGATGGTGAAGCCAGCTCTCCAAAGCCCGCTCTCGGTTCTCCCCAGCACTCCTCAGCCTCCTCCCCCCTGCCTGGAGCCGGGGCCTCAAGCAAAGAGAGGCAGAGGATCGAGCAGCCACCAGGCCTTCCCGTCCCTGCTGCAGCCCTGCCGGTGGCTCCCAGGAATGCGCCAGCCCTTCAGTAGGCCCTGCAGGAGGGGAGAGCCGCGGTCCCCTTCCCAGCAGCCTGCGGCTCTCCCAGTCGAGCTTCTGGAGGGTGCTGAGCTCTTCCAGCTGAAGGGCAATTGGTCCCAAACAGGTGCAGAACCCAGGGTGGTTGCTGGACAGTGCTGTGACCACAGGGTGCTCTCTGTCCCAGTCATTCTGCCAAGTCGCGCTGAAGTTTTTCTTAAATGGAGAAAGCGTTAAGGGGCAGTGCGCTCTTTCCTGCTGCTCCCCAGCCCTGCTTGTAGACTGGACTGATCATGTGCCGATGGGGGCTTCTGGGGGATCATAAAGATAGACTGGAGCAGGAGCTGCAGGGGTGCAGGAGCACAAGGTGCAGGGGTGCACGGCTGCAGAGGAGCAGGGGCACAGGGGTACTGGGTGCAGGGGTACAGAGGTGCAGAGCTGCAGGGGTGAGGGCTACAGGGTTCAGAGCTGAAGGGATGCAGGGGCTCTGAGCTGACAGCCCACGTCCCTCCCACCCTCCACACCCATTCTCTTGGTGTGCTGACGTCCTGGGGCGACAGATCCTGGCAGCCCCTCCTGGCACCTTGTAGCTTTGTGCCTGGGCTCATGATGTCACCTCTCTCAACCTCAGCTTCTTGCCATGAAAGTGGTGATTACAGAGTCTAGCTCTCAGTGCTGTCAGGATTGCATGTGGCTGTAATTAGGTATTGATTCAGTAATTTGGGGAATTAATTCATTAAGTCAGCACAGACTCAGTGTAGCAAAAATAAAAGGACGGACAGTGGGGGAGGCTCCATGTGCTGCCTAGTATCCATGGGACAGTCCGGGGACTGCGGCAACAGGGAGGCGGGTGGGAGCCCCCAGCCTCAGGCACTGCAGGACCCACGTCCTGTATAGTTCCAATGGCCTCTGCTCTTGCACCTGTGCTCATGTGTGACAGTCCAGTTCTCTGTGATCTGGTGTCTGCGCCAGCCATCTCCGATTCCCTCAGCCCCCAGAAGCCCCCCGACCCTGCCTTCACTCTGTGCATGCGCTGTTCCATCTGCTGCTCAGCCCTTCACCTCCAGCCTGAAGAGCACCACATCCAGGAAGCCCTCCCAGTTGCTGCCCTCCGTAATAGCCTCTTCTGAGTACACCTCCTTGCTTGCATGCGTGGCTCCCTTGACCCCATATAATGGAGTGTGAGGCCACAGGAGGGGGGCGCCCAGGCCAGGCCTCGGTGAGCAGGGGCTCCAGGAACATGTATGTTCTGGCCTGGACTTGGTCAAGGGGAGGAGAGGCCCATCCCCCGTAGGGAAGATGGACAGGGCACTCGTGCCTGAGGGCAGGTTTGCAAAGCTCACCCACTCTGCTCTCCCCTGGCCCCCCTGGCAGCCCTTGGGCTGGGCTGGGCAGGGGATGGGGAGCAACCTGCCAGTGAGCTCAGAATGGGGCAGGGAGCGTCCTCCTGGGCACTGGCTCAATTAGAGCCCAGAGCAGGCAGGTGAGGAGGGAGGGCCCAGAGAGGCACAGGGGGGAAGGAGATGGAGAGACAGACAGACAGAAAGAGAAAGAAGTGCAGAAGAAGAAAAAAGACAGGACAGAGGCAGGAAAGAGCTGGCACAGTAACAGATCTGACTCCCTAGATGCCTCAATTTCCCCTCTTTGGAGCCTCCAAGCCCCTCCCACCCTGCTAAGAGCCCCCCTTGTATTGTCTCTTCTCCACCTCCTGGAAACCTCCTGTCAAGAAATCAATCGTGCAGGGACACAGAGGGGACGCAGGCTGATAGGCATTCATGCTGGCCCGGGGGTGTGTGGCTTGTAGGTAAATTTATGCAGCAGGAGAAGGACTTCATCCCCAGGGCTGCTGGGCTGCACCTGCACGATCACACCAACAAAGGCCAGTGCTCAGGCCGAGAGCAGCTCAGGGAGCCCAGGGAGGGCCGTGGGGTGCCAGGCTCGGGGTCTGGCCTGCCCAGACACAGCCCACCATTAGCACACAGCCAGCAGCCGTGTAAGCCAGGTGAGCATCTCGCAGCTGCCCGCACTGTGCATGCTCCAGCAGTGTCTGGGCCCGAGGTGGACACATCCACCGGGGCACCTACTGTGTGCTAGGCACGGGCTAGGTGCATGTCTGTTGAGCTGACATGCGTGAGCATCTGCTATGTGCTGGACATCGAGCTGCCTCAGTTTACCTATGGTGAGCTGCAGACAGCTGCTGGCACCTCTGCCCAGTGGAGCACACAGGTGGCAGCTGCAGGTTCCCAGGGCTGGTGCCTGTCCCCACCTAAGGGTCTAAGAGCCCCCACGAAGGCCTTTCTTGCACTATTATTTAATATTCTTCGTCTCCAGTTTCACATGTGAACGCCTTGGGGTAGCACTGGCCTAGGCTTCTAGAAAGTGCTCCTGGGGAAGACACACAATATGCTTCCCTGCCCCCATCCAGTGCAGCCCTGAGCCCCGAGGCCCGGTGCCCACCTGCCTCTCTTTGGGTTGGACGCCCACCCTGAGCACCTCTGGGCCTGGCGCTGTGCTGCTGGGAGCTGGCCTGGCGGGGCGGGCAGGACCTTCTCATGCTCTCCCTCCACAGGGGGTGGCCACGTGCCCAGGACCAGTGAGACAGACACAGCAGGACAGCTGGCCACAGGACGCTCGCTCATAGGTCCCTGTTGCTGGTGACTGTAGACTGCTGTCACCCGCTGGGCCTGTCAGCTCTATCTTCAAAATATATCTGGACTCTAAACCCCTTCTTGCCCCTGGCACTGCCATCACCCTGGCGCGAGCCAGCATCCTCTCAGTTATGAGATGCAGCAAGTTTCCTGCAGCAGTTTTTAAAGGTGGCCGTGAAATTCTTGCTGCTCCTTCTAATCCCCTCTCTTGGCATCTGGGCTGGCCTCGGGGGTGCTTAGCATAGGGCAGCAGAGTGGTGCGCAGCCTGGGCCAGGCCAGAAGCCCAGACACTCCTCCCATGGCCACCTCAGCCCCAGCCACAGAGACGCCCCAGACCGCAGCCCACCGGCCTCCCCTCTGGTGACCGGGAAAGCCGCCCGCCACTTGACCGTGCCATCATGGGCATCCTGGGCGTCCAGCCTGGTCGAGCTCCAGACACTGGCAGCCCCATTGGGCATCCGACTGCAACTGCAGGAGGGACCCAAGGGAAACCTGCCTGGCTGAGCTTTTCCTGAATTCCTAACCCACAAATCGTGACCCACCAAGTTCGACGGGTGATTCTAAGCAGCTGCCTTCCGGGACTGTCCGCAGCAGCAGCAGCAGCAGGACCTCCCGGCCAGTCTCTGCTCCCACCCTCGCCACCTGCCAGGTGGTCTCCACCGCAGCCAGAGTGATTCTGTAAAATCCTGCCACATGTCACCCAGATCATGCCCCTCCCTTGGCCAGGATGCAGAGGTGGGCCCATCTCACTCAGAATAAAGCCAGGGTCCCTACCGCAGCTGCAATGGACACGTTCTGCCCTCCCAAGTCTAAGTCCGCTCCCTCTGCTGTGTGCAGGGCGGAGGGGAGATGCAGCCTGCACTCGGGCCAGCGCGGGGCCAGTGGCACGGAGAGGAAAGCCCACATCAGGACGGAGTCTGGGACCTGAAGTGGGGGAAGGGTTTGGGGGCCTGGGAGTAGGATGGCCAGTTCACTGAGATGGTGAACACGGGGGAAATTTGGGTGTGTGTAGATGATGCTTTCAGCTGGGGACATCACGGGATGTCCAGAGAGCCTTGGCCACATGGACACAGGATCTGTAGCCAGAGACACAGACTTAGCTTCATCAGCACAGAGAACACCCCGGGAAAGGGGTCGTGGTCAGGATGCCTGGTACAAAGTCCACTCGAGCTAGTTTAACAGAAAAGCGTCGTGACAGGACTTGAGGCCCTCACTGTGCGTGGACATGAGGCCAAGCGTCTGGGACCGTCGCTCGGGCGCAGTTCCCAGGGTGCATTTTTGAGAGATTCTCCACTAGGCTCTGATCTGGCTGTGGGCAGCACAGGGTGGGGCGGGACATGTCACCCCTGCTTCTCCCTTCTCCAGGTGTGGGTGTCTCCCAGAAAACCTCCTCATCCCTCCTCCCAGCCGCCCCTCCCACCCACTAAGGGGATGACAAGCAGGTACCAAGCGAGGTCGCTGCTTCTGGGCCCTGACCCCATCTGTCGATGGGTCTCGATAGTGTGCTCCTGGGTGGGCAGTTCCGTGTGGCCCCTCCACCCACGTGCATGCCAGTGCCCTCCTTTGAGAGTGCTGGTGCCACTTGGGAAATGTCCCTTCCAGAGACCACTCAGGGCTCCTGAAGAGGGAGAAGATGAGGGGCCAGCAGGGAGGGACAGCCCAGGTGGGAGGGTCAGGACACTGGGGCACTGGGGCCTGGGAAGGGGGGTGAAGAGGCCACGAGCGCAGCCTTTCACCCACAGGGCTGGGCTTTGGGCGATGGTGACTTTCATTAATTCTAAACTCGACCCCTGGCCTCAGGGTCCTCGTGGGAGTTAAGTGGCTAGTTCAAGGTCACACCACTGGGAAGTGGCTGGATCTGGATTCAAACCAGCTCCACCTGACTCCTGCATCTGCTCTTCTCCTGCCCTGTCCAAAGTCCAGGGAAGAGGCCCACCAGCTTCGTGGGCCTCAGTTTCCCCATCTGTGACAGGAGGTGGGGCCAGACACTCCCTGAGGGCCCTTCCTCTCTGGCAGAGGGAGCAAATAACCACGTAGCTGGTGGGAAGAAATGAATAGAAACTCGGTATTCGATCTCTACTCCCACCCACATAGGGTGAGGCCCAGCCCGTGCATAATCATGCACAATTAAGACACAGACCTGCACATACAGATCTGAGGCCTTGCGAGCCTGTGAGACTCTGCAGAGAGCTGCTCAGCACCGAGGTAACCCACTTCTCTCTGGTTCCCGACTGTGCACATGTTTCTATTTTGGTGTTTATTTCATTAACTCAGGTTTGCAGAGTCCTGCAACTCCGGAAAGCACAGCAAGTGTCTTAGCAATAGGAACCAGGCTTTCCCTGCAGCCAAAGCAAGGCTGTGGGACGGGCCGTGCTTGGACACAAAGACCACTGGGCCCACGCTAGATTCACCTGCTCCTGGAGTGAGATGCTGTGCCCAGCACTGCTGTGGGTGACTACAGCCTCTGATGGTCTGCAAGAGGCAGGATGATCCTCCAGAGAAACAAACACTCCATCAGTCTGAGTGTGTCCCCCGGGGGCTGATAAGACCACCCTCAAGGACTGCTGGGTTGAGTGAGGTCACACGCCCATGCTGGGCATGCATAGTGCAGAGAAGGTGCTCAGGCTACACAGGAAGGAGGAACACAGTGAGTGTGCAGGAGGCATTGGCTGCTGGAGGGGCTGGGCTGGACAGCTGTGGCTCCAGCAACGTCCATATCAAAATACATATTCAAAATACTAAAAGACTGAGATTGTCAGCCAAGAATACTCTACCCTGCAAGGCTATCCTTCCGAAATGAAGGGCAAATAGTATATTTCTCAGACAAACAAAAACTGCAGGAGTTCACTACCACACGACCACCCTTAGAAGAAATCCTCAAGGGAGTACTGGGTTTGGTTCCTGAAAAATAACTACCATTGCCATAAAAACCCAAGAAAAATCAAAACCCACTAGTATAATAAAAATGGCATTCATGAAGATAAAACAAGCAAACAAAAACACTATCTACAACCTAAGGAACCAACAAACACAGAAACCAAACAGTAAATCAGAAAGCAAGGAACAAAAGACACCTAAGACAACCAAACAACCAATAAAATGCTAGGAATAAATCAACACCTTTCAATAACAACTCTTAATGTAAAAGGCTTAAATTCCCCAATCAAAAGACACAGACTGGCTGACTGGATCAAAAAGGAGGACCCAACTATATGCTGCCTACAAGAGACCCACCTCACCCATAAAGATTCACATAGACTAAGAGTGAAAGGATGGAAAAAGATTTACCATGCAAACAGAAAAGAAAAACGAGCTGGAGTAGCTATTCTTATATCTGACAAAATAGACTTTAAACTAAAAACCATAAAAAGAGACAATGAGGGACACTACTTAATGATAAAAGGACTGATCCATCAAGAAGACATAACAATCATAAATATGTACGCACCCAATGTTGGAGCAGCCAGATTTATAAAACAAACTCTATTAGACCTAAAGAAGGAAATAGACACTAATACCATAATAGCAGGGGGCCTGAACACCCCACTGTCAATATTAGACAGATCATCTAGGCAAAGAATCAGCAGAGAAACACAAGATCTAAACAATACTCTAGACCAATTGGAATTGGCAGATATCTAGAGAACATTCCATCCAACAACCTCAGAATATTCATTCTTCTCATCAGCACATGGATCATTCTCCAGGATAGATCACATATTAGGTCACAAATCAAGTCTCAATAAATTCAAAAAAAATTGGAATTATCCCATGTATTTTCTCAGACCAAAATGGATTAAAACTAGAAAATAATAACAAACGAAACTCTGGAAACTATACAAACACATGGAAATTAAACAGCATTCTACTTAATGACATGTGGGTCCAAGAAGAAATCAAGCAGGAAATCAAAAAATTTATTGAAACTAATGAAAATAATGATACATCATACCAAAACCTGTGGGATACTGCAAAAGCAGTAATAAGGGGGAAATTTATTGCATTAAATGCTCACCTCAGAAGAATGGAAAGATGGCAAGTGAACAACCTAACACTTCACCTTAAAGAACTAGAAAAACAAGAACAATCCAAACCTAAAGTTAGCAGACGGAAAGAAATCATTAAGATCAGAGCAGAACTGAATGAAATTGAAAACCAAAAAACAATTCAAAAGATCAATGAATCAAAAAGTTGGTTTTTTGAAAAGATAAATAAAATTGACAAACCATTAGCATGGCTAACAAAAAAAAGAAGAGAGAAGACTCAAATAACAAAAATTAGAAATGAAAAAGGCGATATTACAACTGATTCATCTGAAATACAAGGAATCATTTGAGGCTACTATAAACAACTATACGCCAACAAATTTGAAAATCTGGAGGAAATGGATAAATTTCTGGACACACACAAGCTCCCAAAACTGAACCATGAAGACGTAGAAAATTTGAACAGACCAATAACAACAAAGGAGATTGAAGCTGTTATCAGAAGGCTCCCGACAAAGAAAAGCCCAGGACCAGATGGATTCACAGCAGAATTTTACCAAACATTCAAAGAGGAATTGACACCAATTCTTTACAAACTATTCCAAAAGATTGAAACAGATGCAAATCTCCCAAACTCATTCTATGAAGCAAACATCATCCTGATACCAAAACCAGGTAAAGATATAACCGAAAAAGAAAACTACAGGCCGATATCCTTGATGAATACAGATGCAAAAATCCTCACTAAAATACTAGCAAACAGAATACAGCAACACATACGTAAAATTATTCACCACGATCAAGTGGGATTCATCCCAGGGATGCAAGGTTAGTTCAACATACGCAAATCAATAAATGTGATACACCATATTAATAAAATCAAACACAAGGACCATATGATCATCTCTATAGATGCTGAAAAAGCATTTGATAAAGTTCAGCACTCATTCATGACAAAGACCCTCTATAAGTTAGGTATAGAGGGAAAGTATCTCAACATAATTAAAGCCATATATGACAAACCCACTGCCCATATCATCCTGAATGGGGAAAAGCTGAAAGCTTTTCCTTTAAGAACAGGAACTAGACAAGGATGCCCACTCTCACCACTCCTATTCAACATAGTGTTGGAAGTACTAGCCAGAGCAATCAGAGAAGAGAAGGAAATAAAGGGCATGCAGATTGGAAAAGATGAAGTCAAACTGTCCCTGTTTGCAGATGACATGATCCTATATATCGAACAGCCTAATACCTCTACAAAAAAACTCTTGGAATTGATAAATGATTTCAGCACAGTAGCAGGATACAAAATCAACACACAAAAATCGGTAGCATCTCTTTTCTCCAATAGTGAACATGCAGAACGAGAAATCAAGAAAGCCTGCCCATTTACAATAGCCACCAAAAAAATAAAATACTTAGGAATTGAGTTAACCAAGGATGTGAAAAATCTCTATAATGAGAACTACAAACCACTCCTGAGAGAAATTAGAGAGGATACAAGAAGATGGAAAGATATCCCATGCTCTTGGATTGGAAGAATCAACATAGTGAAAATGTCCATACTACCCAAAGTGATATACAAATTCAATGCAATCCCCATCAAAATTCCAAAGACATTTTTCTCAGAAATGGAAAGAACTATCCAGACATTTATATGGAATAATAAAAGACCACGCATAGCCAAAGCAATGGTGAGCAAAAAAAATAAAGCTGGAGGCATAACACTACCTGACTTTAAGCTATACTACAAAGCTATAATAACCAAAACAGTATGGCACTGGCATAAAAACAGACACACTGATCAATGGAATAGAATAGAGAATCCAGAAATCAACCCACACACTTACTGCCATCTGATCTTTGACAAAGGCACCAAGCCTATTCACTGGGGAAGGGACTGCCTCTTCAGCAAATGGTGCTGGGATAACTGGATATCCATATGCAGGAGAATGAAACTAGATCCATACCTATCACCATATTCTAAAATCAACTCAAAATGGATTAAGGATTTAAATATACACCCTGAAACAATAAAACTTCTTAAAGAAAACATAGGAGAAACACTTCAGGAAATAGGACTGGGCACAGACTTCATGAATACGACCCCAAAAGCACGGGCAACCAAAGGAAAAATAAACAAATGGGATTATATCAAATTACAGAGCTTCTGCACAGCAAAAGAAACAATTAACAGAGTTAAAAGACAACCAACAGAGTGGGAGAAAATATTTGTAAAATATACATCTGACAAAGGATTAATATCCAGAATATACAAGGAACTCAAAGAACTTTACAAGAAAAAAACAAGCAACCCAATTAAAAAATGGGCAAAAGAGCTAAGTAGGCATTTCTCTAAGGAAGATATACGAATGGCCAACAGACACATGAAAAAATGCTCAACATCACTCAGCATCTGGGAAATGCAAATCAAAACCACACTGAGATACCATCTAACCCCAGTTAGGATGGCTAAAATCCAAAAGACTCTGAACGATAAATGCTGGAGAAGTTGCGGAGAAAAAGGAACTCTCGTACATTGTTGGTGGGACTGCAAAATGGTGCAGCCTCTATGGAAAATGGTATGGAGGTTCCTCAAACAATTGCAGATAGATCTACCATACGACCCAGCTATCCCACTGTTGGGAATATACCCAGAGGAATGGAAATCATCAAGTCGAAGGTATACCTGTTCCCCAATGTTCATCGCAGCACTCTTTACAATAGCCAAGAGTTGGAACCAGCCCAAATGTCCATCATCGGATGAGTGGATATGGAAAATGTGTTATATCTACACAATGGAATACTACTCAGCTATGAAAACGAATGAAATACTGCCATTTGCAACAACATGGATGGACCTTGAGAGAATTATATTAAGTGAAACAAGTCAGGCACAGAAAGAGAAATACCACATGTTCTCACTTATTGGTGGGAGCTAAAAATTAATATATAATTCACACACACACACACACACACACAAAAAAAAAAAAAAAAAAAAAAAAAAAAAAACCCGGGGAGGGGGGTGAAGAAGATATAAGAACCACAACTACTTGAAGTTGATACCACAAGCAAACAGAAAGGACATTGTTGGGGGAGGGTGGGGGGGAGGGAGGTTTTGGTGATGGGCAACAATAATCAGCCACAATGTATATTAACATAATAAAATTTTTAAAAATAAAAATAAAAATAAATAAATAAATAAATCCAAGGCAGAGCTCTACTTCTTTTTATCTAACTTGTTCTTTTGAAAAATTTCAAACCTATGGAATAACGGAAAGAATGTGCAATAAACACAAACCATCTTACCCTCCACCCCAACTCACTGAGGGTCAAAGACTTGCTGCATTTGCCGCCTACCTCTCCATACACACTGGGAAAGAGTTACCTGCTCATACACCATGCTGTATCCCTAAACCCCAGGATGCTCTCCTACCCAGCCCCGGGACCCTGGAAAACTTGATTTCAGTTCCCACAGCTGAAAAATTTAACATTGATACTCTGCCATTTTTGTGGATGGAATGTTTGTGTCGCCTCCAAATTCGAGGTTGAAGCCCTGATCCCCAGTATGACGGTGTGAGGGTGGGGTCTCCATGATCGCTTAGTGCCCTTAGCGGAGGAGACTCAGCCGCCTGCAGGCCGGGGAGAGGGCCCTCCCCAGAAGCAGCCAGGGGCACCTGGTCTCGTCTCAGACCTCAGGCCTGCCGTGTGAGCCGCTCAGTCCACGGTACTGTGATTTGGCAGCCCCAGCTAACTGAGCCAGCAACGACCTAATACCAGTACACATTCTAATGTCCCCCGTTGTCCCAAACTATATCTTTTTTACCTGTTTTTTTTAAATCTAGGATTTAATTGAGGATCACACATTACATGTAGTTGCCATTTCTCTTTAGTCTTGTCATCCTTGACATTTACATATGAGGGAACTTCAGAAAGTTCATGGAAAAATAGAACGAAAAGATAATACAAGTCCTTCCGTGAACTTTTGTTTGTTCCCTCACATTTGTAAATATATTACGTCAGTGTGGTCAGTGTAGTGCCCTCGTGCTCCCAAAGACATCAGAACGGGCCAGGGGCTTCTAGTCCCGCAGCAAAAGCAGATGGATGCCAGAAGGAGCTTCTGCAGGAGGGGCGCAGCCTGGGGCGGCACACATGCCCACCGGGCAGAGGCTGTCCCTGCTCCTGAAAAAGTAACAGAGGAAAGGCAGTCAATAAAAAAAAGAGAAAAAGCATGCAGTCAAATTTCATCTCCTTTCTCTCAAATGCGCACAGGGTAATACTACAGCTTCTCTGCTGCTGGAAGCAGCCCAGACGCATAAACAAAAAACGGGAGACTGAAGGAGCTGTGATGAAGGCCTCTGTACCAGCAACTCTGCAGCCTCCACGCACCTGGGCTGGATCCTAATTGCCAGCGAGGCTTGTTATGCAAATGAGCCATTAGCTGCTCTAATCTCCCACAGATGTCTGCTGAGACTGGCTTCTCCTCATCCGTTTTTGAAATGGCAGGAGTTCATCTGTGCCCCCATTTCACAGATGAGGAAACTGAGTCCCAGGGAGGGTGAGTGTCCTGCCCAAGGTCACCAGCCAGTAGATGTCAGGTGTGTCCAGCGGCTAAGCTGGTTAAGGACTCAGAGGGAAGGGGCCACCTCAGCCTGGGACTGGGGATGGCCCTGAGGCCCTGACAGGGTGGTGGCCCCAGGAGGGTCTGTATGAGGAGACCTAGTGGTGGGGGGAGCAAAAGCCCTGCCTCAGGGGAGCCCCTGGGTTGGGCACAAGGGTGGGCAGGAGCCACCTCTGGTAGGCGCTGGGGAGCCTGAGTGCAATGCTGCACCACTCGGCACCAGAACGCACTCATCTTTAGCCTACAAGCATTCATTGAGTGCCAGCTGTATACCAGGCTCCTTGATGGGTGGGAAACCCAGAGAAGAGTGGACCCAAGCCCTGAACAGGCCACTTGTGGAGAGTGCTCGAGGAGCATTTATTGAGGGACTGACTAAATCAATAAATGAATCAATGAACAGATGAAGGAATCATGGATGGATGAATGAGTGAATCAATGAATTAATCAACAAATGAATTAATGAATACATCAATCAATAGACAAATGAATCAATGAATAAAAGAATGTATGAATCAATGGATGAATGAATCAATAAATAAATGAATCAATAAACAAACGCTATTCAAAAACAGGGCATTGCTGGACGAGCAGGACTCTTCATGGGAGACATATGGGGTGGGGACAGGTATGGGTGCCTGGCCCCGGACCTGGACCAAGTGTGTTCTTGGGAGCTGCAGCTGGCAGAAAAGCCCCAGAAGAGCCAGAGAGGGGCATTCTTGGTTCCCCTGATACCAGTCTCACCACGAGGAAGGTCACCACTCTCCCGCAGCGGGGAGCAAGGAAGACAGGCAGAGACAGGCTTAAGGGGACCACCCCAGACCCCCGAGAGCTGACGTCCCTGTTGAAGGGCAGCAGGAGTATGGGGGGCCCATGCCTGGCCCCAGGGCAGAGGCGGGAGAAGTCCACAGCACTTGAGCAGCAGAGAGGGTGTCGGTCTTGTTCCACTGCCTGGTGCTAAGTGACACCCCCCACCCTAAAACTCCGGAGCCTGGTGTGACGAGGCTCGGCTGGGTGGATCTTCTGACACCTCAGCTGGGGTCTCTTGTGGGGCCACAGTCAGAGGGCAGCTGTGCTGGAACAGCCAAGATGGCTTCACCTAGTGTCCGGGGTCTTGTTGGGGACAGTGGGTGGCCTGGGCTCAGATGGGACAGCTGGGCCTTCCCTTTCTCCATGTGGTCTCTCCAGCAGGACTTCCTAGATGGCGGCTCCAGTTCCCATGAATGGAAGTGTCGTCCTTTCCTAGGGCTGGGCTGCAGTGGATCCAGTCACCTCCTCACTACTCTGCCGGCGAGTCACAGGTCCAGCTCAGATTCTGCGTGGGAGGGAGCTACCAAGGGTGTCCACACCGAGAGTGTGGGCCACCTCAGCAGACAAGCTGATTGAGAAGGGTCTGGCCTTCCATGAGAAGAACGGAGTGGGTCAGATCATCAGTGGCCATGTGTGCTCTGGAGAGGAGGTCAGGTGGGACAGGACCAGGAGCAGAAGCGGCCAGCTGAGAGGCTGCCACCAGAATCTGGGAGCATCCTTTACCTGGAGGACAGGGCTGGGATGGGAGGAGAGAAGAGGTAAGAGCTTGTGCAAAGGCCCTGTGGCAGGAAGGAGTGTGGTATGTTAAAGGAGGAAAATCAGAACAGCTAGAGCCAGAGAGCAAGGGGGAGAGACTGAAGGGTGGCAGGGCCCCCACACAGGGCTGGAGGCCACAGGGAGGGGTTTGGGACTTATCCAGGAACCGGGAAG
Source organism: Cynocephalus volans (assembly GCF_027409185.1). Lineage (NCBI taxonomy): Eukaryota > Metazoa > Chordata > Mammalia > Dermoptera > Cynocephalidae > Cynocephalus > Cynocephalus volans. Next base: position 3,393,039 of record NC_084468.1, on the reverse strand, counting down.
CCAGTGGAGGGGTGGATGCAGGGGGAAAACCCAGCTTGGTGATGGTGGAGGAAGGGTTAGATGCCTGTGCAGGGACAGCGATGGATGAATCGGTCATCAGGGCAGGAGGGGAAGGTGGCCGTGGAGGCAGAGCAAAGTGGGGGCATTGGGGTCCTGAGGAGGTGAGGTGGACGGGACCTGCCTCAGAGGGAGGGGCCATCCTGGGCATTTCAGGGGACAGAGCCAAGGGGGATGGTGCCCCTGGGCGATGCTTGGCAGTGGCCATGTTGGATTTACGATAGCCTCAGGGGCCGATGAAGTTCCGCTCCCTGGAGCCCTCGCCTCCGCAGTGACGCAGCCTCCCTCACTCGAGCCTCCCCCGTGCCATGGCATGGATCTCCCTCCCCAGTGCTGTCTCACCAGTGTGACTGTCCACAAATGCCAATCATGATGCCCTCCTACCCATTTCTACTTTATGGCAAACACGTGTGTTCCCACCCTGGGTAGCCACCATCAGCCTGGGGACTTCTCCCTGGACTGTTTCAGCTCCTTTTCTGATGCTACTCTGTCTAGCCCTCTTTTGTTTTATTTATTTATTTTTTTTTTTGGTAGCTGGCTGGTATGGGATACAAACCCTTGACCTTAGTGTTATAACAATGGGCTGAAACCAACTGAGCAAACCAGCCAATGCCTGAATCCCTCTTGTTGCTCTGTGGAGACCCCCAGCCCCCTGTGTGTATGGTCTGGGAAAAGCAGGGGTTCCGGGTCACACGCTTTGTGACTTAGAATCACAGCCCTGCTGGTACCATGTGACCCTGTGCTGGATGAGTTGGTCAAGCTCCCTGGCCTCTTCTGTAAAGGAGGATAGGGTGGTCCCCCAGCCCCATAAGGTGGCAGAGACAATCTGCTGAGACAGTGCATCCCGAGCAGATAGCACCAGCCCTGCACACGGGAAGACTCCTGTGCACACAGCAGGTGCTCAACATGGGCTGTGTCTCAGCCAGCGCTGGCGGCTGTAACAAAGTACAACAGACTGGAGCACTTAAACAACTGACGTTCGTTTCTCACAGGTCTGGAGGCCACAAGTCCAAGGCAAAGGCACTGCATGGTTAGGTCTGTTGAGGGCCCCCTTCTGGGCTGCAGACAGCCCCGTCTCACCCTGTCCTCATGTGGTAGGAGGAGCTCTTGAGCTCTCGTCTCTCCTCCTCTTCTTACAGGGGCACTAATCCCATCATGGGAGCCCCACCCTCATGACCTAATCAATTCCCAAAGGCCCCACCTCCAATAACATCACATTGGAGGTTAGGGCTTCAACACATGAACTTGGGGTGGTACACAACCCTTCAGTCCATAGCAGGTAGTTTATGCCATGACCCCACCATGACTCCATCTGTCAACCCCACTGAGCTGTGAGCAGCATGTACCATCCCTGGTCTCAATCACAGGCTCAGCCTACAGGAGATGCTTGGTTCTGCTGGGTGGCTCATGAGAGGCTGAACCCTCCTGTCTCCCACACCCATCTCAATCAGAGGTTTAAACCAGGGCCTGTCCCCTCTGGAAAGCCTCACTAACCGACCAGCCCTGAATTGCCACAGGCATTCGCTGCAGGGGTTCCAGGATGTTTATTGCGAGACAGTGAAGCTATCTGGAGACTCCTGTGGCATTCTGGCCTTCTGCTCTTATCCTTCAGCCAGGGGCCTTTGAATCTGCTCGAAATCTTCTTCTCTTTGGATTCAAAGAACATGCCTTTTGCAGGATCCTGTAGAGAGCCCCCTGAATGTGCCAGCTGCTTTGGGAATTCCCCAACGGTTTTAGAAAAATGTCGTGTAGGTTTAGGACCAGTAAGGACTCTACTCCTCCCTTTCAAGTTATGCAAACTTCATCACAGCTGCCTCTGCACCTGTCTCCCCACACGTGTCAGAAGCATCTTCGTGAGCCACGTTTTCCCTCCCAGATAACTCGTTTGAGAAGATCTGGTGCATCCTATTAAGGCCAAGAGGGTGCTAAAGGATATTTTCTTCCTTAATCAACTAAGTTATGGGAATCCCACTGGAATCATTTTGCAGACCTCAAATTGGTTTAGGAGTTTCATGGAGTTTGCTGAGCTCAGTTCATACTAATTGGGCCAATTTCTAAGCATCTCGGGAGCAACAAGCTAAGAAAGAAGGTCAGAGCTGAGACACCAGGAAGGCCACCCTGTGGTGGGCACATGTGACCAGCGCTCCCACGGTGTCTGATGATATTTTCCTCACTCCCAAGTGTGCTTGTCATCACAAGGAGGTGAGAGTGGGTCCCACTCAAGACTTCTTCCTCCTTACATGGCCACGCCAAGGGCTGACAGGTTTGAGCAGTGGGAAATCACAAACAGGCTCAAAGATGAGCAGATTCCAGCACATTCCAACCATGGTGGGATTGCAGAGGGTCATGTGAGCCACCATTTTTAATGCCCCCAGCCCCAAATGTTAGTTCCTTCGCTCCCTTACTCAATGGACTGATGGAGGGAAGAAAACATGCTCCTTGGGCAGATAGGGGACTGGCCTGATTCACTTTTGCAGCATCAGAGCCAAGCACAGAGCCTGGCACATAGTATGTGCTCAGTCAATACTTATTTCTGTGCAACCTCAGACAGATAGGTTAGCCTCTCTGAGCCTCAGTCTCCTCATACATGGAGTGAGTTGGTGGCTCACACACCAGCGTGCTCCATCAATCACACCCAGGAGGCAGTTGACAGTGGCCCATGTCATAGCCCATATGTGCCTGGCTCTTTCCATCTCCCCTTGAATTTTCTAAATTATGTTTGACAGTTGAAGCAAACATTACAGTAGTTCCCCCTTATCTGCAGAGATGCATTCCAAGACCTCCAGTAGATGCCTGAAACTTTGGATAGTACTGAACTCCATAGATACCATATTTTTTCCTATACATACATACTTATGATAAAGTTTAATTTATAAATTAGGCATGGTAAAAGATTAATAACAGTAGATAATTATAAAAAAGAAATAGAAAAGTTAGAACAATATACTGTATGTGAGTGTAGTCACTCTCTCTCAAAATATCTTACTGTGCTGTGCTCACCTAATTCCTGATTGCAATTGACCATGGGTAAGGGAAACCACAGAAAGCAAAACTGGATGAGGAGGGACTACTGTATAATGCTGTTTAATGTGGTTCTCAGTGTATGTGGAGGAACTATTTAAGACAATTATGTACTTGACTCAAACTGGTAAAATGATGACAGCAGTAGCCTGGGATAAATTATGCATATATAATGTAATAGCTAGAAATGTATCCAAAGAGATACACTCAAAAACACTGTAGATAGATCAAAGTGAAATTCTAAAAAGTGCTCCAGTAACCCACAGGAATGCAGGAAAAGAAAACAGAAAGGAAAAATGGAAAAAAAACAAGCAGGAAACAAAAAATAATATTGCAGACTTAAGGCCTAACATATTTACAACTACATTGAATGCAAATAATCTAAATACACCAATTAAAAGCAGAGACTGGCAGAGTGGATAAAAAAGTGACCCAAATATAAGCCATGTATAAGAAACTCACTTCGAATGTAATGAAAAGGTAGACCGAAAGTAAATGAATAGAGAAGGATACATCATGCAAACATTAAGCAAAAGAAAGCAGGAGTTGGGGCTGGCCCATGCCTCACTTGGGAGAGTGTGGTGCTGATAACACCAAGTCAAGGGTTAAGATCCCCTTACCAGTCATCTTTTAAAAAAATAAAGGAAAGCAGGAGTGGCTGTGTTAATATCATACAATATTGTGTACACAATACTAATATCACATAAAGTAGACTTCAGAGTAAAGAACATACCAGGGACAGGTAGTGACATTACATAGTGATATAATGATTTAGAAAATCACTCCACCAAGAAGATGTAGCAGTCCTAAACGTGCATGCACCAAACAACACAGCTGCAAAACATGTGAAGCAACAGTGGATAAAACCAAAAGAACTAACTCTGTGGTTGCTCAGGTAGCTTCCTGCTCACTTATGTCTCCAGGGACCCTTTGACATGTCCCGATCATAAAAGTAGTTTTGTGTGTATCCTTTCCTTTCAAACTAAGATCATCTATTTTTACAAGACAAATACTATTTGAAGGAAAATAGCAAAGCATTGCTACAATCAATTTCAAGATGATTCATTACTTCTGAATTTTTTCTGCTGACTTTATTGTTAGCTGTTCCCAAGTGATTTTATTATGGTGATCATACTGATATAATAAATGTATGATATTAAAAAAAGATAAAAGAGATACAAGGATTCCTTCGTGGAAAGCAATGTTTATCTCAAAGGGCTGGCACAGGACACTGGGGGCTGGAGCAGCCTCCCATGGGCACCAGTTTGTCTGGAGAAGGGGCTGGAGGGACTGGCACATCTAGTATCCACAGCTCCTAGGGAAGACTGGCAGGAGAGAGTTGGAGAGCATCTCATTTGGCTGGAAAAGTTGGTAGAGTCATTAGGAGAGAGGAGGTAAAACATCCAACTGGGAAATTTATTGTCAAGGGCTGTAGGATTTCAGGACCCAGGGGAGTCTTAGTGGTGAAACTTTCTGCAGGAAGATGTATTACCACTCCTGCCTCGGTGATAGCATGATGGTCAGGTGTTCTCACTGGACAAACTATACAGGTCTTTGGGGAAGAATGTTACCTGTTCGGGGAAGTCCTGATTAAACTATTGTCCACTTGGTTCTGCACTGGGCAGGTACATCTTTGATTGTTGTATCACACATAAGTGTGTTTGGAGGGTCTAGCACCCACGGGGAAAGAAAGCAGGAGCTGGGGTCCAGCCGACCCAGCTGTGAACCTTCATTGCTTCTGGCGTGTGTTCTCTGTAAGCCATGGTCTTCTCATTTGTCAAACAGGGATGATAGCCCTTCTATTTGTGGGGTTTTTATGAGATTTAGAGGTGGTGCAGGTATCTGCTGCAGTCCTTGGAATACGGTAGATACTAAGTAAATGGTACTTTATTGAATGTTATAATTATTAATTTAAAAAGTTATTTTCATACATTCCTTTCTTCTGTGCTAGATTCCAATCCTGAAGTGAAGCGAATGACTTAACCTATCAATTTTATTTTTTTGGTCTTTTTCGTGACCGGCACTCAGCCAGTGAGTGCACCGGCCAGTCCTATATAGGATCCGAACCCGCGGCGAGAGCGTCGCCGCGCTGCCAGTGCTGCACTCTCCCGAGTGCGCCACGGGCTCGGCCCTTAACCTATCAATTTTAAAAGGCTCTAGCGACAATACAAAGGAGAGATGAAAGTGAGTTAAAATTTTTAAAAAATATTTTGTCAGCAGGTAGATCCTGGCAGGACCCACAATTGCAGATGGTGCCGACACGGAGCATCTGAGACTCAAGTGCCAGTAGCAGGGTAGGTGACAGGACTTTCTGAAATGGGGTCCAGCTCCTGCCAAAACAAGCTAGTCCTACCTTTTCTCAATTTACATGTGAATTGCTGATAGAGATATCAGGGGAAAAAACAAGTGTTTTTTCCTATTCTCATGCAGCATTCAATACAATCCTTCTGACAGCAGATGTATAGGCATTTGTCCCCACACACCAAGCAATTCTGCAGTGGATACTAGCTGGGCGTCCTCTGACTTAACTCAATTCTGACACATCTCCCTGGAGACAGCATCAGATCCCACGGGTGGAGGGCTCAGCCCCACAGGACTGCACCCACCCACCCCCCACAGACACCAATTACAAGCCCCAGGTTGTGACCTGTGCTTCTGATCAACTGACTGTAAATCAGGATTCCCACAACCCCTCTTGGGGTTCAATTAATTTGATAGAGCAGCTCACAGAGCTCAGGGTAACACTTTACTTACGTTTACCTGTTTATTATAAAGGACATTACTAAGGATACAGATGAACAGCCAGATGGAAAAGATGCATAAGGTAAGGTATTTGAAGGGGGCTGTATCATCCTCTGGGAAACTCCAGCTGTCCAGAAACTTATCTGGGTTCTCTCCTTTAGGGCTTTTATAGAGGCTTTACTATGTAGCATGACTGATTAAATTATTGGCCACCGGTGATCAACACAGCTGCAGCATCACTCCTCTCTATGGAGGTGGGGGGAGGGGATGAAATTTCCAAACCTTGAATCCTGCCTAAGCTGTCTAGGGGCTCCAGCAATTAGTCATCTCATTAGCATACAAGACACTTATCACCCTGTAGAGTCCGAGGAGTTTGGGAGCTGTGTGCCGTGCAACAGGGATGAAGGCTAAATGTATATCTCACAATTTTATAATTGCATTCCTTGAAAATTCAGCTTATAGACCCCTGTGTGGTCAAATGGCATAATAGATGGTCCCCAATCAGCACAGGACCACTCAGTAGAGACTGGTCAGGAATATGGATTTGCAGGGGGTGCAGTTTGATGAAAAGACTCAGGCCCAGAGCAGAGTTTCTACACAACCCAGATGCACCAGATCTCACAAGATCCGGAAGTACCTATAAAGTCAACCATTAAAACCTGAGTTGCACAAAAAGCCTTCCCCAGGGAATCAGCAGCAAAGCAGCAATTTAGCTCAACCACAGGGCTCAAGTACTGGTCCCCACAAGAAGTTCTCCTATTTTAGAAGTAAGCAAAGGACAGCAAATTAGTTCCAGCACAGAGTTGAAGTAGTGGGAACAGCAAATAATCCAACACAGAACTGAGAGAGAAACCAAAATACCCAAGATCAGAGACAAAGCTTGATATTAACTAGTAAAGGTCTCTCATCACCAAAGAACACCTACAAAACCTAGAAGGACTGGAAGTCCCCTGGGCTACCAAGCTAGGAAGGGGGGAGGTCTGGGGGCCTCAGCCACACACCCCCAACACCCACAACCAGCCCAGTGATGACCACTGAGCTGCTGCAGGAAGTGCCCTAGGCTCCCAAGCTGGCATGGTGGGGTGCGAGCACTTCAGCCACACCCCTCTGACATCTGCACCCAGCCCAGCAATTACCAAGCCACCACTGGAAGCCCCTGGTCTCCCATGCAGGAATGAGGGGGTGCCATGGACATCAACACTGCCCCTGCTCCTTCCTCCTCCTCCCACCCTATTTCCTTCCCCTTTCCCCTCTCCCTCTTCTCCCAACTGCTCTGCAACATCATAAATGTAAAAAAAAAAAAAGGTAATAAATAAAAAAAGCTGAAAAAAATCAGTTTATATTAAAACTATAAAAAAATACTCAGTATTTACTCATAAAACAAAGGATCTAGGTTCAGAGAGCCCTCAGTAGGATTTTCATCCACAGCAAAACCTCATGGAGTCTGAGAACTTTTTCAAAATGAGGAATATTTCTTTATGATGGGGAATTGTTCCACACACTACAGGACACCCAGTCACCCCGGATGCTGACCTTTAATTGCCAGTTGAAATTCCGTCACTGGAACAACCAAGAACATTCTGAAATTTCCCCTGGGGACAGTTCACCCTGCTGACTTTATGGCAATCACTCCATGTGGCCCAGAGCTCAGTGGCGCTCAGTGAAGTTCTGCTATTCTAAACTGAGCGCCACACACCTCTGAACCATTCCTGTGGGCATGAATTAGCCTGAGGAATGTTCTTGGAAAAATGGGTCTTTTGTTCATGGAGACTGTTCCAGGAGGGAGCTCTCCCTGCAGCTTATCAGTTAGAGGGACTCCAGTGGCAAATGACAGATAACCACAGCTGAGCTGTCTTTAAAAACATGGTCATTCACTAAGTCATGTATTGCAAAGAGAGTTAGCTCAGCAGCCCAGTGAGGCTGTCGAGAACAGGGTCATTTCAGCCTATCTGCTCCACAGCCCTGGTGTCTGCCTGGTTGCACTGGTGGCTGCAAGAAGCTGTCACAGTCCAGAGATCCTGTGCACACATGACCACACCTGTTGGATGATGGCCCTTCCTTTGTGTATGGCCTGTGTGCCAGGGGTGCTGTCCTCACAGCCACGGGTGAGAGTGAGGGGTTTCCTCCAACCCTCATCCTCCAGGCCCTCATCCAAGTCAGCAGCATGGAGAATGCCCTCCCTAGGGGTCACCCACCTGCCCAGTGCTTCTTTCTGACACAGGCCCAGTGGCCCTGCCAGGACCAGGGTGAGGTGCAGGAGGCACTGAGCTCAGGCACAAAATGTAAGGGAGTACCAAAAACTCAGTAATGAGATAAACCATATTTTGATGCAGGTTTGGGAAAAGAACAAAATAAGTGCAAAAAAATCTGCAGTGAAGGAAATGCCAACATTTTCAATAAAGACAACTGCTGTCACGTGGCCCATCTTGTCACTTTGCCCTAATTCCTGCCCTGTCTGATGCTCTCTTTATTGAAAATCATGACAGTTTGTTTACTGTGGATTTTTTGCATTAATTGTACTTTAAGATATTGCATTAATGAATTATTCACCTTGAGGACTGAGTTTGGGAGGCCCCCTAAGTCTGTGTCCCAGGTGAGTCATCATTTGTCCCGCCTGGTCCTGGCCCCGTTCTGTGGCTTCAGACTTGAACTACAGGGCTGAGCATTCTCAGGCCGTTGCCACTAATGCTCAGGGTTTCTTTGCCAATACAGTTCCCTTAAAAACTTAGCAGACTTCTGGTTTGCTGTGTCCAGTCAATGCCATGGCCTCAGCCATAGATCTTGGCCAGGTGTCGTCTTTGATCCCAAGCACGTTGGCCGCCTCGGCATGGGCCTCCTGGCCCCTCTGCCCCCATAATCTGATTTTTGCCAATGGGGTCGCCTCTACGGTAGCAGAGGATGCTCTGCAGAGGCTCTTGGTAGAGGCTTGGGGACCAGCCTTGCTCTTCAACCACTCTTAGCTGCCACCGCTCCTGAGCCTCCTGATGTCCCCTTTGCTCCCAGGTTCTAGCCACGCCTATCACTTTCTCTTAAGCCCTCACAAAAGCCATGAGAAGAAGGCAGCCCACACCATCTTGAAACTGTCCTGAACTTTCACCGAGAGCCACAGCTTCAGTGGGCATGTCGTGTGTGGCCCAGGTTTGAACAGGTGACAGTTGAATCAAATGGAAGATCAACTTGCCTGCCTTCTGTGAATTCTATGCTTTGGAGTTTGTTACTCCCTCTCTTGGCGCCCCAGTCTGGTACCAAATTCTGCGAGCAGTCAGGGCTCTCACCTGGGCCCATTTAAGCATAAAAGGAACAATGAAAAAGCTGTCACTCAGAGCCTCTGCAGAAGGGCTGGGAGACAGGGTCAGAGCTGAGCTGCCTGGAACATGTCGCACCACAGAAATGTGGTGGTGGCACAGGACGGTGCAGCTATGTCCCTGCAGCTTCTGCTCTGGGACTCCCCTCCACTGCCATGGCCACCGCCATGAGTGCCACTGCCCTTGCTGAGCCGGGAACCCAGTGTTTCTGCAACGTCTGGTGCCATCAGAGCCCTCAGCCCCTCTGTCCCCCTGGCTTCTCGCTCCCGGTTTAAAGTCTGAGGACAAAGGACGCCTGGATCCCCTGCCTCACTGAGGCAGACAGGCCCTTCCTCCCAGAGTCTTGTGGAGACTTTGCCATATAAGAAGTATGTGGAGGGGCTGGTGACCTTTCTCAGAGTCCTCTCCACTTGTCCCAAGAGACGAGCCAGCCCTAGCCCTCCTCAGTGCTCTTCCCTGGCCTATCCAGAGCTGGAGCCAGGGCAAGCAAGTCCACTGTCTCTCCCTGTCCCCACGTCCCTCCTTCTCCGTTGCAGCCCCTCTCCCTCCGCCTGCCTGTCACACAGCACCTCCCGCAGGCTGTCTCCTGGTTTCGCTGTGCACACTCTGTGACTTGCCACCCGCTGGCTCTCCCGACCTACACTATCTTCTTTGCTGGCCTTGACCTCTGCCAGCCTAAGACTCCCACTTCTGCTGCTTGCTGGGCCACTCTGCTTGGTCACCCTGGGCACCGCCTGGACTCGGCCAGAGCATGGGTCATCTCAGAGCAAGGCCCCCCAGCCACCCGCCCACAATGCCAGTCTTGGGCCTCTCCCCTGATTTCTTTCCCCACTGTCACTGCTTGCTCCCAGGGAGTTCCTAAGAGCTGTACCTAATTCCCACTAACTTCTTCCCACCCAACAAGCAAGTCTCCTTATTAACCCAGGAGTACCCTCGCCCACCTGTGCAGGTTCCCCACTCAACACCTGACACAGAGCTCCCTTCAGAAAGGCTGTAATCATGGTCATTACCAGTCAAGACACCCCCTGGGCTGAGACACGCTCCCTTCTTTTCTCTTCCTATAAAGTCCAACCCACTCTTGCAGACTTTTCTCAAACCCCACGCCCCTGAAAGCTGCACATTGGGCCTGTGGAGGGCTCTTGCAGAAATGTCACCGACAAATGGAAGCAGACCGTGTCTCCCAGCAACTTTCCCCAAGCTTCCCCCTTCCTCACAGACCTAAAGAGGCAAGAGGTTCCCGAGTGGGATCCAGGCTCAGCCAGCCCTGGAGCTGGCCTTGCCCTGCCACTCTCTGGCTTTGAGAATTTAAGTTACGAGTTCAAGGCAATGGTACCTTGTCACCTATAATGTGATGAGCCCAAGGCCACACTCGTAGATGCTCAGAAGCTGCAAGAGGCCACCTGCCATCTGCCACTGTGGCTGCCGTCTCATTCCCAGGACTGCGCTTCTCTTATCTAAACACCCCACTTTCTAAACCAGTGACATGCTGTGAGCATCCTTCTGCTTCCCTCAAATCCAAATAGCTTCATCATTTTGTGATTATATAAATCATACTCCCCTACTGTATTTTTTAATATGCAACAATATGAGGAAAAATTGGTACTCACCTGAAATTCCACGATCGTGAGCACCTTTATCATTTAGGTGACCACGTTTGCAAGTATCCCTTTGTGCAGATTTGTACAATAAAAGTAATACAAGCTCACAATTGGTGAGGTGCTGGCCTAAGTTCCTGGCCACCATGTTCCCTGGGAGGGGGTCAGAACATGCTCCTGGGGCCCCCGTCTGATCTCCCTGACTCCCAGCTCCCGCGGTGGCCATGGTGGGGCCGCTCAGGCCGCCCATGCCACCTCCACCCGAGTGGTCACACTGCACGTGCCACCGTCAACTCTGCCTACACCCGTCCCACCTCTCCACCCCAAGCAATCAATATTAAAAATCAAATGTGCTCTCCGCAGTCCCTTCTCCATACAGTTATCTAAAATTATAGATATAAGTGATTGTTTGGTCTTTTTTTTAAAAAAAGATGTATAACCTTTTTCTGTATCTTGCTTTTCTCACTTTAAAAACACATCATTGGCCAAATGAGAAGATGCCCAGCATTACTAATCACTGAGGAAATGCAAATCAAAACTACAGTGAGATAACCTCACACCCATTGGAATGGTTACTATTGAAAACAAAAGCACAAGAAAAACAGGAGGTAAGTGTGGCAAGGACACAAGAAATTGGAGCCCTGGGGCACTTGCAATGTAAATAGTGCAGCTGCTGCGGAAAATAGTGTGATGTTTCCTCAAAAAAATTAAGCCTAGAATGACCATGTGATCCAGCAATTCCACTCCTGGGAATATACCCAAAAGATCGGAAAGCAGGAACCCAAACAGGGATTTGTACACCCGTGTTCGTGGCTGCATTACTCACAACAGCTGCAAGGTGGAAGCCACCCCAGTGTCCACGGATGGACGGACGGATGGATAAACAAGACTGTCCGTCCACGCAACGGAAGATCATTCAGCGTTAAAAAGGAAGGAGATTCTGCCACACGCCACAACATGGATGAACCTGGAGGACATCATGTGAGAGAAACAAGCCAGACACAAAAGGACAAATACCGTGTGATTCTGCTCATATGAGGTATTCGGAGTAGTCAAATGATAGAGACGGAAAGCAGATGGCGGGTGCCCAGGACTCGGGGAGGGGGCGGTGGCTTCATGGGGACAGGGTTTCAGTGTGGGAAGATGAAAAGGTCCTGGAGACAGATGGCGGCAACGGTGACACAAACATGAACGTGCCTAATGCCACTGAGCTGGACACTTAAAAATGGTTAAGATGGTAAATTTTATGTTATGTGTATTTTACCACATTAAAAAAAGATTCAAAAAAGTACTATCTATTTGTTTAGGAAAAAGCCAGACAAAGAGGGCTTCTGGGATGTGTTAACGTCCAGGTTCTTGACTGGGTGATGATTACACAGACGTGTTCGGTGTATGTTGTTTTCTTCAGTAAAAAATTGAATAGGGCTGGCCCATTAGCTCAGGTGGTGCGAGCACGGTGCTGGTAACAGCGAGGTCCGGGCGTGGTCCCCACACCAGCCGGCTGCAAAAACAAACAGAACAAAACAAAGTAATAGAAATACACCAGGGACAGTGGAGGAGCCCGTAGAGTGGGAAACACTTAGGAGACGTGTCAACTCTATCGCGACATCCAGATCTGGAGAGTCCTGACGCAGACAAAAGACAAAAATTATGAAGGGGTCAGGAAAATCTGAACCCTGACTGTTGAGAAGTTTTTAAAAGGTAGATGTTAAAATGGCCTTTAATCTGTGTTCTCTTTTAGCGAGATATACTGGATGACCTGCAGGTGAAATTACATAATGTTTGGGATTTGCCTCAAAATAGTCCCGTGTTTGGAGAGAGTAGGTGGGCGTATGTGAAACAAGATAGGTCCTGAGCTGGTCATTTAAAAAACTACTAGGTGATGTGCACGTGACAGGTATCACTTTCTACTTCTGTGCAAGTTGGAAACTTTCAACGATGCAAAGTCTAAAAACAGTGGTCAAACCTATGAGGCCTGGAGACCCCCCAGGTTCCGTGATTTCGACCCTCTTCATCCATGGAGACGCACTGGATGAATCCCACCGCCCCCTCACAACGGGCAGGAGCTTGGCCTCACAAAAGCGCCTCCACGCCACTCAGCCACGTGAGGCCGGATGGGGGGCCACCCACTGCCCCCTCCCCAGGTTGGGGGAGGCAGCCGGGCCAGGTGTGGCGGGAGCTGTGTGGCTGCTCTCCTGGAGGCACTGGCCCGAGCCCCACCTGAGTTATTCGGAGGGACCCCACAGTGCGAGAGACTGACACCGACATCACCTGTACCGGACCCAACCAGTGGGCCAGCCCCAATTCGCTCAGCCTGTCCGCCTCACCAGCCCCGGCCGCTCGCCGGTGTAGCACCTGGCTGTGGCTGCCACAGCTCACCTGGATACCGTCGCACTGCCCAGGGTGTGGCTGGCCCCTGCGCCTGAGAAGGGGTAGACTCCACAGCTCCATACCACACCATACCTGGCCCCGTGGGACCCAAGTGGGCCTCTCCTGTCCTTCCCCCCCCGGGGTCTGGAGCTTGGGGACCTCAGGCACCATCCCTGACCATGTTTTCTCTGGCGGTCCCCGATGTAGGGTCAGCTGGCTACTTCAGGCCATCAGTGGGGTCCATGGTAACTGGTCTGACACTGACATGTGCATTGTCCCCACACTGGAGATGCCTGTCTCTCCATCTTCATCCACGCCCATCAACACCTGGATGGGGCAGAGAGGCACCGTGATGAGGCCTGGGATGGGGCAGCATGCCTGGTGGGAGGACATGGTGACGGCACATGGAAGACCTTCCACAGGGGCCATGATGGTCACTGTGGGGTGCAAGTCACCAGAAGGCAGAGCAGGGAGCTGTCCACAGGAAGAGGGGCCTAAGAGGCGGGTGGGGTCCGGCAGGCCTGGGTGGGCATGTGGCGCTGGAGGGGACAGCTGGAGCCAGAGGAAGTCAGAGGTCGCAGTCAGAGCTGAGCTGGGGGTGTAGACGTTAACATGTTCTTGAAATAAGGAAGCCAGGGACGGGCCTAATGAGCCACCTCCTCCCCATGTCACATCAGAGGACACTGGAGCCGTGGGTGGGGGCTGTCACTCAGCAGCAAGGAGCTTCAGGGAGGTGGGCGGGAGGGAAGCCGCCCCCAGGTCTGCGACCTGGCCCTAAGATCTCGGGGAGTAAGATGTCCCTTCCCCTGCAATCTGGAAGCTTCTAAGGAAGGGACTGCCCTTGGCCATCGACTGGCCATGTATGTCCCCACAGATCCCAGCCACGTGTTTACCCTGTGCCATGCAGGAGGGACATTGTGAGTGACAGCCACAATAAGGCCACACGGGGGGTGAGGATGTATATAAAGGAAGGGGTACATTCCTTGGAACCAGGGCATGGGACAGCCGGGAGGGGAGGACAAAGCCCCCGTCGCTTTCACCCCTGGCTGTGCTCCACAGTGACCCCTCTCGGTGCACCTGGTTTTCTGGCTTCCTGGTTTTTTTGTGGGGTGGGTGGGGACGGGAGGGGACAGCAGGAGGGGGCCTGAGCAGCTGTGGTCTGGGCCAGCCTGAGAGGGGCTCGGGCTGGGCTGGGGCTGGAACAAAGTCCTTCGTGGTGGCCCTAATAACCGTAAGCAGCACATTGACTGAGAACTCCCTGAGTTTCCTCAGCAATGAGCATTAAGCAGTTTCTGGGCTCAGGAGCCCCTGGTCCCTGCGGTAGAGGAGCCGAAAGTCCAGGCTTCATCATGCCCAGGCTGGAGTTTGTGCCTTACACGGGGCAATGGGGAGCCAGCAAAGAATGCTGAGCGGGGCAGTCACCTGGCCAGGGCAGCGTCTGAGCTGGCTCTCTGGCTGCTGCTGTGGAGAAGGCAGGCGGGGCTGGAGAGCCTTGAGGAGCCCTTGTCCTGGGTCCGAGAGATACAAAGGCGGCTCTCGCCGGGGCTGCGGCTGGGGAGGTGGCACGAGCCCAGGGCCTGGAGAGCTGTCTGGGGCGCAGCAGGACTCCAGGCTGCCGAGCCTGTGGGTGTTGAGAGGGAGGGAGCTAAATGGAGATGCTGTGACGGTGACTTTGGAAGTCACTTCGTTAATAGATCAGCGAGAAAAGAGATTCTTGGAATGAGTAACCGGGAGAAGCGGTGGGCGGTGGGCGAGAGGGCTCACTTGTGGAAAATTTCCAGCTGCTAATCTGGCTGGAGAAGAATCTGGAACCTCCAGTCAAAGGCTGTTTCACTGCAGGGCACTTGTGCCAAATTTCACCAGTTCCTGGAGCCACTACCATCTGTAAGGGGGACACGTCCAGGCCACCAGGGCCACCTGGTGCTCACCGACTAGATCTCACGTTCAGATCCTGAGCTGTTGCCTGCCAGCAGGTCAGGCCACCTCCTGGAGACCTCCTCCCTCATCTTAGAATGCACACCGGATCCCCACCTCACGGGTAGCTGCAGATATTCTCTAGCACCCATGACCCCTGCAGACCCAGGCCCGCCCTGAGGAGATGCAAGGCCCTTCAGACCTGGTCCAACCTCAAGGAGCACCTGGCCTGGGACAAAGCACAGGGACCTGCACAGGGACCCCAAGGGAACAATGCAGAGGTTAGAGATGAGGGGGTCCAGAGGAGGGGTCTGGGAGGGCTTCCTGGAGAAAGTGGTATTTGCATGGGGGTCAAGAGGAGCAAAAGCCTGCCTGCCTCAGTGGGCTCCATGCACATCCACACCACATGCATGAGCACATGTACACACACGTGCCCCCCTCTGCAGAAGCCGTGGGTGCTCCTCACCCAGTGATCTGCTCCCACCAGACAGTCCAGCTCCCTCCACTGTCCCATGAGCACTAAGGAGACCCCACAGGCCTCTTGCCTAGGTCGGGGTCAAGGGCAGGGAAGGGCTCTGCCAGTGGAGTGCACTCGCCTGGGAGTTGTCCTCTCTGCTGGATCCAAGGTACAGCGTGGTGACAGCCCTCCATCATCATGACGGCCTAGTGCTTAAACCCCGAGGATGCTTCCTCCTTCCTGAGCCATTTCCTGTGTAGTGTGGAAACTGCTAACACTGTCTCCAGGAGCGGGCTAATGCCTCAGAACAGACCCTTCCAGCGTGAGGCAGCCTTGGCTTGACCTCCCTGGGCCCCGGGGCAGGGCAGGAGTGGTAGGGCTGGCTAAGGACAGGGCCCAGGCCACATTGGAGGGTCCCAGCTACTGAGTCCTCGACTTCTGTGCACCGATCCCACCTCCCCCATGCCTGCTTCCCTGGCACCGCCCCATCCCCCGTCTGTCTCTCACCAGCATTAAGGAGGCGCCCAGGATATGCCCAGCTCAGTGCAAATCCTCACGCTCTGCTCACCAGCTCAGCTGTGTGGCCTTGGGCCCATTACTTGACCTCTCTGTGCCCGGGATTCCTCATCCCTAAAAATGAAAAGGTCTCCCTCTCCGGGTTTTGGCAGGAATAGACACATTGACACCTGGATGCACCAGCATGAATCCTGGCACGTAGGAAGGATGCAGCAAATACTAGCTATTGTCATTCCTGAACGTCCCTAAAGCAGGTGAGCTTTCTTTAGTGCCTGCTTTGTGCCAGGCTCTGTGCTAGTTCTTCCCACTCCGGAGATCACTTGGTTTTTGTAGCCGAAGAAACCAAAGCACAGAGGCCTGCCAGCGAGAACTGCTCAGCACCGGGCTGTGAGCCAGGGAGCCTGATGCCGCGCAGCGCCGGGCCCGTGCTCTGGGCCTCGGCTGCCACTGGAGATACAGAGGTGGGCGGCTGGCCCCTGCCTGAGCCCAGCAGGCGATGCGTGCACACACACATGCACACACCTGCACACACGCAGGGCAAGCGCTGTCGCAGAGGAGTTTACAGCACGTGGAGGGGCAGGAGACAGCTTCTCAGCGACGAGGGTACTTAACTAGATTTTGAATTTGAGCAAGTGCTTCTGAGGCCAGGAAGTAGGAAAGGCATCCCAGGCAGAGAGCACCGGTTATGCCAAGGCCCTCGCTAAGGAAGTGGCTGAGCTCGGACACAGCCGGAGCAGGGGCTGTGGGCAGCATCTGCTGCACAGGATTGGAGTCTGCTGGCGTGGAGCTTGACCTTCAGACTCAAGACCTTGGCTGTTGCATGAGCGGTCCATGGGGCTGTGATGGGAGGCGGGGTCCTGCTTTCCCCAAGGCTGTTGCAGGATGGGCTTTGGACTTCGGGGCCAGAATTCTGCCAGGCTTGCCCGGCCTCTCTGGGCGGCTGGGGCAGGGCTGGGACTGCTTCCCTTCATACGCTCCCCCATTGTGACAGGCACCTCTGCATCTGCCCACACCCCTCTGTGCCCTGGGCCTGCTGCAAGCACCTGGGGCCCTTCCCCCAGGGCTGGCCCATGGCCACATGCGGGGCAGGAGATGGTTATGCCGGGCAGCAGTGAGGGGTGGCAGTGGAGAGTGACTTCCCAGTGCCCCCGCCCTCGGGTGGGAAGACTGTGAGGCATGGTCTCGGTGGTGTCCCCCAGCATTGAGTCCCTATCATGGCAACTTGCTCCCTACACACCTGTGGTGGCTGCCTGCTCACTGCATAACTGCGGTGGCCCTTCCCCTCCCTGGTCTCACTTTCCCACTCCCTTGACCCATCTCCGGAGTCATCCCAAACAAGCCACTTGCACTGGGACCCCTGTCTCAGGGTCTGCTTGTAGGGATCCCAGCCTATGATTCCCTCCCAGTAGGTAACAGGTGCCCTGGGGTGCTGAGGGGCAGAGACACTGGCATAGGAGCTGGAAGGCCTGGAATACAAGGGGGCCTTCAGGACACAAAGGGGCCTGGTTCAGTTCCTAAAGAGCCTTCTGGTCCCATTGCCTGGGTGGGCCCTGTCCTGGAGGTCGCACCTCCTGTGACCCCAGGACTCAGGTGCTGCCTCCTCCTGGAAGCCCGCCTGATTGCACCACCTCCACCTTGGCTCTCCCAGCAGGTTGACTGTGGTTTAGTCCTTCCCAGTTCGGGCTGAGGTTTAAGTGTCCACGTTTCGGCTCCCCAGCAGTCTCCCCACCTCTTCCCTCCAGCTGGAATAGCCTTCGCCTCCTCTCCTGGAGAATACTTGCCCTTTTGTCAAACCCAGTGGGGCATCAGCATTTCCTGGGGATCCGGCAAAGGGGCGTCCTCCTCAGGGCTCCCGCAGGCATCTGGGCCTCCAGCCAGCTCAAGGACCACTGCTCGCTGGCCTCTCTCAGGGTCTCCACAGGGCCAAGAGATGAACAGAAGATGGCCCCTCCCATTTCAAGGTCAAACGTCCTTGACCAGTGGGTGAGAGTGTCCCAAGGCGGCAGGTGGGGCCAGAGGCAGGGGCTCTGCTGACCCAGGGCCCGGGCTGCTCTGCTCTTCTTCCCTGGCTGGCAGGCCTATGCATGGATTGCTGGTGGGGCAGGTCCACCAGCTCCAGTCCTTCCTCTAATTGGATTAGCACAGGACAGGCGGCCCCTGTCTCCAGGAGGAGAAGAGGATGCCTGAGAGGCAGAGAGGGAGTGTGGGCACGAGCTGCCCCGTTGACCAGGCTGAGCAGAAAACCGATTAGCCACGACCTCTTCCACCCTCCACCTAAGGGATTAAAAAGACAAAGGGAGACAGAAGCGGGTGTGCCCAGTTAGAGAAAGAATGGCCGCCGTGGTGCAGCTGGGGGAGCGGGGGCAGAGCTCCCCTGAGCCCTCGTGGCCGTGCATCCATCCCCAGCTTCTGCGATAAGCTTGCACCTCCTCGCCTGCACCCTGCTGGACTCACCTGGTCTCTGCCCCACCTCCAGCCACACAAGCGCCAGCTAGTCAGATGCCTCCACCCCTCCCGGCCTGGTGCCCAGCCCTCAGGTCACCCCCACAGCTCTCTGGCTCCCCTGGGCTGCCCTGGACCTGTGCGGAGGGCCGCGAGTGGCCCCTGCCTGCTCGCCTGACTCCCCCACAGATAGCGAGTGGGGCGAGAGATAGCTCTGTGTGGCCTCCGCAGAGCCCAGCGCAGGCTGGTGCCCACTGAGACAGCCGAGGGCCGAGGGGATGGCCGCAGCTTCATGAACACCACCCAATTATTAGAAGACACGTGATGGAGGGTCCTGTGTTAGTGCTCAACGGGGCAGGCATTTGAGGCTGTGCACCATGTGTGCATGCGTCAGTGTAAGTGCTGTTAGTGCGTGCATGTGTGCACGTTAGCATACATGCACGTGCTGTGGGTGTGCTGCATGCCACCTGCCTGTGTGTGCAGGTCCCTGTGAGTATGCGTGCAGATGCCGGGGAGATGACTTTTTCCACCATGTAGGAAAGAGACTTCAAACCACTAGAGCAAGTGGATGGACGAACTTTGTGGTAGTGAGCACCTTGTCACTGGAGGTATTCAAGGAGGGTCTGGACAGCCTCCTCTCCCATCAGAAAGGCCTTTCCAAAGTCAGGCTCCTGGGGCCCTGAATGGATGGCTGCTGGTTTGATGACTGAACACGAGTGCGCTCTGGGAAGGGGAGGAAACTGTGATCTTGGAGGGCCACGCTGGCTTGGACCCGCTTCCATGACGGAAGCTGCACAGAATCTCTCTGGCGTTTCATCGGACATGCAGCATCACATTCAGGATCTGGGGCGGGGCCGGCAGTCTGCATTTCTAGCACATTCTAGGGTCTGCAGGGCAGTGAGGAGTAGGGATGGGAGGGCACAGGGCCTTGGGAAACCAGGTCCTACGGCAGCAGCTGGCCCTCTCCACCACATCAGGTAAGAACAACAGCCTCCATTCCACAGGGACAGCAACTTGCCCAAGGTCAGGGGCAGCACCTGGGGGGCAGAGCCAAGCTGCCCGCGGGGGTTCTCCAGGCCCTGCTCTGAGTCAGTGCTCAATCCTGCAAAAAACCCGAGCAGCGTTTGCTGCAGGACCAGCAGGTCTGCACTCTGAAATCCGGGCACAAGCCTTTCAGAACAGCCTCTTAGGGTCAGCGGGGCAGCATCCACATGGAGCGAGTGCCTCCCCGAGGGCTGGGCCTGCAGCCAGTTCGCCGTCAGTCCTGCACTTGGCGTCTCTTCCTTCTGGTGCACTGCCCAGTGGCTCAGCTTACACAATCTTTCTAGAGCTGAGAATGGAGAAAGGTGCCAGCTGGCCATGGGTCTGGGCAGCCCAGGCAACGAGACCCCCGACCTCGCAGGCGATGAGACATTGGCCCCACAGCTAAGGCGGACTCCAGGCAGCCTTGGCTGGCCCTGCTCTGGGCTCTCGCTGCTGAGGAACTGGTTCAGCCGGTCCCAGACGGCCACCGCTGAGCTGTGCCAAGGGCTCCCACGTCGCTGCGGAACATTTCCTTGACAGCCGCCAGACCCAAAGCACAGGAGAAGTGAGTGGAGGCCAGTGGCCCACAGCCTGGTGCTCAGGCCACACAGGTGAAGCTGGCCCCACCCGACTCTCCTGGATCCCCTGGGAGTGAGTCTGTCGCATGCAGGCACATTCCGCGGGAAGACACTCTCCCACCCCCCAGACCTGTGTGCCACCCACCTTCCTGTGTCAGCTCTGGAGCTGGACCCTGGGCAGCAGACAGCAAGTATGGGGCCTGGGAGGGGACCATGAGCCATCCCCCTGGACCCCTCCCCACGAACATGTGAACCAGGGACAGGGGCACATGAGCCTCCCGAGGCAGTGAGCGGTAAGGGGCTCAAGGATGGCGTGCTGGGGTGAGTAGTGTCCCCCCATTCATGTCCACCTGGAAACCCAGAACGTGACCTTCTCTGGAAATAGGGGTTTTCGTAGATATAATTAGTTAAATTAAGATAAGGTCAGACTGGATTAGGAGGGGCCCAAATCCAATACGACCGGTGTCCCTAAAATAAGAGAGGAGACATAGGGGGGCACACACGTAGCAGATGCCACGTGCAGACAGAGGCAGAGACTGGGGTGATGCGGCCACAGGCCAAGGATGCCAAGGCCAGCAGGCCAGCAGCAGCAGCTGGGATCGGCAAGAATGGCTCTTCCTGGGGCTGGGCCGTGGCTCACTCGGGTGAGTGCGGTGCTGATAACACTAAGGCCACGGGTTTGGATCCCATATAGGGATGGCTGGTTAGCTCACTGCGAGAGCGTGGTGCTGACAACACCAAGTCAAGGGTTAAGATCCCCTTACTGGTCATCTTTTTAAAAAAAAAAAAAAAGAAAGAAAAAAAAAAAGAAAGGCTCTTCCTCAGGGCCCCCAGAGGGAGTGCAGCCCTGCCGACACCTTGGTTTTGGATTTCTGGCATCCAGAACTGTGAGAGACTAAATTCCTACTGTTTGACACATCCAGTTTGTGGTAATCTGTCACAAAAACCATAGGAGACTAATAGAGAGGGAAGCAATTGTCCAGGACACTTGAGTCAGGAGATCCACGGCCTTTGCACTACATCAAACCAAATCCCCCCAAATTTGATTGGATCTTTCCAAGACCCACCGGCCAGCCAGGAAAAGTGGAGAAATAGACGTGTCCTCACGTGCTACCGAGAGGCCGGGGCGAGGCAGCGCTGCGGTCGGGGCAAGGGCTTCGCAGCCGGCGGAGGGGAGGCTGGGTCTGGGAGGGGTCCAGGGCTGGGCCTCCCAGGGTCTCAGGGGCCTGGTCTGTGACATGGGGCCATGACAGGGCTGTCACACATGGAGTGCTCAGTACAAGGCCTGATGACCCACAGTCGCTCTCCGTCAATGTTGTTGTTCTCTCTTCTCCAACAAGGATGCATTTACGCAGCGCTGTGCCCAGCATCTGGCCAGGAGGTGACACGCAGCACACGCGGTGGTCACTGTCATTGCCACTGTTGTCCTCGCTGGTGTCGTAATAGGACATTTAGTGCAACGTTTCCTGTCCTCTTATCTTTTCAGCCAAGGACCCAAAGCCTGAGAACAAAACGCCAGCTGCCAAACCCACACCTTCCAAAGCAGTGGGGACACCTGTACAGGTGTTATAACCGGTGTGGCCAGGAGCTGGTTCCGTGGCTCCAGCCCATCACCCTGTCCTGGTTTCCTGTGGCTGAGTGAGAGGCCACCCAAGATTTCGTGGTACAAAACAGCGATCTTATTAGCACTCATTGTTCTGGGGGTCAGGAATTCAGATGGGCCTTGGCTGAGGTCACTCAGGGGTACTCAGCTTGGTGGCCTGTCTGGAGGGTTCAGCTGGGCTGTCGGCCAGAGCACCTCCACGTGGCCTGTCCTCCAGCAGTTGGACTTCCACGGGGAGGCTGGGACGCATGCATCAGTTCACTTGCCCATCTGTTCACTCAGCAAAATCTGTTGTGAACCCACTCTGTGCCAGGCCCTGTTTGGGGGCGGGGGATATGTCAGTAATCAATAAAAGTCCCTGTCTGTGGTGCTTTCATTCTATGGGTTAGGCAGAGAGAAACAAGATTACTGAACCACAGAGTGCCAAGTGCTAGAGAAAAAAGCAACAAAGACACCTGGAACGTTGGGAGGGCGCTATCAAAATTTTGGATTCCACATCTTAAAGGAGGCATTTGGGCAAAACGTGGAGTCAGTAAGGGAGCTGGGCATGCCGACATCTGGGCAGAGCATTCCAGGCAGAGAGAACCGCAGGTGCAAAGGCCACGAGGCAGGAGTGGGCTTGGTGTGTGGGTGGAGGAGCCAGGAGGAGGCCACCAGCCATCAGGAGATGACAACGCCAGAGAGGACACAGGTCACATCACCTGGGGCCTTGGAGGCCATAGGAAGGATTTCGACTGTTACCAAGTGGGTGGGGGCGTTGGAGGGCGTTAAGCAGAGATGTGACCAGGCCTCTCTGGAGGCTCTTTTGGGACAGACTGCGGTGGCAGAGACAGCGGTGAGGGGCTGCTACAGCCACCCAGACAAGACCGCGGTGAGGGGAGAGGCGTTTGGTCTCTGGATACATTCGGTTGATGGGAAGAGCCAGCAAGCGTTACCGACGGTCCAGACCTGCGGCGTGAGCAGACTGGAGCCACACGTGTGCCAGGGAAGGTGGCAGAGGAGCAGGCTCGGGGGGAGCTGGGACTCCAGTTTGGGGCCTGCTGAGTGTGAGGAGTCCTAGGATCACCACCCTTGTGCAGATGTTGCCGAGGCAGCTGGATATGGGATCCGGGGATCCAGGAGTGAGATCCAGGCTGGAGACCATTGTTAGATACAGGTTGAAGATGGAATTCACGGGCCTGATGAGGAGTGAGGCCCCTGGGAGGGAGGGCAGCAGGGGATGGGGCACCAGGTAGAGTGGGCAGAGGAGGAGCCTCAGCAGAGGCCGCAGTGGGAGAGGTCTGGGGAGGCCTTTTAAGGAGTAAGGAGAAGTCCACCGAGAACACTGACAGAGCAGGAGCGGGGACTGAGGGCCAGCCCTGGGCTTAGCAGACGAAGGTCATGGGCACCTTGACCTGAGCAGGGCTGGGTGGGGACACCAGAGCCAGACTGGGGGTTCCAGAAGACGTTGGCAGAGCCAGTGAAGACCAGTCTTCCCAGGAATGATGCGCTCAGGGAAGGAGAGAAACGGGCACTAGCGGAGGAAGTGGGTCAGGAGAAGGCAGGAAGAAAAACGAGATTTCGTAGTTGACAGAATGACCCGGAAGACAGGAAAATGGATGCTGTAGGACAGCGGGCAGTGCAGATGCCACGTCCTGGAGTAGGCCAGGGGACTGGCCCCAGAGTGTGGGGGCTTCCTGGGGGTCCATGTGGGTCCCCTCTGAGGAGGGCCACCTGGAAGGGCAAAGCCGAAGGTGGACCTCCAGAAGTGGGTGCTGAGGAGAGCTCAAGGGACCCACACCCATGCCTGGGAGGGGTTAGCTGTGGATGTCTGGGCCCAGGACCTCACTGCCCAGACTGGGGCCCACCTGGCCCCTGTACCCACCTCCAAGGGCTGGGGCACAGAGTCATTCAGCTAAAGCAAGAAGGACCCACCTCTCCCCTCCCACTGGCGAGAGGGAGACCATCCAACTAGGGCCAAAGTCCCCAGTTCTTATATTAGACCACACTGGACTTATGACCTGAGTGGTACAGGAGGACTTGGTCTTACCTGAAATTGCTTGAGCAAGTCCTGAGATGTGCCAGGGAGTCCACCAGGGCTGAGAAGAGTGGACTCCACAGGTGACGGTGTGTTTGTGTGGGTGTGTCTGTGTCTGTGTGTGCAGATGTACACATGTGCATGCATGTGTGTCTCTGTGTGTGTGTGCATGTGTGTCTCCCTGTGTGTGCATGTATCTGTGCATGTGTGCATGTTGCTGTGCGTGTGTGCATGTGTGCTTCTGTGTGCATGTGCTTGTGCACATGTGGGCATGTGTGCACATGTGTCTGTGCATATACTTGTGTCTCTGTGCATGTCTGTGTGTGCATATGTGCATACGTGTATGCATGTGTGTGTGTGTGTGTGCACACGTGTGCATGCGTGTGCTGTTGTGGGGGCGGTGTGATGAGGAGGAAGGATGGTGCTTTCCGCCTGCACCCCATGTCTCCAGCTCTCTCCACCTTCCTCAGAGGAGGCAAAGTTTGATTCTCAGCAGGCGTGGGGGGCAGGGGTGCTTCTTGGCAAATGGGCATTTGAGGGGAGCCTTGGAAATGGCTAGGATTTCCAGATGAGATGGGGAGGGCCTTCCAATGGACAGGTCAGCAAGAGACCAGAGCTGAGACTGGACAGGGGACTGGCAAGGAGTGGGGGGGGCACAAGCCAGGGCATAGCCATCTGCCATGGGTCTTGAGGCATAGGAGGCGGTGGGGGCCAGGTCTTGGGCTCCCAATGCATGTCAGGGACTCTTGGACTCTCTCCTGGGGCGGCAGGGAGCATGGAGTGCCCTCACACAGGGGCACAGGCTGCCTTCACCTGCTCTGAGGGCCTCGGGTGGCCACTTTGT
Source organism: Cynocephalus volans (assembly GCF_027409185.1). NCBI lineage: Eukaryota > Metazoa > Chordata > Mammalia > Dermoptera > Cynocephalidae > Cynocephalus > Cynocephalus volans. Next base: position 3,368,555 of record NC_084468.1, on the reverse strand, counting down.
GCCCAAGCACCAGGGTCTGCTCCTTTGCCATGCAAGTTGCTGGGGTCAAGGGGTACTCGGCACCTGCTGGGGCTCTGGGGGGTCTGCTCCGTGCGGTGGGGAGGGGTTGCTGAATACGGCAGCTGTCAGGCGGCTTCCTCACCAGCCCTCGAGTCACTTAAAAATAACTCGTACAGAATGAGTCACTTGATCAGCCTCGTCGCTGGTAGCAGGCTTGTCTAACTGTATCTGCAGGCTCTGAGACGGGGGGACCTCCTGACAAATGGAGCTCGCTGAATCCAGCGTCTTCCTCTCAGCCACAGACCACAGCGGGTATCCCTGTCTCCTGTCCCTCTTCTGTGGCCTGATGCATCTCCTCTGGGGCCAGCATGAGGGGCCCTGCCTCTGTGCACAGCCTACCCTTTGCTCACCCTGGAGGGGCAGGTGAGGGCAGCAGCCTCCCGCAGCATCCCCCAGCTCCATCCCACAGCCCAGGGCACCATCTCCTGTAGATGAGCTTAACGTTTGATTCCAGAGCAGGAGACTTGGCAGCAGGGTCAGCTGGGCCAGCTGGGCAGACAAGTCCACAGTGTGCTCCTTTTCACCCACACCAGGATCAGAGCCGAGCTGCACAGAACCTGACAATCCCAAGTGCGGTGACAGCAGAGGAGGACGTGAGCTTTGCAGCCTTTCAGGGGAGAATCGGCAAAGTGTATTTAAAACCTTAGAGTTTTCTGTACCCTTTAACCCAGGAATCCCACACCTAGGGCTCTAACCTGAGGAAGGGATCATGGGTGAATTGTCAAGGCTGCCCGTGGGTGTCACATGTTGGGTCTTGGTGAAAGCGACACGTTGGAAACATAAACGTACAGCAGCAACAGGGTTAGTTAAATGACTCACAGCACTTGCGGTCAGCTGGATGACAGCCCCTCAAGACACCCACGTCCTAATCCCCAGAACTTGTGAACATGTGACTTTACGTGGTGAAAAGGACTCTGCAAATGTGATTAAATAAAGTATTTCGAAATGGGGAGATGGTCCTGGACTATCTGCATGGGCCCAATGTCGTCACAAGAAGGAGGCAGGAGTGTCAGAGTCAGAGAAGGACGTGGCAGTGAAGGCAGAGAAACAGAGAGAGAGAGAGACGCCAGATGCCTGGCTTTGAAGATGGAGGTGGGGCTGTGAACCGAGGAACGTGGGCACCTCCGGAAGGCAGGGAGGCAAAGAGCCCCCAGGAGGCACCCAACCCTGGGGACACCTAGATCTTAGGACTTCTGGCCTCTGAAACTGGGAGAGATTACACTTGTGCTTTTGAAACCACTAAGCTTATGGTAATTTGTTTGGGCAGCAATAGCACACTGATATGATACTTATGTCTGTGTGGTGGCTGTCGGGTCACACAGAATGATGTGACAACAGAGAATATTCCAGGACTGGGCTTACATTAAGTGGAAAAGGCAGGTGTGGGCCAACACGCACGACGATTTCACTCCCATCGGTCGGTTTGGCAGCTACAGAGCGTTACTGTGAGGCCTGGGCCTGCTGCTGGCTCCTGGGGGCGCGGGGCGGTGGCTGCTGGCGAGGAGGCCCCAGGGCGCTGTGGCCGGGAGGAGGAGACAGCTGGATGCAGAAGCCGTGTGGGGAGGCAGAGGGGGCTGTACAGCAGGACAAGGCAGAGCATCACCGCGAGGCCGCAGCACATGGGGCAGCCTCCCCAGTGGGTGGGGATTTGGGCAGAACCTGAGCTGCCATGTCCAGGCCGAGTGCAGCAGGCTTCAGGGTGATGGCATTTGTATTTGTACTGAGTTGCTTCCCTCCCATGTGTCAGAAAGCCCTTAGAGACTGCCAGTTCTGCCAGGAGCCTGATTGACTGTCCCCCTACCCAACTCAAGACCGGCACCCAGGGCTGCTGGGTGAAGAGCGCTGTTTGGCCTGAACTTGGAGAGCAGCTGGCAGAGACAGGCAGAGAGGCCCCCAGAGACGGGGACTTTGTCAGACCCTGGGACCCTGGAGCCCCAGCCCTGTCTGCCGAGGACATCGCCTTGGGCTCCCACATCCAGTCTGAAGCTCAGGCCTCGGCTGGGCGTGTCCAGCTCCCACCCGCTGGGCCTCTTGCCTGCACGTCACGCTCAGCAGGCCCACGTGGAGCTCACCCTGCTCGCCATAGGCCAGCGCCCCTCCCAGGCCCCACCCTGGAACCTGCCTGTCCCTCCGTCGCACACCGCCTCTCTCCAAATTCCACCTCTGTCACTTCCTCAGTGTGTCTTGACTACCCCACTCCATGAACAGCACCGCGCCTAGTCCAGGCCTTTTGCAACCAACTCAGGTGGTCCCTGTGTCCTCCTAATGCTGCTGTCAGTCTCACTCCCCTCCCCCCTTCCTGCCTCAGTTGGAGCAATCTGTACAATGGAACTGACCCTGACCATCCCGTCTAAATTCCTCCATGGCTCCCCAGTGCCCTTGGGCGAGGTCAGCACCCTCGGCCTCGTGTTTGGGCTCCCCGTGCTCTGCCCTGCTGACCCTTCCTCTGTTCCCCACCTTGACCACGCTGTACCCGCTGCACCTCGGCTCTGGCTCCATGCCTTTCCACGTGCTGTCACCCCTGCCAGAGGCCTCTCGCCTCCCTTTTGTGCCTGGTGAGCTCCTTCTTGGTCAAAACCCAGCTCAGGGTCATGGCCTCTGGGATTTTCCCTTCTTGGCAGAGCTCTCCTTTCCTTATGCTCCCAGTGCCCAGGTGGCCCTCCCCTGTAATCTGTGCCTCCCCAAGAGACTGAGGACAAGGACTGGCCTGTTCCCTCCCTGTCACAATCCTGTCCCTTGACAGGGCTTAGTACAGGGGCGAGGGGGATGGTGGTTCTGTAGGTTTGGGGCTGGCTGACCTGAGTCCCTGGACCAGAAGGAGCAGCTGGTGCAAACGTCTTGGAAGGAGCAGCCATGTGGACAGGCCCCACTTGGGAGGGTTCACCGCTGCTCACCTGGAGCCGAGGGAGGGTGTATGGCTCCGGGGGCAGCAGCACAGGCTGGGGTCCCACCCTGCCCCTCTAGTCTCCACCCGTCCCCACCCTCACGACTCAGGCCTGTTCCCAGGGCATCTCCTGTTCATTTTTCAAACATGGACTCTGGTTTGGGCTGAGGCCTCTCCTCCCACACAAGCGCCCCCCACTGCCTCCCTGCTGCTTTACCAGTGGGGGCGGCCAGAGCCCACAGTGCTGGGGTGTGTAGTGGATTGAATTGTGTCCCGCCAAAACTCCCTGAAGCTTGTATTATGTCCCCCAAGTTTTATGTATTAGAAACTCAGCCCCCAGGGTGACTGTTAAGAGGGTGGGAAATCCTATTATGGTAACTGAAAGGTGGAGCCTTGACGAGGTGATTGGATTGTAGGACCCTGCAGTAGTGAATGGATTAACAATGGTGGTCAGGGGTGTGGTTCTGAGGGCTTTAAAAGAGGAGAGTCTGTCTCTCACTCTCTCTGCCCTCTGCTCTGCTCTCTCTGCTTCCATCTGGTGGTGGCATTAGTGACCCAGGGGTCTCACACTGCCAGATGGACTTTGGACTACCCAGCCTCAGAAACTGTAAGCAATAAATGCCACCGAGGCTCAGGTGTTGTTATAGCAACACAAAACAGACTAATACAGAAAATTGGTACTGAGGAGTGGGGTGTTGATTATAACAAATACTTGAAAATGTGGAATTGGCCTTGGAACTGGGTTATGAGGAGAGGCTGGAGGAATTTGGAGGAACAGGTGAGAAAAAGCCTAGATGCTGTGCAAGTTTAGAAGACAAGAAAACGAGGGAAAGTTTGGAATGTCTTAGAGACTTGTGTGGTGGCGAGCAGAGTGCTGATAGAAATGTGGACTGTAAAGACCATTCTGAGGTCTCAGATAGAAATAAGAAGGAGTTCTGGGGAAACTGGGGCAAAGATCACCCTTGCTGTGAACTGGCAGGGAACTTGCCTGCATTGTGTCCATGCCCTTGGACTTTGTGGAAGTTGGAACTTAGGAGTTGTGAAACAGAGTATTTGGCAGGAGAAATTTCTAAGCAGCAAAGCATTAAGGAAGCTGCATGTCTACTTGCAACAGTCTATGCTGAATTATGGCGGCAAAGGCATGACATAAAGCCGGAATTTAAAAGGAAAGCAGAGTGTAAAGATTTGGAAAATTTGCAGCCTGGCCATGCGGTAGAGAAGCAGAGAGCATTTTCAGAAGAAAAATTCAACGGTACTAAGAAGATTAGTACAAAAAAAAATGGGATTATCAAAAGAAGGAGAGAAAGGCCCTGAAGACATTGCAGAAGGCTCTGGGGCCAACTCTTCCATTTCAGGTCCAAAGACCTAGGGAGACAGAATGGTGTTGGGGAAGAGGCCTGAGGTGACCTCCACGGGCTCACTGCTCAGGGCCACCTTGGAAAGCTGCTTCCAGGACCAGCACCCCGGCTGCTTTGGCTGCTCCAGCTGTGGATAAATTGGCCACAGGTGTGGCTGGACCTTCAGCTTTGGAAAACACAAGTCGGAAGACTTGGCAGCATCCTGTGGTGTTAGGTCTACAGGCTTGCAGAATGCTGGAGCTGTGGAAGCTTGGGAGCCTCTATCCCAATTTCAGAGGATGTACAGAAAAGTCTGGGGGTCCAGGAAGAGATCTGTCACAGGGCTGGAGTCACCAAAGACAACCTTTGCTAGAGCAATGGAGAGTGGAAACATGGGGTCAGAGTTGTAGCAGAGAAACCCCAACAGCCCCATGTCTAGTGGATCTGTGACAGCGGGACCACCATGGAGACCCCAGACCTGTGGAGCTACCAGAGTGGAACACCAGCCTGGGAGAGCTGAAGTGTGGCCTGAGACCAGGAAAGCCATAGGAGCGGAGCTGCCCAAGGACTTGAGGACCCAACCCCTACACCAGCATGCAGAGGACGTCGGACGCGGAGTCAGGGTACAGGATTCACCAGCTTTGAGACTGAATGCCTGCTGCTGGGTTTCAGACTTGTTTGAGACCTATTACCCCTTTCCTTTGGCCTATTTCTCCCTTTTGGAATGGGAATATGTACCCTATGCTTGTCCCACCATTGTATCTTGGAAGTAGATGACATTGATTTCACAGACAGGACATTAAACTTTGGACTCTTGAGTTGAAACAAGTTAAGATTTGGGGGATGAAATGAGTGTATTTGCATGTGAAAAGGACATGAGTTTGGGGGGCCAGGGGTGGAATGTAGTGGATTGAATTATGCCCCCCTCAAAACTCCCTGAAGCTTGAACTGTGTCCCCCAAGCTTTATGTATTAGAAACTTAGCCCCCACTGAGACTGTTTAGAGGGTGGGAGATCCTATTGTGGTGAATGAAAGATGGAGCCTTAAAGAGGTGATTAGATTGTAGGACCGTGTCATAGCAAATGGATTAAAAATGGTGGTCAGGGGTGTGGTTCTGAGGGCTTTAAAAGAAGAGGAGAGTCTGTCTTGCTCTCTTTCTGCTCTCTCTCATTTTGCAATGTGAGACTCCTGAGTCACTGTCACCACCACCAGTTGGACTTTGGACTTTCCAGCCTCAGAAACTGTAAGCAATAAATGTCATTTTTCTTTATAAATCACCGAGTCTCGGGTATTCCGTTACAGCAACACAAAAAGGACTAATACAGGATAACAGCAGCGCCCATCACAGACAATTCGCCATGAGGGTCCCCCCGTGGATGTCACTGATGGAACACTCTGGCAGGGTCTGGCTCCCAAAGGGGCAGGTAATTAACCACCACCAGCACTCTGAGGGCAGAGGCTCTGGGCTCCTGCCTGTGAAATCAGTCTGGGGCTAGGTGGTTGCTGAGGCTCTTCTGGAGGGGTCTGAGCGGCGGGGCTGTCATGGACTGAACTACATGTCCCCCAGTTCCTGTGCTGAAGCCCTAGACCCCAACGTGACGGTGTTTGGAGGTGGAGCATCTGGGAGGTAATTAGGCTTAGATGAGGTCATGAGGGTGGGGCTCTCACGGTGGGATAAGGGTCCACATAAGAAAAGACACCAGAGAGCTTGCTCTCCGTCTCTCCTCATAATGTGGGGACACAGTGAGAAGATGGTTCAGCCGTCTGCCAGCCAGGATGAGGACCCCCACTGAACCCAACCGTGTGGGCACCTTGATCCTGGACCTCCAGCTTCCAGACCTGTGAGAGATGTGTTTCTGTTATTCAAGCCACCCAAGCAATGGAATTCTGTTATGGCAGCCCAAGCTGACCAATACAGACTTTGGCTCCAAGAGTTGGGTGCAGTGTAAGAAATACCCAGGCATATGGAAGCAGCTTTGGAACTGTGTAATGGGTAGAGGCTGGAAGAGTTTTTAAGGTACATGTTAGACACATAAATATGAAAGGCCATTCTGGTGGGTCTCAGACAGAAATGAGGAACGTGTTAGAAACTGGAGGAAAGGTGATCCTTGTTATAAAGTGACAAAGAACTAGGCTGAACTGTGTTCCAGTGTTTTGTGGGAGGTGAAACTTGCAAGCAGTGAAGTTGGACGTTTAGCTGAGGAGATTTTTAAGCACAGTGTTAGAGCAATGTCTTGGTTCCTCCTGACTGCTTATAGTAAAATGCAAAAGAAGAGCAAGTTGAATTGAAATAGAAGTTGTTAAGCCAAAAGGAACTAGAACTTGAAGATTCGGAAAATTCTCTCTGTCCATATTGCAAAAAACGAGAAAGTTTATTTCAAAGAAAACACTAGAGTGTGGCTGAACAAGCATTTGATAAATAGATCACTGGTGAGACACATGGACTTACTACTCAGCCATCTCAGAGGAAGCCAGCAATAGTGACAGACGTACTCGTGTGGCAGCAATAGTGACAGACGTACTCGTGTGGCAGCAATAGTGACAGACGTACTCGTGTGGCAGCAATAGTGACAGACGTACTCGTGTGGCAGCAATAGAGACAGACGTACTCGTGTGGCAGCAATAGTGACAGACGTACTCGTGTGGCAGCAATAGTGACAGACGTACTCGTGTGGCAGCAATAGTGACAGACGTACTCGTGTGGCAGCAATAGTGACAGACGTACTCGTGTGGCAGCAATAGAGACAGACGTACTCGTGTGGCAGCAATAGTGACAGACGTACTCGTGTGGCAGCAATAGAGACAGACGTACTCGTGTGGCAGCAATAGTGACAGACGTACTCGTGTGGCAGCAATAGAGACAGACGTACTCGTGTGGCAGCAATAGAGACAGACGTACTCGTGTGGCAGCAATAGTGACAGACGTACTCGTGTGGCAGCAATAGTGACAGACGTACTCGTGTGGCAGCAATAGTGACAGACGTACTCGTGTGGCAGCAATAGAGACAGACGTACTCGTGTGGCAGCAATAGAGACAGACGTACTCGTGTGGCAGCAATAGAGACAGACGTACTCGTGTGGCAGCAATAGAGACAGACGTACTCGTCTGGCAGCAATAGAGACAGACGTACTCGTGTGGCAGCAATAGAGACAGACGTACTCGTGTGGCAGCAATAGAGACAGACGTACTCGTGTGGCAGCAATAGTGACAGACGTACTCGTGTGGCAGCAATAGTGACAGACGTACTCGTGTGGCAGCAATAGTGACAGACGTACTCGTGTGGCAGCAATAGAGACAGACGTACTCGTGTGGCAGCAATAGTGACAGACGTACTCGTGTGGCAGCAATAGTGACAGACGTACTCGTGTGGCAGCAATAGAGACAGACGTACTCGTGTGGCAGCAATAGAGACAGACGTACTCGTGTGGCAGCAATAGAGACAGACGTACTCGTGTGGCAGCAATAGAGACAGACGTACTCGTGTGGCAGCAATAGAGACAGACGTACTCGTGTGGCAGCAATAGAGACAGACGTACTCGTGTGGCAGCAATAGAGACAGACGTACTCATGTGCCAGCAGACACTGCCAGTTTGAACTATAGGGGACAGAGAGAGCAGCGTGAAATGAAGGAAGGCTGCTGGACTCCTTGAATATGACAGGACAGGACAATAGAATCACTTGACTGCCAATGTGTGCTGTCCTTCAAGAAGGGAGATCCATGATCCTGAAGGTGATTCAGAGGTCGTCAAGGCCACCACTTTGGTTTCAACAGGCCAGGTGTCCCCCAATCTGCCCCAATGCCTTGAGGGTGGGATTGCCCTGCAGAGCCCTGGAGTTGGGACCCTGACCCTGCAGAGCCCTGGGAGCAGAGGCCTCTCGGAGAGCCACGTGCGGTGACAGTGCCATGCCATGGGCCTGGAGGGCAAGCATCAAACCAAAGAGGATTATTCTGGAGCCTTAAGATCTCACAGATTTGCCTTGCTATAGGTTTTGGACTTGCTTAGGACCTGTCGCTCCTCCCTTCCTTCCTTTTTCTCCCTTTTGGAGTGAGAATGTGTATCCTGGGCCTGTCCGGCCTCATATTCTGGAAGCACATACCTTGCCTGGTTTCACAGTTCACAGCTGGAGAGGAATTTTGCCTCCAGATGAGTCACAGCTCTGAGCCTCACTCATATCTGATTTAGGTGACATTTAGATGAGGCTTTGGACTTCAGCCTTTGAGTTGACGCTGGAAGGTGCTAACACGTTGGAGATGCGTGGAATGGATGTATTTTGTATGTGAGAAGGACATGAATTTTGGGGGGCCAGAGGTGGAGTGAGAGCGACTTGCTTGTGTCCCCCGCAATTCCCATGTCGGAGCCCTAGCTCAATGTGACGACATTTGGAGGTGATGCACTTGGGAGGTGGTTAGGTTTAGATGAGGTCGTGAGGGTGGGACGCTCATGATGGGATGTGTCCTTATAAGAGGAGACACCAGAGGTCTCTCTAGGCCATGTGGTGACACAGGGAAGAGGCTGTCCGGCTGTCTGCAACTTAGGTGAGGGCTCTCACCAGAACCCAACCTAGCTGGCACCTTGATCTTGGACTTCCGGCTTCCAGAATTGTGAGAAATAAATTTCTATTGTGTGAGCTGCCTAGTCTATGGTATTTTGCTAGAGCTGACTGCTACAGAAGGACCCCTGCTAGAAAATGTCTCTGGTCTGAGGACAGGAGGGCAGGGGTCCCTCCTGATCTCCAGCAGCCACTGTGGGGTCTCGGAGGACTTCCCAATGCCCTCTCTGGGCCTGGTGTCCCCTCCATAAACAAGTCTTTGAACAGAGGAGAAATCACGTATTGCCAGATGGTGTTTTGACCTGTACACCACTGGCCTTCAAAATATTTTCAATTAGGTGACAACATTTAATGATAGGGTAATTTTGTATTTAGCAAGTTTAGATGACTGGCTTCCCTTGGGAAAGGTATTGGGAGACCCGCCTCCCTGGCACACTCCCACAGCAGCCACGCCGGGTTGGGCTGGAGGGGCAGCCAACCGGGGAAGGCGCGTGCTCTCCCCACCCGAGCACTGGCCACCCTTCCTCACTGCACCTGTGACACGTTTTTGTACCAGCCTCATGACTGTGGCCTCCATCAAGATGGGAAAGCAGCAGAGCCTGTGCAGATCTTGCTCTCATATGGCGGGCCTCACCTGGGGCACCACCTCGATGGGCACAAGCACCGACAGTTCTAAAGACCCTTCAGCCCCAACTGGGTGATCACAGTGCCTCGTGGCATGACAACCTGCAGACGGAAGAGGTGACCATACATCCAGCGCTCTTTAAACAACAGTGTAAGGATGAGACACTCATAAAAAGATGCTGAGGAAGGACAGTCAGAATGCAAAAGTTGGCAAGAGAGGTGGCTGCCATACACTGGGTGACCTGTGGGGGAACTGTGCCCCTCTTGTGACCCATGTGCTCCTTTGTTTGCTAACAGACACTGTCAAAGCCTGCACTGTGGGCCGGGCAGCAGGCGGAGTGTTGGGACTCAGTGGTGAGACATCAGATCTCTGCCCAAGCCCTGGCTTCTCTGGGCCTCAGTTTCCCTGCCTGTGATGGAAGTGGGCTGGATCAGGAGCTCCCTGGGGGGAACACCAGCCACACACTCCTGGAAGGTGAGAATGTAACATGTAATAAGACAGGGTCTCAGACCTGCACCCATCATTCGGTTTGGATGGTGGCTTTTTCCTATGGCTGCCTCCGCCAGCCTGGAGAGAAGCTTCTAGGTAGAGATTCCTGCACTGGCAATGTCCAGACACCCCACCACCACCACCTCGTGGGCACGTGGGAGGATGTCGCAGAAGCCGCTGTGGTTAGGTGGGGCCACATGGTCAACAGGCTGTGAGTGTAAGTGGTGAGTGGGCAGTTCAGAGGGAGGTGGGTTCTCTGGGCCTTCCCTCATCTCCTGACATGGCAACCCCCGAAGCCACATGCTGAGCCTCTAGAGCCTCGCTGGCCTGGCTCCAGGTTTTCAAGAGGCTCGTCTTCTGCACTGTGAGAGTTGAGCACATGCTCAGGAAGTGGGTAGATGCTGCAGACCAGGCCGTGCAGACCTACAGAACTGAACTGGGGCCCACATGAGGGAGGTCCACATCAGACGTGGATGCTCTCTGTGCCCCATTTTCTCACCATAAAAGGAGGCAATAGCATGTCTGGGGAATAAAGGGTTAATGCAGGGCCATGCTAAGCAGGGGCCACAGGACAAGGCTGGTGGTCCTGGGACTTGCTGAGACCAAAGGCCACACTCAGAGCACTCTGAGCCATTGACTCAGAGCCACTGGCTGTTCCTGGGAACATGGGCTTAATGGTCACTCAATGGTCACTCTGCAAGCCTGTGTGGGCCCAGAGACGGGCAAGACCCAATCCCTGCCTGTCCTTAACTCTTCTGACCAAGGGGCCCTCCCACTACCTGCAAAGGCCACACTCCCCAGCCTGGCCCACCTGGGTCCCCTTTCTGCACGACTTACCACAATGTCTGTAACTGTCCCTTGAAACAACAGCTTGCGGGGGGGGGGGAGTTCCAAGCAGGGCCCAGGGCTTCTCTGACCCACCTCCCAGGCACCGAGCACCACTCAGAGGCAGGCGCAGAGGACAGAAAGCCAGCAGGGCATGTGGGAAGATGCGGGGTGGAAACCAGCACCTCTAGTTCCTGGCTGAGGGACCCGGGGCAAGCCCCCACCTCTAGGGGAATTAGACCCTTCCCCCAGACATCTGGGAGAAAATGGTGCCCATGGGCCAGCACTGCTGCGAGCACGATGTGAGACAGCAGAGACAGAAGACGGAAGCAAGAGGGGACAGAGGTGACCTCCATGGCTCCTCTTGAGCCAGGTCCTCTCTCTGGTGTTGCCTGGCCTGTGAGGAGGGCCATACCTGTCACCTTAGGCCAGGCAGGAGGGACATCCTTGTTTATTCCTTCCTCAGACACGGGGTGGCACTTACTCGAGGCTAGTCGCTGCTCTATGCACTTTACAAACACTGACTCACTGAATCCGCGTGCTTCTGAGCACGGCCCCAGAAGCAGGTGCAGTGCGGTGCAGGCACAGCTTGGACATGCCGCGGTGCGGTTCCAGACCCCCACAATAACGCCAGCATCACAAGGCAAAGCACAAAACTTTCTTGGCTCCTGATGCATGTAAAAGTCATGCTTACACGATACTATAGTCTATTAAGTGCGCTATAACATTATATCTAAAAAAACCGGTGTACATGTGTAAGGAAAATAGAAACAGTTTAGTCAGGCTCTCTCCCCTCATATCAGGCTGGACATAATTCAGCACATTTTATCACATACACTGTAAACTTGTTATATAAGAATAGTGAAATTGCGCATGTGCACTTATGTAATCCTTGGCTTGTGGCCACTATTGTGTACTTGTGATATAAAAAGAGACGACCGCTCTAAACTGCAGGACAGCAGAGCAGGGAGAGTGAGACTGCAAAGCTCATGTGTGGAATAAAGTATGTCTGTTGTGCCTAAGGCTGCTAGAATCTTCTTTCAACTACCTAACTCGTGACCTGCCCAGGATGGGGCAGAGGGATCTGTGATCCAGCCCGGCAACATGCTTTACTTAAAAAGTACTTCCTTACTAAAAAATGCTAACGATCTTCTGAGCCTTCTGTGAGCTGCAGTCTTTTTGCTGGTGGAGGGTCTTGCCTCAGTGTTGGTGTCTGCTGACTGATCAGGGTGGTGGTTGCTGAAGCTGGGGTGGCTGTGGCAATTTCTTCAAATAAGACAGCAGTGAAGTTTGTCACATCAATGGACTCTTCCTTTCCTGAAAGATCTCTCTGCAGCATGCGATGCTGTCTGATAGCATTTTACCCACAGAACTTCTTTCAAAATTGGAGTCAGTCCTCTCAAACCCCACCGTTGCTTTATCACTAAGTTTATGTCATCTTCTAAATCCTTTGTTGTCATTTCAACAGTGTTCACAGTGTCTTCACCAGGAGCAGATTCCATTTCAAGAAAGTATTTTCTTTGCTCATCCATGAGAAGCAGGTCCTCTTCAGTGAAAGTTCTGTCCTGAGGTGGCAGCAATTCAGCTGCGTATCCGGGCTCCACTTCTGACTCTAGTTCTCTTGCTGTTTCCACCACTTCTGCAGTTACTTCCTTCACTGAAGTCTTGAATCCCTCAAAGTCATCCAGGAGAGCTGGAACCAACTTCTTCCAAACTCCTGTAATGTTGGTATTTTGACCTCCTCCCACGAATCACAAATGTTCCCAATGGCATCTAGAATGGTGAATCCTTTCCAGAAGGTTTTCAATTTACTTTGCCCAGGTCCATCAGAGGAAGAACACTATCTGTGGCAGCTGTAGCCTTACGAGATGTGTCTCTGAAATGATAAGACTTTAAAGTCAAAATTACTCCTCGACCCACAGGCTGCAGAGTGGACGTTGTGTTAGCAGGTGTAGAAACGTTATTGCTGCTGTAACAAATCGCCTCAAACTTAGAGGCTTAAATCTGCACAAGTTTAATCTCTCACAGTTGTGGAGGTCGGAAGTCTGAAGATGACGTGTTAGCGGGGCTGTGTCCTTTCAGAGGCTCCAGGAGAACCCACTTCTGTGTCTTTTTTGGCTTCCAGATGCTCCCACAATCCTTGGCTTGTGCCCCTTCTTCGATCCCTCCAGCCTCCTGCTCCTGGGACTCTGGTCCTCCTGCCTCCCTCTCATGAGGGCCTCGTGGTGACACTGGGCACACCTGGACAATCCCTGATGACCTCCCCTTCTCAAGATCTTTACCTTCATCTTATCTGCAAAGTCTCGTCTACCATGATAGCTACCACACTCCAGGTTTCAGGGATTAGGGTGTGGACATCTTTGGGGGCCAGCATTCAGCCCCTAACAGCCTCCTTCACCAGGGCCCACCTGTCTGGAGTCTCGTCATTCCTCCAGCCCCCTTGGCGCCATGTGGCCTGTGCTGCACTCTGGCTCTGCTGAAAAGAGGACAGCGAGCCACCTGGCCTCAGCTCTCCCATCTTTCCAGCAGGGTTGATAGAAACCACTTGCCGCAGGATCACCTTGGGGACTGGAGGCAGCGTCATGTGTAAATACTTAACACACGGTCCCACCCACAGACGCTGCTACTGATGACGGCTGAGGTCCAGCAGGTCCCCAGGAGGGCCACGTGGCCTCGGGCTGAGCATGGGCAGAGTTGGCTGCGGAACCTCCAGAGGGACCCACCCAGGGGTGCATTGCTCATCTCTGAGGCCACCTGCTGCAGGGGAAGATGCTTTTCTCTGAAACACCTGCTCAGGTTCCCAGATGTCATCTCAGCTGAATCTGAGATTGCACTGCCCCACTGAGCCCACCGTGGGCCAAGAGGACCAAGAGAAATTCTTCTGGCGTGACTTGCTGTGCATCTGAGGGGCCCTTGCTTTTGAGGGGGCCTCGAAACCTTCTTGGAGAGGCCAGTCCCTTGTGGAAACCCAGGCTCACTGCAGAAAGGCATTGCAGGCATGGAGGATGGGCCTGCCCATCCCACCAGGTGTTCCCATCACCAGTGCTGGTTTTGGTTCAAACTCAAAGTAAATGAAACAGAGAGGTCTTAGTTCCAGAACAAACCGGATGGTGCCGCTTCTCTGCTTAAAATCTCCAAATGCCCCCGTCACTCTCAGAAAAGAATTCCCAACGCCTGGCAGGAAACCCAGAGGCCCCCGCCCCAACTTGCCTGCCCATGCCGCGACCCCTGGGTGCCCCTACGGCCAGATGTGCAGGCTGCCAGCCTCTGGGAACTCTCCCCTCTGGCCTGGAGCTGAAAGCTCCAGCCCCCACTGCCCAACCCTGTGCACACCCCAGTGGCCACCCTGACGTGCTGAAACCTGTGGGAGACGCTCCACAGGGCCCCCTCAGACCTGTGCCTGCCTTGAGGGAGGCCGTTGCCCTAATGTATCGGGGCTACTTGCCATCCAGCTCCTGAATGCACCACAAGCCCTCGAGGGTGGGCCCCGGAGGTTGGTCAGGCCTGGAGACGATGCTCACAGGTGGACTCCATGGGCCAGCAGCCTTCCCAGGTGTGGGGGGAACCCCATAGGCTCTGATGACAAGCCCTACCCCTGAGCCTCAGTCACCTCGCCCATAATTGGTAGTCAGCATGCCCAAGGGTAGAACAATGCACGACACTGTCTGTCTGTGACTTGCATGGGCCTGTCACATAGTAAGTGCTTAATGGTGGGGCTGCAATTCTCTCCTGGGATGGGCTTGTCGCAGGCCCTAGGAGACGCTGACCTGCATTCGTGTTCTGTTGCTGTATTTGCTCACTGTGTGACTTTGGGAGAGTTACTTAACCTCTCAGAGCCACCATTCCAAGATCTGCTCAGATCCATTCAATGTCCCATCTCTGCTTCACATGAGATCACAAGATGATGGTGCACCAAATTCCCCTGTAAACAGTCAGGAGAGAAGTGCATGAGCAACAGGGGGACAAGGGCCAGGCAGAACCAGGAGCTCATGGTCCTGGCCCAGCCGCTCAGTCAGTGAAGTGTGCCGCCTGCCTGTCTCCTCATCTCGGTCCTGGCCAGCTCTTCTCCGTGCAGCAGCAGAGGGGTCCTCTGACATGGATGTCGATAACCTGTCATAGCTCTGCTCAGAACCTTCTAGTAAGCTCCCGTCTCAGAGTCAAGTGCAGAGTCCCCACTGCAGCCAGTGCGGCCCTGCAGTAACTGGCATCCTGCTCCTCTCTTCACTGTTCCACCTCCTTGCTACACCTCAACTGCACCAGCATGCTTCTGCCCCAGGGCCTTTGCATGTGCCGTGCCCTCTGTCTGCAACTCTCCTGAATGTCATCCCAGCTCACACCTTCTCTTCCTTTAGTCTTCTGCTCCAGTGACCCTTTCTGGGGAAAGGACCTTTCCTGACCCCACCGCCTGCCCCCACATTCTCTCTCTACCACCGTCGCCTTGCGTTAGCTTTCTCCTCAGCTCTCAGCGACACTCGGCACACATTGTTGGTTTTATTGCCAGTCTCTGCCCCTGGAATAGAAGCTCTGGGGTGTGGGTATTGGAACTATGGTTTCCTGCTATATTCCCAGTGCCTAGAACAACCAGGCACATAGTATACGCTCAACAAACACCTGCGGGATGAATCTGCCCACCTGTCCTTCTGTGGAATGCTTCCTGAGGGTCTCCTTCACGCCAGACGCCATGGCAAGAGCTAGGACAGAGGACCTTAGTGACAACTCATTTCACGTTTGAAATTTGCATCAAGGATAAATAAAGATTTACAAAAGGATCAGAGTAATTCATTCTCAAGGACCCAGATTAAATCTGAATAGACAAGCACTATTTATCCAACCCAGGAAAACATTTATATAAATGGGCTTACATAATGCATTAAAAAGCCAGGAAAAGCTACTTGTGTGGCCGTGTTCGTATTTCTCACGCGGAACACAGCATATGCTAAAACCACTTAAATCCTCTCTGAACCTCCATCTCTTAAAGCCCTGAGATTAAACCTACATGCTTTTCCCCTTGAAAAATTTGTTCTCTCTTTGTTTTACTCCTAAGTGGCTGGAGGTTTTGTAATTCCAAAATGAAATGAAGCCATCACAGGGGGTGGTGAGCCCAGGTCTTTATGATAAACACCCTTCTTTTATTTTTCTCAAACTGGTGAGGACTTGTCAGTCTCTGTGGGAGAGATGTCAGGTCCCGGAGGGGTCAATCCGATTAGTGGGTAATCTCTCCGTGCCAGGAGCCGAGCACGGGGGCCCCGCGCGCCTGCGTCTGAGCTCCGTTTCCAGGGGCGAGGTTCTGTCCCAGCCTGCAGCACTCAGTTCCCTCAGCGTCTTCCACAGAAGCCTTTGTTCTCTAAATAGCATGTGACTGACAATTTATTCCTCCAGGTTGAAAAATAGTTAATGAACAAGACATTCTCAGGAAACCCACATTTTAATTGGGGCGTGGTGATTCAAATGCTGGAAGAGAAAGAATTTTGAATTTTAAAATGATGGAATATGTATTTTTTTAATCCTTTTTCTTTTGTGTTTTTGAGGTGGGTGACAGAAAATCAGTGAATTTTTAAAAACCTGAAATTGTTTAAAAAATATATCATGTATGTGTGACAAATTGCATGGTCCCTGGTCGCATCCGGTTTTATTTGGGGGGGGGGCTCTTCCGGAAGGGTAAGTCTCTCGTCTTCCTACGCACTCCTTGGCACCTCCCTGCTGGCAGAGGGGAATGCTCTGCCCTGGGTCATCCAGAAACCCCTCACATGGGGGGCCTAGAATTCTTTGTCAGCCACCTATATAGGGACTCCCAAGAAAAATGTGGAGCTGCTCATTTAAAAAGAATCCAGAAGGTGTAATTGACACAAGCTTCATCTGAGCATATGATGGGATGAGGTTAATTAGGATGAAAATTTAATCTCCGGTTATATTAATAGGAGCAGAGTGTCTGGAATAAGGGAGGTGATGGCTCTGCTGAATTCTCTGTTGATCACGTCATTCTTTGCAGTGTTGTGGCTGGTTCTGTGTCCCTTTGGGTAACCTGGATCTTGGCAGATTAGGGTGGGTTTATTAGCAATGAGTGGGCTGGAAAGCAAATCTGAAACCAGGTCCTTGGAGGCATGTACAAAGGAATCAGGACTATTCACTGAGAGAATAGGCTCTGGGGATCTGGCCACTGCCTGAAGATTTCTGAAGGGCTATCATGGGGCACAGGGAGTGGGTTTTAGGTGGCCCCGAGGCCAGAGCCAGAGCCACTTGGAGTATTCTGTGTGTCTACTGCTGCATAACAAGCCCTTCAAAACTCAGTGGGTAAAGCGACAACTCATCAAGTCCCATGGTTCTGCGGTTGGCTGGGCTCAGCTGGGGACTCTCGTGGGTCACACGTGGTTGCAGTTGGATGTCGGCTGGGTTGTCGTCATCTGATGGTTCGACTGGGAAGACGTGCAGGTCCGTTGCTTGCGTGCAGCAGTTCGTTGAGGCTCAGTTGCTGACCACAGAGCCTACACGCAGCTCTCTAGGCGGTTCGGCCTTCTCCCGTTGGTGGTGTTCCGGGAGGAAGCACCCAAGAGCAAGTGCACAGTTTTTCTGACCCAGCCTGCCAGCCCCAGAAAGTCACAGCCCCCACATTCCGCTGGCCAGGCAGGTCACTAAAGCTGGCCTCGGTCCTCGGAGGAGAACGTCCTGACGAGAGAATGGCATGCACTGGCCAGTGCCAGTCTGTGCCAGTGCCACCAAACAAACAAGGAGACGAAGGTTGCTGGGGAGACCCTGGGGCCCACCCTTATTTTTGTCTTTTTCTTGGCATTGGCAAGGGTTGCCAGGGACGGGTCCCAAGGGGCGTCTCAGGGATGCATCTTTCGGCCAGGCCTGCGCTGGCCGGAACCAGCTGCCCAGCCGTCTCAGTCTGCTCGGTCTGCCGCAGCAAACTACCACAGACAGGGACTCAGACGACAGAGGTTTGTCTCTCGTGGTCCTGAAGCCAAGATGAAGCAAGTCCGAGATGAAGGTGTGCTAAGTTGGTTCCTCACTCTGCGGCCTGCAGAAGCCATTTTCTCCCTGTGTCCTCACGTGGTCGTCCCTCTGTATGTGTCTGTGTCCTAATCTCTTCTTATAAGGACATCAGTTAGATTAGGGTCCACCCTAGTGACCTCACTGTACCTCCTTAAAGGCCCTAATTCCAAATACAGTCACATTCTGAGGTCCTGGGGATGAGGACTTCAACAGAGGAATTTGGGGAGACACCATTCAGCCCATGACACCAAGAGAGCACATTTCCTCAGGAAGGAGGAAAAAGGGCCACGTCATGAGGACCAGAAAAGCATGAGCAGAGGCTGGAGCAGAAGAGCTCCCAGAAGTTTCCAGGAGGAGACACGTTGACGCGAGACTAGAAGAGAACTTCAGTCGGCTGGCCGAGGCTAGGGTGGAGACGGGTGAGGACAGGAGCATCTGGGTAAATAGAAAGGTCAGGGACCCGCAAGAGCCCACTCCTAGCAGTGGACGAGGAGGGGGAGGAGCGGTGGGCACTGTCGTGGGCTGGGACTCCCAGCTGCAGGCCTGACATAGGCATCTTTGAGGACTGCTCCCAGGGCACCCAGGCTGTGGGATGTGGAAGGACAGGAGCCCAAGTGGGTGTGAAGGATCAGTCCCTCGACCCTCCCTGCACCTGCACAGGCCCCTGCTGGGGTGGAGGGTGGCAGTGGTCACTGGGCAGGGCAGAGGAGTGGGTGGCCGAGAACCCACCCTGGAGCATCAGGGAGGAGATGGGGGCAGAATGGCCCAGCCCGCGCTCTGGAGTCCCATCGGACTCGCTCACAAAACACGAAATGCAAGATAAAATTGTTAGGAATGGGCGGGGAATCAAACCCCAAGCCGGGACCCTTCTGGGTAGGGTGCCCTGGGTGAACACACTGGTCACAGGGACAACAGCTTTGGGGAGAGTGTGGCTCCCACCCCAGGGTTCCCTGAGGGGGTGGGGGCCCAGGCGCTGGGACATCTACGCAGAACCCATCAGTCACCAGTTAGCAGCTGCCCAGGTGGGTGGCGGTGGGAGGAGGGTAGCCCCACAGGCACCTCTGCTCTGCCTGCCCAGCCCGAGGCCCCTGCAGTGCCAGCCACCCTCAGAGCGGCTGCAGGCTGGGCCGCGGGTGCACAGCAGGGATGCGGGCGAGCCAAGTCGTCTCCCCATGGCCCACTGAGAGCTCCAACACAGGGAGACCCTCCGTCACAAAGGGGCCACTTCTCCCCTTGTGTTTTATCCTAATCATGGTTAACATCATCGCTGAAGGAACGCTGACCAGCCCGGACCTGAACCCAGGTTGACCCTGGGAGGAGACCCCCGCCCCGCCCCAGGAGTCAGGCCTTGCCACACAGTGCTGTACTGCCCCACCAGACCCAGTGCGTCCAGTCCCCTGTGTCCCCAGCATCAACCCAGCTGACTGGGATCTGGGGGCTGAAGCTGGCAGGACTCTCCAGGGGGTGCGGCAGGGCTCAGCTGCTTAGGCTGGTGGTGGGGGTCATGGGACAGGTCCAGGAGCCCTCGCTGAAGGGATCCCGGGGCCTTCGGAATTCGGTCTGGCCAGAGGTCACATGGCGCCTGCTCCGTAGACTTCATGACAGCCCCGTGGGGCTGGCAGCCCCCTGATCAGATGGGTCACAGCTCTGCAGAACACAGAGAGGCACATTAAGTACAGAAATAAAGACGGTAAATCGTCGAGTGTCATTTCAGTCCAGGTTTTGCCACCAGTGAATTATTAAACAAACAAAGGAAAACTTTAGGTTGTCAGAGCTTTGAGGATAAGGACGTAGACCTGTAATCCTCCCACCACCACCCCGCGCCCCACAAGGCACAATCCCTGCGATTCAAGGAAGCTGGGTTGGTCATGTTCATGCAGATGGTGTCCATGGACGTCAAGGGGGAGGCGGACACGGCTTGTGCACGGCCACAGACTACAGCTCTCTATGAGAGAGGGGACAGGTGCTCGCTGCATCCTGGCATCAGGACCCTTCTGCTCCACTGCCCCAGAGAACTCCAGCGTCGGGACAACCCTAATGCAGGAGGGACGCAAGGGGAGCGTCATGACCTTGTCACTGCCTGTGGGCATCTGTTTTGTGAAACCGAGTCCTTGGACAACACCCCTGCTACGCTCTGCACCGTTTGTGCCTCCTTCCCCCACCGAGGCTGGTTTGTCGTTGAAGCACAAAGCAACTGCAGGTGCGGCAGGCCACGCGGAGAGATGGAGGGGTCCTGGTCTCCTGGGCTCGGGCTGTTGGCCACAAGCGGGCAGGGAGGGGTCACCCAGGGCTCATGGAACATAAAGGACACACCGGTGCCTGCTCTGCCATGATACTGGGCGAGTTGGCAGCCCCATCACCAGTGGAAAGGGAGGTAAGAACAACAGAGACAAAACCACCCTCCGGGGTTGTCCGGGGTTGAGAGAGACGACATGCAGATGTGAAGGACGTCCCCACACACCAGCCTCCCGGGCTCCCGCAGGGAAGGTCTATGCCACCCTCATCGTGCCGTTGACAGGAGCCGGCCAAGCAGCCAGGGGCGCGCGGAGGGCACAGGGACACAGGGCTGGACAGCACGCGCCCTTCAGCTCCCCTTGGGAATTCCAGCTGCCCCCAGAAGTGTGGTGTCTTTGTAGGAGACACATCTGCTACCCCTGCTGGGGCTGCCAGACAAAATAAGGTATGCCCAGTGAAATTTTAATTTCAGGTAAACAATGAATAGTCTTTTAGTAAAAGAATTTTCTACTGTTGCATGGGATATACTTACACTAAAAATTTAGTCACTGTTTATCTGAAATTGACATTTAATTGTGCATCCTGTATTTTTATCTGCTAAACCTGGCCCTTCTGGTGGGCGGAGGTGGCTACATTGTCCCAGACACCCGGCCTCTTGTCTGGGCTAAATCAGAATTGAAAAATCAAGCACGATTTTACCGTGGGTCTTTGGCAGGTGACCCAATCTCTCTGTGCCTCAGTTTCCTCTCCTGTAAAGTGGAGATGGCACTGACCCCACCGAGCATTGTCCAGACATGCACCCAGCACAGCACACCCAGGACCTCTGCAGGGAGCTGTCCTGTCCCACCTGGGCCCCTCCTTCCTCGGCCCTCTGACAAGACATGATGACTTCAGCTGTTGGTGGGACACCTCTGAGGATTGACAAGAAACATGTGGGTAATTACTAAACTGCAGTTTTAAGTCGTCACCTGCAGAAAAGAGTAACACTTAACTATTCATCGTTTAGGCACCAGCTACCTGGTTCCAGGAGTCTTAGATTCCTGATTATTTTTTTTTAATCAGCTCATCTCCTTGTGATTACTTCTCGAGGGCTTCAGGCGGCCTGATGTCAAAAATAAATAAGCAGGGTTGATGGTGTGTATTAGTCCATTTCTGTTGCTTATAACAAAATATCTAGAACTGGATAATTTGTAAGAAAATGAAATTTATTGCTTACAGTTTCGGCATCGAGGAAGCCCAAAGTCCAGGGAACACATCTAGTGAAGGCGTTGGTGGTTCAACAGTGACCCAGGGGTCTCACATGGCAGAAAATGGCAGAGCAGAGAGAGACTCTCACGTGTTCTCCATTTAAAGCCCTCGGAACCACGCCCCTGACCATCACTATTAATCAGTTCATCACGACACGGTCTCATAATCCAACCACCTCTTCAAGGCCCCACATTTCAATTACCATAATGGGATTTCCCACACTCAATGGTTACAGTGGGGGTCAAGTTTCCAATACCTGGAACTTAGGGGGACACATTCAAGCTTTAATGAGTTTGGGGGGACACTCAATCCATAGCATTCCACCCCTGACCCCCCAAACTCATGTCCTTTTCACATACAAATACATTCATTTTATCCCCAAAGTCTTAATTTGTTTCAACTCAAAAGTTCAAAGTCCCATCTGTGAAATCAATACAAGTTACCTACTTCCAAGATACAATGGTGGGACAACCATAGGGCACATATTCCCATTCAGAAATGGAGAAATAGACCAAAAGAAAAGGGTAACAGGTCCCAAACAAGACTGAAACCCAGTCAGGCAGGCATTAAATCTCAAAACTGACAAATCCGGTACCTTGACTCCATGTTCAACCGCCTCTGCATGCTGGTGTAGGGGTTGGGTCCCCAAGTCCTCTGGCAGCTCCACTCCTATGGCTTTCCTGGTCTCAGGCCACACATCAGCTCACCCAGGCTGGCATTCCATTCTGGTAGCTCCACAGGTCTTGGGTTCTCCATGGCGGTCCCACTCCTACAGCTGCACTAGGCATGGGGCTGGTGGGATTTCTCTGCTGCAACTCTGACCCCACATTTCCCCGTGGCACTTCTCTAGAGAAGACTCTATGTGGTGACACCACTTCTGTGACAGATCTCTTCCTGGGTCTCCAGGCTTTTCCATCCATCTGTTGAAATCAGGATGGAGGCGCCTAAGTCTTCCCAACTCTGGCATTCTGCGAGCCAGGAGACCTAGCACCACCTGGATGTCACCAAGGTTTCCAGCTTATAACTTCCAAAGCTGTGGGTTCAGCCACACCTGGGGCCAATTTAGCCACAGCTGGAGCAGCCAAAGCAGGGGGTTGCTGGTGTGGGGACCAGCAGCCTGAGGTGGCCCTGAGCAGTGAGCCGTGTAGGGTGTCTCAGGCCTGTTCCCCGAGACCATCCTGTCTCCCTAGGCCTTTGGATCTGAAATGGACGGGCTGGCCCCAGAGGTTTCTGCAGTGCCTTCAGGGCCTTTCCCCCCTTCTCTTGATAACCCCTTTCTCCTGTGCTAATCTTCTTAGCACCACTGGATTGTTCACCTGAAAATGCTCTCTGCTTCTCTACCACATGGTCAGGTTGCACGTTTTCCAAATCTTTACGTTCTGCTTCTCTTTTAAATTCTGGCTTTAGGTCATACTTTTCCCACCATAACTCAGCATAGGCTGCTGCAAGTAGCCATACGGCTTCCTGAGTGTTTTGCTGCTTAGAAATTTTTTCCACCAAATACCCTGGGTCAGCACCTTGAAGTTCCACATTCCACAAAGATTTGGGGCATGAACAGAATGCAGCCAAGTTCCCTGCCAGTTCATAGTGAGGGTGATCTCTGCCCCAGTTTCCAAAAAACTCCTTCTGATTTCTATCGGAGACCTCGTTAGAATGGTCCTTACTGTCCATATTTCTATCAGCATCTGGTCACCACCATTTACCCCATCTCTAAAACATTCCAAACCTTCCCTGGTTCTCTTGTCATCT
This sequence comes from Cynocephalus volans, assembly GCF_027409185.1. NCBI lineage: Eukaryota > Metazoa > Chordata > Mammalia > Dermoptera > Cynocephalidae > Cynocephalus > Cynocephalus volans. The sequence continues at coordinate 3,345,558 of NC_084468.1, read as the reverse complement.
AAACTCCCACCAGCACCTAGGCTTTTTCTAGCCTCCTCCTTCAAATTCCTCCAGCCTCTCCTCAACACCCAGTTCCAAAGCTGCTTCCACATTTTCAGGTATTTGTTATAAGCAACACCCCACTTCTCTAGTACAAATTTTCTGTATTTGTCTGTTTCTGTTGCTTATAACAAAATATCCAGAACTGGGTAATTTGTAAGAAAATGAAATTTATTGCTTACATTTCAGGAGGCTGAAAAGTCCAAAGTCCAGGCGACACATCTGGTGGGGTCTTCTTTGGTGGTGGCTTTACAGCAAGGCAGGGGTCTCACATGGCAGAAAATGACGGAGCAGAGAGAGAGAGAGAGACTCTCATGTGCTCTCCTTTTAAAGCCCTCAGAACCACGCCTTTGACCACCATTATTAATCCATTCACCATGGCATGGTCCTAAATATAATCACCTTTCAAGGCCCCCCTTTTCAATTATCATAATAGAATTCCCCCCCCAATAGTTACAGACAGGGCCAAGTTCCCAAGTTCCCAATACTCGGAACTTTGGGGGATACAATTTAAGCTTCAATGAGTTTGGGGGGACATTCAACCCACAGCATGGTGACTGAGCCCTGGGAGAGGCAGATTTCGATTCAGATGTCAATCACCTCTGCCTCCCGTCCAGCGGTCTGGCTCTCTTGCCCGCCCCCTGCTCCCTTCTACGGGGTCCTGCTCAGAGAAGGAAGGCTCCAGGGCCTGGCACAGGGTTACCTGTCGGCTGACACACCTGCAGGACTTATCCTTCAGGTACAGGAACACAGGGCCCATGGCCACAAGGGTTTCAGGGGCCCATGAAAATGTTTTAAGTTCTTAGAAGTCAGAAAAATAAAATGAACTTTTAGTTTTAGGATATTTCACATTATTATTATATTTTGTGTCTTAGTATACAATATCAACATATGCATCTTTATCCCAACGCAGTCATAAAATATATTGTAAAATATAATTGTAAATATTTCTTTCTGGAGGAAGAGGTCCGTAAAGACAAAAGTGCTCAGGCCCTCAGAAGTCATCGTGGGCACTGTGTACCCAGGCTGAGGCCCGAACCTTCATGAAGAGCTTTCTTCCCAGCACCAGCTTGGACCCTCCAGGGCAGAGGTACCCCTGATGGAGGCTCAGGCTAAGGGTACAGAACTCCTGGGGGTGGGAGGGCCAGGTCTTGGGGATGGGGGAGGACAGAATAGGAGGGACCTATTCCCACCCGTGCCATGCCCTAAACCTTCAGCCCGGTGACATCCCAGCCAGACCCTGCAGCATCAGGAGGATCTTCTCCCTGGGACTCCCGGTCACTTCCTCATGAGCCAAAGTACCCCGTGGTCCTGGCAGGCCTTCGCTGGTGCCATCCCGTGGGTGAGAAAGCAGGTGGGTTTCCGGGCCTCGTTGTCTGGCCTCCCCAGTGCCCGAGCGAGCGCGGCTGCCGGCGGTGCTTCTCCTGCACCCATAGGCTCTGCACTTGCTGACGTGCCAAAAGCTGTGCAAGAGGCCGAGCATAGTGCCTGGTCCCAACAACGTTCATGGGACCTCTAAGGAGCTCGCTGGTTCACTAAGCCTCTGAGCCTCTGTGGTCCCATCTGTCAACTGGGTAGAATAACAGCTGGTCCTTACAACAGTGGCTCCAGGTTCTGGAGGTCGTCCCCTGTGTCTGTTCAGTGTCTGGCACACAGTAGTTGCTCTGTACTTATTTGGTAAATAAATGAAATTCAGGTCCTAGTGTGGGCACTGGGTCACTGTCATGAATTGAATGTGGTCCCTGACTCTGGACGGTCCTAGACTGGAAGGGATATTGACACCAGAGGGACCATTTCCCCTGGGGTGACAAGTGAGGGCCCAGGTAAGGCCCGGCCAAGGCAGTAGGCAGGGCTCCCGGGGGCTGTGAGGGGTCCCTCCCCAGACCCACCTTCTGTCTCATGGTGGGTTTATGAGCACGCCCCTGGGACTCACACAGGTTGTTTCCAAAATGTCCAGACTATCCACAGGCCTCAGGCCTAAACAGCCAGACACCCAGGCAACAAAAGGACAGTCCTAGAAAATGGTCTACATGCCCCCTGCCCCTTATGGGCTCTTCCCCACCACTGCCTTGGCCGACCCCCTCCTGCCTGCCTTCCATCGCCAGATTTGATGCTGGATCAAGCCACACCTGATGCTGATATATGCAGACCTGCAGCCTGGGCCCTGGATTCTGCCTTTCACTCCAGGCCCTGCCTGTCCTCCTTCCTGCCCCCCACCCCAGCTTCGGCTCCTGCTCTCCTCTCCCCCCCCCAAACCCCCAGCCTCTCCCTCCTCTGGGCCCTCTCCTGTGCCCCATTCTCCCCCTTTCCTCCAGCCTTCCACTCTCCTCAGCCATCATGGCCTTTGCTCCACACCCTTGCTGCACGGTGCCCTCTGGCATGGCGGGCAGGACTGGAGCAATGCTGAGGATGAGAAAGAGCACGGGTGCTGCAGCCACAGCAGCAGGTGCACAGACAGGGAACTGGGGTGGACCCAGGCTCGGTACAAAGGCTGGCCACAGGCGTCCCCAGGTCCTGCAGCATCCACACGGCTGCATCGAGCCTCTCACGAGGCACCGTGGGCCGGCCAGCACACGCCCCATTTCTGAGGGTCCTGGTGGTAGGTGGCGTGAGGACAGCGATGTCTCCCTCCATCTTCATCCCACGTCACCTGGCAGACAGACCTCTCCTACATCCCCCAAAACACATCTGCCCACCTGCTGGAGGCAGGCTTCTTTGAAGGTTTGGGGTTCACGGGTTGGGGCCCCACGTGGACACAGGTTCCTGCCTGGCCACGCTCTCCCAGACTCAGTCACCGTCCTGCTGGGTCGGTGTCCCTCCAGAGGCCTCTCTCGGTGTTTCCCTCCCTCCCTGAGACCCTCTCCACTCCCTCAGGCTTTCAGGGGCAACCCCAGGTTCCCGAGCTCTCTGTGAGCATAACCTCCTGCCTCTGAGCTCCCTCCCACTTCCACCGCTGGCGGCGGCGGCGGCTCCTCACACCTCCCTCTGCAGGGCCCCTAAAACCAAGAGCGGATCTCACACCGGGAGGACACTTCCATCACCCCCTCGAGCCCTCGGCTCAATTCCAGCTATTCTGTGATAAAGGGTCCCACCGTGCATGGGAACGTTCCTCCTCCTGCTGTGTCTCCCCTTGTTGGTGGGAGAAGATGGGAGCTATGGGGGAAGCAGCCGGAGAAGCATCACCTTGGAACTTCCCAACTCTCAGAACAGAGCTTTAGAATTCTAAACACGCCAAAACAGAATTGCAAGAACATGAGCATCTAAGGAGACTCCGCGTGTGTAGATACACGGTGGCAGCCAGCGGCCCGGGGCCTCACCAGCCTGACTCCGCTTTCCTAGAAAAGCCTTCTCTGTCTTTGCCACGTGCTGTGCACGCACGAATCTCTTCTGTCCACCTACATACCACTCTCCCGTGTCACCGAGGCCTGAGCCCTTCCTCGGCCGCTCCGCCACAGCAGAGGACACCAGGAGCTCCCATGGTCTGGGACGTGGCTCGGTCCCCCGTGAACGCCTGCCAGGACCCTGTGCATGGTGGCAGCAGCGTCCGGTGATGCATGGATGATCCACAGCCCCTCTCTCAAGGTCCCCTCTTGATGCCGTGGCCTGTTGAGAAGTGGCCCTTCCTGTTGCTCGCCCGCCCGTCTGAATTCCTCTCAGTCCAGAGCCTGGGATTAACCAGGCATCGTCCCTAAGGCTCCCAGATGTGCTTCCCCTATACCATCATGAGACGCTTGGGGACAGGTAGTGACATCCTCTCCTGCTGCCTCCTGTGCCTGGCACGGGTCACACATAGGTGCTTAGCAGGTGGCGGCTCTGACTGGGAGTAAACAGCAGCGCCTCCCCCTTTCCCACCCCCAGGACGGGTCCTGATGTCCTTCCACGTGCACAAAGGCTTTGCCGCTCCTGTGAACCCCTGAGAGGTATGTTCTGAAAACATGATCTGCAGACGAGGAGCCTGGGGTCAAGGAGGTAAAGCGACTTGCCCCCAAAGCCAATTATTTTAAGCTCTGCTCAAGAAGTAAGGCTAATATTATTAATAGCCTCATGGCACATCTGCATAATTCTGAGTCACCCGCAATGACCTCGCCCTGCACACATGCGTGTAAGTGGCCTGGTTCCACGCGTGTCAGAGGACCATGTGGGCAGATCTTGGATCTGCAAGGTCTGGGCAGGTCTGGGTCTGATCTCTGCCATGACACTATCCTCTGAGCTATGTCCTTGTCCGCTCTGCATCTCAGCAACTGCACCTGGAGGGGGGTCTGGTGTGCAAAGGCACCGGGGGGCGCGTGGATGAGGCTGAAACGTGGCTGCTCCGCAGCACGGGAGTTTGGCCTGCTGCTGCTGAATGACGGCCCTAACCAAATCTCCTCCTTCCTGAGCCTCAGTTTCCTCCTTTCCAAATGGAATGAGTAATCATGCATACCTTGCTGGAAGGTTCTCATGGAAGCCGGAGAGCGCTGGGCCCAGGGCTGGCCCATCAGGCAGACTGAGGGTCTGTTCTTCTGCCCTCCCGCTCTTTTCCCTGCTCCTTCAAGCCCCTGCTCTGCCTGGATGTCTCCTTCTCTGCCTCTCTTGGTTCAGGTCTCTTGGTTCAGGCAGGGTTTCTGGAGAGATGGAGAAGTCTCCACCCAAGAGCAGGGTCCCAACAACCCTCAGGAGACTCTGGCACGAGAGAACAGAAGAGGCGTCCCTGGGCAGGCTGCGTCTGTGTCACGAGTGGCCCCAGTGGTGAAAGGTGGGAGGAGAGAAGTCACTGAGGGCTTCCTGAAGGAAGCGGGCTCCTTAGCTCTGGAGTGGGAGAGGAGAGAGCAGTGTAGTGATAACCAGCCCGAGAGTCTCACACAAAGGTGGAGTGGTCTCCAAAGCTATGACTGGCACATTGGAGGCCGCTGTTGCCAAGACTGTGCTCAGGGACCGTTGTGGGTTTCTGTGAAGACAAATGTTGATGGGTCTTTCACAAAGTCATCCATCAGTCATCCCAGGGCCCCGTCTGGTAGCTCAGTCCCCGAAGGTCTGACTGTGGCAGGGCAGGGGGCGGAGGGGATGGCTCGATAGACCCGTGTGCACAACCAGTGTCCACAACCCAAGCCCAGGTGATCGGATCAGGGAAATTGTCCAATTACCACCAGACCCTGGCCAGGCTACAGCCCAGCGGCTCCTGGAAGCAAAATGGATTTGTCTAGAGAGACACTGGACAACTTGAGCCCCTGGCATCGATCTGGCCTGAGCCAGGAATTAAATGGATGCATAATTTATAATCTGCCCTGAATGGAGGCAGCTGTCATAGCCCCCCACACACAGCAGGAGGAGTCAGGAATCGGGGAGCGTCTTGCAGCCAGGAGCCCGAAATCCAATTTCCATCCTGTCCTGGGGACTAAAAGCTTTCTGTAAACAGTAGCACCAAATGCGCAGATCCAATTAGCCACTGCCCGATGCCCTGCCAAGAGCAAGGGACAAGCCAGGTTTTGGGGAGTCCAGTGGCCGCAGGCTCTGGGCAGCAGAGTAGGGCCAGCACCCAGAGACGGAGCTCCTGCCCGGCCCCACCGACCCACAGCCCCCAACTAATGTGCACCCCACCCTCACCCCAGTCCTCCCATCCCACCTGCAAGCCCTCGTGTCTGCAGCGCCTCCCTGGCCAGGCTGGAGCTCCCCCACCACACCCTGCACTGCACGCACCTTCTTCTTTAACTGGAAAGGGCTTGGGTCTCCCAGCTCCTCGGCCTGCCACTGCCAAGCCACTGCTCTTCTCCTGCCCCGCCTCCTCCACGGAATTTCCTGCAAGAGCAGGTCACCTTTGTGCTGCTCCTCTCTCCATCCACACCTTCTGACCCTCTGAGCTCGCCCAGCGTCTGGCCCCGAGTGCTACGCGTGCTCACTCCTCCCAGCATGCCCCACCACCAGGCTCGCGGGGACCTCTCCTCCAGAGCTGCTCTGCAGCCCCTGCTGCCCCCACAGGGAGGCGTTTCCCTTCCAAGTCCATCTGCCTCAAGGCTCCAACAGCTTCCAGACAGAGCCCGCCACGCCTCTCTACCAGCAGGTTCCCCCACAAGTGCTCCTGCCGTTCTCAAAAAGTCCTCTGGACCAACTAAAGGACCCCTCCACCAGGCATTGCTACAAAGCCTACCTTTCCAAAGTCCTGGGTGAAGTTTGTGTGACACACACGCATGCATACACACATATGCACTCATCCACACACACATACACCCATCCACACACATACGCACCCACCCACACACACACATCCATGCACACACACACGAACCCATCTACACACACATGCACCCATCCACACGCAAATGCACACATCTACATACACGTACATCCACCTACACACACATGCACCCATGTACACCCATGCACACACACATATATCCATCTGCACATACACGAACCCATCTACACACACATGCACATATCTCTCCATACATTTGCACACATCTGCACACATGCACACACATGCGCTCATCTACACACACATGCACACATACACACACACACATACACACACACATGCACACACATGCTTGTATTAGTCCATTTCTGTCACTTATAACAAAATACTTGGAACTGGGTAATTTGTAAGAAAATGAAATTTATTGCTTTCAGTTTCAGAGGCTGGGAAGTCCAAAGTCCAGGATACACATCTGAAGAGGGTCTTCTTTGGTGGTGGCTTTACAGCAATGCACGGGTCTCACATGGCAGAAAATGGTGGAGCAGAGAGTTGTTCTCACGTGCTCTCCTTTTGAAGCCCTCAGAACTACACCCCTTAACACCATTTTTAATCCATTCACTACTGCACAGTCCTACAATCCAATCACCTCTTCAAGGCCCCACCTTTCAATTACCATAATAGGATTTCCCACCCTCTCGACAGTCACAGTTGGGATTAAGCTTCTAATATATGAACTTTGGGGCACACAATTCAATCAATCCACAGCACATGCACCCATCTGGACACACACACATGCATCTACACACACATACACCCATCCACATACACATGCACCCATCCAAACACACATAAACACACAATCCACATGTCTGCGTATACATGCACAATGCACCTGTCTACACATAGGCACACCCATGCACACATCTGCATAAACATTCACACATGTCCGTGGTCAAATGTGTGTGGAAATGTGTGTCTCTTAATATATGAGTCACACTGATTTGTGGAGTGAGCAGGACAGAAGCCATGTTGGAACCTAAAACCCTATGAGCTTTAGAGAGATTTTAGAAGACAATTTTTTTTTCTTAGCATGCCTTTCTCTGAGTTCCCTCTTTTCCCTTGGTTATTTGATATTTTGAATCTCAGTTGTGAGGCAGGATGGCATTGTTTGCATAAATATAAAGTGGTTTCCCAGCCAGTCTGGAGGTACAGACTTGCCATAAGACATGTACTATCCAAACCCTGAGAAACCAAGGAAGACATTAATAAAGCTATGCTGATTCCACCCCAAAGTAAATCAAAATCCTGCAGGACCCTAAGATAATGTCAAGGACAAGAACAGAAGCCAGACAGAACCTTGGCGAGGATTTGCACCTGACCCCTGACACACAGCCCCCGAAGCTCACGTCTCCCCCTCCTGCTTTCCACTTCCTCAATCTCCTCCTTAAAAACCCCTCGGTATGTGTGAGACTTGGAGACGGTTTTAATCTGTCCATCTCCTTCAGGTTCACCAGGGAGATGGCTTAGCTTGTTGTCTCCTCAGGCCTGAATAAAGCTGACCTCCTATTTCACCAACATTTAATTTGTGGTCATTTGTTTCTGTTTTGGGGGTGGGCAGGTAGTCTTGGGTTCAGAAACAGATTGAATTTTCAAAGTTAACTTTGCATTCCTGGGATAAAAACCCACTTGGTCATGACGTATTATTCTATTTATACATTATTAGATTCAATTTGCTAAAATTTTGCTAGAAAATGTGTACATCTATGCTAATGAGATATATTGATCTGTAGTTATCTTTTCTTGTAATGTATTTATCTGATTTTGGTATGAGTTTAGAAGTATTCTCTCCTCTTCTATTTCCTAGCAGAGCTTTGTGTAGAACTGGTGTTATTTTTATTGAAATGTTTGGTACAATCCAAATATCAGTGAAGCCATCTGGGCCTACAGTTTTCTCTGTAGGAAGGTGTTTGGCTACAAATCCAATTTCTTTAATACATATATGGTTATACTGGTTATCTATTTTTTCTTGAGTAAGCTTGGGTAGTTCATATTTTTTAAAGAATTTGTCCGTGTTATCTGACAGTCAAAGGTATTGTAAGGTTGTTTGTAACATTCCCTTATTATCCTTTCAATATCTGTAAGATCTGTAGTGATGTCTCCTATATAATTCCCGATGTTGGTAATTTATGCATTCTCTCTTTCTCTCCTGATTAGTCTGGTAGAAGCTTATCAATTTTACTGATCTTCTCCAAGAACCTGTTTTGGTTTTATTGATTTTCTCTATTGTTTTCTATTTTCTATTTCATTGATTTCTGATCTGCTCTTCATTGTTTATTTTCTCCTGCTTAAGGGTTTGATTTGCTCTTCTTTTCCTACTTACTTAATGTGAAATCTAAGATCGTTAGCTGGAGACCTTCCTTCTTTTCTAATCTGGGCATGTAATATTGTAAATTTCTCTGTAAGCACTGCTTTAGCCACATTCCACAAATTCTAATATGTTGTGCTTTAATTTTCATTCAGTTGAAAATATTTTCTAATTTCCCTTCTGATTTTTTTCTTTAACCCATGGGTTATTTAGAAGTATGTTATTTGGTTTTCAAGCATTTTGTGATTTCTTTCAGATACCATTCTGTTGTAGATTTCTGACTTAATTCCACTGCGGTCAGAGAACATACTTTGTATGTTTTGTACCATTTTAAAGTTGTTGATACTTATCTTATGATTCAGAATATGGCCTATTGTGGTTGTTGATTGATGTACACTTGAAAAGAATGTATATTCTGCTATTGGTGGGTGGAGTGTCCACAGATGTCGAGTAGGACAAGTTGGTTGAGAGTGTTCAAGTCTTCTGTATTCTTATTTATTTTCTGTGTACTTGTTCTATCAATTATTGAGAAGGGGTATTGAACTCGCAGACCACTATTGTGGATTTTCTCTTTCTCCATTTAGTTCTATCAGTTTCTTCTTTATTTGTTTTCAAGCTCTGTTATTAGGCGTGTATGCATTTAGGATTGTTATGTCTTCTTACTGAATCGATCCCTAAATTATTATGAAATGATTCATTATCTTGATTCATCTTTTCACCCCAATAGCATTCTTTTCTCTGAAATCTCCTTTGTCTGACATTGTCTTAAGATTACCCAGCAATTAGTGATAACATGATGCCACTCTCCTGGGCACTCCCCTTCCTTCTGGCACCCCATGAGAACTGCCAAGGGCTGCCTAGATCCCCTTCAACCGAGTCCAAGGATACAGGGGCAGGGGGAGGAACACCACCATGGTCCCGTGCTGCTGTCCTCCCTGGAGCACCTCTCTGGTCCTCTGATCCTCTGAGCTGGTTGGGAGAGGATGCACGTACCCATTTGACTACTTTTTTGCAGAGATGTGTCAGCTGGGGATGGGGGTATACCAGGTGCTCTACAGGGCTGGGGCAGGGCCAGCTCAGGGTAAAGGGCGGGGCCCAGGACTCCCACCTGTGCACTTCCAGGCAGCTCTGGGAAGGCTGATTTGGGGATGGAAGGAACTTATGTGGACCTGGAGCATGAGCCAGGCTTCCCCTTGGTCCCTCTGAAGCCACAGTCCTGTGTTGCTTGTGGGGATGGGGTAGAGGCCCCTTTCCAATCTGCCAGGCCCTGCCTCCAGCCCAGGGCACCTCCTCCTTGCCAGGAGGTGCTGGAGGGCCCAAGAGAACACTGCTCAGTTCCATTCATCCCACCAGCTCAGAGCCCCTGCTTGATGCCAGACTCTGCAGCGGGCACCAGGACGTACCAACAGGGCCTCTGGCCATTAGAGGCATAAGGCGGGCCCTGCACTTTCCCCCCATGCAGGGAGAGCCCAGGTGGCCGGTGTCTACCTGGGACAGGAGGGGAGGCACAAGGGAGAAGCCCCTTGCGCTGGACACCAAAGGCCTAGTGAGGCCACCAGGCAGAGGGAGAGAAAGAAAAGGCAGGGCACTCCAGGTGGAAGGGACAACACCTGCCAGCACACTGAAGCTCAGGGTGCAGGGACAGTTCCAGAACAGTGAAGGGTCTGGGGTGTCACCAATAACCAGGGTGGCCTTGCCCTTCCTTATAGCCACACCCATGTCCAACACACAGCATCATGTCACCCCGTCCTACCCTGCCCATGGCACAGACATCATGCTCAGACCCCAAATGCAACCTCAGATTCCCTGGCACATGATTGGAAACCTATTGAACACCCCAGCACTGAATCCTTACCTCCAACAGCTGCCCATGGAATTAATTTTAACCAGATCTTATGGCCATGGAAAGTTAGGAACAGAGGGAAAATTTTCCTGTCTCTTTTCACCTCCCAGAGATGGCTCTGGTCCCAGCCCTCACCAGGCCTAGCTGATCTCTAGAGGGGCTAATCTGATACTGCTGACCTATGAGCCAAAACCAAAACAAAACACAACTCATCGAGTTGCAAGGGCTGAGGAGGGGTGAGAGGGAAGAACGGAGAGACCCCACGGTCACTCAGGAGACCAGCAGCGATCACGTTAGCTGCAGGACGTGAAGTCAGTTTCACTGTGCTGGGGAAGCGAATAAGGCCCCCGTAGCTCCCTGGGCCCCTTTGGCAGTACAAGTGCTCTGCAGTCAGCTGGAGAGAAGTCTTTATTTGTGTGGGTCCTACTGAGGAAAAAGAAAAAAAACCCTTAAAATGCTGCCTGCATCTCACCTTTGGATATGTGACCTAAGAGGCATTTTATTTATATGGATACAACCAGAGGCAGACCTACAGCACACGCCTGCCCCACGGCCCGCACGGACACGCACGCTCACGTCGGGAGTGCGTAGCACACGCGTGCCATTTAGACCTGCATGCTCAGGCCTCGTCCAGTCAGTATCCACAACTGCAAGCCTGTGATTCCCCACGACAACCTCATTTCCTATTGAGATTGAAGAGCCACTCCCAGAGCTCCAACTGGCCATCAGCAGAGCTCTAGGCTTCCCCGCTCGTCTTGTTTACTTGGCTGGCGTGTTTGGGGTCCACTCCGTGAACAAGCAGCTTCAGTAGAGGGTGGTGGGAGTCCCCTGCGCCTGGGTCGGGGTCTCCCTGTGGCCATGCGCAGCACCTCCTCCCTGAGCCTCAGTGTTCACACTGGTCAGTGCGGGAGAGCGGTGGCCCCCTCACAGGGTCTGTGGTCACCTGACTTAAGAAGCCCATGTGAAGGGGGGGCAGGATGCCACTAAGGGACCTCGGGCTGGGGCTCACATAAGTGGCCACCCTGGGGCGCCCTTGTCTGCACTGGTGGCTGCTCCTGTGCCGTCAGCACCCTCCTGTGTGCACAGCTCCCACCCACGCACCCCGCCCACGCTCACAGCCCCGCCCACTCGCACACCTGGCAGGCACCTCCCATTCTCATGGCCAGAGAGCCCCTGGCCTCTTCCTGTCCCTGCATCCCCCTGCGTCCAGCCCTCACACTGTCCATGCCACAGAAGTGTGGGAACTGGGGGTGGATAGTGGGGGTGAGAGAGGGTGAGGGGGGTGCCAGTATTGGTGGCAGGAGATGCCATGGGCTGAGACGGGGAGACGGGGCAGTGGGTGGTTTGGGGGAACCAGGAGGGGCTTCAGACCTCACCTGTTGATGGTGCTTGTTTGACACCAGGGAGAGATGTCAGGAAGTGGGTGGACGTGCATGTCCAAAGGCCATTCCCAGCAGCCAGGGCCCAAGACATCAATGCGGGACTCTCAGTATGCAGAGGGTCTCAGGAGCAGCAGCACTGAGCCCCAGGAGGGACCCCCAGCACCAGGAGGGACCAGCAAGTGAGGTAGGGGACGGGAGGAGGGCACGGGGGCCAGACACCAAGAAAGGAGCTGGTCTAGGAGGAGGAGTGAGCACCTGTGGAATGCAGCAGAGGCTGAGCGCGCTGAGCAGGGTCTGTGGCCACGGGATCTGGCAGCATGGGGATCACTGTCAACTTTGGTAACAGCAGGGTGAAGAGAGGCCGCGAGACAATGCGGGGCAGATGGAGGGGCTCAGACAGCTCCTGCCAGGGGACTTGCTGTGGAGAACAAAGGAACAGCAGAGCCTGAGCAGGAGCCAGGCAGGATGGGCTGGTTCAGGGGTCCTGGACACACCTGCAGACCACCTCCCCAGGTACAGTCCAGCAAGGGGTCTTGGCTCCTGGTCTCTGAGCCTGTCTCCTCACCTGGGAGTGCCTGGTGAGAGCTTTGTACATGTCTGCAGCAGTCACCTTTGGGGTGGGGAAAGGAGACTAAGGTGGGCAAACTGGAATGATGGCTACAGAAGGGGGAATGCAGGAAGGAGAGGGACTGGCAGGGGCCTCTGCCGGGCAGAAGGGCAGCCCGGGAGGCCCAGGGGCCTCACGCAGTGGAATCAGGGTCAAGGGGGATGGGATGACAGGAGGGGCTGCTCCTTCCAGTGGCTTCCCCTCCTCAGAAAACACAAGTGAAAGGTCAGGACCCGCGTGCAGACAGGGGAGGAGAGGAGGGGAGGAAAGGCGCGAGGGGAGGAAAGGCGAGAGGGCAGGAGGCTTTGGCAGACAGAATCTCGCATGTATGTGCGTGCATGCATGTGCACGTGTGTGCATGCACGTGTTGTGTGCGTGCATGCATGTGCACGTGTGTGTGTGTGTGGTCGTAGGTGTAAAGTGGAGCCATTAGCAGGGCTGAGTGCATGGACAAAAGGGGAGATGGAGGGAAAGAGAGAGAGGGACAGACAGAAAGAGACAGAGAGGTAGGGCAGGGGCTTGGGACTCAGCGGTGGCTGAGGAATGTCAGGATGAGGTGGAGGAAGGACCCCACCACACTGAATTATTGGGACCTGAGCCTTGGGTGCTCTGTGGGGCACAGCTGCTGCCCTACAGAAGCTGGTGGGCAGTCAGGTTCACAGACCCACCTGTGGCCCTTGGTGGTAGGTGGTGGCTGGTCAGAGGGGCTGGAGCAGCTCAGATGACGAGGCTCCCGGGCCGCTCCACCACTCTGAGAAGACAGTGTCATTGCCGGTGGGTGGCGCCAGGGGGTCAGAAGCAGTGCCAGCTCGTGTCAGGACACCCCGCACACCCTGCTTCCCTCCACAGCCCCTGGGCCACCTCTGAACAGCTCCACGAGGCTCAGCTGGTCTGGCTTGGCCAAAAGGGTGGTGCCCAGAATCAAGAAAGCTGAGTCTGAGGCCTGGAGCCAGCCAAGTACACAGCTCGTGACAGGCGAGTTGCTGGTCTCCAAGCCCAGATCTGCCGGCTGGGAAAGGGGAAATAAATCCATTCATCGATTCACTTGCTTGCCGGGCCCGGTGCCAGGCACAGGCACATGGCAGTGGACAGACCGATCCTGACCTCGAGAGGTCATCTTGACAGGATGGTTCCCATCATCCTCATTTTAAATGTTTTCAATTTCAGTTTTGTTTCCTCTTTGACTCAGAACCATCCAGAGAAGACTTAGAGATGGAGAGATGAGGAAGGCCACTCCTGCCACAGTGACCTGAATGCAACAGAGTCACCAGCCTCAGGGAGATTTCGCCAGTGGTGCCCGGCTCCCTGACGCAGGCTGAAGAAGGCAGGGAGTGGCACGTGCCCAGGGCTGGGCATCTGCCGGGGATGGGGAGGGCCAGGGTCAGGGTGCTGGGCCCTCAGAGAGAGTGGGGGACAAGGAACTGAGACCAGGAGCATGCACAGGCTGCAGAGTGGACAGCGACAGCCCTGAGAAGAGTGACAGGGAAGGCTGGAGCCTGGTGCTAGCTTTCAGGGCACAAGGACGTGAGGGCGGGAGGTCGGGGGAGTCAGCAGGCGGGCTGGGGAGTATGTCAGAGCCCCAAGGAGTGAGGCGGCTGGGCCTGGAAGCAGCCTTGGACGACAAAGGGAGCCCCACCACCCAGGGCCCAGTGCCCATGGAGTGACAGTGGGCAAGGCCCACCCCGTGGTTCCTGGGGGCTGAAGGTGCAGGGGCTCGCGGGCTCCATGGTGGAGCCCCTGGAGGCCTGGGGTGGAGGGGGTGGGGTCTGCCTAACAGGAGGATGCACGGAGGGGGGTTCTGGGGGCTGTGCTGGTGTCCTGGTGCTGCTGTAACGCGGTGCCACCCACTGGCTTCAAACACAGAGATTTATCCTCACAGCTCTGGGGCCAGAAGTGCCAGATCACGGTGTGGCAGAGCCGCGCTCCCTCTGAGGCTCTAGGGGAGCGTCCTCCTGCATCTTCCAGCTCCCGGTGGCCCAGACGCTCCTTGGCTTGTGGCCGCATCGCTCAGTCCCTGCCTCTGTCTTCACGTGGCCCCTCCCCGTGTCTGTTCTTCTGAGGCTCTGCCTTCCCCTCTTATGATGACGCCACTCACTCAACCCAATACAACCTCATTCTAACTAATGACACCTGCAAAGACCCACCTTCCAAAAAGTCACATCCTGAGGCTCAGGATGGACATGGATTTGGGGAGACACTGTTCATCCCACTACAGGACCGAGGTGAAGGTGACCTGGGCAGATGCAGGAGGACAGGACGGCCTCTCAGAGGACCTGCTGGGTTGGGTGGCAGCTCTCACCACCTGCCTCCAGGCCACCCATGGGAGGGCCCCTCACCATGCTGCGTGCTCACCCCAGGGCCTCTCCTGGGCTCTTCTCCACTGTCCACCTGCTCAGCTCCAGCTCATCCCCCATGCTCCTGACACCACCTCCAGGAAGCCCTCCCTGAGCCCCTGGAGCAGCCTTCTCACAGTGTTCTCAGAGGCAGGACCCACTGGTGAGGTCCTTCATCCTCAAATCTCCAGGCCGCAGGGGCCTGATGGGGCGAAAGTCAAAAAGAGCTGAACAGTGTGTGCACACGAGCCATGCACGCAGGTGTTCCAGCAGCTGTCCTCGTAACTGCCAAAGCTTGGGAGGGACCGAGACGCCCCTCGGCAGGTGAATGGATACACAAACTGTCACATCCAGACAGCAGGATGTTATCCAGAGCTAAGGAGAAGTGAGCTATCGGGCCATGAAAAGACATGGAGGAATCTTAAATCACATTACCAGTGGAAGAAGCCAAGCTGAAAAGGCCACACACACAAGATTCCAACGAGATGACATTCTGGAAAAGGCAGAACTGTGGAGACAGTGAGAACATCAGGGTCGCCAGGAGTTGGAGGGAGGGAGGGGACGAATAGGTGGAGCGCAGAAGATGTTTACAGCAGTGACACTACTCTGTGTGATACTGTACTGGTGGATACATGGGACCATACAATTTGTCCAAACCCACAGGACGTGCGACAGCAGGAGTGGTCTCAAGCACAGGCCGTGGGCTTCAGCTGGTGACACGTCAGTGCCGGCCTATCTGTTGTAACAGAGGAACCACACCTGCTCAAGGTGTCGATCACAGGGAAACTCCTGGAGAGGTTGCTACAGGGACCCTGCGCTACCTGCTCATTTTTGTCTGCAAACTTAAACTTCTCTAAGACATAAAGTCCATTAATTTAAAAATAATTCAAAAATTGATGAACGATGACTCAAGGTTTTGGCCGCCCCTGAGCATAAATCAGTTTGGGTGTGGCGGGGCAGAGGGTGGTCTGGCGTGGAGCTGCCAGGACTGCCAGGTGGCTCCCCGGCCGCTGCTGTCTCGCGCTGGCCTGGCCTTCCTGTCTCTGGGGTCGGGGACCCCTGGTTTCTTGTGAGTTGGTGGAGAGGCTGTTTCCCAGTGGGGCACGCTCTAGGTGGGAGGAGGGCTGGCCAGGATGCTGGTCATCTTCAGCTCGATTCGGATATGTCACAGCGTGGTTCTCTCCAGTCCCCCCACACCCCCGGAACTGACCACATGGCAGACAGGCTGCACTCTCCCCACTCCAGAGGGGCAGTGCCAAAGAGGCAGGGGCCTCACTGCCACAGCCCCCCCAAGGCCTGCCCGAGCTCCACGCTCTCCCCTTCTGTGTGAACTTCCAGAAATCCACTTCCCAGCTAGGGAGCTGGCACGCTGCAGTGTGTCTGTGGAAGTGGGCCAGGCTGTGGCTGTGAAATGGCCCCACTGAACATCTGCCCCGAGCCCTGATTGGCCGGGCACCTGGACTGCGGCCAGACCTGTCTGGGCAAAGATGCTCGAGGCTGTTTGGGCAGCGTGGACTCGTGGCCACCGCATCTGAGCCCTCCGTTCCACAAGCCCCCAGCGCCCGCCATGCCCCCTCTGTGGGTCTGGGCTGCCGGCCTGGGGCTGCTCCTCCCTTGCGGAGGGAGCTCTGAGCCGGAGCCCAAACCAACCTTACTCTTTGAAGGTTTGCTAGAAATCACAAAGGTCAGCTGTTCTCATGTTTGCAGAATTTATTGATTTTGTCTGGGCTGGAAAGGCAACAACAGGCTCTCACTGCTCATTGTTTCTGCTGCTGCATCAGGGGAGCTGAAGAGGCACACGGCCACCCCACACTCGTCCCAGGGACCCTTATCACACCATGCCCATACCATGGCTCGTGTCCTCACACGTCTGTGTCCAGCCGGGATCTGTGAGCTGACGAGACCAGCTCCCCTACACACCTATGGAGGGGGGCCTGCACGTATCTGCCCCCCTCCCCCATTTTGCTGATGGGGCCACTGGGTGGCTGGCTGGGCACACAGCAAATCCCAGATAGATCAGCACTGGCACCCCAGCCTCCCATCTCCCCCCAGCCTCTCCCTGGGAGCACAGATGAGCTCCTGGAATGAGGGGAGGACCAGAGACACCCCAGGTGCCACTGAGGAGAAGGGGATGGCCCACGATGGGTGGGAGAGGCGGTGGGGATGAGGAAGGCATGGCTGGTGCACCACCAACCGTGCGCCCGAGGCATGTGTTCGCTGGCTCCCCGGTTGGTCCAGTCTCCTGGACGGCATCCCACACGCCCAGTCCCGGCTGCTGCTGCTCACCCCGAGAACACCAGCCAAGCAGCCCTGCTCCAGGCTCAGGTCCATCAGCAGGAGGACGGCAGGCCACATCCTTCATGTGGACAGGCAGGGCTGCTCAGAGGAACTGCTCTGGAGCCATATTCTAGGCATGTTTAATGAGACATTTTCTGGGGCCAGCTGGGTGGCCCTGGAGGTGTCCCTACTCACCCCCGTGCAGGGCTGTGCACGCTCGGGCCCCATGCTGATGCCTGCGGCCTATTCTACTCCAGCTCACACTCCTTGGTGCCCTGGAACATGCATGGGAGTTGAGCTGGCCAGGTGAAGTCGCAGCTTCAGTGTCCCAGCTGGACAAGTCCCCAGCCCCCGAGTCTTGCTCTTCTATAAAATGGAGGTGCTCCAATTCCCGCCCTCACCAAGGGCTGCTCTGGGTTGCTCGGGGCTCCTGAGATGCTGATTCCTTTGAGCTACCCGTTAAACATTTACCGTGAGTCGGGTGCTCTGCTGGGGCTCGGTGGTCTGCTCCTGCGGAGGGCGGAGGATGCACTGCAGCAGTCTTGGGGTGCACACTGTCCCTTCAAAGGAACCTGCAGGGGGAGCACAGTTGGCTGCTGGGGCGTCCACGTCCTCAGGCGCTCCCTGCAGGGGGGCAGACTTTCTGAGGTTCCTCCCCCCAACCCCTCTCTCTTCTCACAGGGGTCAGACCTGCCTCGTGGTAGTCTCACAGCTAAGCAGCTGTGCACCTGCATAGGGAGCTGTCTGGCCACTGCAGCAGGTGCTGGCATCTGTCCCCTGCAGGGGCATCCCCTCCCTGAAGCCACTCTGTCTCCCAGCCCTGCCACAGACCTGGCACAGAGTAGGTGCTCAGTAAATGTTCATTGGATGAGCAAACAGGAGGCAAGGGAGCTCCAAGTCCCCTCCCCACTCCGCCTCAGCCATGAGCCCCTGCAGTGGAGTGGACCACGCAGGGAGTAGCAAGCAGCCACTGTCAGAGGCGTGCAGGGGACTCAGGCAGCCATTCGATGGGGACTTTGCAAGAAGCACTGCGACACACAATCAGCACAGACTGGCTTCTTAACACTCCTCTCCTGGTTCAAAAGAACAGCAACAGAAGCCGCATGCTGGGTGCTTTGAGATGCACAGAAATGCTGGAAGTTAAACGTGAGATTCCAGAACACCGCAGTCAACAAGCCACCCTTCTCCCGGTGCGCACCTTCCCACCAGAGTTCTAAATGAAAGCTGTTCGTTAGGGTGACAGGTTTACTGTTTTGCAATGAGAGTTGTTTCGGGATTTTTCCCCTGAGAAGGAGAAATCATGTGTTTGCTTAGTGAGCACACTTGCAGGGGACGATGTTTTAGGGACTATTGCTGTGGGAAGAGTTTTATGTGGGGATTTTTCCAGTCCCTGTCAGCAGTGCAGGAGGAGACGGCTCCAGTGAGCATCGCTGCTGCAGCCTATGGCACTGCAGGACACTGGGGTCTGAAACTGCACCCCCTGCTCAGAGCTCAGTATTTGTCCCTGGGAGCTGTGTGTTTACGTCCCAGCTGGGGGGCCAATGCCAGGGTGGTCAGGAGGTTCCTGGATTGGGGACAGTGAAGGCCCCACCTCCAGCAGCCTCAGCCCCAGCCCAGCTCCCGGCAGAGCTTTGGCTCAGTAGGGGAAGAACAATCAGCAGGGGAAGGGTGGTTGGAGGAGGGGCAGGGCTGGGAGAGGGGCCCCAGGGACAGGCCTGGGCAAGGGGCAGCACAGCCACCAGGAGCCAGACCAGTGTGGTCTGAGAAAGTCTGAGAACTTTCTCCAGGCAAGGCAGGTCTGGAGATAGAACAGAGACTAGCCTGGCCACGGCAAGAGCACGGTGCTCCCGGGGGCACAGAGGCCTACCCTGGGGAGGGGGGCATGCGAAACCCCAGGGGAGCAGGAAGCATGTGCCCTGCAGGGCAAGGACATCTGGAAGGCACTGGCAGTGCCAGCCCAGTGAGCGGCTAGTCTGCAGCTTCCCAGAAGCCAGGCGGGCTTCAGGAGGGGGTGGCAAAGCCCACCGCAACCACACCATGGGGCTGCCTCGTGCCTGCACACTCTCCTGGCCACAGCACCTGCCTTCCCCAAACTAACTCCACCCCACCCTTGGTCCAAGGGTCGCTCTGGCCTTGGCCTTAGGGCTGCATATGGGACTGATCTGGGACCCCCTCTTCCTGGGGCTGCTGAGCTACGTCATGATGTAGCTGCTTGTGGTCATCCCGCCTTGGGGGAACTCTTACAAGAAATGGGAAAGTGGTGTTGGGGGGTGGGGAGATAGAGGCAGACCTGTGGCACCAACACACCTGGACGCAGCTTTTCTGTCTCAAGCTGGTGTGAGTAGGTTCCCTCTTGGTAGCTGGGAGAATGTGTCTTTTTCTCGTCATACCCTGGATGTCCCCCAGCCCCCTTAGCCCTCTCCTCCCCAAGTGAGACACATGGGGGATGCCCACAGCAAGCACATGCTGACGTGGCTCCCACTGAAACCTTGTCTCCCAGCTGGAGGGCCAGCCACATGCTCACTGTCCGGTCCAGCGCTGGCCCAGAGCAAGCCTAAAGGTAGGCGCCTCCTGTGCGTCCTGCTGTCCCACCTGCTGCAAGGACGGGCCCCTGTCGCTCCATCCCTCATCTCTCTTGAGGGAATGGTTCGCATAGGCCTGTGCCCACAGAAGCTACAGAAACCCCAGCAACTGCACATCAGCTGAGACCCCCAAGTGAGAGCAGCGGGTGGGTGGCCTGGGGCTCCGGGAGACAGGTTTGTGAGACAGAGACCTGCGCCCTGGCAGGGTGGATGCCCTGCGCTGAGTCAGCGGCCCTGCAGGGGATCCGCGGGAGGGCAGGGCAGGCTCACGCTGCTTCCTGAGTGCTGGTCCCAGGCTCATCCCTCATGGTGGGGGTCCGGGGCCCCTTTCGCAGCGTGGGCCCTGGGGATCAGGTTCAAATCCCAGCTCCAAGCACAATCAGCCTCATGTTGGGTGGGGACAGCCTGTCTGCCCCAAGTCCCAGCCTCGTCCTCCATCCTCAGGATGACAAGGCGTGCTGAGGAGCCTCAGGAGCAGGGGTCGTGGTGGTGGTACACAGCGTCTCGGCGTGGCCTGCACGTGGTAAGGGCTAAAGAAACGCGGCTGTCGGCATGATTAGTTCAGAGAGGTGAAGGGACGTGCGGAGGTCACCCAGGGGGGTGGCAGAGCCAGGATTTGAGCCCCATCCCCAACAACAGGCCATTCTGTCCTCTTCCTCCAGTCTCCTAGAGTTGCTCATTGAGAGCTGGGTGGCGACCTGGCAGGAGTCCAGTGCCAGTCCTTACAGTGGAGCACCTGGGGGTCACGGGCAGCAGCACTGTCCCCTCCTTCTCCAGCATAGAAACGCCTGAGCCTCCTGCCGGCTCTCCTGCCTTGGAGCGCCTTTTTGGCATGCTGATGGGAGATAACAGTGCCGGGCTCTTGCTGGAGCCATGCGTACAGGCTGGTAATTTTCCATCATTACAGCAAATGACAAACCTCACAGAAGGCCAGGTCTGGCTGGGAGGATTCTTCCTGTGCTCTGAGCAACATGGCCCAGGGCACCTTTCCAGAACCTTCTGGGCTGGCCCCGGGGCTGGTCTCTCCCACCATTTGCAAGCCCTGGTGGCTGGCCAGCCAGACACTTCTGCTAACTGCTGAGCCTCTGAGAGTGAACCTTGCTCTGGCGTGCTGCACTTAGTTTACAAAGCAAGCCGTACTCACTACTTCAAGGAAACCCCTTCCCTGATAAGTGTAGGTGATATCCCCATTTACAGATGGAGATGTTAACTGCTGCCTGGGAGGACACACAGGGGCTCTCTATGCTTTCTGCTCAATTCTGCCCTGAACCTAAAACTGCCCTAAGAAATCAGTCTGCTAACAAAATGTCCCGTGAGAGGCGCGAGCGAGCGCATGGGCTTGCTTGCTCTCGGCATGCTCCCGAGACTCACCCGTGCCTCTGCACGGATCTCTGCTCACCACTGTGGACGCACCACAGCTTATTTGCCCATTTATCAATTGATGGGTTGATCCCAGTGTTTTGCTGTTACAAATAAAGCTGTTTGAAATGCCAAAACAAAGAACACCAAGAGTCACACAGGTGGCAAGCTGCGAAGCCTGCTCCACATGCAACATGCAAGCACAGAGCCACACGGCCTCTGTGGGCGTCTGCACAGCTCTCATGTCTGCAGTCCTCTCTCAGAAGCCTGCAACTAAGCCTGGCCTTGCTGCTGCACAGCTACGTGACAGCCAAGCAGGACAGGACTATAAAGGGTTTGGCCTTGGAAGAAGCCACAGCATCTCAGGGGCACCCCACGTGTCTCTGCACCCTGGGGCAGAGTAATCTCAGGGACCCTCCTCCATGCCCATTTCCTCACTAGCCCAGGGATGTGAGGGTCCAACATGAGTGAGGCACCACCCAGCTGCCTCCCACCAGCTGCGAGGCCCCAGGCTGTTGCTTGACAGCTCCCTGCCTCCCATTTCTCACCCATGGGGGCATCAGAGCCCTCCCTGCAGGGCTCGTATGAGGGTGGAGAGTAGCCACCAATGGAACTCCGTGGGCTTCTCAAAACTGCCCCACACGTAGCTACAACTGGGGAAACTGAGGCAGGAAAAGGAGGAAACTTGCCGATGTCACATAGTCATGCAAGGGACAGGAAATGGACTTCGGGGGTGTTGTTATGGGCTGAATCGTATCACCCAAGATTCACATGTTGAAGCCCTGAGCCCCTGGGACATCAGAATGTGACTATATTTGGAGACAGGGCCTGAGGTCATTAAAGTAAAGTGAGGTCACTAGGGTGGACCTTTGTCCAATATAACTGGTGTCCTCCTAAGAAGAGATTAGGGCACAGATACATGCAAAGGGGAGGCCATGTGAAGACATAGGGAGATGACAGCCATCTGCAAGTCAAGGAGAGAGCCCTCAGAATGAAACCATCCTGACAACATCTTGCCCTTGGACTTCCAGCCTCCAGAACTGCGAGACGATGAGGTTCTGTGGTCTGTAATCTGTTGTGTTCTGCTATGGCAGCCCTAGCAGACCAACACATGCTCCCAGCCGCAGCCTCTACACTAAGCCCCAACACCAGGAGGCAGCTACTCACCTGCAACCGGCCTCCCCGCCCCACTCCACTCAGCCCAAGGTCAGGTCCCCTGGTTTAGGGCACCCCACAGTTTGTAATGTAGAATGTTTGCTCATGTGGTTTTGTGGCCATTGCCTGTCCCCCCACAAGGCTGCGAGCTTCATGAGGAGGGGGTGTGCTTCTATTCTCTTCAACCAGTGTCAGGGAAGCCATGACTCTGAATAGCTGTTTTTTAAAGGAGTGATTATAAATATGCATTGTTTTTGCCATAATAACAATAATTACAGGAAGGCATTAAATTATCATAGGAGGTCATTAAAGTTCCGTGTCTCCCCCAGAGTGCCCCATACAAAGCTGATGTTGAATAAATGCTTCTTGAATGAGTGAGATGAATGAATAGATGAATGAAAAATGGATGGATGGTTGAGTGTGTGGATCAGTGGGTAGATGGATGGATGAATGCACGGTTTAATGGATGAACAGAAAAATGGACGGATGGGTGGATGGGTGGGTGGATGGATGGATGGATGGCTGGGTTGATGGACGGACGGGTGGATGGATGAATGTATGGATGGGTGGATGGGTGGGTGGATGGATGGATGGATGGCTGGGTAGATGGACGGACGGGTGGATGGATGAATGTATGGATGGGTGGATGGGTGGATAAATGGATAGGTGGGTGGGTGGATGAATGGGTGAGTGGATGGGTGGATGAATGATACCTCCCCTCAGTGAGCTAAGCCAAAGAGAGCCAGAAGCAAGAGGACTGCTGAAACCTCACAGATCTGCACTGAGACAAAAAAAAAAAAACCCTGTTAGAAGTAGTTTCAGCTCTGGATTTTCTACCACCTTCACAGAAAAGCCCTGTTGGGACTTGGGGTAGGGCCAGCCTCACAGTCATGTAACCAGTGTGGTCCCACAGGGTGCCAAGCTCAGAAGGGCCCCAGCTTGGAAGGCCCCATGCCCAGGGTCACCATCTTGAAATTCTTGACAATTTTGTCTTTGAATTTGTGTTGTGTAAGTGCAGTCTGACAGACAATGGAAGCTTGGCTCACGTGTAGTCCCACCTCCCACCACCTCCCAAGGACAATCATCTGCTGCCTGCTCCCTGCCCCTTGGAACCTCTCCTGGCCTACCCTTCCCTGCAATCATTGCCACCCTCCATGACTGGAGGAACGTGGACATGGGCGCAGAGAAGGTCAAGACCAAGTGTGTGCGCAGAGGCATCTCAGGGCAGGCAGGTGGAGGTCCCCTCTGGCTGGGGCTGGCATTCAGCCCGTGACTCAGGCCGAGGCTCCCTTCCCATTTCAGGCACCGAGCGCATCTGGGTATGATGGTCACATCCTTGATGGGTGGCTTATCCTCCATGGGGAAGGGAGAGTGGCTTCCGTGCTTCCCAGGTCCTGCAACCAGCAGGCCTCTGGTCCCCAAGTGTGGCTGTGCTGCAGGTGCTAGGCACTGCTTTCTGTACTTAGTGCAGTCCCACGGGGAGCCCCTGGGGACCCCCTGGGGTGTGAACGGTTCTACTGAAGTGCCCACTTTATAGCACAAAACATTTCCTGGGAGGCCATCTCAGCCTCAGCAAACCCATCTTCTCTCTGGAGGCCATGTGGAGAGGTACTCAAGCTGCCTGCTCCGACTCTGAAGTCCAGCTCGGCAGTTTGGCTGCTGGTGACCTGGGCAAGCCAAGCCACTCTGTGGGCTGGGCCTCCCCTGAGCCTGGGCAGGTGTCCCTGCTGAGGGGCAGGGCACATACTTACACTGGACACCCCTGAGTGAGTGGCTAATGCCACAGCACCCTGTGAAGAGCCTCACCTACACACCCCAGCCAGCCGATGAGTCCACGGCAATATTCTCATGTGCAGAGTCTGAAGCCTATTCCCACTCAGAGCAGATAAACCAGGGCAGGATTCCTGGTTGCCACAATGTTCTTCTTGCATGAGTATCACTGAGGCCAGCTCAGCTTGGGGAATGGACCTCTAGGGAGTTAAAGTCCCCTGTTCTGCCCCTGGAGTTGGGCAATGCTGGCCCCATGACCGAGGCTCCCCCACGGCATGGACAGCCTCTGCCCTGGTGGTGCCAGAGTCGGCTGAGCTCTGTGGTCTGGAAGGGTGGTTAGAGGGCCAGTGTTGGGGAGACCTCACGGAGGAGGCTGGCCAGGCTACCTGGCTGATGTTCGCACAGCGACCGTGTCTGTCCTCTGAGCACTGAGGTCTCTGTATCAGTGACAATCTGAGGGACGTCACCCTCCTCCCTAGTCTGTGAGTTCCATGAGGCAGTGT
This sequence comes from Cynocephalus volans, assembly GCF_027409185.1. Classification (NCBI taxonomy): domain Eukaryota; kingdom Metazoa; phylum Chordata; class Mammalia; order Dermoptera; family Cynocephalidae; genus Cynocephalus; species Cynocephalus volans. Next base: position 3,321,171 of record NC_084468.1, on the reverse strand, counting down.
CCATGTGCTCACCAACATGGCCCCACCCTGGCTGCACAGCCTATGAGTGATAGGAGCTTAAGGAACCTTTCCTGGGAAACTGAGGAAAAGCACTAAGCCACATGGAAATGGAGCCCGGGGAGTCAGGCTGCAAGCAGAGGATGAGGTTCATGTCTGCCACTGACCTGCTCTCTCGGCATTCGGGTGGGGCCAACTCCACTGTCCCCATCTTACAGAGGGGGAGACTGAGGCTCAGGGCAGGCAGCCACATTGCCCAGCGATTAGTGGTGAAGCCAGTTCCAGCCTTCTGCCTCCCCTGCATTGTATTTGAACCTGGGCATGAGGGATCAAAGGGCCAGACTGCCCAATGGCACCCAGGAGCCCACAAAGTGCATGTCCCGGGAGCTCCACCATGGAGGCCAGGAATCCTGGCTCTGGGGCCACTGGGGGCTCCATCAATGAGGCCCTGTGAGCCCCCTTCATCTCTGAGGCCCACTGACCCCCCTTCGTCTCTGAGGCCCACTGACCCCCTTTCACTCTGGCACCCACGTGACCCCATCTCTGAGGCCTTTCTCAGACCTCTGCTCATCCTGGTCACTATCCCCCTCCTGCTGGTCAGTGGCTAGGCCAGTTCCTCCCCAGGGTGGTGACTGCTCCTGGCCTCCCGCTGGCTGTGTGCTCCCTGGTGGCTTTACTGGGGACCACCCGTGGGCTCTGCTCCTGCTCCTCAGGTAGGCACCAGCACAGCATGGGCACACATGCACGTCTGAAGAAGACAGAAAGGTGACAAGGACACAGACATGTGCTGACTTTCTGCTGGCCCCGAAAACCTCCTTGGAAGTTCACTCTAAGACCTGGGGCAAAAGTACAGGGAGGCAAATTCCCTCTTGATAAAGTGGAATCTACAATGAGTCCAGGAGGTGAACTCTCCATCACTGGAGGTATGCAAGGGGTTGGGGGTGAGTGGCCAGGGCTGGGAGAATGTCCAGCTGGCTAGGACAGGGGTCTGTGGGTTTCTTCCAGCCTGGAGCCTGTGCTGTTCTGTTTGGAACAAGCTCCTCATCTCCCTGCTGTTGCGTCGTCTCCCTGAATGCAGAGGGGGCACATGGGCTGCCAAGCTGGGGCCCCTTCCCCCACCACTGCACTCCACCCTGCAGCTGTCCTGGTCATTTGGAGAAGCCAGCATGGGGAGCTAGGAAAGGAACACCCAGCAGCCCTGACAATGCACCTGAGTGGATGATGGCCTTAGATGATCCTCTCCAAGCCTCAGTTTCCCCATCAGTAGAATGGGTCCGGGCAATCTCTGGGTGCTTTGAGCACCCATTGTCCATGTTTTCAAGTAAGTCAGGGGCATCCTGTAGTGCTGGAGGCACCCCTTTAGCAGAGCAGAGGAGGAAGGGAGTGTGGCCTTTACAAGCACAAATCTCCCAGGGGACCCATACCCGAGGTTTGGCATCACCAGCTCCATGTTATGGAACAGAAAAAGCAGGTGCAGAGACCCCCACTTCACCTGCTTAGTGCAGTTGGCAAAAGGCACTGTCCTGCGCTCCCATCTGATCAGAGGTGACTGAGGGCAGCATTAAGCCTTTGACACATGCACAGCCAATTCTTCCAACATGGATTAAGCGCCTACTGTGTGAGGGCCTCCGTGTGGGGCCTGGGGTGTGATGAAGTGGGGTGGGATGTGGGCTGCCCTGCAGGAGGCCAACGGCCATCCTGGACATCCCCTGCTGTCCCAGGACAGGACCTGAGTCCTTGGGCTGCATGAGGATGTTGAGAGACCCCCTGCCTCCACCCAGGGGAGATGAGGGTCTGGGAACTCTGCCCTCCTCCTCCCTCAGGTCCAGGCCTCCAGAAGCCCCTCAACTCCCCAGATGGCCAATGTCCCCAAGGCCCAGTAGCTGTCCTCTGGGAAGAGCCTGGCTTGGTCTGGCCAGGGAGCATGGGCTTAAAGCCAGGGCCAGGCCGGCCCGAGGATGAACACCCGACAGCATGGGCTTGCTAACTGCTGCGTTTTTGGTGAGGATCTCCAGGCTCCTCATAGCTGTGTGAAGTAGGAGGGGTGGGCGTTATTGCTTAGGCCCATTTTCCAGAGACGGAAACTGAGGCTCAGAGGATCCCATGGCTCAGTCAGGACCCAAGCCTGAGTCGGGGGCTCACACTGCATGCCTGGCTTCAATGGCCCTGAGAAACCTACCCCAGTGCCAGGCGACAGAGGTGCCACAAAGGCCATTCCACACCCACTGTGATAAGGGCATCCCCAAAGAGGCTTCTGTGTAACTAGGCCCTGAAGCAGGTACCCCAAATGTGTCCAGGATGCATCTGTGCACTTACTCAGCATCTGCAGGTCCCCAGCCACTGTCCCCACCCGGGCCGTGAGGACCACTGCATGGCGCCTGTCAGTTACTGAGTGATATCAAAAGTGAGAGAATCCCTCTCTTGTTCTGCCTCTTGCTTGAATCCTACGGAAACAGCAGCAATCGACTTTGAATAACAGCTTCATTTGAACCAATTAAAAGAGGACTGATTCTGCTTTAAATCTGATTTGCAACGGCAGCACGCTCTAGGAAATGGATAACTGAATTATTTTTCACCACAAACATTTCGGCATTTTCTATCCTGGGTGGAATGATCTCAAAAGCTGCCTCATTGTTCCGAATTGTTTCTAAAACGACAGGATAAAAACAAAGCAGGGTCCCCATCCACACGATGAAGGGACGCGGTGACGTCGCTTTCACGTAGCCACTGAGGTTTTGGGGGGCGGGTTACGTCAAAACTCACGAAACAACTCGAGCAAAGTGTTGTTCCCGAGCCCTGTCTGGTCTTACCCGTTTAACATTTAATCCAAGCGGTGCTTGAAATGGAAAAGGGACAGAGAAGAGCTCAGAGAGGCGACTGGATTCTGTACACAGGACATGGAAGACTTTGGGGCAGTCTCTTCCACGCCACCAGCACGTTTCCTCATCTGTCAAACGAGGCTAATTACGTGGACGCTGACAGCTCGGTGAGGGACTCGGCGGCAGAGGAGTAACAAACTCAGCCCAGCGTCTGGTGCCGAGGGCGTCTCTTCACCTCATTTCCTCCCTGGGACCTGTTTTCTCATCTGTGAAATGGGCACATCAGTCGCTGACTGGCAGAATTGGGAGAAGCAAATGCACAGACTCCCGGCCTGAGCCTGCCTGGCACATGGGGAGGTGGCACAATGCCAGCTGCTGGGGTCACAATGACATCTATTCTTCGTTGTTATTATCCTTTATGGCTCCCCCCCGGGCCTCTCTGGGAAGTGGGCGGGAGCTATTGAACTAGACGACCCCTCTGCTACCTTCCTCCCCAGTGCTCAGTCCGGCTTCACTTCTGCAGGTCGCGTCAAGATTCTTCTGTTTTTGTAGATGCTGCACAGTCAGTTAAGAGCTGATGAAATGGGGGAGAAACCCGCCCACCGATGTCTGAACATACAGCTTCAGCAGCCGGGCCCGCACGGGAAGCGAACCCCCCGCAGCACCAGAGCCTGGCCAGGAGCCGCGGCCCACGGCAGCCCTTGCTCCAGCCTCCTGCTGTGCGAGTTGTCCCCAGCAGCCCGAGCCCCACGTGGACAGTGTCCTTCTGCTCCCCCTGGGTGGCCTGGGGGACCAGTGTCCCGGCACAGTGGGCACACCAAGGTGGCTCTAGGGTTTGAGTCCAGGGATGACCCCTTCAGGAATGCTGCATGGGAGAGGGAGGCTGGGATGACACACTGTCCCCATGTCATGTCAGGTCCCTGCACCCCCCGCAGGGCTCTCTGCTTTGAGGATGGAGCAGAGCCGAGCCCAGCCTGGGGGACCTGCGGCTCCCAGGGCTTTCTGGAGATGAAACCTGGTCTGAGTCTTGAAAGGCCTACAGGAGGCGATCAGGTAGAGACAGGTGGAAAGGGTATCCCCAGCACAGGGCAAAGTGTTAACTAACAAGGCACAGGGGTGTGGCAACGCTGGAGCACGAAATGGGACAAGCAGGAGGTGAGAACAAAGGAGCCAGCAGGATGGATCGTGGCACATCTGGGAGCCCTTAGGGGGTGGGTTTGTCCTGGGACCATGGTAGCCAGCTGGGAGGGGTCTGAAGGAGCCTTGCACCGGGTGGGCTTTGTGACCCAAAGGCTCATTCTGGCACCAGGGAGTGGAGGCAGTACGGCTACATGGCCACAGTCTCAGACACTGGGCTGGGAGCCCCTCCTCCTGACTGTCCTCCTCCATAGCCTTCCCAGTTCTGAGCCGGGACCTGGCCTGGGGAGCGGGACACTCAGTTGCTGGAGTGAATAATAAATGACCTAGTCTGGTGCAGCTGGTGGCAGAGGCCGGACCTAGGTCTGGCCATTCCCTCATCCCGATGAGGACTGTGGCACAAATGCCCCTCTGGGCTTCCCTATGGTCCCCGAAGCTCTCGCTTGGAGGCAGATTCTCTAGAGTGGTGGAGGCATTGTGCAATGGGAGGTCTTCCAGGCAGGTGCAACTGCCGAGCCCCTGGTCTCCAGCTTTTCCTATCAACCTTGCCTCTGCCGTGAGACGGGGTGCATATCCTGTTTCTTTTTTCCCCAAGGCTGCCAGGCAGCTCTGGACACGTTTTGTGCTCAGACACGAGGGTGGGACACCTTTAACCTGGCTTTCTGGGCCAGCGTTCCTGCTCCACCCTACATGGCCTATTCCTTATCTTGACCATAATGATCCTATTGTACCCGAGGCTTTTACTGGGAACAGCCGCAAATTCTCTTGGCAGGAAAGAAATACATTTTTCGTCCCCAGGGCTTTCTTTTGGCCCAGAGTCTGCAGTTGACTTTGCTTCCCAGGCAGATTTCAGAGGGATGGCACTGTGCCCTTCTGGAGTGGGGGCCTCTGACCCTGTCACACCCCTGCCCCATTCCAGGCAGGAAAGAATGTGCAGCCTATTTACACTTGCTGGGAGATGAAGTGGGGAGGTGTCCTGGGTCACACAGGGAATGGATCCAGGCACCCTGTCCAGACACTTCTATGGCCCCAAACTCTCCCCCCTCCTCCCCCTCCACTGCATTTGAGCCTCTCAACAGTCCTACTGTCACATGGACACTGACTCTCAGGAGTGGGGAGACGAGGAGGGGCTGCCTGAGGTCCCTTGGCCACTGATGGCAGATCCAGAGCAGACAGTCAGGGACCTCAGAGTGGGAGACCCTCATCTGGGCCTTGGAGTCTTGGGTCCCTCCCTCCTCCTCTATTCCTCAGCTGCGAGGACCCTCCCGTCCCTGTGAGCCCCCATCCACGTGATGCCCCTCGGATCCCCCAGCAAGCGGGAGGCAGTGCATCCTGCCCGGGGGAGCGCATGCACGAGGCAGGACAGTGCCCATGGTGTTCTGTGCAGGCTCTGGAGCCCCCGCCTCTCTACTCGAGCACGTGGGGGGCCACCATGGGCTGACGGAAGGCAGGGGCTCAGCTCCACGAGGGCCACGGCTGCCCAACCAGACTCAAGATGGGTCTGCAGGCGCCATGTGTTTTGATCTGTCGCTGCGCTGGAATACTTGAGTCCTGCCGACGACGGATGTGATATAAAAATACAGCCGGCTGCCAGCACAGCCGGGAAGGGTGGCTTCCTCGCCAGCAAGTGCCACGGCAACGTGTTCTCCCATCCTCAGCCCCCACCCCCGGAGCCGGGGGCAGGATCCAGAGATGGGAGCTGCTTCTTTGAAGTATTAACAATTCTGCCTGCTCCAAGGAATATTTTCTTTAGAATTCCATACTGAGCTGTAATGGAATATTTGGATTATGCCTTTTCCTCCTTTTCTACAAAGCCAGCAGCTGAATTGCAGTACAGCAGTTCATGTAAACACGTGTGTGTCTGTGTGCGTCTGGAGGAACTGCATGCAGCAACAGACTTGGGCCAGGTGCACATGACCCTGAGAAGTGCCGCCTTCAAGCCAGCAGCCCTCACGAGGGCCCAGCCCTCCTTCAGCTCAACGTCTCACCGTAGTTGCTTTATTTCATTTAGCCTGAAATCTCCTGAGAGCCCGAGGGGAAGCCCCAAGCAGGAAACCGGCTGTGCAAAATGTTTCTCTGCAGCGAGTTCCAGACCCATGACACTGGATTTGGGGGAGGGGACTCAGAGCCCAGATCTCTGCAGCTGGACCTCTCTGGGTCCATGGCTTGCTCTACTCCCTCACACCTGGGGGTCCCGGGCCACACGGTCACCTCTGGGCCTCAGTTTCCTCAACCACAGCCCAGGCTTCACAACAACGCATGAAGTAGACATAGGAGGGATGAAGCCAGCCCAGGTCTTGTCCATAAAGTGGAGAGCTGCTGCAGGAGTGGACAGACCTGTCCAACCAACAGTGGACAGGTGGACAGGGCGCTGCATCCATACTCTGTATCCAGAGAACGCACCCCGGCCGACGGTTCTGGGACCAGGCCCTCAGCCTGGATGTCAGCACCCCCGCTTCACCAAAGACGCTTCACTGAAGATGCCAGTGCAAGGTGACGTGCCCACACCCTGCAGCAGGCAGGGTGAGAAGCCAGGTTTCTGTCTCTGTTTATCCAGCTGAAGAGAAAGTCTCCTCAGGCAGCAATCATGATCAAGTGGCGAACATCTGTCGGCTGAATGGGGTATTAAGCACCAGGCGGAGTCTGCAGTCCCAGCGACAGCCCTGGAAGGTGCAATTCTTGGTATTAGGAAAGAAAAAGGAGTAGGGTTGTTGATATTCTACCAGGCTGTACGCTCCTGTTGCATGCTCCCAGTTAATCCCCCAAGAGCCCTAGGGGTGAGGGCCTGCAGTTCAGGGGTAACCTGCTCATGGCCACACAGCCGTAAGTAAGTGACAGAGCAGGCTCTGGCCTCCAGGCAAATGCACATCCTCTGCAGACCTCACAGCCTCCCAAGGGTCAGATAAAAACCTGACCCTGACCAAGCACCCCTCCCTGGCTACAGCGAGCGGGTGAGCAGCCCTGAGCCAAGGTGGTCTCCCAGCCACCTCTGCAGCTGGCACAGAGCCCCTCTTTCCAGCCTCCAGATCAAGTTCCTTCTCTCCCTCCCAAAGCTGGCACCTAAAGTTCCACCCTGCCACGAGGACAACCTGAAACAACTTGCCCCTTCCTCCCTCCAGGCCCTCACTCATGCTGTGCCTCTGGCTGGGGGCCCCTCCTCAGCTTTTGGAAGTTGCTCATTCCCTGTAACCTCCTGAGAGGCAGTAGGATTGGGGAAAACACAGCTCAATAAGTACTTGTTATTTTATGGTTGAATTTGGAGCCTGAGCATAGTTAGGATCTTTGCACCAGCTGTGTGACCTCGGGCAGGTTTACTCACCTCTCTGAGCCCCATGAAAGGTGCAAAGTACCTCATGAAATGCAATGCACTAGTACCAATACTCACAGGCTCCAAGATGTTATTCCTCTCACGTCAAGGGAGTCCAGGGTTAGACTGTGGGTCCCAAGTGCTGCGCAGGGGCAGAGGGGCACATGGCAGTTTGGGGCCATCCTGCAAGCTTGGTAAGATATAGATTCTGGAAGTTCTGAGGCTGTGGGTCGGGGGGTCTTTTTAATAAGGATACAGTAATCCCTTTGTAGCCCCCAAGGCCTGCCCTTGGAAACTCCCTGGGCACCTCTGTCTTCACAGAGGTGTCAGCCATGCCACCTCTGAGGCAAGGTCACCCCCCGGGTGACCCTGATTCGGTAGGCAGGCCTGGCTGGGCTTAAGAGAGCTTCTAGCAACCCCTCCACCTCGCAGGGAGGTGCTGAGGCCCAGAGAGAGCAGGGATTTGTCTGAGCTAGTTCAGTAACCCCATGACAGAGCTGGGCCTCTGACTACGGACTCCCTGCCCAGGCCTGGTGGTAGGAGGTCAGGGAGATCTCGTCGGCCTTGGCTGGCCATGTCCATCACCCTCTCTGCACCATCCTCCCACCCCCATCTCAGCTTCCCAACCTGTGTCTGAGCCCAGCATACAGTAGGTATGAGTGTTACCAGGTGCATGCGTTTCGGACACAGTCTAGGATGGCTCTTCCCAGCTGGGCTATCTTGAGAATCTATAACTTGGGGGTGAAGCCAGGCAGCTGTAGGTGGTGGGGGGTGGAGGGGGAGTTCTCCAAGGATCAGCCCTGGCAGGGGCCTGCTCTGGTGCCTAACTTGGGATGAGAGGAAGGGCCAAGGGCTGACCCCTCCCCAGGACAGATCCTGGGCCATCTAAGGCCAAGGACAGATAGGTTGGGATCTAGGAGAGAGCTGGGCTGGGTAGGCAGGGATGGGAAGGGGAGAGTACAGATGGAGACCTAGGGAGGCCAAGGGGGAGGTGCAGGACTAGATAGCCACAAGCGGGATCCCAGCAGGAGCCCCCTCCAGACCAATGAGTTCGAGCTGGTGTGAGTGTGTGATGAGGGGGCCTCCACAGCCCCACTGCTGTGCCCATGGCCCACTTCCACACCTCCACCCCAGCTATCCAAGGAGCTTCCAGGATCTGTGATGGGGGGTGGGGACAGGGCCTGGAAAAGTCTGTGGGGTCCTGGCCCCAGAAGGCCCAGCACTTTAGTACTTTATGCCCTCTTCTCCCAGCTGCCCCCTCCTCAAATCTCAGTATGGGCTGAGTGCGGACACCCGCTGAGGGGTGAGGGTTGAGCAAGGGGCAAGAATGGGGTGCACTGGGGCGCTGGGGGAACAGGCAGGCTCCAGCCCCCTCCCCAGCCATCACTGGGCCTTAGTGAGCTCAATGATAAGAAATTCATGGTTGTTCAGACTGGCTCTGGCCAGGCCCAGCGAGCAAAGGCCTCTGCTCTGGAATAATGGCCTGGGGGCTTGCCTTGACCTCTCCAAAGGCATGCTCAGAAAGTGTTCAGGGCCCTGGCAGTGGGCCCAAAGCTACAGGGAAGCTTGGACTGGGTGAGCCTGCCTCCCTCGTGGGGTGGCCCTGGACACCAGAGTGGGCCAGGGGAGAGTGGCAGGGATAGGAATGCAGGGAGGACAGTCCCCCAGGATCTACATCTGGGGTCAACTGGGGGATTCTCAATTACCACTTATACCACAAGCGTTTTGAGTATATGTTTTGTATACGTATAAAACATTTAGCTTCAAAAATATATAGACCCCTTCCTTCCCACGCAAGAGGGGAAGTTGGAACCTAAAGGCCCCTGGTGCCCTCCGACCATCCCTGGGGGTTGGGGGGTTAGGCAGGATGAGGGTCTGGAAGATACCCCCTTCCCACAGGCTTAAGGACTGACTGCTGCACCCAACACTTAGATTACAAAGATTTATTTAGAAAATAGTTTGGTTGTTTTGGCTGTCGTTATTTTTGGCAAACATTTAAATACTTTCAGTAATCAAAGATGGTCAGTGCCCTGTCTCTCTTTCCCCCCAGACAGCCGCCCCCTACTAGGTCCTGGGGAAGTCAGCCCTTGCTCAGAAAGGGATCGGGGGATGGTGTGTGTTTGGGGGGAGGGGGTGGCACTTGCCGCCGCTGTCTAAAACCCTGACCTCACAGCCACACCTCGGCAGGGCGGCCCGGAACCGAGCCGGATCCAGGCCTGCAGCCTCAGAAGCAGCCCCTTGCTGAGGCGGGAAGGCAAAGGGGTCTCCCTTTCTCCTGCCCCCTCCCTGAAGGCCCTGCTGTCTCTGGCCCAAGCTCCTGCCCTGCCACACCTTCCCTGCGCCCTGGAGACCGAGCCATCTACGGGTGTCTGGGGAGGATGCCCCGGGCTCTCCCGGGGTGCGCCCCCCAACACCACCACCCAGCCCCGCGTCTGGAGCCGTCCAGGACATCCGCGCGAGGGCGAGGCGGGCGCGGGTCACTGCCTGAAGCCCCGTCTCCTCCGCCGGAAGAGGATGTGCTTGAAGGAGCGTCGGAAGTCCTGATTGAAGACGGTGTAGATGACCGGGTTGAGCGAGCTGTTGCAGTAGCCGATCCAGAAGAAAAACTTGAAGAGCGGGCCGGGCACCTGGCAGGCCTCGCGGCAGATGCCGTACAGGCTGTAGCTGAAGAAGAAGGGGAACCAGCAGAGCACGAACACGCCCATGACCACGGCCAGCACGAAGGTGAAGCGCTTCTCGCGCGCCTGGGCCACCTTGCGGCGGCACACGCTGCTGCGCGCCCGGCGCCGGCGCGACAGGAAGAACTCGACGGAGCGCGAGCTGGCGCGCGACAGGCGCCCGCCGGGGCCCGGGGACCTGGCGGCCGTCAGCGCGCCCGGCTCGGCCGCCCCGGCCCCGGCCCCCGGCTCCGGCACGTCGGTGCCACCCGGGGCCCCCGCGCGCCGCCGCCGCCCGCCCCGCCGCAGCGCGCCCCGGCGCCGCCGCCGCCTCTCCGCCGCCGCCGCGCTGCTGTCGTCCGGCTCCGCGTCTGCTCGCGGGGGCGCGCAGTGCCCGTTCTCGCCCGCGCCCAGCCCGTTCTCCGTGGTCGGGGACGCGCCGTCGCGGCCCGCGGGAGGGAGCTTGTCGCTGAGCGTGCGTGTGCGCAGCTTGGCCACGCGGTAGATGCGCGCGTAGACCAGGCCCATGATGAGGCAGGGCGCGAAGAAGGAGCCGATGCAGGAGGACAGGATGTACCAGGTCTCGTCGTTGAGGCCGCACTGCGGGTAGGCGGCGCCGTCGGGCCGGCGGTAGAGCGACACGAGCGGCGGGAAGGAGATGACGGCCGAGATGAGCCACACGGCCACGATGGTGGCCTTGACGCGCCGCGGCGTGCGCTTCAGGTTGTACTCAACGGCCTGCGTCACGGACCAGTAGCGGTCCAGGCTGATGGCGCACAGGTGCACGATAGACGAGGTGCAGAAGAGCACGTCGAGGGCCAGGTACACCCCGCACCACACCTGCCCGAAGTACCAGTAGGCCATGAGCTCGTTGGCCAACGAGAAGGGCATGACCAGAGTAGCCACCAGGATGTCGGCAGAGGCCAGCGACACCAGGAAGAGGTTCTGCGGCGCGCGCAGCGCCCGGCTGGTCAGCACCGCGATCACCACCAGCACGTTGCCCACCACGGTGAAGACGATGAGGAAGCCCACCACCGCCGCCAGCCCCGCCACGGCGCCCGCCGAGTACTGGCCCGGTGGCGGCCCCCAGGCGGGCCCCGAGGCGTTGGCGCCCCCGCCGCCGCCCCCCTCGCCGGCGCCGCTCGCGTTGGGGCCCGCCGCCGCAGCCACCGCCAGCGCCGCCGCCAGCGCCGGGGACGCCATGGTCCTCCCGCGACCTACGCGGTCCCGCTGGGGGCCGGGGCGCAGCCGCGGCAGCTTGGGCGCCCCCCAGCTCGGGTCGGCGCCCGCATCACCGCCTGCTCCTCGGGCGCGCCCGCTGGGGACCGCGGCGCCCCGCAGCCGGCCCTCGGCCGTGGCGGCTCGGCGGGCGGCGCGCCGGAGAGCGTGGCTGCCAGGCTCCCCGCCGCTGCCGCGCGCGTAAATGCAGAGCGGGAGGCGCCCGGAGCGAACGGCGACGCGGCGGCGGGGGGAGGGGGGCAGGTCCCGGGGTCCTCGCGCGGCCCCGCTCACGGGGAGCGCCCCGGCCGCGAGCCCACGGCGACGCGGCGCCCGAGCGGGCGCGCCTGGGCGGCCCCACGGCCCGGGCGCACGGCCGGGGCACTGGCTGCAGGCGGCGGCGGCGGCGGCCGGGGCGCTCCGCCTCCCATCCGGCCGGCTAGGGTTCGGCGCGCCGGGGCGCGGGCCGCCGTTCCTCCGGGCCCCCGCGCCCGCGCGCAGCCTCCAGCTCCAACTTTACTTTCCCGGGCTGGGCGCCGGAGCCGCCGCGAGTCCTCCCGCTGCCGCTCCCGGGCGCGGGCGCCCCCCGCGGTCCGCGCTTGGCCGTGCGGGCGCCGCCTCGCTCGCCGGTGCTGCTGCGCCGCCGCCGCCTTCGCCGCCGCCGCCGTGCGCTCGGCGCGAGTGCAGCCGCCCGGGCTCGGCTTCCAACTTGGGTCGAGTTGCGCAGCGGGGAGGGCGCGCGGGGCGGGGCGGGGCGCCGGGCAGTCCCGCGCCGCTGGCCCGGGGGGAGCGGGCCGGGAGCCGGAGCCCGCGGCCGCCTCGGCGAACCTGCCCGCGCGGCGCCGGGGAGGAGTCCGGGGCGGTGGCGCGGGGCGCGCGCCCGGCGAGGGCGCCCCCTCCAGGGCCGACTGCAGCTTGCGGGACCGAGCGGAGCGGCGGCTGGCTGGGCGGTGAGTTCCCAAAGGCTGCTCTTTCTAAGACTGGATCCTCCTTCACCTCCCCCGGGGAGCTGGCACACGCGCACGCGGGCGCGCACACACGCGCGCGCTGCGGGCCGGCTCGGGGTCCGCGGCCTGATTGCAGAGACAGCCTCTCGAAGCCGGACGGAGGACGCGACGCTGTCCAGGTGCGCACTGGTCCTGCCGAGCTGGGGTCCCGCTCGGATCCCGGGTTGGTGGCCGCCTCCCCAGTCCGGCCTCAGTTCCCTCCTCTGCCCGCCTCCCAGCGCTGCTGGAGCATGAATCATGACGGCGGTGCCTGTGGAAGCCCTGGGCAGGCTCCCAAGCCCTGCACCCATGTTGACAATTATTGAAGTCTAATTTTTATGCTCCGGGGCCCTGCTCTTAAAAGGGTGGGGGTAGGGGTGTTCAAAATCACGGCCTCTGACAAACACCCAGAACTGAACTGCCCGCATGGTAAGTGGTTTTGCGTGGGTGGGCTCAGGGGAGAGCCACTGTTGGGGTGACCTCCTACTCCCCGGCCCCACGTCCCTGTACTCCATTACACGGACGTGCCGTGTCACTGTGCGGCCCATGTCGGGTGCTAGTCCCCACCCCAGGCAGCCTGAGGCCTATAGGAAACAGACCTGTAGAGAGGAGGCGACCTGAAGAGAGAAGTTAGAGTTGCAGGCCTGACATTTCTCGGCTAGGCCTAAAAGGAGGACCCCAGCGGGGCGGGCGGATCTCCTGCATCTCTAGACAGGAGAGGGACGGAAACTGTCAGTTCTGGGGCTGGCCTGTGGGTGCCCAGGAGGTCATCCTGGGGAGGGGTTGGAGTGACTCCGCCACCAGGGATGCCTAGGAAAGTATGCGTGTGCTGCTGTCTCTGTTCAAGCTCCTGCCGGGAGCCTGCTTTAGCTTCCAAGCCTGGAGGTTTCATCTGAGGCTGGGCTGCCTTACCAGGGGAGCCCTGCCTCCCGGCAGAGATGCCTCCATGGAGCTGCGCCTCCTTGTTCACCATGCTTGTCACCAGCAGAGCCTGGGGCTCTGAAGCCAGACAAGGCTTCCCACTACCCAGGAGCAGCTCTCTGGCCAGGCCAGGCGGAGGGCATTTGGAGTGCCTGGCTAGTGAGTAGCCCAGGCCCTGGGGCAGTTGGCAGAATGCTGAGTTGGTTCTGCTGCAGTACTACTGGCACAACCAGGGAGGGGCAGGAGCATCCACTGCAGGGCCTGGAGTTGAGGGGCAGGAGTGGAGGAGAGCTGGGTGCCCTGAGTCCTTGGCAGTGGTGAAGCCCTGGGCTGTGCTTGGAAGCTGCAGTGTATGCAGGCCTGCCTGGGTGTGGGAGGCCCCAGGGACTGCAGCTGTTCACAGAGGAGCTGGAGAAGACTCTTACCCCAGACATTGAAAATTAGCTTGACCAACTGCTCCGGATTATCCTGTAACAAGCAAAACAGCATGCATCCGGAAAGACTGCGTGTCCCAATGCGTCGCAGCAGGCCAGGCCCAGGCTGAGCATGACCAGGAGGATGCTATGGTGAGTCAGGCTGCACGTGGGGGATGTGATGGAGTGTTTCTGTGCACACTCGTGTACAGGGGCACACTGGGGAGGGGTGTGGGTACATTTCAGAAGGAAACCCACGTGGAAATGGAGCATCCTGGGTCTGCAAAGGCATGCTTGCCCTTGTACATACCCACCCGCACATGAGTACACATATCCATGTGTACATGTGTGCACACCTACACACCCATGTGCATTCAAACATGAACATCTGTACATATCTCCACGTGTGCACACATGCTTGCACACTCACATGCATACACACCCCCACACACACTATGTATGCACACATTTGCATATGCACACCCATGCAGTGCACCCCCATGTTTATCCATGCACGTGCATAATGTACACTCATGTATGCACATGCACATGTGCACTAACATATCTATGTACATATACTATGTGCACTTATACCCACACACATGTATGCACCCCACACATGTGCATGCAATCATGTGCACATGCTGTGCACACACCTATTTGTAAATTGCGCATGAATACTCTTGGTTGTGCATATACTTGTATCCATGCCCATATGCTATGCACACATGTGTATGCCTTTGCACACACCAGTGGACCTGTACACATGTGCATTCACATTGCTTCATACACCTGTCTCCATGCACACACCCACTCGTGCACATGCTCACATGGATGTGCACACACGTGTGCACAGGTGCTATGGACTTGCTCGTCCTAGGCTGCAGAGAGGACATACTTCTGGGCCCTCGCTGCAGGCATTTCTTCCCAGGGTCAAGGCCGTGTTCTGCCTCCCCTCATTGGTCTGCTCACCTCCACCAGCTCTTTCAGACAGTTCTATGGCCCTCTCCCAGCAGGCTGGGAGGCCATTCGTCACTGCCTCATGTGGACTCTGGACCTTGGCACATGCCGTTCTCATGGCCTGGAAACCCTTTGCCCTGTCTCTGGGACTCTCTTCCTTCAAGATTTGCCGCATGAGGTACCTCCTCCAGGAAGACTCTCCAATCGCTCCATCTCCCAGGTTGCATCCAGGGCTGCTTTCCTGGCCTTCTGCATGCCCCTTGGGGCATGGCAAATGCCAGTGACCATGTGTCTTGGCTGTGGGCTCTTTAGTGTGGACTCTGTCCCCACTGCCTGATCTGAAGCCTGGCTCCCAGCTCATAGTAGGAGCTCAATTAAAGTATGGCGGCCAGATGTGGATTTAAGTTCCTGCTTATTCCCTTACTTACTCTCTGGCAGTGGTGAGCCTTCTGCCTTCCAGTTTTCCCTGTCTGTAAAATGGGGGCCTTGGACAAGATGGTTCCAAGGTAAAGGGTGGCTCTGAGTTTCCTCCCTCTCCTGCACTTGGCTGTGAGCTCCTGGAGTGAGCATTCCTTGTATCTTCTCTGCCCCTCTGCCCTGGGATGGTGCTTACAGGGAAGGGGAAGAGGCTGGAGTCCAGGAGAGACCCCTTTCCGCTTCACCCCGGCTGGTGTGGAACAGAGGGAAGCCAGCTCAGCTTTCTTGTCTCGAGACCAAGAGGACATGTTTCCCCTTCAAGCTGAGCTGAGGATTTTTTTCCCCTATGTTTATTTGAAATTTCATTTTTAAAGACAAGGCAGGGAACCGTGAGGCTTGCTTCTCTTCCTGTCCCTCCCTGAAGAATTCCAGAAACCGATTTGTCTCGTCAGAATGTGGCAGGGCCCCGCCGGCCTGGCCTGGCTCTCTGTGCACTGACCCGCAGACCGGATCCGCTGCATATTGATCAGCCTTCATGGACTTGGCACCGCTGAGTTCTTACAGCGCTGGCGCAAGTCCCTCTGGGGAAGGAACCGCTTCAGGGACTGCTTTTGATTTGCATCGAGTGTAATGGATTACAGCAGTGGGTCGGCGTGTCTTGTGAGCACTCTCCGTGTACCTCAGCCCTGGCCCTGCTGGAGGACGAGCTTGGGTCTGCCCCACCCATCCCCTGCCTGCTCGCTCCCTGCTGAAGCCTGCCCCAGGCCTGACCTGGTCCCTCCCTGCAGGGGCTTTCGGATGCCTTGGCTGCTGCTCTAGACACCGGAGCTTGGCATTGAAGGCCAGGCCTCAACCCATAAGCCACATTCAATCGTTCATTCAGTCCACAGATACTTCTGGATGCCAGCCCTGGAGCTGTAGAGGTGACTGGGGCAGGGGCAGCCCTGGGATACCTGCCCTCCCGCCCTCCTGAGCCTCGGCTTAGGGATATGCAGGTGATGGCCCAGGCCTGGACTCTGGCTGACCAGGTTTTACCCATGTGACTTGGAAAGGTGCCCTTCCTTTCCAGGTCTCCTTGGCCATTGTGTAGACTCCCCAGAAGGGTGCCTGCCCAGGGCCTGCTCATCACAGTGCAGCTGCAGGAGGGAAGCCACGTGACCCAGTCCCAGGCAATGAGATCTCTCCAGTGCCAAGCAGGAAATTTACAAGAAGGCCCCCTGCCTTCCTTCCTTTTCAGTCCCTCACATGTGAGGATGTGATGCCAGGAGCTGCAGCAGCTGTCATGAGACCAGGAGGAGCCTGGGATGAGGATGGGAACCACAGGAGGAAAACGTCCCTAATGCCCTCATTTGTGAGCTTCTGTGGACCCGCCCTGGAGCCACCCTGTGGCCGGACTTCCTCCTGCCAGGAGAGATCCTAAGTGGCCTCATTGTTTAAGCCCTTTGGGAGGAAGCTTTGTGACTTGCAGCTGTACGCGACCTAATCAATTTGCTGTCCACAGCCCTGTTATGCCTCCTTTGGAGAGAGTCACCAGTGAGTCTGTGGGGGGCAAAATAACGCAGCAAAAGGGGCTCAGCGGTTGTGATTAAGTTAAAGACCTTGCAGTCGGGACGTTGTCCTGGATTATCCAGAGGGCCCAGTGTAATCACATGGGTCCTTATAAATGAAAGAGGGAGACAGGAGGGTCTCGGGAAGGGAGATACGATGACAAGAGCAGGTTGCAGTGATTTGAGGAAGGGGCCACAACCAAGGAGTGCAGCACCTCGAGAAGTCAGAAAGGCAAGGAAACAGCTTCTCCCTGCAGCCTCTGGAGGAACCAGCCCTCTGGACCCGTTTCAGACTTCCGGCCTCCAGAACTTTGAGATACTGCACATGTGTCATTATAAGCTGCTACACGTGTGCCAGTTCCTTAAGGCAGCCGTAGCAAATGAAGAGAGTCCTGGGAGTGTGAAGGATGAATGCAGTGCATCCCACGGAACCTCGTAAACTCAAGTTCTACACAGGAGGGATTGTGCTGCCTCGGCTGGGGCCTTGTGTGATATTGGGTAAGTCGCCTGCCCACTCTGATACTTGGGCCCACTTTGTGATGTCCCTCACGCTGTCCCCAGCCTCTGCTTGCACACCCAGGGTGACAGAGAGCTCACTGCTGAGCACACAGCTCTGGTGCCCCTCTGTGCTGGGTCTGAGGTCACTGATAAATCAGGCTTGTGCAGGGCCATCCCTCACCTGTGAATTGAGGGACGGGACTTGGTGGTCTTTCTGGGCATTTCATCCCCCCAGGGCCAGGAGGGTGCTGTGGGAGCGTGAGGGGGAACCCGGGAGTCCATCGAGTAGAGGTGAACGTGCCGGTCCTGCCACACCCAGGCTGGAAGATGGGGTCTGGTCTGTGGGGCATGGGTTTGCTTAGACCTGACCGGGCACACCTGCCCAGGAGCCTCGGGCCACTTCAGGAGGAGGATGTGTGTCTCTTGCAGGCCGCAGGTGCCACCAGGAGAGCCAGGCATCTCAGGACTCCAAGGGGATGCAATAGAAACCCTGCTCTACCTCCAGCCTCTAACCAGCTGGGGGTCCTTTGTCAAATCGCTTTACCTCTCTGAGCCCCTACTATGCGATCTTAAGGGTTCACTGGGGTACTATATATGAGGTGCCCAGGAGGATCCATCTGCGCTTGTCAGACTTGGGTACCTGGCCTGGGGGAGGGGCTGATGTTACATTTTTATTTCTATATCTTCATATTGTTTAACTTGTTCCAAGAGCTTGAGTTACTTTGGCAAACAAGAATATGCCAACAAAGAGAACTAAGATCGCACAGTTCCTGGCACAGAGCAAGCTCTCAGTAAATCACAGTTGACCTTTATTACCATCATCGTCACTGTCACTGTCAGCACTACTGCCTTGTATCTGGTCCCCGGCTGATACTTGAGTCCACTTTTTGGTGTCCCTCAGCCTGTCCCCAGCCTCTGCTTGCACACCCAGGGTGACAGACAGCTCACTGCTGAGCACACAGCTCCGGTTCCCCTCTGTGCCAGGCTCTGTGCTGGGCCTGAGGTCACAGATAAATCAGGCCTGTGCAGGGCCACAGGAAGCAAGAGGTGTCTGAACTAGCTTGGGGGTAGTAAGAGGGGCTTCCCGGAGAGTGGGCTTCTGCCCTGGCCTTGGCAGCGGAGGGAAGATGTCTTCAGCTAAGGAGGATCCTTCCTGGCGCCTCCCCCCAACTCCCCCCATGCACAGCCCCCACCTCAGCCAGGCTGCCAGAGCCCCGGCCCCTGCCGCCGGGGCCCCCTGCACTTGATCAGCCTGCCTCACAGAGGGCCAGGCCCGCCTCCCCCCGCCAAGTTCTCTGTCCTCTGGAGACCTCCAGGGAGATGTCAGGATGACAGATTCTGAAAGCCTTGGGTGTTATTTCACCTTCACGTCACCCTGAGACTGGGTGCTGTTAATAGCCCCACTTTGCAGATGAGAAAACAGAGGCTTTGGGGAGCTGATGTGCCTGCCCAGGTCCCCAAAGAGCGTTCTGGCCACTCTGGCCATTGCCCCATCCTGTCTTGGAGGTGTACCCACAGTGGACACCTCTGTGGTGACCACTCACTCCAACAAAGACCACACATGGGCTTCTCTCCCCATAGTGGTCTCCCTGGGGGCCCCCCATTAACCACACCTGTCCCACTCCTGGGGGCTGCTGTTTCCCCTGCAGCCTGTTTGGGATGGGCACTCTGAAGCTAAGCAGCCCTTAATCCCAGCACCCAGCCTGGTGAATAAATGGGTGAAGCAGGGACTTGGTTCCTGCCTCAGGCTCAAGACGGCCGAGGCCCAGAGAGAACCTGGGCCTGACTCCCCACTGAGTCGTGTCCTTTCCTTGCTGCCTCCCATTGGCTGAGCACCGGGTATGTGCAGGGCTCCACGGAGCCTAGAGTGATGCAGATCCTGTCCGCAACCATGGCCAGAGGTTACAAAAGCCAAGGACACTGCCTGCTGTCGTGTCCGAGTGAACAGCACAGGCTGGGTCACATGGATGGCAGGTACCCACGTGTGTCGTAACGTGTGCAGTCTCGGCGTGTTCCTTCAGGGGCCACCTCACCATCCTGAGGTTTCACACCTTGTATCCCAGTTGCCCCCACATAGACTCCAGGGATGGTTAAATAAATAAAAGCCATTTCATGCCCACGGTTTGTGAATCTGACCATAGCAGACAAGTGCTTCAGAACTAGAAGGAATTCCGAGATTTGGGTTTTTTTTTTTTTTTTTTTTTTTTTTTGCTATGAGTTTTTTAAAATAGGAGAAAGCAGAAGAGTCCTTGATATGTTTTGGGAAATAAGCTAAGAACGTTCACGTTTGCCCCGACCCTGGACGCTTCCTCCAGCTTCCTGTGTTGACTCTGATCCCCAAGTATTTCTGGACGGCAGGGAGGCAGGCAGGCGGAGAGCCCTCGCTGCTGCCCGCAGCCCTGGAATGTTTGTTTTGGAAGCTGGACACCTTGGGCCCAAACTTGGCAAGATCTGCTGTGTTTTCTTCTCTTGTTTTCCCTTCCCAGAAAGGCTCTGATTTAAACCAGAAATTCATCATGGGAGGGAACAGGACTGGACTGCAATTCAGAACTGAGTCTAAGTCAGGGTATAGGTGATGCTGCTGTAACAAGAGTGGCCTGAACAGATGGAAGTTTCTTTCTCTCCCACACAAAAGTCTGGATGCGGCTGGCCTGGTGGCCCGGCACGTCAAGGATCCTGGCCCTTCCACCTCTTTTCTGGCCATCCCCAGCAGGCAGCCCCACCTTGGGGTTGCAGGTGGCTCTGGCCATGACATTGTGTCCAGGGCCCCACGGGGGGGCGGGTTAGCCACGGTCCCCCATCACAGGGTGGACTCACCTGAAAGTTGCAGGAGTCCCTAATGCTGACATCCCATTGGCCAGGACTTGGTCACGGCCGCACCTACTGCAGGGGAAGCTGGGAAATGTAGTCTTTTACATGGCAGCCATCTTCCAAGATCATTATTCTGTTACTATAAAACGGGGTTTCTCCACCTCAGCACTGTTGACATTTTGGACTGCATACCCCTCTGTTGTGGGGACTGTCCTATCTGTGCACTGGAGGGTGTCAAGCAGCATCCCTGACCTCTACCCACTAGATGCCAGGAGCACCCTCAGCTGTGACAACCAAAAATGCCTTCAACATTGCCAGACGTCCCCTGGGGGCAAAATCACTCTCGGTTGAGAACCACTGAGCAGATCAAGGACCCAAAACTCCAGTGTCTGCGGCGCCCAAGCAGGAGGCAGGCAGGCTGGGCTGGGGAGGGAGCGTGGCCTAGCAGCAGGGGACAGCCACTTCCCAGGTCCACCCTGCCAGTTCTCACACTGGAAGCAAGGCAGAGATCTGGATTTTCCTGTGAAACGTCCTAAGTGCTCACTGATGACAGCTAATTAAGAAAAATAATAATAAAAGAGAGAGAGCTGTGTGGTTGTGATGGATTGAATTGTGTGCCCACAAAAAAGCGACGTCCGTGCCCTAACCCCCCAGAGCCTGTGAATGTCATCTCATTGGGGAAAGGGCCTTTGCAGATGAGGTCAAGTTAAGCGAGGTCATACTGAGTAGGGTGGGCCCTGACCAGTGCGACTGGTGTCCGTATTAGAAAAGGAGAAGACAGAGAAACGCAGACAGGGAGGCCACGCGGAGTAGAGGCAGAGACTGGAGCGATGCAGCCACAGCCAAGGAGCTCCTAGAGCCACCAGGAGCTGAAAGATGCAGGCAGGACCCTCCCCCAGGGACTTCAGGGGAACCTGTCCCTGCCGACGTCTTGACTTCAGACTTCTGGCCTCCAGAGCTGTGAAGGAATAAATCTCAATTGCTTTAAGTCATGAATCAAGTTTGCTGGGGACAGGCCAAGGCTCCGTGAACAAGCGCCGCGGACGGAGTGAGCACACGGAACGTCACCGAGCGGCGCGCTCGCGCTCTCGTTTATTCCTACGCGTGTACATGTGCGTCCACTGCCTGGGCCCGGGAACAGAGTAGACTCCCAGAGCCTGCAAAGACGGAGAGTGCGGGTGCGCTGCAGAGTACAGGGC
The DNA here is from genome assembly GCF_027409185.1 of Cynocephalus volans. Classification (NCBI taxonomy): domain Eukaryota; kingdom Metazoa; phylum Chordata; class Mammalia; order Dermoptera; family Cynocephalidae; genus Cynocephalus; species Cynocephalus volans. The sequence goes on along the minus strand of NC_084468.1, from coordinate 3,300,284 downwards.
TCCCCGGTCAGAGTGCAGGGCTCCCCGGTCAGAGTGCAGGGCTCCCCGGTCAGAGTACAGGGCTCCCCGGTCAGAGGAGTACAGGGCTCCCCGGTCAGAGTGCAGGGCTCCCCGGTCAGAGTGCAGGGCTCCCCGGTCAGAGTACAGGGCTCCCCGGTCAGAGTGCAGGGCTCCCCGGTCAGAGTACAGGGCTCCCCGGTCAGAGGAGTACAGGGCTCCCCGGTCAGAGTACAGGGCTCCCCGGTCAGAGTACAGGGCTCCCCGGTCAGAGTGCAGGGCTCCCCGGTCAGAGTACAGGGCTCCCCGGTCAGAGGAGTACAGGGCTCCCCGGTCAGAGTACAGGGCTCCCCGGTCAGAGTACAGGGCTCCCCGGTCAGAGGAGTACAGGGCTCCCCGGTCAGAGTGCAGGGCTCCCCGGTCAGAGTACAGGGCTCCCCGGTCAGAGGAGTACAGGGCTCCCCGGTCAGAGTGCAGGGCTCCCCGGTCAGAGTGCAGGGCTCCCCGGTCAGAGGAGTACAGGGCTCCCCGGTCAGAGTGCAGGGCTCCCCGGTCAGAGGAGTACAGGGCTCCCCGGTCAGAGTGCAGGGCTCCCCGGTCAGAGGAGTACAGGGCTCCCCGGTCAGAGGAGTACAGGGCTCCCCGGTCAGAGGAGTACAGGGCTCCCCGGTCAGAGGAGTACAGGGCTCCCCGGTCAGAGTACAGGGCTCCCCGGTCAGAGGAGTACAGGGCTCCCCGGTCAGAGTACAGGGCTCCTCGGTCAGAGTACAGGGCTCCTCGGTCAGAGTGCAGGGCTCCCCGGTCAGAGTACAGGGCTCCCCGGTCAGAGTACAGGGCTCCCCGGTCAGAGGAGTACAGGGCTCCCCGGTCAGAGGAGTACAGGGCTCCCCGGTCAGAGTACAGGGCTCCTCGGTCAGAGTGCAGGGCTCCCCGGTCAGAGTACAGGGCTCCCCGGTCAGAGTGCAGGGCTCCCCGGTCAGAGTGCAGGGCTCCCCGGTCAGAGTGCAGGGCTCCCCGGTCAGAGTACAGGGCTCCTCGGTCAGAGTGCAGGGCTCCCCGGTCAGAGTACAGGGCTCCCCGGTCAGAGGAGTACAGGGCTCCCCGGTCAGAGGAGTACAGGGCTCCCCGGTCAGAGGAGTACAGGGCTCCCCGGTCAGAGGAGTACAGGGCTCCCCGGTCAGAGGAGTACAGGGCTCCCCGGTCAGAGGAGTACAGGGCTCCCCGGTCAGAGGAGTACAGGGCTCCCCGGTCAGAGGAGTACAGGGCTCCCCGGTCAGAGGAGTACAGGGCTCCCCGGTCAGAGGAGTACAGGGCTCCCCGGTCAGAGTACAGGGCTCCCCGGTCAGAGTACAGGGCTCCCCGGTCAGAGTGCAGGGCTCCCCGGTCAGAGTGCAGGGCTCCCCGGTCAGAGTACAGGGCTCCCCGGTCAGAGGAGTACAGGGCTCCCCGGTCAGAGTGCAGGGCTCCCCGGTCAGAGGAGTACAGGGCTCCCCGGTCAGAGTGCAGGGCTCCCCGGTCAGAGGAGTACAGGGCTCCCCGGTCAGAGGAGTACAGGGCTCCCCGGTCAGAGTGCAGGGCTCCCCGGTCAGAGTGCAAGGCTCCCCGGTCAGAGTGCAGGGCTCCTCGGTCAGAGTGCAGGGCTCCCCGGTCAGAGTGCAGGGCTCCCCGGTCAGAGTACAGGGCTCCCCGGTCAGAGTACAGGGCTCCCCGGTCAGAGTGCAGGGCTCCTCGGTCAGAGTGCAGGGCTCCCCGGTCAGAGTGCAGGGCTCCCCGGTCAGAGTACAGGGCTCCTCGGTCATAGGGCTGGCTTCCCCTCCCTCGGGTCGGAAAGAGATGGAAGCGGCTCGGGGCTAGGGTGGGGGTTGGGTCAGGGTTGGGGACTGATTGGGTTAAGTTAGGATCCGGGTCACGGTGTCATTAAGACCCATCGTCCAGCTGCTGTACTCCTGGGTCTTACCTTAATCTGACGCTCTGTAACCTTTGGCAATTTACCAGGCCCCGGGACTCAGTTTACCCCGCTGACAAATGAGTGGGTTGGCTCAGATTTCTGTAAAGGTCTTTCCAGCTCTAAAAATTCTAATTAGGTAGGATCTTCTTCAGAGGAGCTTGAATTATCAGCTATTGTTATGCAGGAACACAGGAGTACAAAGATACTTTGGAAATCATGCTGGAACAAAAGACGCGTTAGGTAGCATCAGGCTCTGGTATTATACTTAGAGAAACTATTTAAAAACCAAGTACTTTTTACTGCAGTGTTCGTTGGAATTGCCCTGGGAAACCGTGTTTGACTTTAACAAAAGGTTTGTATCGACAGGACATGTTATCATTCAATTTCTAGGAAAGCAAGCACTAATTAGATGCCTCATTCCAGATATTGTTTCCATTACAGCAGAAAAAGTGCGCCTATGAATCCCGTGCGGAGCGCCTCCTCCTCGTTACCGGGACGCGTGCTCACAGGAAGCCCCCGCGGCCCTCGGGGTCTGGCCACCCTGCCCCCTGCGCTGGGAGGAGGCGGCGGCTGTGTAGGGGCTCCCAGGGGGACAGAGAAGTCAGGCGCGCTGGGAAAGGTAAAGCGTCATCACTCGGGGTGGTTGCGAGGCCAGCTGGTGTCCAGGAGGGGGCGACATTCTGAGTCCTCCAGCGTCCAGGCGGCCCCAAGAGTGAGGCCCTGGGGGACAGAAGGACCACGGCTGCGTTCCCAGGAGACTTGGGTCACCCTCTCCCTGCCTCTCTCTCCCCCAGGTAGAGGCCTGGGCACTAGTGCAGCCCCCTCAGGGGAGCTGCCTTGAGCCCAGACCAGACTGGGTCCTTGCCCCAGAGGGATCCTTCCAGACGGATCTCTGATCACACCTTCCTGCAGCAGGATGTCTGAGCGGTACCTGAGCTCACCTGTAGCCTGGTTTGGTGCCTGGGCCCCTCACCCCTCCTGGCCTGTCATGCAGTTCCAGGAGGACCAGCCCCTCTGTTCTTCCCTGCCACGCCCCCGCCTCCCATGCTGCTTCTGCCCCCACGCATGGACGCCTCTGCACACAGCACCCTTCCCACCGCGACCTTCACGGCCCACTCTTCCTCCTCCCCCAAGATCAGCTCAGCTACCTCCTCCAGGAAGCCCTCTGGATCCCCTGGGAGGGCTAGAGGCCTCCTGAGCTCCTTGGGATTTCCCAGAGCTGCCAAGGTCCCATCTTGGGGCGGCGGGGAGGGCATTGTCTCATTTTCCTGGGTGACTCTCTCTACCCTCGGGGGCATCCCAGGCCCTGCACAGGGTGGACTGGTCAGGAGTGGTGGGTGGATGGGTGAGTGCGGCGTGCGTGAGGAACAGAGGGAAACCCACCCGTGAGCCCCACGCCCTCCGTCTGCCCTTCCCCTCCCCCGTCCTCTGCTTGCTCATGGGTGGGTTTTGGGCTGTGAGCAGCCAGGCCATCCCCTCCCAGCTCAGATGATGGCCTGCCTTCCCGACCTCAGCCTGAGGACATGGGGAAAGGCCACAGTGGGCCTTGGTTCGCCTCTTGCCTGGAAGGAATGTATATTGTGTGAGGCCCCCCAAGTCAGGGTTTGCCAAGCCTTGCTGCTGCAACTGTTTCTGGGACGGAGGCAGAGGGGCCCATGTGCTGGTGCCCCAGGGCTCAGCATGAGGTGGCCCAGCCTGGTGGGAGGGGACAGGGGCAGACGCGCTTGGCTTGTTCTAGTCCTCGCCCCACATGGTCCTCCTGTTCTGGGCACCTCCCCTGCGCCCGGGACACCGCTGGTCCCCCCTTCTCAGCACACGATCCTGGGGTCAGCCACCAGCCTCAGTCCTCAGGAAGCTGCCTACCTCTTCCTGCCTGGTCACTTTCCATTTGCCCTCCAGGTCTACTCTGTGTCCCAAGAGGTCTCGAGGGCCCCTGGCTGGGCAGAGATGCCAGGTGCAGGGCAGAGGTGGGGGACTGCTTCCCTGGCCCCTCCCTGCCAGGCCAGGCGCAGGCATCAGGAAGCTGGGGCCCACACTGCCAGCGTGTGACGTGCCTGGCGCATCGTAGAAACCAACCGACGGGTGGAAAGGAGGCGGGGGAGACAGGCGGTTGTGGGTCCTCATGACTCGGAGGCTGGGTCAGGGTTTAACATGATCAAAGCGGGTAGGGGGGGAAATGATTTCTACTTATTTAATCTCCACGCTGGGGCCACAGGCCTCGCCATTCCTGGTGTTTCCAGAGAGAAGGAAGCGGCGTGCTCCCCATGGGACGGGGCACTTCCCGTCGGCGCCCGTGTTCCTGCAGACTCTGGAAGACCCTTGCCCTCCTCTGCTTACAGCGCTAGGAGTGGGTGTCCATGGAAACCGCTATACTGGTGCTCAACAAAGATGAATATTTATTCAATTAGCAGGGCCCTGGCACAGGCCAGATCTTGGCTCCTGCTGTGACTACACTGGGGGCTTCTGGGAGAGCAGGTCACCTTCTGGAGGGCCCACCACGGCCTACGCTTTTACCTACATGATCTGATTAATCTTCACAGCCACCCCTTGAGATGAAGGCGGAATGTGAGTCCCAGAGAGCCTGGCAGGACGCAGGGCAAGCACCTACTCTGCATCGGGACCCTGGGACAGCTCGCATCCCAGTCCCTGCACCTGACAGCCGTGGGGTCGGCGGGTCACTTGAACTCTCTGTGTCCTGTGGGCATCTGTGATAGGTCTAAGCCTAGTGCCTCCTCAGGGGCCCGGAGCCTGCACACAGGAGCTCAGTCAGTGCCAGCTCTAGCTGCAAAGACTAAGGATAGCCTGCAGCCCGGGCCACCTTATGATCTGGAAACTCCCCAGGCTCTGCCCAGCAGCACACAGAGGGGAAGACCTGTGCCGTTCCTGGGTCCGAGTCTGCATCATGTGGCCGCTGCTTCTGGAGGCTTTGCAGACTCACCTGCACATCTGTGTGTGTGGTGTGTGTGTGTGTGTTGCTACGTATTGATGGTTCTGTCCCCTGCATTCCCAGCCCAGTGTCAAGGACGTGACGGGCCTGGGACCCCCCATCGGGATTTCCAAAGCTCGAGTGAAACCAGCAGAAAGCGTGCCCAGGCCAGCCGGAGGGCGGCTGTTTGCTTTGGGCTGGGATTACATGCAATCAGAAGGGCCTCTGCCATCCGGTTACATTTGTGTGTGCGTGCACATGTGTGCATGTGCGTGCATGCATGTGCGTGGACGGCTGACTTTCAACAGACCACAGTGAGGGTGCAGCTCTGCCACGTAGGAAACCCTGGCCAGAAGCAGGTCGTCTATAAAAGGTTTAGCACCGGCTTAGCAGTGTTTTGTGTCAGGCAAGGGGGTGGCCCCCTTTCTAGCCCTGCCCAGTTTCCAGGGACAAGGGGCTCTCCACACTGGACCTCGGTACTAGGTTACATTTTTATAAAGGAAAACTCATTCATTTTGAGTCTTGTTCCTTACCAACTAGGAAGTGTCTGGAACACAAAGATCTTTCCAAATTGGGGGGGTCTGTAGGGGGAAGCAATCTGTGGGGGGGGCGTGTTCAGGGACCTGGACACGTTCCCTCCCATCTGTTGTGAAGACTCGGAGTGCCTCGGGGCAGGACTGGGGGGGGACACAGAGGGAAGACATTGAGTCCTGCCTTGCCTCAGTTTCCTCACCTGTAAGGCGGGTGTGAGGATGCCCACACCACAGGGTCAGGTGCATATGAAAGGCTCAAGGAGGGGTCAGAATGGTGCCCAGCACAGGGCAATCTGAAAAGGCCGGTCCCCCCCGTCCTGGGCTGAGTTTCTCTGGGTGAGTCCGACGGTCTGGCCCATGGCTCTGGAGAGCTCTCTGGGAGAGTTCCCATTCACCTCTCCGGCTGGGGCTCCAACCCCCTGGTGGTTGCTCTGAGCCCCTCTGAGAAGGGCGGCGTCTCGTCTGCATCTCATCACGGTCACTCCTCGTTCCTGCATCACAAGTGCTGCTGCTTGGGACGGTCACTCCTCGTTCCTGCATCACAAGTGCTGCTGCTTGGGACGGTCACTCCTCGTTCCTGCATCACAAGTGCTGCTGCTTGGGACGGTCACTCCTCGTTCCTGCATCACAAGTGCTGCTGCTTGGGACGGAGAGCAACTCACCCAGGACAAACACTTCGTTAGGAGGATAGTGCAAATGTGCCCTTCTGTGCGTTTTCAGGATAAACCACAGGTGAAAGGAGCAAGGGCCTGCTCGCCCCACCTTCCAGCGTCGGAGCGAGAACCACGAAGCTGTGCAGTTTCCAGCTGCCCTTTCGAGAGATGGTTCGGAGCTGAGAGTGGCAACTAGTCATAAAAGAGCGGGTCATGACAGAGCAGAATGGGGGTGACCCCAAAGAGAAAGCAGGGGGTCAAGGAGGCTCTCAACGTCCCCCCAGAAACTGCAGCTCCTCGCTCCCCTTCCAACCGGCATCTGGACTGGAAGGCGCCGACGGCAGCTAACCCACATCCAGCCTTCACTTGCCTCCGAAAACAGATCCCCACGATGGGGACTCAGATCGGACACTCCAGACGCGTTTGTCAAGTGGAGGAAAATTGAATTGAATTGGGTTGAAGTGCAGTGAGATGAGATCACACCCATGTTACATGTCTGGAAAGGAAAGGGACAGGTCGCCGGACGTGGAGGGGTGTAGGGATGTGCAGATCGAGAAAGACCAGGGAACTCACACAGGGCAAGAGCCCTTCGTGCAGATAAGAGATCTGAGGCAGGACAGGGATTGTTCAGAGGACAAAAGCCCACAGTACAGCAAAGGCCTCCAGGGATGTTCTGCTAGACTAGACACGGGCATTAAGGTCATATCTTATCCAGCCTTACTCTCTTTCCCTTGTTTCTCAGGATGTTTTCCAGAGATTGCCCCATAGCCAATGTCTTTCCACCCCTTTGATAACGATGGATTAAGTTGTTTTTTCTCTTGTGTTTCCTTGTCTGTACATAAAAGTCGAGCAAATACCGACTTGGGGCTGTGCCTTGTTTCTCCCTTTTTGAAGGAGCTTTCTCGGCGCGGTCCCTTCGGGCTTCTCATTGCTCTTAATATTTGGGCTCTGAGTAATCTTTGCATCTCCACCACACAGTAAGAAGTGACAGCCGGGTCCTGAGCCGTCCTCCCGAGACTCCACAGACTGCTCCAACAGAGCCACCGTCACACCCAGACTCGGTTTAGACAGGCTGGGGGCTGACAGCACAGGCTCAGATTCGATCCTGTGGCCACTGAGGCTCTCCGCCCCCCAGTTTCCTCCTCTGCAAGGTGAGAATAAAACACCAACACCTTAGGGACCACTGCATGGAAACTGTTTCACTGAGGCCTGCACGTGGCATCCAGCTCTGTCTCCCTCCCTGTGGCATCTGGGGACTTATGCTTCTAGGTGGTGCCTGAGCACACACCCAGCCTCTCCCCTGCACCAAATCCTAAAATATTAGCTATATTAACTAACTAAACAGATGCTCCGCTTGACATCAAATCAGAGATCTCTGGGTGACCCAGATGCTGTGAGATGGGGAGGGGACAGGGTTGCATTGAAGAGGGAATCCCAGCGCACAGCACTTCAGGGCATTTTGTCACAAAGGGCAGAGGGGGTCTTCGCCTTGTCAGGGTGCAAGGAGCCAGGAACCAGAGGAGCTCGGGCCACCAGGACATGCCTGGTTGGGTGTTTTGGGAGCAGCCAGGCAGCCGTGAGGACAAAGGTTTGCTTCTGGGAGGGTGAGATTAACGGGAGACTTGGGCAGAGGAGGGGGCACACTCAGGAGGAATGGGAAACACTCCTGTTTGGAAGACCCCTGCCTGGGAGCCCCAGACGGTGGGACACCCAGTGCATCCCTCACTCTCACCAGAAACCCCAAGACACGCAAGCCACGGCGGCGGCTCTGGACCCGAGCGAGCGGTGAAAACAGAGCCAGCCCGCGGTCGTCAGAGTTAAAGTGCAGAGGCAGACGAGCGCACCGGGGATCCCGAGCCTCTGCAGGAGTGTCACTGCCATAAGCCAAAACTACCAGACTCCCCAAAAGGAGACAGTTAACAGGGGAGTCTGAGGAGCGAAGCTGATACCCCAGAGGGACCAGAGACAGGATGACATCCATGAAACAGAGGCAGGCTGCCATAAAGCGAGAGCGGGCATGAGCAATGAGAGCTGAAGACCTTTGGAATTAAAACTCTGCTGGATAAAATAAAATCTCAGCGCACGTGTTGAGCAGGAGAACGGGCACAGAGAGCGAATGAGCGAGTGAGGAAAGGGAGCGACGTGACGCGTGCGTGGGTTGTGGTCCATCCTCTGCATGAACAGCGCCCAGAGGAATTTAGAACTGGGGGAGTCACCTCTCTCCAGACAGGCCGGGCTCAGCTCTCTCCGATGAGACACCGACGCCGCGCACATCTTGGGTCCCCCTTTTCTGTGGCTCGCAGCTGCGGAGCTGACCACGGTGCAGTCTCGTGTCTGTGCTGTCTCTCCCCACCTCCACCACACAGCAGGGCCATGCCCGTGGTGGCCAGGCCCGCCCAGCCCGCATCTCAGCCTGCGTACCTCACACCCCAGCGCAGGGAGCCACACCACCCTTCCGTGTGGACAGTCGCCTCTGCCTGTAACACCACCCTCCCTGCACCCTACAAATTCCCCAAGACTGGTGTCAAGGGCCCCTCATCTGTGAAGTTGTGGAGACGCCACCAGGATGAGACGCGATCTTCCCTCTGCTCCATGGAGCCAGGAGAGGTGGAGGGTGCACAGGAGAGGAAGGCCAGCCTGGAGCCAGCCCACATGGTGACCATCCCAGCTGGGTGACTTGGACACATTTCTCAACACCTCAGCCTCCTGCCTGAATACCAGGGTGTCCACAGCCTCTCCCTCGTGGAGTTGTTATGAGACCTATGTCAATACGCAGAGCGGGGCCTGGACATCTGTGAGTCCACAGCTACCTCCCCGGCCCCCATGGCTCTATCCTGTCTTGGTCCCCTGGAGACCATGAGCTCCCTTCTACTGTACCTCTGAGTCTCCAGCACCCGTGATGGCACCCAGCACACCATGGATCCACACAGATTGCTTGTCCAATGAATGTTCTAGAGCAAGAGTCTGCAAACTATTAGTTAAATCAGGCCTGCTGCCTGTTTTTGTAAATAAAGTTTTATTGGCATACAGGCCCACCCATTTGTTAACGTACTACACAGTCTCTGGCTGCTTTCCTGCTGCAAGGGCAACAGAGGAGGTATAGTGCACACGGCTGAGCACGTTTACTGTCTGGCCCTTGACGGAAAGCGTTTGCAGACCCTGGTGTGGGATGCAAGTGCCGAGGAAGCCTGGGGGAGGGGAGGAAGGGGGGATGGGCTGCTGGCCCGTTTGCATGTCCACCGCAGCTAGAGCAGGTCTGCACCCCTGCTTCCCTGTCTGCTCAAAGAGGGGGTTGCACCAAATTCTAAGGCTCCTCCAGGTTTTAAATCAACAGTGGTGACTCAAGCAGGATTTCGTTAAATTCTACCTTAATTCACTGATTTCCTTTCAGTGCAGAAAGGGAAATCCTATCTCATACCCATTAAAATGGTTACTATCAAAGAAACAGACACCAACAGGTGTTGGTGAAGATTTGGGAAACTGAACCTCGTGTGCAGGTGGTGGGAACGTAAACAGTGCAGCCGCATGGAAGACAGTGTGTTGATTCTTCAAAAAATTGAAAGTAGAATTACCATACACCCAAAAGGGTTGAAAGCAGGGTCTCAAAGAGAGATTTTTACATGCGTGTTCACAGCAGCACCATTCACAACAGCCAGAAGGTGGAAGCATCGCACGTGTCCATCAGCAGGTTACCAGATACACAAACTGTGGTCCTCACACCCGATGGAATACTAACCAGCCTCAAAAGGGAAGGAAATTTCAACACATTCTACAGCATGGATGAACCCCGAGGACATAATGCTAAGTGAAATAAAACAATCACCAAAAGACAAATGTCACATGACTCCACTTACATGAGGTTCCTAGAGTCGTCACATTTGTAGAGAAAGAAAGCAAAAAACAACAAATAAAAAAAAGGAAATAGTAGAGTGGTGGCTGCCAGGGACCAGGGGAGGGTGGTCTGGAGTGAGTGCTAATGAGGGACAGAGTTTCAGTCTTACAAGATGAGAAAGTTCTGGGGACGGGCGGTGGTGGTGGCTGCTGCACAGCACGTGACTGTACTTAACGCCTCTGAGCTGCACGCTTACAGATGGTTAAGGCACTAAATTTTACGGTATGTGTATTTCACCACGATTAGACATTTTTTAATTTTTGAAAAGGAAAAAGCTTCTGCCTCTCAGGTGATAACTGGGCGCTGGTGGGAGGGCATGCCCTCTGGATGAGGTACGGGGCTTCTCTGATGGTGCAGCCACCCCTCCAGGAATGCCAGGGGCCCAGGACACCTTGGGGCAGGGTGGACAGGCAGTCGGTGCAAGGGGGTCACCGCTTCTCATCTCCAATGTCCCACTGGAGAAGGTCGGTAATTGCTGGTGAGGAGCCCCACCCCTTGCACTTGGCACATCATTCAGGGGCCTCGCACCGGGCACTGCTCCGAGCTCCGGGCCCAGCCATCTAGGGGACCGGGCAGGCTCTCCTCTGCCTGCCTTCACCCCCAACTCCGGGCATCCCCTAGAAAGCCTGCTACAGTGCAGGCTCCCCTGTCCCCCAGAGCTCCAGGGATGGCGCCTAGGAAGCTGCGAGTTATGCACTCGGGCTGACTCTGATCCACGTGGCCTGGGGGGCCACGGTTTGAGAAAGTGCTTTAGAATTCCCGGAGCTTTTTACTTACTATCTGATTTCACTTCAGATGATTTCACTTCATCCTCAGCACAGCCCAGCAGAAAAGATGCTATGACTGCCCTTTAAAAACTTGATAACTTTATTAATGCATAACTTATGTAACATAAATCTCACCCATCAAGAGTGTATCTCAGACCGCTGTGAAGACCCGCCGGGCCTGCCGAATGCTTTGTGAACTGTTTAAGTGCAGAAGTCCTGGCAAGGGTGCCACGTGACAGCAGACTATTGCTGTTATTGCCATACAAGTGTTATCATTATCCGATGGGGGTCCTGGCAGCATTATCTCAAGGGCTTCTTGAAGGGTCATCAGGTGGGGTGTGAGCAGCTGCTTTACAAAGTTTTTGCAGACAGCAGAGATTAAATGTAAACATGTCTGCATGCCTCGCTTAGACTGTGGCGAGGAATGGGATTTCTGTTGTCTTTGAAAACACTTCATTTCGGAATAATGTCATACTACAGAGTAGTTACAAAAAGTAAATATAAAAGTATAGAACACCGTACACCTCTAAGCTAGACTCAGCCCTGCCTTCTCCCACGCATGCTCACTCACTCGCTCGCCCTGCACGTGTGTGAACTTTCTCCTGAGCCCTTCAGATGAAGTCGCGTGCGTCACAGCCCTTCACCTTTAAAGACAAGAGAAGGCCCCCCTTCCTTAGCTGCAGTGAGGTCGTCAGCACTAATACAGCCTCATCTGCACTCGTGTCCCCGTCTCGCTAATCGCCTGGTGCCACCCGCTGGCACCTTCCTCCAGCGCGGGCCCCTCGGGGTTGGGCGTGTGTCTGTCTTGTCTCTTCGGTCTCCTCTCATCTGGAACCTTTCCACGGTCCTTCCTCATCTTTCACGTCACTGGTTTTTTAAAGAACACAGTGCTTTCTTTAAATAGATGTCCCCCAAAACTCACCGAAGCTTGGTCCCCACTGCAACGGTGCTAAGGGGGCGAGGGGGATCTTATGGTAACTGAAAGGTGGGGCCTTTAGAGGTGACTGGATCTTGAGGACCACGCCCTCACGGATGGATTGATCCATTCGTGGAGTAGTGGGCTGATGGAAGAGTGGGTTGTCTCAAGAGTGGCACGTGTGGCTTTGTAAGGAGCAAGAGAGCACATTAGAGTACTCTTGCCCTCCCCGCTGCGTGGCACCTGGTCGCGTGTAACCCTGTAGAGTTCCCACCCAGGAGGCCCTCACCAGATGCGCCCCCTGGACCCTGGACTCCCCAGCTTCATTTCTACGTTTTGTTTCTTTATAAATCAGCCAGGCCCAGGGTCCTGAGGTGCAGAGCCGAGGGCTGCCCCCCACCTCCGGCCCACAACCGGGCAAGGAGCACAGCAAAGACACCACTTCCACGCACGGGCCACCACAGCCACCGCCACAGCCGCGCTGACACAAAGGTGGCTAGACGCCATAGCAGTAGCCACAGCCATCGTGCTCGTGGCCCGCCAGACACTGGGACTGCACTGGCAAAAGGAGAGTCACCTGTGGAGACCAAAAAAAAAAAAGAGAGAGAGAGAAGAGGACGTCTCTCTCCACAAAGCCCATTCCAGAGCGCTAGAAGAAGCATCTGTGCTACGATAATGGCGGGGACCTGAGCACACCCCTCAGCATTGCACAGATCATCTAGGCGACCAATCAGCAGAGCAACCATTGCTCTATCAGAAGGAGAGAAGACATCTAGGGTTGTCAGTGCTGGGAGGGGGAGGGGCAAGGGGAAAGACTGGACGCGGCGCATAAGGAATAAGTACGATTCGTAATGATACATATGCTCATAATACTGATTTCATCAACATACGTGGTACACAGGTGATGGTAGTCGACACTGTACCCCCAAAATATGTACAACCAATTATGCTTCAATAAAAATAAACTAAAAAAGAAAAAAGAAACATGACTTGCATTTCTAATAAGTAAACAAATAAATCAATCAGCCAGTCCCGGGTGTTCTCTCATAAGCAACAGAAACAGACTGTACAATAGAACAGGCCACACTTGGGGTCTGCCCGGTGGTTCCCGTCGCTCGGTCTGTGCACACGGCTTGACAGCAGTGCCACGGCGGTGCTGTCTCTCTGGAGGTGCACGGTGCCCCTCGGCCTCTCACTGCCGATGCTGCGTCTGACAAGCTGGCCAAGGAGGCGTCTGATTGACCTGCTATTTCCTTGCAGCTTGTGAACTCTCTTGGGGGAGACACTGTAAGACTGTGAAGGTAGTCTGCTGCTCACCGGGATCCCCGAGATGTAGCTCCATCCGTGACTCTCACCCGAGCCAATCTGTTTTTGGCAGCTGGCCAGTAAAGGATCCCAACCCTTGACCTTGGTGTTATAACTCGGGGCCCTGACCAGCTGAGCTCACCGCCAGCCCTCTGATCCCATCTTCAGCTGCAAATGTTCATTTCCAAACTTAGCCCCCCTAAACTTACTGGTTGGCATCCGGAACTGCACTGAGACAGCAGCCCTCCCAGCTCACCTGTAGCTCGTCTATCATCCATCTGTCATCTGTCAATCATCTATCGCTCATCTGTCAATCATCTGTATCCATCATCTATCTATCATCTATGTGTCATCTGTCTATCCATCATCTCTCATGTCTGTCATCTATCAGTCATCTATGATCAGCTATCAGTATGTACTGGTGGGCCCCTATTTTTTCAATGATTTATGATTGATTTCTGTTCTCCATCATTCTGGTGCTCAAATTATTCCAAATTCGGCCAGAGGGAGCCTCTTCAAGCTGGCTCCTGAGTCTTTGCGACATGCCACCTTTTCTGTCCGAGCACTTCCTTACTTTCTGGCATAACAAGATGTTCCAGGCTAATTTTGTACTTTTCTTGCCCCAGGCCTAAAACCAGCCATTTCTCCGAGAAGCCCTAGCTCCTTTTAGTGGGAAACGCATTAGAAACCAAGGTCTGGTGCGGGTGTCAAAGACACGGGGTTCTTAGGCCTCTGAGCAGGCAGACCTAGGAGGTGCACACAGGCACGCACACGTGCACAGACACACATATACACCAGTACCTGTACACACAGACAGACACATGCATCCACACACACGTGTGCACATACAGCATGTGCACCCACACACACATGCGTGCCTTAGAGATCATGAGTTCACATGCTGATCGCAGTCCCTCCCCACGGATTCTCCCTGGCCCTCCACGTTCCGCAGTTGTATCTTCCAACTGCACCGGTGCATCCCCATCTGTGCAACCCCATAACCCATGTACAACGCCCTTGGGGTTGCTTTGTACATTCCCCACAAGAGAGACACACACACACGTGACTAAAAGGTGTTCCGGGTCAGTTTGCTCATCTCTCCGCCTTTCCCTTCCGACCTTGCCGGGTCTAGAGACAACACTGTGTTCATAAGCTGCAGGGATTAGCTCCTGTTTTCCTATGTATTTTCATCGTGGCTATGTTCTTCATTTGAGATATAATTGGCCCCACCTTTTCAGTTTTCTTTCCATTTTATTTTTCCCCTGGCCCGTGCTTGTTAGTTTGATTTAATTTAATACATAGAACATTAGCATTTTCCCACAAGTCAAAAATCCACAAAGCCATGCTCAGAGTGCTCCAGGGAGAACCCCCCCCCACCACCTCTCATGGGAGCTAACCTAATCATTTCTTCAGTGGCTCAGCCCGTGACCCTGCTGTCACAGACGGGCGGTCACACGCGCACCTCGGCTTTTCCCCTTTGCCCTCGCACTGCAGGCGGCACGCGGCTTGTGCTGGCGCTTAGCTCTTTTCCACTTGTCCATCATCCTAGCAACGACACAGAAAAATGAGCACACCCCGAACACACGCTTGCCAAAGAGGCATGTAAAAATGGCCTTAGACATGAAAAGGCTCAGTGTCACTCACAAAAGAGACCGCCTCTCGTCTGTCACAGCGGCAGAAATCAGAAGTCTGACGATTCTCCCTGCTGGGGACACGGTGGGGACGGGCACCTTCAGGCTCCGCGGGATGAAAGCGGCACACCCTTTATTTCTGTGTTTTTGTTTCTCAACTTTTAAAAGTTCTTTGTATATTAGGGACATTAGCCTTTTATCTAGGAAGTAGATTCCAAATATTTTCTCCTCGTCCATTTGTCTTTTAATTTTGCTCATTTTTTTTTTCCTTGCAAAAGTTGTTTTTTCAATAGGCAAATTTTCCTAAATTTTCCTTTGTCATGTCTGGATTTTTAGTCACAGAAAACCTTGCTGCATTTTTCTTATGAAGGGATTCACTTATGCTTGCTTCTGGTATTAGTATATGTTAGCTTTTCCCATTTAGATCTCTGGTCCACTTGGAGTTTATTCCCCTGCCTGGTGTGAGAAATGGATCTAAATTTATCTTTCTCCAAACAGTTATCCACTTGTCCCAGCACCATTTTATTTGAAAGATCAAGATCGCGCTAAGGATGGACGATGCCTCCTTCATCACAAGCTGGATTCCTCTCCAGTGGGTCTGTTCCTCTATTTTTGTGTCATTAGCACGTAGTTCTCACTAAAGAGGCCACGTAGTGAGGCTTAATGCCCCCGCCGGCTCTTCCTTTCCAGCCTTCCCCTCGTGATTCTCTTTGCAGGTGTTTGTTTTTCCGTAAGAACTTTAGTATCAATTCCAGCTCTATTTAAAAGAAAAGCTCGTTGGAATTTTTATTAGGAGCACATTAAATTTATACCCTAAATTGGAGAGAGCTGGCATCCTGGTGATGCTGGAATGTCCTAACCGTTCTATTCTGGTCTTCTTTTGTGCTTTCAGGAGTGTTGTATGGTTTCCTTCGCACGGGTTGTCAACACTTCTTGCTAAATTTACCACCTCGGGCTGGAGCAGGGCTCGCTGCGTGCCGGCTGCTCTCCGTTCACCCCTCCAGACCTCCCCACCGTTCCTGCCCCCAGTCCTGCAGGTGGCCTCAGCGGTGCCCAGGCCCCCCGGCTGCTGTTTGGGCTGAGAGAGATCAGGGGCTTGACCCCCAGCTCCCTGCGTGCCAGGCACGGGAGCAGCGGCTGCATTTCCCTGCCAAAGGCTGCAGCTTCTGATGGGCTGCCCTGCCCTGCCCTTGGGGATCTGGCCATGTTTCCTCCCTGCCCTTCAGACCTGGGGTGGTCCTGGCTCCCCTGCTGCTGTCCCTCGTCAGTCTCCTTTGACTCCATCTGCACCATGAGGACAGCCCTCTTTAGACCTTCTCTGGTCTCCCTGCTGGTACATGCCCACTGCCACCTGCAAACGCTGACCAACACTCATCCAGATCCCTCCCCTTTGGAGAGAGCATCTTCCAGGGTGCCCACCCTCCTCCTGCTCCCCACCTCTGTTCTGCCGGTGAATAGACCCTCTCCCAGCTCCAAAGGTTGGCCACGACCCAGGATGCCACTCAGAGCATGCCATCCCATGGGCAGAAGGGAGGCTCAGGGATGGCACACACCCCAAGGCAGGACAAGGAGCTTCCATCTGGGGCTTTACCCAGAACTGCTGGGAAGGAGACATTTTCTCTACCCCAGAGAGGGAAACAGCAGGGACTGTTGTTGCCACCAGGAAGCACGAGGCTCCTTCAGAATACAGAAGAGCCAGGAAATGGGGACACTGAGTCCTGGGACATGGTTGAGCCCCTGGATCCAGCCATGCCTGAAGCCCTGGATTAACTTTTTTGCTTAAGCCCATTTGGTTTTGTTTCTGTCCCTTGCAGCCAAAGTCACCTGACTTACAATTTCTGGGAGGAGTTTCATACTCTGTGAAGTGAGGTCAATTCTGGGGGACCCCAAACACAGACAACTAAAATGAAACCCCCCAGTAAAGGTCACTACATTGAAGTTCAGTTAAAAGGGGGACCTGTTTCCAGCACAGGCCCCAAACAGGACGTGGTGTGGGCATGACACGGTCCTCGGTTCAAGAGACCCTCTGGCATTGCAGGGAAGCCCCAGCATCCGCAGATCTCGGTTGACTCAGATGCTCAAGATCCTGCGGCCCGGATGAGCTGGCCACACAAACAGCCACTACTACAATCTGCCGTGACAAGGCTTTGCCTGTCTGAGCAATGACATGTTACACATTTCACCCCTCCTGCCCTTCATCCCTCAAACAGTCCTAGGAGGCACATTATAGTCACACCCCTATTTTGCAGGTGGTAAAACCAAGGCTCAAAGAGGCTAATTCATTTGCCCATGGTCACACAGGAGGAGTCCACCTTGCAAGTGGGTTGGCTACCAGAACAGGAGGAAGCCCCTTTGCTTGTGGCCAGAGCAGTGCCTGAAGGAGTAAGGTGGGGTGGCCTGGCAGAGTGACAAGACGTTGGCCTCAGGGGAAAGAGAGAAGGGCAGCTGTGGGGTGGAGCCAGGCTTGGGTGGCCTCAAAGGCTGGACAGTGAAGACCAGTTCTACCACTGCATGGTTTGTAAGAATCTTCAAGGAACATCCACCTCCTTGGCTACTGTGCTGGGTAGGCCTGGGACTTACAAAGCATGATAGATCACAAAAATGGCCTCAACACTTCACTCCTAAATGAGCTGAATAAATGGTTATTATTGCAAACTGCTGAGTTGGGGGCTGTTTCTTACACAGCAGTAGCTGACTGATATAGGGTGATGAAGGGGAAAAGAGATGAATGTGGGGATTGCAGGACCCACGTGGCTGTGGACCTGCTGAACACCAGGGTGCAGAGCCCCACCCTTGCTGTGGTGGGGAAGTGGTGTCACAGCCTGGGGGGCACACTTCCAAGCAATGCTCTGTGACCCACTGGCTCCTGCTGAGGTTCCCCCACAGAGCCTGAGCCCTTGCAAGCGTGTCTCTGATGCCCAACAGGATGCAGCCCCACTAGTGTTTATTTTCTGCTACTGACCTCAGGGTGGGACTGAGGGAGCCCAGAGCAGGTTTGGATGCTCTGGAGGG
Organism: Cynocephalus volans; assembly: GCF_027409185.1. Classification (NCBI taxonomy): domain Eukaryota; kingdom Metazoa; phylum Chordata; class Mammalia; order Dermoptera; family Cynocephalidae; genus Cynocephalus; species Cynocephalus volans. Next base: position 3,282,704 of record NC_084468.1, on the reverse strand, counting down.
GGTGACAGCCATGGGGGTGGGAAGGGAGGGGAAGAAGAGAGAGCACCAGGTAAACATGGTAGGCAATTGGCCCCCCAAATGTGCCCTCCCTAATCCCTGTGAATGTCATGTTACATGGCAAGAGAGACTTTTCAGATGTGGTTATGGTTACTAATCAGTGACTTGAAGACAGGGAGGTTATCCTGGATTATGTATGTTGGCCTGGTCTAATCACAGAAGGCCTAGACATAGGGAATTTCCCCGGGCTGGAATCGGTGATGCAGGAGGATGTGCAGTATGCATAAAGCAAATGTACTTCACAGGGCCTGGTTTTCCAAAGCCTTGCAGTTTCAAATATTGACCTTGCAAAGGACAAGAAATTTTCCCCAGGCTATAGTCTCTGTTGTGAGATACAGATTTGTAACACAGCAAGGTTGCTGGCTCAAAGACAGACAGGTTACTGATTGATATGTAAAGATACTGGGAAATTGCTGTAAGAAGAGAATGTTTGCTAAGATCAAGCTTTTATTGGTGGATTAACTTAACTTCTTTAAAATTGCATTATGAAAGGTCACCTTGCTTGTCTTGCTGAATGTTACCAGCTTCTATTTTTAAACTTGTTAAACTATACTTAGCAAAAACCCCACCTATGTTCTCTTCCTGGAACTTCCTGGTCTGGAGAATAAATGCAGGAAGAGAACCCCAATTTGGGGCTAATTTCCCAAATGGAAGGAATGCCTCACTCTCGAGGGTTCCGGGAGATTAACCCCTTTTCAGGGCTTCTCACTGCTCAGAAGAGATGGGCTTTGAGTAATCTTTGGTGGCTCCATCACCCAGGGGAAAAGGGGTGACAAATCCGTGGGAGGCAAAGCAACAGGAGGAGATGTCAGAGAGATCTGGCGTGTGTGAAGGACTCAACATGCCATTGCCAGCTGGAAGATGGAGGAGGCAGGAGGACAGGAATTCAGGTGGCCTCCCGGAGCTGAGGGTGGGGAGGCTACAGGGACCTTGGGCCTACAACTGTGTAGCAGTCAGGCTTTTCCAGAGAAATAACCATCAGGCTGTGTTCTGTACATCCAACAGGATTTGAGTGGGTGTGTGCTTACATATTCAACGGGGTCTTCAAAAGGTACATGGAAGGATTTGTACTGTCTTTTAATTCTATTTTCCATGAACTTTTTGAAGTACCCTCATATATATGAGCGGAGTGGTTAATTCCAGGAATCGGCCCACACGACTGTGGAGGCTGACAAGTCTGCAATCTGCAGGCCAGCCGGCGGCCGGGGGAGACACCGCCGAGCCCAGCCCAAAGGCATCTGTGGGCAGAACCCCCCTCCCTACCCAGGGAGCTCAGTCTCTCCTCTTAAGGCCTTTAACTGATGGGATGAGGCCACCACATTATGGAAGGTCACCTGCTTTACTCAAAATCTACTGATTTAAATCTTAATCTTTTCTAAAATTCACTTTCATGGGAACATCTAGAATAGTATTTGACCAGTATCTGGGTACCATGGCCCAGCCAACTTGATGCATGAAATTAAACATCACAAACCCAAGTGACCCAAGTGAGTCCTGGAGCGGTTTCTACCCAGGGACTCCAGATGAGAGCTCGGCCGGCACCTTGAGTCTGGCCTTGTGGGACCTCGGGCAGGACACCAGCTGGCCCTGCAGGACTTCTGACCTACACGACTGCAGGATAAGAAAGGGGTATTGTAGGCCACTGAGTCTGTGGTCGCTTGTTATGGCCACCACAGAAAACCCGTGCCAGAAACGTCAGCGACAGCCAGCCTGCCCAAGACAGTGTTCTGTGGCATCAAGATGCCACCTGGCTGAGTCTTGGTGTTGTCTGGGACCTTTTGCCAATTCCAAGGTGGGCTGGTGGTTGAACCCCTTCTCCAGCAGGGCACAGAGACCTCTGAGGCGTGGCTGCTGAGGGAGACCTGCCGGGGCCTCCTGCCAGGTGTTCTGGCTGTTTCCCCAGACCTTGGAGTGACCCAGGGAGGCCCGGGAGTGTAGAGCTCCCTGAACCTGCACCCGCAGAGTGCCAGCGGTTCCCTCTGCCCCATTCCACGCATCAGGACCCTGCAAGGGATTTTGAAAAACATCTTCTGGCAAGGTTATATATCATCCCAAGTACCTGGGAGAGGTGATATGGCCCCAGGAGGCGGATGGCCACCTTAGGAACACAGACAACAGTTGGGACTCAGATCATGTGATGCCCAATGCGAACCCCCCAACCCGGCCCCATGGATTGGTGCGATGATGTCATCACGCTGTGTGTTGGCAGCACACTGATCACTGCCGAGGGACAAAGTTCGTAAGTGGCAAGTGAGGAAATTGCGGCCAAAGTGCTTGATATGAGCACAGCCGCTTCTCTCCCTGTCTGATGGCAGAGCGCTGTGAGCAGCCAGTTGTTCTCTTTGATAACCAATTATAGCTGTGATTCTTACCCTTCTTGTAAGAGTGGGGAGACACCCTAGAAAGGCTCTTCAGGGAGGGAGAGCCCCTGGACAAGTACAGTGACTTTGACATTCTGGCATTGTTGCTGTGCTGGGTTCTGGGGGGACGTCCCCATGCACAGAGGCATCCTGGACCCACACTTGTACAGCAGAGGCTGGGGTGGGCTGCAGGGTGACGGGCTTGCATAGCAGAGAGTCTTGCGTGAACCTGAGATCAAGGGATCCAGCAGCACCTACTGTGCCAGGTCTGGGATCCAGATCACTCCCTGGAGAGTTCTCCACCTGGTGAGGAAACTCATCGATGAGAAGCTATTATTGCACCACAGAGGGCTGCAGGGGGCACCATGGGAGCTCCAAGGAGGTGCCTCACCCGCCTAGAGAATCCCAGAAGGCTCTCTGGAGGAGGTGACAGAATCGGGGCCACCACAAGTGGCCTGTGGCTGGGTTTCAGAGAGAACGTGAGCAGCTTTGTCCAGGGTGGGGGCACCTCAGCCCTATGAATGGCGCTGTGGCCTCGTGGCACTGGATGAGCCACCTCAGCCCTGTGTGGCCATCCCAGAGCTTGCACAGGCAGCCGCCCATGGGCCAAGCCCTTCCTCCCTGTGCTCCGGGCCTGAGCTGTGTGTCACAGCCCTGGGACAGCCTCACATGCAAGGAACCAGCCCACAGTAACTTTCCCTTCTGCACCTCCTTCCCACAGCCCTCGGCACCGTGCTCCCTGGGCTGCAGCACTAAACTGGGGACTTCAGCTGCCCTGCTGGGGGCTGGTAGGGAGAGAGACCCGGGGAGAAGCCTCACCTCCTCTCTGTACCTCGAGTGTATCAGTCTGCTAGGGCTGCCATCACAAAGCACTGCACCCTGGGGGCTTACACAACAGGAGTGTGTGGAATCACAGCCCTGGAGCCTGAAGTCGAGAGCTGGTGGGCAGGTCTGGCTCCTCCTGGGGCAGGAAGGGGGTGGATCTGCTCCAGGCCTGTCTTGCAGCTCCTGGTGGTGACTGGCAGTCTGTGGCGGTCCTCGGCTTGTAGGAGAACCACCGCCTCCACCTTCATCTGCACGTGGCGCTCTCCCTGTGTGCATGTCTGTGTCCAGATTTCCCTTCTTGTAAGGATGCCAGTCGTGTTGGAGTAGGGCCCACGCTACTCCAGTGTGACCTCATCTTAACTAATTACACCTGCTACAGCCCCGTTTCCGAGTAAGGTCGCATTCTGTGAGACTGGGGGTCAAGACTTCAACATGAATTTTAGGGCGCACAGTTTAACATCCCCATGCAAGGCAGCCTTACCTCGCTGCTCCCTGAGCCTCCCCTCAGAGGTCTGGACTCCAGGCCCAGCAGCTCATCCAGGCTCCCTCCCCGCCCTGCACGAGGCTCTCGCTGACAAATACAGATTTCTACATCTTGCTGTCTCATTGTGTTTCTAGTGCTCTGAGGCCTCTCATATGCTGCCCACCCCACCCTCTGGAAGCTGCCTCTCCAGAGCAAGCATCAGCAGGGCAAAGCCAAGGGTCAACAGGAGCTGCCCATCTGCGGGGAGGAGCAGCCGCCTCTACCCCCAACTCTCTGTGTTGTCACTGAAGGTCTGCAGGAGACTCTGCTTAGACATAGCACTGCCTCCCTGTCTCCTTTCCCCCGCAGTCTTCCCACCTGCTCTATTCTCTGCCCCACCTTGCCTTGGGCACTGTGTAAGTGGAGACAATAGGCCGCCGTCCATCTTTCATATCTGTCCTGCATGCCAGCCCCTCGCAAGCCACAGTCAGCCTCCTCATTCCCCTGGGCCCTGTGGTGGCCTCCAAGGGGCTTCCCTTCCTCCCCTGTCTCCCTAAAATGCAAGCTTCCTGGCTTATCCGAACCTCAGTGGGCTTCCGTACCAGATGGTCAACGAGGCACTGAGCTTGTCACTCATGAGAGCCACAGAAATACAAGACAGACTAACAAATCCACACCAGCAAAGAGCTTAGGAAGGACACAGGTCACCAGCTAACCGAAGATTTCAACAAATGTCTGGACCATGGAAAGGAATGGGAGTGGGTTGACCGATGAACAGAGGAGAAATCCACAGACTGGCATCTCCACAAGGAGCTGCAGGGTGGGGGATGCAGGCTCCAGACTAGAGTTCACAGGGCGAGTTGAGGCAGGTAGGACAGGGGGGCTTCCGGCAGCCCCAGAGCAAGGGTCAGACAACAGACCCCCTGGTTTGATCCTTTTCTTTTGGATTTTCTTTTTCACTTTTTAAAAATTTAAATTCTGGGAAAAGCCCTCAACCTTATTTTCCATATTCTCTGTTGGAATTCTTATTTTGGCGATTGTATTTTCAAACACCAAGTGCCCTTTCTCGTTCTGTAATTCTTTCTATGCACATTTTCTTATGATTGTAATATTTTCATGAGTCCTCTGAGCACATTCATTCAAAGTTCTTGTTTTTAAATGCAATCTATTTAGAATTCCTTCTGTACTCTGTTTCCTCTGGGGTCAGTTTTGCCCGTTCAGGCTGTGGGTTCACCCTACCTGCCTGGGGAGCCTGGTGGTTGCTTCCTGTTCAACAGTGAGCACCTGAGCAGCTGGAGTGAGTCTCTGCTGTCTTGACTGAGAAGCTGTTTCCCTCTGGGGCGGGAGGAGGTGTCACCTGGAAGCTGAGCTTTCAGAGAATGGCAGGGTGCGGGACACAGAACTGGGGTCTGCGGGAAGTCTCCCCAGCTTGTCAAGGCTCCGTCCACTTGTCCATGCGTGACTGCAGCTTCCATCTGTCTCGTCACTAGCACATACGCTCATGGGGCCTGGGCCCAGGTGTCCTCAACCACATTCATGGCAACTCAGTGAGCTCACAGTCCACCAGGCGTCCAGGGGGCCCAACCACATGGTCACCACTCCATCCCCATCAGACCCACTGCCAAAGCCACCAGCACAGCCTCCGCATTTCTCCCCAGACCCTGGCCCAGCTAGTGTCTCCTCTCTGTCCCTGTCTGCCTCATGAGATGGGTCTTCTCCTCTGGGGGGCTGGGAGCTTCCTCTGTCCTCCATGGCACCAAGACAGACAAGGGTGCCCAGCAACCACTTGCCACCTCGTCATCTCCTGGTAAGTCAGGTCTGCACCACTAAGCACCGGGGCAGAATCTCCTTCCAAGTACACGGTTTGCTTCAGTCAAGAGGGTGGGAATTAGGGCCAAGTTGTTCGGCCAGCTTTTATGAAAGTGATTAGGTAAAAGTCTCACACTTCTAATCAAGAACACCATGAAATCTTTCACGTAATCCCCACTGCCCTGACAGGGTGACAGCTCAGCCTCCAAGGCATGGTGCAAACGGTGCCCCTCCTTGAAATCTTGCCCAGGGACGCCTTGTTTTGCCACCCTTTCCCTCCCTCTAGTAGCAGACCTCTGCTTTCCCTGTCGCTTGGGTGTGGCTGGTCCCACTGTCCACCACAGTCTCTGGGTGGGCCCAGGACCGAGGTTATGCCCAGCCTGATCCCCCACTCTTCGGCCATGGAGACTGGCTCAAGTGGAGCCCATCAGAGCCTTCACCCGACATGTTTCCAGAGCCCTGGGCCAGATGCGTTCTTCTCCCCCAGGGTGCGAGCTGGGAGGATGCAGTGACCATCAGACGTGTCCTGCAGTGGCCATCAGCCTGGACCTGGGTAGAGAGGCTGGCCCTGCTGACACTGTTTGAATTGTGTCTGGGTCTGTCCTGGTCCCTGGACCCTGGTGACACGAGCCTACAAAATCTCTTTCATTGCTTGAGTCAGGCTATGCTTGGTCTCCCTGACTGTGCCCCTTCCCCCCGCCACCCTTGCAAGAGAGCCCCTTGTTCTGTCTGTGACTTATCCAGGTCTTTGGGTCCCTGCCGTCCGTCAGTGCCAAGCACAGCCCAGGCCACAGTGGCCAGTCCTGTGAGATTCATGCTGCAAGAAAGTATTTCCAACGCAGAGATCTCGGTGTAGATAGCAATGAGCATCACGGTCACCCTCCTGTGCGGACGTCTCTGTGGCTGACACGTTAGATCGTCCTTCACGCTGCCTCACTGTGCAGGCTCGCAGAGTAACTGACCCTGGTGCAGCGCCTGGACTCCGGCCTGCACCCGCTCTCTCCACGCGGCATCTCTGATGCTGGGCCTGTCTCCAGATATCAAGCCTGGAGGCTGAGGACGGGACTGATTGCAACCTGCACGTCAGTGATGACTTGTGAGGCATCTTTAAACACCCCTTTGGCTTTGATGAGATGGCTTTGCTGATGCTGGCGGAGCAGGTCAGGAGACCGTCCCGCTCCCAAGGCTAGAAACAGCGGGGTCGGTTTCTCGGTTTCTCCCGTGCAGTCGTCATTAATTGATTCAGGCTCCGGCTGAACTTCATCATTTGGAGAGGTCTCTCCGGAGGCAGCATGAGAAATGTTTGAGCTGCGAGACTGTAGAGGGTTAACATCTTGTGATATGTTCTGCTAAGAGGACGGCCATGACCTCTGGCCACAGCCAGAAGAGACACATGGCGCCAGGACCCCTGCGGGACGTGCTGCACGTGGTATTTCTCGACATGACAACAGCAGCCGATGGAAGCTACTGCATCCTTGAACTCAAGGGAGTGTGCGATGCAGTCTATTCAAATAAGACTTCAGGAGTCCTGCCCCGGGCTCCCCTCCTTTATCCTGCTCGCTACGTGTCCCACGGCTGTCGTAATAAACACCCGTTGGACTTTGACTCTGGGCCTTCACTAGCTTAGTGAGCGGTCGCTCCTAGTCCCTCGGTTGCAAGCGCCACTGTCTCGAGCAGTCATTACTATCTCTGCTTCTACCTTCGCCACACCAGACTTCCTCCAAAAAATGACATTTGCGAAGCTGTTAGAAAAAGCAAATGACTAACTTTAAAAAATGTGACAGTCTCTATTTTCTTTAGCCAAGGAAGGGACGCAGGGAAGCCTGTGAGGAGAAAAGCCGCAGCCGCTCTCACGAGGCTCGGGCCCGTCTATGGAGAGGTCTCTGAGGCTCGGGACACGGGTCAACGCATGGTGGGCAGGACCGTTCATGGGGGTGGGCAGCAGCTGGCTCTTAGGTGGTTCTCCCCTAAGTTTGGGGCAAGGCCCTGCCTGGCTCTGGGCAGAGGCATTTCTGCAGCTTCTCTCGGTGCCCGTCCTGGGTGGAGCCGGTCCTAGCACGCCCTGTAGGCACCGATGCTCCATCCTCCTGCCAGGCGGGGTGGGCACCTCAGGAGCTGGGCTGCCCTGGCCCCGGCTTCAGCCTCGCCTTCCCCAGGACAGTGGCCACTGGCCAGCCCTGCCTCCTCAAGCTCCATTCCAGACCATTTGGGGTCCCAGCCCCGCCAGCCCCAGAATTGAAGCATCATCTCTGCCCAGAGGCCCTGTCTAGGGCCCAAGAGGGCAGGGGTCCTCCCAGGAGGGCAGGTGACCCCGCTCCCTGAACACGCGCTTCAGTAGGAACACTGAGCACCTGCCATCCGCTGCCCACCAGGATGTCTCTCCCGTGAGCTCCAAGCTTCTGACCCCCCGGGCTCTGGCTAGTATTTCTGGAGCATTTACTCTAGGCCAGAAGGAGTTGTTCACACCCATTAGCTCGTCCGGCCTCCGAAGCGACCCTCTGAATTCGGTATTATGATCATCCCCATTTCACAGACAGGAAGCAGAGGCCCAGAGAGGTTCAGAAACTTGCCCGAAGACACACAGTGAGGAAACATCAGCGCCAACAGTGACACGGGCAGTCCACTCCTGGGTCACACAGTGACCCGTGCTGTGCTGCCTCCCGAAAACCTGCTGCTGCACATGGAGCAATAAGGCTGGTTTTCCTCCCTCTTTACGGAGGGGTTGCAGGGGGACGAGGTGGTAATCACAAATTCAGCCTGGGTCTGGGCTGCCCCTTTGGAGAGAATCAGCAGGGTCTGAGCTTTTGTTCTCACTTGGACCAGGTGTGGACTCATGGCTGGCATGGCAAGAGCATCACTGCAGTCTCAGGCGTGTCCCCTCTCCCCCAATGAGCCCCCCCATCAGATGACAGGTGGACAGCCCTAGCCTCCACAACTATACTCCCTTCTCTATTTTCCATTTTGATAGTTCTGTCCTCAGCCCAGTGAGAAATGCTTCCGCCTTGTGCTTGGGAGACACGATGAAGCCAGCCCGAGCATGTCTGCAGAGCTGCAGGCAGTTTCTTTGCACACGATAGTGGCCCTTCCCCCGGCGTGGGGCTGCACCCCCGGGTGGCTCCCCCAGTGCCAGCGCACACGCGGCCCCTGCAGACCACCCTCCCAGCCGCGGGTGGCTGAGGCTGATGGTGCAGGGCTCAGAGCCTCGGCATGGCGAGTGTCTTGTCCAAGCCCCGCTGAGGTTGGCAACCACAGCTCAGCCAGACACGGGCCATGTCCTCCTTACTGCTGAATGCGGTGTGAAGACGCTCACAGCCTTCCCTTACCTGATAAAACAAGACATCAGGTGTGAGCCCCGTCCTCAGGAAACCATGCCAGGCCCTGGGAGGGGCTCTGTGGGAGCTGAGCTCTGTCCCCTCCCTTAGGGAGCTGTAGTCCAGCAGAAAGCCCCAGGATGGCAGAGAACAGGGTCACGCATCAGACTGTGTTATGGGATCACAGAACCCGAGACTTCAGAAGAAAGGTATCTCAGCGCCAGGCAAGCCTGGAATCACAGGGTGTTAGAATCAGGATCAGAAGAGCCTGGAGCCTCAAAACCCACAGTCGCGCGTGTGTGTTTTTCTCAGAGAGGCGACACAAGCTTTGATTAACAGCAGGCTGGGAGCAACGGGGGACAGAACAGCTCAGCTTTGCAGAACATCCTCCTTCACCGAGGCCTCGCTGCCCGGTCCTGGTTGCTGGTCCCTGGGTTCTCCACAGAGCCTGTCTCTGTCAGGGCCAGGCAGGGTCACAGGGTGGGCCCGGGTCCCCCGGTCGTGATGCAAAGGCCCCGGGCTGGACAGGAGCAGTTCCGCATGTGCATCTGATTTCCTGGTTCTCGTTTGCCTCTTCCCCAAAGTGAGAGGTGGGAGTCACTTGCTGCTTAACCAAGAAAGATATGGGGGTCCCAAGACCATGGCAGCACCGCGTGAGCAGAAGGGTGGCCCTGGACAGAGCTGGGCAGAGGCCCACGGCCAGCCTGAACCAGCCACTTCCCCATGATGCTCATTTTCTTTAAGGGCAAAGGGGACATGGACCCCCCACCGTGCCACCCAGAGCGGTACCTCCAGGAGCAGGGCCTGTGCCCAGGGACTGCTCGGCCCCCAGCTGCCTCCGCCCCTCATCCTGCGTGGCCCCAGCACCAACCTCAGGGCATCCTTCAGAGTGTCCTCGGGCCAGGGGCTGGGGTGGCTCTGTGGCAGGTGTCTGTGCCCAAAGCATACGTCACCCTGCACTGCTGCGTGGCTGTCGGGAAAACAAACGATGCCAAGGGGAAGATGGCGGAAATCAGAGGTGGCAGGACCGCGGAGAGACACTGGAAATGCATGGGTGTGTATATGGACATGTAATTTATTTTTAATTTTTTAGAGCTGTTGTAGGCCCACAGCAAAATTAAGCAGAAATTACAGCGTTCTCACACGCCCCCACCCACCCCATGTAGAGCCCCCGCCAACATTCTGCACCAGTGTGGCATGTTTTGGGGGGGCCGTTCCCCCAAGTCCCAGGGAGCCAAGGCGAGGCCGTTCCACGGGGCCAGTTGGGGGTTTCCTGGGCTTGCGGTGGTGCATTCGGGCCCCAGCCCTAGGCTGAGGATGAGTGGACAGCCTGCCCTCAGACTCCACCATCGAGGGCAGAAGGGACAGCAGAGCACCCCTGGGGTGCCAAGGGCCACCTGAGAGTCAGGAGCACAGGGAGGGGCAGGACTGATGGGAAGACGGTCCGGATGTGTGCTGGGACTTGGGGACCACAGTAACCATGGGCTGGGGACATGGTATCTGACACCGAGGTAAGGAAGGTCCCCAACATTCAAGCAGGTGGGGCGGCTTGGAAGGAGGTAGAAAGAGACCTGAATCGCTGTTCTGGGAGCAGGAGGGAGCGTGTGGCTTCAGGGCTGAAGTGAGCGAGACCATCCGATCTGAGCCCCTCTGGGCCCTTCTCAACCCTCCGAGCTTCCTGGGGACAAGACCCTGTTGGAGCTGCGTTTTCAGGGCATCAATAATTGAGCTTTTGCTCCACGAGGAGGAATGCGGCAGGAAGCGTGTCGGGTGACGCGCTGGAAACGAGACTGCACAGGCGTCCCAGCGCTTCAAATATGCATCCGCCTGCCTGTTGCCCCGGCACCCAGTCCTGCGGTGCCTGCTAGCCTGGGATCGTCGCGAAACCTCCAGCCACACAAGGACGCAGGTTCAGTCTAAACGGTCGTTAGCATCGCCACCCCTGAGATCGCACGGGAACCGGGTGATCAATTTTTCAGTGATTTGAATGGAATATTCTTTCTTTCTCCTTTGAAATCAGTTTCTTCAAGGCCAGAGCCTCAGCTGGGGTAAATGGCTGTTGAAATGCAGGCACGGGATCATCCAACAGCAAGAGGCTTTCTCTGGAACTGAAGTGGGAGAACAGGGCAGATGTCAAAGGACTGGGGAGACGTGGACGGCACTATGGCCTCAGGGAGAGCAGGGCCCACACTTCTTCGTTAGTCCCTGACACAGGCAGGTGGGCAGCAAGTGCTGGCGGGTGGCTGAGGGCACAGGGGAGTGACAGGATGAATGAGTGAGTACGTGCTGGGGAGTCTTCGTGCCCGCTTTGCCTGACTCAGGGGTGTGAGCAGAGGGCCCGGTGACACTGGGCTTTCCTAGCTCGGCCCCTTGGCCACCTGGATCACCAGTGGGGGGTTCTGGACTTGGTTCCACATTCTGTTTCCTACCGGCCCAGGGACCACGGGGAGATGACAGGCCAATGGACCAACAGGAGTCAATGGCCATAATTGAGAGTTCTAGGATGTTGGGGCAGTCACCCAGAGCTGAGTGGCACAGTCCCCGTCCCCATCCTGGAGAAGCTCAGCCCAGTGGGGTGCACGTTTGCACAGACAGCCCCGTGCCAGGCCAGCTGTGGCGAGGGCCAGGGAAGGAGCAAGCCAGGTGACCTGGGAAGTTAGAGGGGAGGAGCTTCTGCCGGTGGGGTTTTGTTTTTGAGGGGGTCAGAAGACTCTTCCCATGTGGTCATGAGTGTCCACCCCCCACCCAGGGGACAAGGCTGCCAGGTGAGGCCCAGCTGGGAGCCCTGGGCTGGTTTCCAACAGGGGTCCACAGCAGGGAAGGTTGAGGGCTGTTTCGAGGGAGGAGATGGCTCTGGCCTTGACGTCTGACCACCGCGGGTTCCGAGCCCAGTGCTGGTGGTAAGGCCCTGCGAGCATTACTGCCCGCCCCGAGCATCAGGGCCCTCCTCTGAGGACCCAGAGGGACGATCCCGCCTCATAGACATTAGCAAGTACCAGTGGAGACAGAGGGGGCGACAGGTTTACATCACTCCTGGGAGAAATCCAGAGGCGGATCCCACAGCTGACTCCCAGGGCCCAGGAGGAGATTGGGCTGTGGGAGGGCAGGAGCCTTGACTCTGGCCGCCAGCGCCTGCTGTGTCCCAGGAGGCCAACGGGGCCCAAGGCTCAGCACCGGGGGCAACAGGAGGAAGCGGTGCATGAGGAGGTTCTTGGCGACAGTGGGACTTGGGCTGAGAACTTGCTGGAGGAAAGGGCTACAACTCCTGCCCCGGTGGAGAACGCGCCGAGGGGCTCAGGATGGGGGTGGGGCAGCTCCCCAGACTGCTGGCAGCCACAGGCCGCCCTGCAGCTGGTGCAGGGGCGCTGGCCCCCACGGTGGGAGGGGAGGCCCTCACACCTGAGCGTGGGCCAGGTCAGGAGACCACCATCCAGCAAGGAGGCTCGGCCCCGCGAGGCTCTCCCACCCGCTGTGACGGAAGCACGCATGAATCCCAATCACCTCTGGTTACAAAAATAGACCCTTCCCACTGCAGAAATTGGGAAAACATAAGAAAAGGCAAAGAAAATAAAAATCACCCGCACCGCACCCATGCTGAGCAATTTCAGGGACGCGGCAGAGGTGGGGTTCTCACGGGCCTGTGACCTGAATCGCAGGAAACAGGACCCCTGGGATAGGCGTCCAGGGCACCGTGCCCTCAATCAGTGCTGCTCAAGCAGTAAATGGACTGAGAAAATCACACAGTCTGCCGGAGACCTGCAGGGCAGGCTTACATGTTGTGGTGGAAGTATTAATGCCAGACTCTCAGCCTTGTGACCAGGTCAGGGTCCCCATGGTGCGTCCTCCAGCCACCTTCAAGGGTGGTGGAGAAAACCTCCCGCCTTCCCAGCCCAAAGGCAACTGGCCCTCCAGCAGCCCCAGCATTGGGGGCAGGCAGTGCACGTGACCAACACAGGTCACTTGGCGGCTGACTCCACTACTCTGGCCCCTGGAGTCCGCTCACTGGGTGAGTCTGGGAAGCCAGCAGTGGCTCCAGTGACCACCCACAGCATCTGTGGCCCTGGCCGTCAGCTAAGGCTTCAGGGAAGGTCTGAGAGCAGCCCCCACTCGAGACCTTCCCTCTCAGTTGACAGGGAGAGAAGGTAGGCTGAGGCTCAGAGTCACGTGCTGGCTGGGGACGGAGCTGCTGTGCGCCCCCAGACCATGCACCCTATGCTGCTTCCCACCAACCCCGCTCAGGGGACTTGCAATGGGGGAGGTCAGAAACCACTGAGTCTCATGTCTTTGGGGAATGTTTTTTTTTTTTTTTTTTTTGGCCCCTTGTAAAGAGATGAAGGACGCCAGCAGAGTTCGGGCTGAGATGGCTGGTGTGTTTTGATTTAAACTGTGTCATTGTCATACACTGGAAAGGAGTTTGCACCAGTCAACACACCCGCCCTGAGGCAGGATTTTATGTCAACAGCTGGATTCTGTCTTCTGAGGGAGGTTCAGGTATTTGAAGCTATGACAAATAATTCAAGTCTTGAGCCAAAACTAATTCCACTCTCTCTCATCTTGGGGTCAAGTTGCTAAGGAAAGGGACATGTCCATGCTCAGGGATCTTCGGGGAGGGGCTGCCGCAGGTCTGTCGTGATGCTCAGAGGTGGCCCTGTGACCCGACTCCTGCCAACCTTCCCAGACAGCCACGCTTGGGCCAGAAGAGTCAGGCCAAGTCCGGGGGAATGGTTCAGCCAGCTACATCCACACTGCAGGAGAAGTCCCAGCCTGGAGACTGGGACAGGAATTGGGGGAGGGCCAACTGACCCCACTTGCAAGAGGCAGGACTGTGTAATGGTTAGGGCTGTGGGCTCTTGAACTTGGCAGCCTAAGCACGAAGCCTGGCTGTGCCACTAACCACTGGCTGAGTGACCTTGGGGGAAGGTTGCTCAACCTCTCCATGTCTCAGTTTCCCCCTCTTAACACAGAAAGGAGAAGAATGCTGGTCCCTAGGGTGAAGCATGACGTGCTGGGCACATGCGGGCGTGGAGTCTGTCCCGCTGCTCTCGATTCTGGCTCCTTCTGCCCTATCAGCACATCCCTGGTGTGGGGAGTCTTCGGTTTCGTGGGAAGCCGGGATTCGGGGAGGATCTGGGTGCTGAGCTCTGCCTCCCAGAAGCAGTCCTGGGATGTGCCCACTGAGGCGGGCAGCATGGAGGGTGGGCAGCGGCCCCTGCACCCCACCCCACAGCCCTGCCCACTTTCCAGCTTCCAGGTGTGTCGCTGACAGCATGGGGTTTGGGGAGCTGTGCTGTGACTCCTGTGGGGGGCACACCTTCAGCGGCTCTTTCCAGAGAAAAGGACGCATGCCGCATGCGTTCATGGATGCTGGGAAGGCCTGGTCTTGGCCGTCGGATCCTACCTAAGCTCACCGTGCCTCGGTTTCCCCGCCTGAAAGGGACTCTAGCGCAGGGCGACATTTCCTCAAGGCTCGGAAAGGGTCCCTTTCCCTTTGCCCTGCTGTCTTCCTTGGCGCGGGCCCCCAGGCAGTCACCTTCCCTGAGACGCCCTTTACAGCGAGCCGTCAAACCCTGGGGACCCAGCATGCGCTAACCCAGCACGTCTTGACACACTTAAAATAACCTTTATGAACTGTGCTCATCGCTCATCTACTATTTTCATAAATGGCATTTCACTGCTCTCAGATCGATTCTTTAAAAGTAAGCTGGCACGAGACCTCTCTTGGAGTGCCTGCCACGCCAGGGTCGGGCGGTGCACCCAGGGCAGCTTGGGCAGGTTCTATCTGTTGCCTTGTTTTATGTTGGTTTTGGTGCTCTGACAGCACCTGGATGGACTCTGGAAGTTTCTCTGGAAGTCTGAAGCTGGTATTCCCAACGTCATCCCAGGTCAGAAGACGAGGAAGCAGCAGCGACAGTGGGGACACTAGGGAGGGTCTGCTCTGCACCAGCGCCCATGGCAGACATCCTACCTGCATCCTCTCAGTCAATCCTCTCAAGAACCAAGAAGGACAGTTCTCTCCCCAGTTAATCAACAAGGAAATGGAGGCTCAGAAACGTGCCTGTCACTAAGAAAAACCCCTGCCTCTGTCCCTTCTCCCCGCCACCCCCTCCTCTTCTCATCACCCGGCTCTGCCTCCACCGGGCCCATGAGGAGGTGCCCGGTGCTTCTGCAGAGCCAGCCACGGAAGCTGTCTCCTTGGCAACGGGGCCTTCGCCTCCCTGGGCAGGGCTGGCTTCATTGCCAGGAGCACCGTCCTGAGACCCCCTCTTGGGTCACAGCTGAACCAACGGGCCACTTCCCAGAGCTGGCGGGGGCACCACCCAGAGCCCCCACCCTTGGGGGCTGTGGGTGGAATTTTAAACTCAAGAAGTATTCTTAAAAATCATCCAGGCAGTTAGTTAAACCTCCTAAAATAATTGCAGTTAAGCAATTACTTCTTTTAAAGGCATTCGGAGGTGTTAAGATCCAGGCTCACATTTTTCGTGATGAAAGCAAATCCTTTTGTGCCTGGGCGGCTGGGGCGGGATCGCATCCCGGCTCCTTTCCACAGGGGCTCCTGGGACACGGCTCCTCCCCGTGGGTGGCCGCCCCCTCCTCCTCCCGCCTGCGCCTGCGGAGGGAGGGAGCCTAAGGGTAAGAGCGGCAGCGGAGGAAGGGGAGTCAGCATTTCCAGGTTCCCCGCAGAGGAAGGCGCAAGTTTGCAAAGCCAGGTATTTCCACGAAGCGCCGCTTCCCAGGCCAGGCCCGGCTGCAGCCCCGCGGCCCTCCGGCCTCTCTGAGCACGTTCTGCGCATCTCCACCTTCCCTTCTCTTCACCTCCCTCCGCCTTTCTCCCTGTCTCCCCCTCCGTCTTCCTTCTGTGATGTCCCGTGAGCACCCACTCTGCACCAACACTGCAGGGACAGCCCCGAGTCCAGCAGCCCTGAATCAAGTACCTTCCAGTCTTGACAAAAGCAGATAGCAACGACCACGCACTGTACATGACTGTCCTCTGGGCACAGAGCTCTTGAGGTGATGGAGGCCAGCTGCCTGGGACAAATAGCCTGCTGCTGGCCCCCGCTGGGAATGAGACGGGGTGCAGGGGGTGTCAGATGCAGGCCTCTGGCCGCCTGGGTGGGGCTTCTCAAAGTGATACAGATGCCAGGGCCCCGTCTCCAGACCAGATGACGATTCTCTGGGGGCTGGGACACTGGGTTCAGAGGGGTGCCTGGCACTGTCACTGGGGCACAGGGAGGCTTCACAGAGGAGGTGGTGGAATGTCAGATTACCCCGCAGCCGAGGCTGCCCCTCCTCCTCTGCAGGCACCACAGCGGCCCGGCCTGGGCCAACAGGATGTGGTGGAAAGGACAGCTTGTGTCCAGTGCCCGCGCCCCAGGAGCTCATGACTGCTCGCCAGTCTGAAAGCTCCCGACCTCCACGTGAGAAGCAAGTGCTGGGTGGGCTGCTGCTCCTAGCAGGTGGGATGCCTGGAGTGGAGCAGAAGTGAACCCTCAGGCTGGGGCCCACCCGGCAGAGAGAAGCGCTGTCCGGCAGGGCACAGCCATGTGGGGAGGGCACTCCAGACAGAGGCAGCGCGCAGCCAGGGGGCGGTGCCGGGCCTGGAGTCCACCCGGCTCTAACCACTTGCACACTACCCCCACCCAGGCCAGGCCCAGGAGGGCACTCCTTGCAGCTGCGACCCAGGCACCCAAGCATGTGTGTGACTGGGTGCCCAGGAGGTGCAGGGACTCTAGACACGGGGCACCTGGACTCTGGGCACTTGCTAGGATGGAGATCCCCAGGCCATGCTCCCAGAGAATAAGCATCATCTGGTCTGCAGGTAGGGCCCTGTCATCTGTGTCACTTTGAGAAGCAGCACCCAGGTGGCCAGAGGCCTGCACCTCACTCGCCCCCTGCATCCCCGTCTCACTCCCAGCGGGGGCCAGCAGCAGGCTATTTGTCCCAGGCAGCTGGCCTCCATCACCACCAGAGCTCTGTGCCCAGAGGACACTCCAAGCTGTCGGCCTTGGAGGTGAAGAAAAGTGGGCTGTTTCCTCCTTTAGAAGGAATGCTCCATTTTGGCTTTCTCATGTGAAGAACTGGCTCCACTGTATCCTGGGACCACAGACCAGATCCCCTGGGATCCAGCAGACCGATCAGTCCCTGCTCCATGTGACCTTCAGGCCCCACCTCTGTGCCTGCCCTGGGGCACTGGGATTCATCCCAGGAGGTTGGACCAGGCTGCCCAATGCGGGCTGATGGATGGCTGCCCCCAAATCCGGGGGTCCCTCCACTCTCGGCCACCCAGGAGACCTCTCCCAGATCCCTCCCAGCCCTGACAGTCCTGACAGCACATGGACCCTTTCTCCTTGCTCTCCTTCACTTTGCAAGGGCCTTCAGTCCAAATGCACTCCCTCCTCGGGCCACAAACTCTAACCAGTGCCATATGGCCCTCGGAGCCTGGGTCTCATTGGAGGGCTCTGACCCCAACTCCAGCCTGGGCCAAGCCGTGATGCAGCAAAGAAGCCAGCAGGCCCCCTGCAGGCAGCCTCCACCCAAGAGCAGGGACGCAAGGCCACTGCCCCCACCCCGGCTGCACAGGCCCCTCCTCCTCTGAGCTGGGGCATGAAGGTAGCAAATAGGTCTAAGTTTCCTTCCCCTGGCTTTTCAACACACCATCCCCACCTGGGCAAGGTCAGGACGCAGGTAGAACAAAACCTGGTACTTGAGAGCAAAACTCAGCAACTCCCAGCATTTGTTACTCCATGATGGAGTTTGGATGTGTTGTCCCCTCCAAAACTCATGTGGAAATCTGATCCACAATGTGGCAGTGTTGGAAACTGAGTCATGGGGGCGGATCCCTCATGAATGGATTAATGCTCTCCCTAGGGTAGGGGGATAAATGAGTGAGTTCCTGCGAGAACTGATTGTTCATAGGACCCTGTCACCTCCTCTCTTTCTCTCTCTCTTGCTTCCTCTCGCCATGTGATCTGCTTGTACCCACCGGCTGCTGCCACTTTCCGCCATGAGTAGAAGCAGCCTGAGACCTGTGCCAGATGCAGCTGTCCCAGAATCGTAAGCCAAATAAACCTCTCTTCTTTATAAATTACCCAGTCTCAGGTATTCTGTTGTAGCAACACAAAATGGACTAAAACACTCCACTGTCCTGTGGCTCTCAGCACAGCGAGTAGAAAGTCTATGCCGTGGAAGATCTTTTACTCCCAGGGTTCAGACAGAAAAGGCCTGAATCACAAATTAACTCCCAATTAGCCAGTGCACCTCAAAACAATAAGGAAAAGTAAGCGCCGATCTGATCTCTTCCATGTGTTTAAACACCACTTTTAACGATGGCGCGGATGTTTGTGCGCACGCGCTCCTTCAAACCCACAAGGTCCGCACAACCAGTTCCTGCCTTCCAGACTTGTCAAGAAAGTCACCAACTTCTTAGATAAATAAACCACTCCTAGCTCGGCTGTAAACTGATTTTTGTGATTACTTAGGTCGAAACACAATCACTTCAGTACGTGCCCACTTTACCTCTTAGAAAAGACGCAAACATTCTAACTCACCAATTCCTTTGCTCTCGCCTTGCAAGTGACTCTGTCCCTCGTTTACTCATTCTCAAACGTCTGTTATGTGTCTGCTGCGTATGGAGACCAAGATTTTCATCTGAGTAAATCATTTGTCATCTCCGTAAATTTATTGGCCTATTTCAACCCCATTGAAAAGATCAGAGAAACAGAAAATATGTTGAAATCCTAACAGTGCTGGAAAGCCCACGTGGGTGCCTCCAGGAGAACCCAAATTACTCAGAGTGCGAGGGACCGAGCTGGGACGGCCCTGGGTGGTGTAGACAGCTGGCGCCTCGACACAGGAAGTGCCAGATGAGAGGGAACAGCGACTACAAAAGCACAGAGGTCAGAACAGGCCCAGAGACTCGGGCAAGAGTCAGATGCAGTGTGAGGGTGGGCAGTGTGGGGGCTCAGGGAGGCTCTGGGCGTCTCGTCTAGACGCTGGCAGGTGCTTTTGTGATCCAGGGGGACCCGGAACGGGTTTTTAAGCCGTGAGGAGGGAACTATTTAAGTGAGTGATTTTCTCCACCCAAGATGAGAATGTCTTTCTAAAGATAATGCATGTTTGTAGTACAAAATTCAGATAACATAGAAAAACATAAAAACCAAAGTAGGAATCACTACAAATCTCCCCCAGAAGTGATAATCGCTGCTAACATTTTGTTAAATATCACCTAGACAGTGGCATCTGAATGTGCACCTGTCACCTGGCATAGAGAGGACTGTGACATGCTTTTGCCACTCAGCCCACACCTTGGATGGCTTTTCACGGCAACGAAAGTAGACGTGCTCCATCGCTTTAAACTGTTGAAACTCCTGGGTAAGGATGGATCCAAACACATGTCATGGATGGCCTGGTGAAGCCCATTTGGGTTTGTCCAGCTTTTCAACATCATAAACAGCACCATGATGAACACCTTCCCCCGGCACAGACTTCTGCTCCCGAGAGGAGGTCAGAGTCAGTCAACAAACTGCCTGCTCAGTGCCAGCTCTGCAGGTGGTGGCTGCGCAGGGCCAGATGGTCAGACAAGTGTGTCCGGGAACTTGCCTCACGAGTAACAGACCGCCACAGACCACCAACATGAGAGGAGGCTCCGGACGTGAAAGACAGACACTCACACCCAAACTGAAGAGGAACAGGAAGCTGATGGAGGCACGGGGCGGGGAGGAGAGAAAAGATTTCCTTAAAAGAAGGAAGAGAGAGACTCAAAGAGATGAGAGAAGATAATGCATTCACAAAATAAAAACATGGCTGTAGAAAAGTGAACATTCAGCAAGAAAAACTTCCTGCTTATTGATAAAATGACAGTAGAGGTTGAGAAGGTAAAGTTGAGAACACAGAGCAGAAAAGAACAGGAAGACAAAGAGAAAGAAAACGGAGATGGGATGGGGGCACGTGAGCCTGGGAGGATAACCCCAGCAGACCACGTGGCAAATGGAAGTTCCTGGAGAGGACAGCGAACATGGAGAGGGGACGCTTTCAGGGAAACAACTCTAGCCCCGTCCCAGGATGAAGACCGCATGTAGGAGTTACAGGGCCCGCAAGCGTCCAGCACCAGGCATGGAAACAGAGCCACGAAGGTGTCTCGTGGTGACATTTCACAGCACAGGGAATGGAGTTTCCAG
This sequence comes from Cynocephalus volans, assembly GCF_027409185.1. Taxonomy (NCBI): domain Eukaryota; kingdom Metazoa; phylum Chordata; class Mammalia; order Dermoptera; family Cynocephalidae; genus Cynocephalus; species Cynocephalus volans. The sequence goes on along the minus strand of NC_084468.1, from coordinate 3,262,705 downwards.
AGAAGAAACAGAAACTGGCCCCAGAAAGGATTGGGAATCAGAATGGGGGCCCACATTCGTAGCAGCCACCCTCCAAAGCTGGGAGAGTGGAACTGAGGACGTCCGTCCCCTTCCCCCACCATGAATTCTATACCCAGCCCTACTGTCCCTGCAGCACCCACAGCAGACAGGAATCTGCAGTTTGCTCAGAGAATTTACTACCCAGGCACCCTTGGTTGGGACCTCCTGAAGGATGCAACCACTAAATGAAACAGCAAAACAACAGAAGGGGAGAAATAGGACCCAGGAGAGAGGGATCCATCAAGAAGTCTCCCCAGGGTGACAGCTGAGCAGCTTCAAGCAGGAGAGAGAAAACCCATGCAAGGCAAAAGATTCCAGAGAGAAAAAGGGGTCAGACAAGCCACCTGCTGTTGGACAAGCCACCTGCTGCACGTGACACAAAGGAGAGTTCACTGCCTTGTCGAAAAGTTCAGGGCAAGAATTATTGGTTAGTGCATAGAGAACTATGCAAGCAAAATGCAGAATTTAAATGTCAGGAAAAATATAAAAAGTAGCATCCAAGGGGTGACTGCAGTTTACTGTGGGGAGGGGAGGAAAATACTGACCAAGACAGAGCAATGATTTACCTAAAGAACTGGTATAGGGACTACACCTGATCTAAAAGATTTAGTCAATATACTGATGTATTGATTAATATTGAGTAGTAATTAAATCCAAATGCAGTTGCACCACACGGGGAGGTGGGGAGGAACGGAGAGAAGCAGGTGCACTCCCGCTGCTGTTGGAGGTCAAGACCAAAACTTAGAAACCATTGCACAGCAGAACAAGCGTGTCATTCAGAAATATGAAGGAAAATATTGGTGTTCCAGTAAAGCAATTAAAACAGAAACAGATGAAAAGTTGAAAGCCGTTCCTTCCAGGGAGTGGGGCTCAAAGAGGGGGAGGGGGAGGATGTGAGACAAACGTTCTTATGACAGACCTGAAGGAATGATTAGGCTTTTTAAATGATGCACTTAACATATTGTTTCAGTGAAATAAAAACAAAGTATAGGAGGGAACCTGCTGGTGTAGAAATTGGTCGGGAGCATCCTTTTCCTTGGTCACGTGGTTTGTCTGGAAACAGCAAGTCATGTGCAGGCAGAGTCCTCGAAACCCACTCTAGCCAGTGCAGGGCCGGACCTGCCCAGCCAGAGCTGAGGAGTCGTGCAGAGCTCCGCCTGGTCCAGGGGCGGGCGTAGGAGGCTGGGGAGGGTCTAGCCAGATGGAGCAGATGCTGTGCAGGCGGAGGCTGGAGCCGGCCAGGGGCTGCAGGCAGGCGCGAGGCCAGGATGGTGTTGGTGGGACATCTGAGGCCATCTGACCAGAGGGATCGGCTCCAGGGCTGCGGATCATTTGTTTAATCGACTCCAGTGTCAAGACTCTGCAGGCCCCTAGCCCTCCTCCTGTGAATCCTTCCTGAATTTGGGATTGGAAAGCAATTGTGTGAATTGCTTTAAAAATGGATTTTTCAGAAATGCCTCCTGGTCCCTGCCCCCAAGGAAGGAGAAACGCTGACTCGGGGCCCTCAGAAACCTTTCTCTGGTCGAGGGCAGAGGCCACCTCTTACCCAGGATGCTGAAAGCAGAAAGAGCTCTTCCCAAACCCCCTGGCCACCTACCTGGGCTCGCCCACCCTCTGAGCTCCTGCCAGGGCCGAGCCTGGTGGGCACAGCACACACTTCTGCTCTGCATCCCAACCCCACAGCAGGGAGCACCCCTGTGAACTGATAACCAAAGTGTCTGGCGATGTGCCCACACTCCCCCGGCTGGCACAGCCGAGTCTGAGGGGCACAGCCCAGCTGGCAGTGCCCCTTCCCCAGCAGAGAGGCTGCTCCAGAGGTCACCATGGAGCATCCTGAGACCTCCCAAGTCTTAGGAGAAGGTGCCCACTGGGGAGAAGGGGCCCTTACAAAGGCTGTGGAGGTGGCCCCAGGGGATGGCCTGGCAGGACCCCAGCTGGTGTCTGGCTGGGCAAGGCCCACAGTGTGGAGGTTGGGTCTGCCAGGAACCTGCTGCACCAGGGCCCGAGCTGCTGGCGGCATTTCTCTGAGCAGCAGGACCTGGGCCCTGAGCTCACGTCCCCACAGAGCTCCAGCTGCCACTGAGAACAGGGATTCTGAGGCAACATGCAGTTACCCCACATACTGCCAGGGGCCCTGGGCACTCACCAGGGGTCATAGAAAACCTGGCAGTGTGGTCCTCTCTGGGCACATAGGGTCCCCTGCGTGTGAGACAGAGGCAGAGGGGGACCGTCCCCATGTACTACCCCATCAGCCCCCCTTGCTGAGTGAGAGAAGCCCAGGCAGGTCAGCAGCTGAGGGTGGGCACAGCTACAGCAGGCTCTGAATAAGCTCAGGGGAAACCCCTGCCCAGGTCGCTAAGGTGTATCAGAGTGGGCGCCTGGAGGAAGCTCAGAGGGTGGGGGCAACCCCCTGGGCCATGTGGAGTTATTAGTGTTAACTTTGATGAGAACCTATAGAGTTTACTAAAAATGCAGATTCCCAGGCCCCAGTTCCAGCAATTCTGATTCAGGGCAACCGACTGGAGAGGGCCCAGGGATCTGCATTTTATTATATCTGTATTAAATATTACTATGACTGTATTAGAGTTCTCCAGAGAAGCAAAACCAATAGTAGATTACATACACGTATACATATACGTACGCGTATATAAACATATGCATACACACACGTGTATACACATGCATACACACATGCATACACACACGCATACACACACACGTACACACACGCAGAGAGAGAAGGAGATTGAGAGATTGATTACACAGGATTAGCTCACCTCATTACAGAGACTGAGAAGTCCCACGACCTGCCCTCTGCGAGCTGGAGACCGGCACAGCTGGTGGTGTAAGACCCAGTCCGAAGACAGGAGACCGATGTCCCAGCCCAAGCAGTCGGGCAGTGAGAGCAAATTCCTCCTCCCTCCACCTCTGTGCCCCATTCAGGCCCTCAGTGGGTTAGATGACGCCCACCCACATCGGGCAGGGCCTCTGCCTTACTGAGTCCCCCAATTCAAACACTAATCTCATCCAGAAACACCCTCAACAGACACACCCAGAATAATGTCTAACCAAATATCTGGGCCCCCTGTGATCCAGTCAAGTTGACACATAAAATTAACCATCATAGTAACCTGGGTAGGACCCTGGGGTAGATCCAGAAAACCCTCTGAGCCATTGCTCATGCTGGTCCCTGCCTGTAATGCCCTTCCATCTTCTCCCTCACACAGCAAATTTCAACTTCATCTTCAAGTCCAAATTTCAGTGTCCCCTTGGGGAGGCCCTTTTTGCCCTCCAGGCTGCACCTGGTGCCCCTAGTGTTCCCAGACTCAGGGCACCCCTTGCTCAGGGCAGTGGCCTCACAGTGCAGCTACTCCCACCAGGGTCCCCAGGGCATGATAGACACTTGACAAAGGCATTTTCTGAACAACCCCAGTTTGTGGTACTTTTTCATGTGTTCTGGGGGCTACAAGTTCAAAATCAAGGCATTGGCAGAGCCACGCTACCTCCACAGGCTCCAGGTGAGGATCCCACCTGGCCTCTCCCAGCTCTGGTGGCACCGACAGTCCTGGGCGTTCCTTGGCTGTGGCTGCCTCACTCTAGTCTCTGCCCCTCTTGTGCAGTGGCATTCTCTTGGGTGTGTCTGTGTCATCCATTTTTATAAAGACACCCGCCACTGGATTCGGGGTTCTCCTATCCAGTACGACCCCACATCTGCAAAGACCCTATTCCCAAAGAAGGTCACCTTCTGAGGTTCTCAGTAGACATGAATTTGGGAGGACACTGTTCACACCAGCACATGGTGGAAGGCTGTCAGCTGGCCGCCCTCCTCACAACTGAGCCATGAGTTCTTCTCCAAAGGGTCACCTGTGCCGTGACTCCCCACGTCGGCCACCCCCACACTGTGCCGCCCAGATCTGGCTCTCCACGCACATTGGGGAGCAGCCCCTCAGGGCTCCCTGGGCCTTTCTTCCTGAGGGGAATCAGAAGCAGGGGGCCAGTGGGAGGAAGGACGGCCTTGTCACTGCACTCAGCATTGGGGTCCCCACTGGGTCTCCATGCCAGGCAGGCCCCGGGACCTCCACGACATCACCAATTAATGTGCCGCTTTCTTAAGAGCGTCTCTAAAGGCTGTTCCACCAAAACGCCCAATCCCTGCCTCCTGAGGACACGGCTCACGACAAATGACCACCACATCCCGTTAAGTTTATTTCCTCCCTTCTGCATGGTTCGTTCAGGCGACCTCTCAGAGCATCTCCAACTGCCAGTGACTGAGGTCATCTCAGGTCGAGGGGACAGTGGTCCACGAGAGGCTTGGCAGGGCCTGGGATGTAAGGAACTTGTCCCTCTCTCCTGGGAGTCAGTGGCGAGTGCCGCGGGGGCAGGGCACTGTCTTCCCAGGTGTGCGTCTTCTTCTCATTCTCCAGACACGGAAGCTGAGGCTCCAAGAGGCAAAGTGATTTCCTCACCGTTACAGCCGAGGAGAGAAACAGCCAGGCCTGTGCTACATGGCCCCACCGCCCGACGCTAAGGGGCTTCCTCCACCAAGTTCACAGGTGCGGGCACTGCGTGTGTGAGTGCGTGTGTGCAGGTGCGTGCATTGCTTCTGCAGGTGTGTGCACTGCGTGTGTGAGTGCGTGTGTGCAGGTGCGTGCATTGCTTCTGCAGGTGCGTGCACTGCGTGTGTGAGTGCATATGTGCAGGTGCATGCATTGCATGTGCATGTGTGCACTCTGTGCAGGTGCGTGCACATTGTGTGTATGCTCCTGTGCACCAGTGGGTGGTACAGAGGTTTTCAGTGCTATACCGAGGAGGTTGTTCTTAGGGCGAGGAGGAGTGCAGTATTCCTGGGAAGGGACAACTTGATCCCAACTTTTATCTTGGGAAGGTCAGCTGATCCCAGTCGTCCTTTGCCGTCCACACGCCAAGAGCAGGAGGGGCGATGTGGAGCAGAAACAGAACCTTCACCAGCCTGCTCAGAGCCTCCGCCTGGGGTGGGAGGGAGCTGAGACAGAGCCATCCGCGTGATCCCGCTTGTGCACGAGGGGCAGCTTACCAGGAGCCAAGTGTGCTCTAGTGCAAGATTAGCTCCAGGACAGCTGGGCCAGGGAGGCACAACACCATCTCTTGGACCCTCAGTCACTCTGCTCCATCTCTGCCACTGCTGACCAGCAAACTGTGGCCATGTGGCCTGGGGCTGACCCATCTCATGCCCTGGAATTTTTGGATTCTTCCACCACTTCCAGATTCCAGCCAAGGGTCAGGCCACAGGATTGTGTTTCCCAAGTATCTGCCTAAGAGGCAGCTGATGCAGCTGAAGTTAACTGCCCAGGAGTGATCCTTGACTGTGGGCAGCAGGAGGCAAGGAGCCTGCCCCTTCCTTCTTCAGAGTTGTGGCGCCCAGGCATGACTTGTCTTCCTCCTGCCTGGCTCTGGCACTCCAGGTCGGTGGCCAGCACAGCAACACACCACCTTGCGCTGCTTCCCGCCTGCTCTGACTCCCTCACACTTCTTTTCTCTTACTGCCCTGGGATTGCACACTCCAGATACACCCTTAGCACTGCATCCTTGCCTTAGGCCCTGCTTTCCAGAGAGCTCTACTAAGACGAGGGGCAGGGGCAGGGGAGAGTCCAGACAGAGGCAACAGGCTGTGCAGGGACTTGGTGCAGGGACTGCAGGTTGTCCAGTGGGAAAAACCTGGATGGACGGGGCCTCGTGGGATACAGGAACAGGCCCAGGAGTTGGGTCAGCCACCCTCAGTCCAATCCTGGCTTTTGCCATTTCCAAACTCACCATGGTGAGCTCCTGAATCTCCTGAGTCCCACTCACCCTCCGTAAAGGGAGCACAGTAACACAGTGACACCACGGTGCTGGGAGGTGGCAGGGGTGGGGTCTGCCAGCAGTGCACCTCGTGGGCAGGGCTGGCTTCCTGGCCCTCTGCCTGGCCCCTGCCCCCACAGTCCCCCAGACCTGGAGCTGCAGCAGAGAGACACCTCCTTCTGATCCCAGGAAGGGAAAGTCCCCAGGCAAGAAGGCATGGGCACCTCTCCCTCTCCAAAGATTTGTCCCAGCTCTCTGTTTGAAGTCCATGTGTGGCTCGAGAGACCGTGGACCATTTGTTTCTGATTTGCCGGCAACTTTGCACCAGCCAACACTGTCCTGAGCCTTTTCCTAGTTCTTTCAAGTTTGTATGTGCCTTGTTTTTGCTCAAAGTCGGGAAACTGCTCTTCTTTTAAAAACCAAGGCTAATGAACTGGAACGTGTAAAGTTCAAGTTTGTGTCAAAATAACCAACTAGGAATTCAAGGTGGGCTCATGGCTCCAAGCAGTTCATTCCAGCCCCAATCGCACCCGCGTGCACACACACTACAGACACGTGTGCACACTCACACGCCCCACAGGCGCACACGCACAGGGGCATGCTGGAAGCTGCAGATGCCCCACCTCCCCCAGCACAGAAAGGGGAGGAAGCTGAGCACAGGCCCAGGGGGACAACTGTGACTGCAAACTGGGGCTGACCCTGTCGCTGTGGCTCTGGGCCGTGGCTTCTCTGTATCACTACCAGAGCTGCAGCTACTGCCATTTGCAGAGAGCCCAGGGGTCCCAGAGCCTGTGTAGAGCCACACAGCACTCTCCTCACTGCACAGCCAGGGAAACTGAGGTTCAAAGATGATAAGGAGCTGGGACAAGACTGGAGAGTGAGGCCCACAACTGTGGTGATGGGGGTTAATTTTATGTGTCAACTTGTCTGGGCCACAGGGTGCCCAGATATTTGGTCAAACATCATTCTGGGTGTTTGTGAGGGCCTTTCTGGATGAGATTAATGTTTAAATGGTAAACTGAATAAAGCAGATTACCCTCCCTCACGTGGGTGGCCTCATCCAATCAGCTCAAGGCCTGGATAGAAAAAGGCAGAACAGGAGGGGCACCTCCTGCCTGACTGCTGAGCTGGGACATTGGCTTCTCTCTGGCCTTCAGATGGGAGCTACACGTGGGCTCTCCCGGGTCTCCAGATTGCCAACCCTGATCTTGGCACTTTTCAGCCTCCACGATCATGTGGCTGATTCCTTATAGCAGGTCTCTTTCTGTCTCTATCTATCTGTGCCTCCTACTGGCTCTTTCTCTAGAGAACCCTGTTGGATGCAGTGAGCAAAGGACCTCCAGGGATTGAAGCCAGCTCAGCAGGACTTCTCACCACGGTGGTGATCACAGCCCTACTCCTCATGGGCACACACCACGCACAGCTCCAGCTCCAAGCACTTCACTGGTTACCCATTTAAGCCCCCAGGACAACTCATCTGCAGCTCATAGATGTGGCACAGAGAGGTGAGGTAATGTGCTTGCAGCCACACAATAAGTGGCAAAGCTGAGATTTGAAGGTGAGGAGCAGGCCAGCTCCAGGGCCCACACTCTTGGCCTTGCCCCTTACTGAGGCCCTGAGCCACATGACCCCACCCCCAGGTATCAAGGCCACTCGAGGCCTCTGGACCTGCCCTGTTCTAACTGCCTTGGTGTGGGTGGGCTGGCCCAGCAGCAGATGTGCTGGGAGCCCCCTGCCCCCACCCCGAGCACCCAGGCCTGGGCCCACCCCAGTGAGTGACCACATGGGGAGCAGAAAACATGAGTAAAGGGGTCTCAGAGATAGCAGAGAGCAGTGTGGCCTGGGGCAGTCTTGGAGGTCTGCCCAGGGAGGGGACACTGGGCCTGGTGGGAAGAATAGGGAGACGGAGCAGGAGGATGGGTGTGGGTGAGCTGCTGAGGCAGGGGTGCTGGCCAAGGCCCCAGCCAGAAGAAGCCACCAGGAAACGGGGGGTGGAGGCTGTCACAGAGGGGCCACGACCACTGAGAGGTCATGGTTGGTGTGTCGCTCAGCGTCCTCCAGAGAAACAGAACCAAGAGGTCAGATATGTATATTAAGATACTTATTTTAAGGAGTTGGCTCATGTGACTGTGGGGCTGGCACTCTGAAATCTGTACAGCAGGCTGGGACTCAGGCGGGGCTCAGTGCTGCCGTCTGCGGTAGAATTCCTTCCCCCAGGAAGCCTCGGTGTGTGCTCGGAAGGCCTCCCACGATCGGACGAGGCCCCCACATTGGCGAGGATGATCTCCTTTACAGAAAGCCGGCTGGCTGCCGAGGGCCAGCACAGCTGGGAGCTCCTGCACTGCAGCCCCGGATGAGGGTTTGCTCGCACGACTGGGGACTGGAGCCTGGCCCAGCCGGCGAGTGAAACTGACCAGCACAGTTGGGCAGGGGCCCCAGCAGGCTTGAAATCAGGAGCTCCAAATTCCAGGACCAGCAGTCAGGGTTTGTGCAATTTGGAGACTGTCACTCTAGCCTTCCTCATCAGTAAAGGGGTATTCTGTCCCTCAGTAAATCGTCTCTGAGGGTCTGCCCCATGCTGGGAAGACTGAGGGAGAAAAGACCTAGTCCCCACCCTGGGTCGGGGAGGGCTTTTGGGGTTTTGATGTCTATGTAAGAGCTTGCTGGGCACCCTGGGGTCCAGCATGTGCACCGGGCGGCTGGCCCGGTTGAGGAGGGGAAACACGTCATGCTGCTGCACATCTGCCTCTAGTTTAGAGATAGGGAGGAATGGGCTTGTTCTCAACCACAAACCTAACCACATAATTTCCCACCTCAGGGACTGCCCAAAGACAATCCAAAGACCACAGTGTGACTTCCAGGGCTGTCCTGTTGAGGGCACCGGCCTGAGGCCCACCAGGACCCCAAGTGGAGGGGAGGGGATGCGCATTTGAGTCAGGCCTGGCCTAGGCCACAGAAACCAGCCAGAGGCCTACCCTGGGCAGCCCTACCCAAAGTGACCCAGGACAACCACAGGGAGATGGACGGGTTCTGGGATATTCCCCAGGGCACCAGCCTTGGTACTTGCTGTCATCGCCCAAAGCAGGGTTGGGGCAACCACATGACACTTCTAATCGTACACCCCCAGCCTCGCCTCCTCCACCGAGGAAGTGGACCAGGTAGTGCCCCCCCCTTCAAAGGCTGGCAGAGGGAATGGTCTGAAGCACCCGCGTCAGGGCCTGGCACTTTCTGTGGCGGAGTGTCGTGCATGAGATCTCCACTCATTCACTCATCCATTCATGTGTCTGTGCATTCATTCATTCATTCACTCATTGAACAAATGGAGCCAGACCTCCTGCTGTGGGCCAGGCCCCGCCCAGGCTCCGGAAAACGGGACCCAAAGAGCCAGACTGACGGCCCTGCCCCATCGGGCTGGCCTGGGGGCAGGAGAGGACAGACACTGTCTGAAGGGTCCACTGCCAAGAACCACAGGGTTTGGGACAGCCGTGGGACCGGGGGCGTCTGTGCTGGTCTGCTTTGCCTCTGGCCAGTGTCCCTGTTCTTGCCCTCTCCTCACCAGAACAAACAGTGCCCAGACCCCACGGGCTCGTGCCTGTGCCAAGTGCAGGGGAGGCTGTGGCTCTCCGCCAGGAAGCAGCACCCCACGGGCTAAACTCAGCACACGCCGCACAGCCAAGTGCCTCCCTGTCGTTCATTTTCCTAATTCTTTTCTCAAAATGTCAAATCGCTGTGAAGTGGGCTCCTGACTGGCGGTGTGGCGGGGCTGCTGGAGGATCAGTCTGGAGAGGTGCTGACAAGCTGGGGGACTCGCCAGCCTGAGTCAGGCAGCGCCTCTCCCGAGCACCCCGACGGGACCCCAGGGGATGTAGAAGGTCTGGAAGCTTCCTGGCCCCTTGCTGCAGCTGAGGAACCGCACTGGGGTGGGGAGGGGAGGCAAGTGTCACAGATCGGGAGAGGGACAGTCCAGGCAGCCCCACGTGCGACCCTGGACACATCCCCGCTCCAAGCCACAGGCCCTCCAGCTGTAAAACTGGGGGTGGGAGGGTGATCGTCGCCATCAGCAGCATCTCTCGAGCCCCCACTGCGGGCTTGGCAGAGGACGATGGTCATCATCCCATGTCCTGGGGCTCAGAGGCGTGACTAGCCCGCAGGTATGGGAGCCAGCCAGCTCGGCCGGGCTGCCCGCCCGACGTAAGGACAAGCGGGGGTGCCCCCGAGCCAGGGCCACGGGGTGAGGACAGTGTGCTGAGGTCAGGAGGAGAAGGAAGGAGAAAGGAGCTCCGGCCAAGCCCCTGAGGGGCGCACGCGAGGGCGGCAGGCGTGGGGCGCCAGCTCCAGCGCATCTGGACTCAAACCCGGGCTCGCTTATGCGCCACGTAGCCGCTCTGTGCCGGGCTGAGGCCACTCCTGCCAGGTGGAAGTGACCCCTCCCGGGGCAGGGAAAGGAGCCCCCACCACACACAGCACGATCAAGGCCAGATGAGAACACAGAGCGTGGGCGGGGGGTGTGGGGAGGGGCGCTTCACTGGAAATGGCTGGGACGCTCCCACTCGCTGGTGCCGACCTCGGGCCACAGGTCCTACAAAGCTCCAAGACAGCCAGTCCCCACCACCTATGGCAGCTGCAGGAGACAGGCCCTGAGACCTCGGCTGCTGGGAAGGGACCATGGTGGTGAACCCGTGGGCAGGACCCTCCCACTGGGGGTCTCAGCTGTGCTCTGGGTCCAAGCCCTGCCAGCAAGAAAGACCAGAACCTTCTGCTGCCCCCCTTGCAGGCTTGGTGAGAACTCAGCTGGAAGGGGAAGCCCATTCACACTTGCCCTCCCCAACCTGCCTCGGCTAGGTGGGAAACTGAGGCCCACTCCACTGGCCCCACCATGCTGTGCCAAAACAGCCAATTCCGGGGAAAGGGAGGCTGGCAACCACAGAAACCCGAGGACGGGGCAGGAAGGGGCTAGGCTGGGCATAGCAGGGTGGGGCTGTCAGAAGCCCCAGTGTCAGGGTAACAGAAGCCCCGGGAGACCACAGAAGGTTCCAGAGTCTGTGCAGGCTGCCTCCCCAGCCCCATGGCACCAGTCCCAGGATTGTTCCCTGGGTGCCTACTCTAGATGGGGGATCCAAGAAGCAGGGGCGGGTCTGATCACTGTGGGTGCCCTGAGTGCCGGGCACACAGTTGGGCCATATTCATAGGACAGCGATGGAGGGGGCCGCTCAGACCTCCCTCCAGAGATGACCTGTGTAGAGAGCCACCAGCCATGCCCATGGGAGTCGCTTCCTCTCCTGAGCCAAGGCCACCACCTCCCCAGCAGCCACGGGCAGCCACGCCAAAGCACGGCTGGGTACAGGGCTCACCATCCCTGGCCCACGCTGGACTCGTCCCACACGGCCTCCACCCTGGAGCAACCACTGAGCCAGCAGAGGCTTTCCCAGACCTGCATCAAGGTCCTGCCCTCCCCCACCCTTCCCAGGCGCCGACCTGCGTTGCCATCCTTCCGACAGCTCTCCCTGACCTCACCTGCTCCCGCCCCTTGATCCTTCATGGCGTCTCCCCAGCAAGTCTCTGGCACAAAGTCTCTTGGCATCTACTTCTTGGAACACACAAACCAACACAATTTGATGAAGAAATGAATGGATACGTGAACAAAAGGACCTCAGTCAGTGTCAGCTGGCTCACCAGATCTTGTCTTCCCACCATCTTTAGATCACAAGGGACAGATTTTGGCAGAAGGATGCTCAGGCTTTGGAGGAACGAGGAAACACACAAGGGGACGGTGGGCATGCCAAGGAATTCAGGTCTCCAAGAAGGCAGAGCCTGAGGCAAGGGCTAAGGTGCTGCCACCTCATAGAAATGCCAGCCCAGGACAGCAGATGGAAGGGGAAAGGGAGTGAGACCAGGAAAGAGGCAAAGTGACGCGTGCCCTGCACTGGCACCACCTGATAGTGAGCAGAAGGGACACAGATGCGCTGGCTGGGCATGCGGGGGCTTCACGGGGGTGGGGGCTACAGGGGAAGTTGTTTGCCCGCCCTCCCGTCTCCTGACTCTGCCCCTCTAGGCACTAACTCCGGCACTCTCTGCTTGTGTCACTCGGCCAGTCCCCACAATCTGAGGAGGAGTGTTGCATCCACATCAGAGAGTGAAGGGCCACCTGTCATGGCGGGGGGTGGGGGCCAACCAAGAGACAGAAGGAGGCACTCGAGGGGTGGAGAGGCTGCACAGAGACCGGGTCCCAAGACTGCGCAAACGCTGGCCTCGGGGAGTCCTGCGAAAGAAGAGGTTCAGCCACATTGAAAGCAGGGCATCCTCGGGCAAGTCTCACCACCTTCCCTGAGCCTCATCGGCAGAGCGGGCACAACAGAGCCTTCTTGCGGGGGTGTGTGAGCTTCCTGTGGCTGCCGTAACAGATCACCACAAACCAAGGTGCTTAAACAACAGGAGTTTATCCTCTCACAGTTCTGGAGCTGGAAGTCCAATTCAAGGTGGGGGCAGGGCCGTGCTCCCTCCAGAGGCTCTGGGGGAGAATCTGTGCCTTGGCTGTTTCAGCTTCTGGTGGCCGCAGGCATTCCTTGGCTTCTGGCCACAGGATCCAGTCTCTGCCCTGTCTCCACACAGCCCTCCCTCCTGCCCCCAACCCCATGTCTCTCATCAGGACACTGGTAGTTGGGTTTAGGGCCTACTCAGGTAACCCAGCGTGATCGTGCCTTGAGATGCTTAACCTCATCACACTTCCGAAGACCCTTTTCCTTAATAAGGTTACATCACAGGTTCTGGGGATTAGGACATGGGCACATCTTTGGGGGGCCCTGCTCAACCCACTGCAAGAGGTGAGTGGGCTCACGGATGTGGAACACGGAAGTGAGCGTGAGTCCCCCACATACAATAACTAGAGCGCTCTCTGGATAAAGTCCTCCAGGTAGCCTGTCTCACCTGTGACATGGTGCTGAGACCCACATCCACCAGGGCTGTGGTGTGGACCAGCAGGGACGGTGGCCACGAGGATGGTGGCACAGGCTGGTACTCTGGGGGCTGGCCCCTCTCCCAGCCTCACTGGCCCCCCAGGACCCCCAGCGAGGAGAACTCTGGAGGGCGTGCATGCCACTGAGCAGGAGTGGCGACAGACAGGAGGCCCTGCCTTCCCTGGATGCTGACTCTGGCACCTGGCCAGAGGGGTAGTGGCAGGAGGAGCCTGGGCTGCTGCGGTGAGAAACACTTTCCCTCATCAAATCTGCATGCACTCTTTGAGGTGGGTACTATTATTGTCCCTATTTCAGAATTGAGGAAAGGAGGCTTAGAAAGCCACATGCCCAAGGTCACACAGCTTGGAAACAGCAGAGAGGAGATTTAAGTCCTGGTCCACTGACTTCCAAGCAATAGCCTTTGTCTCCGGATACCTGGCTGGCTCTTTCCCCAGCACTTGGTGGCAAAGAGGGGCTGCAGACAGCCCAGAAGCATCTCAGAAATTAGCACAAAGTTCTGTAACTAGGTTAGGAATTAATAATTATGCAAACCCTGGGGTGAGGGACTTGGTTGAATAAAGATTCAGGTCAAGATGACTGCGGATGCATCTGGGTCTCTTCCCCTCCGATCATGAGCACACCAGCATGATCGGAGTAAGGCTGCAAGTCTACAAGTCCTTGTGGATGGATGTATGATGGACGGACGGATGATGGATGGATGATGAATGATGGATGAAGAATGGATAACGGATGGATAGATGGATGATGGGTGGATGATGATGGATGGATGATGGATGGATGATGGATGGATGGATGGATGGATGGATGGATGGATGGATGATGGATGGATGGATGCATGGATGCATGGATGGATGGATGATGGATGAAGAATGGATAACGGATGGATAGACAGATGATGGGTGGATGATGGATGGATGGATGGATGGATGGATGATGGATGGATGATGGATGATGGATGAAGAATGGATAACGGATGGATAGACGGATGATGGGTGGGTGATGGATGGATGGATGGATGGATGGATGGATGGATGATGGGTGGATGATGGATGGATGGATGGATGGATGATGGATGGATGATGGATGGATGATGGATGGATGGATGGATGGATGGATGGATGGATGATGGATGATGGATGAAGAATGGATAATGGATGGATAGACGGATGATGGGTGGGTGATGGATGGATGGATGGATGGATGGATGGATGGATGGATGATGGATGGATGATGGATGGATGGATGGATGATGGATGATGGATGAAGAATGGATAACGGATGGATAGACAGATGATGGGTGGATGATGGATGGATGGATGGATGGATGGATGGATGGATGGATGATGGATGGATGGATGCATGGATGCATGGATGCATGGATGGATGGATGATGGATGATGGATGAAGAATGGATAATGGATGGATAGACAGATGATGGGTGGATGATGGATGGATGGATGGATGGATGGATGATGGATGGATGGATGGATGGATGGATGATGGATGGATGATGGATGATGGATGAAGAATGGATAATGGATGGATAGATGGATGATGGGTGGATGATGGATGGATGGATGGATGGATGATGGATGGATGATGGATGGATGGATGGATGGATGGATGGATGATGGATGATGGATGAAGAATGGATAACGGATGGATAGACAGATGATGGGTGGATGATGGATGGATGGATGGATGGATGGATGATGGATGGATGGATGGATGGATGATGGATGGATGATGGATGATGGATGAAGAATGGATAACGGATGGATAGATGGATGATGGGTGGATGATGGATGGATGGATGGATGGATGATGGATGGATGATGGATGGATGGATGATGGATGGATGATGGATGGATGGATGGATGGATGATGGATGATGGATGAAGAATGGATAATGGATGGATAGACGGATGATGGGTGGGTGATGGATGGATGGATGGATGGATGATGGATGGATGGATGATGGATGGATGATGGATGGATGGATGGATGGATGATGGATGATGGATGAAGAATGGATAATGGATGGATAGACGGATGATGGGTGGATGGATGGATGGATGGGTGGGTGGGTGGATGGATGGATGGTGGAGGATGGTGGATGGATGGGTGAGTGGGCAGACAAATGAATGGATGATGGGATGGATGGATCATGGGTGGCTGGCTGGATGGCTAGATTGGTGGGTGAGTGGGTATATGGATAGAATGGTACATGGGTTGTGGATGGTGGATAGATGAGGGAAGGGTAATAATTTACTCAGGATTTTCTTACTCTTTATTTTTTTTAAAGGTGGAAGCCTGAAGGAAGAGATTGTAGCGTGTAAAGCGAGAGGAGGCTTGAATGGTTTGGGCACCAGGAAGTGGTGCGGTCTCTCTGCGAGCGTCCCAGCCACAGCTCCCTGGCCTCTTGGCTGCTCATGCTGGAGCACACAGAACGCCCTGGAGGCTCGTCCTGGTCTGGGTTTGAGACCCCGGTCAGAGGCTTCAGAGCAGCCGGCAGCATCCTGAGCTGAGTCTCCACAGGATGGGGTGAACTCTGATGGGCTGGGTCAGTCTCCAGGACCCTCGGGACTAGAGGTGGGGCGGGGTGTGCCTGGAAGGCGCTGGCATGGGGTCCCTCCCTCAGTGGAGCCCTAAGCCCCCATCCCTTGCTGTCGGTGGTTCACTTGCCCCCTCGACAGTATAGATAGGATGATAGTGTCATCCCCGTTACAAACGGGGGAAAGCTGAGCCCCAGGAAGAGGGAAAGACCTGCTCAGAGGCCCGTCCTTCCATGGCAGCCCAGCCTTCTGGCCGTCCCCATTGTCTTAGCCCAGGCAGCCAGACTGCGACCTGGGCTGGCCTCCCCCACCCTCCCCCACCCCCAGGCCAGGCTCTATTTCAGGGGTGAGGGAGGGGAGAAGCATGGGAACCTCGGGCCCCCCAAGAACTTGCTGCCTCACAGAAACCATTCAAAAAATTCTTGCCATGCAGCACAGAGCACATAGAGCGAATGCGCAGCCAGCCAGAGACCCCAGGGCTGTGGAAGGGGCAGGGGGCGTGCGTGGGGCAGGGGGCCTGGGAGAGAGAGCCGTAGACTCGGGGGCCCAGTTCAGTGGCCTGATCTAGGATAAAATAGCACCTAAAATGACCAGCAGGGAGAGCCTCCTGTGTGCCTCGCTCAGCACAGCTCACCCCTGGGGTCGCCCCTCATTCCAAGCAGCCACCTGCACGCCTGCACGCAGGTACTACCACCAGGCAGGACCTGAGCAGAAATCCCTGATTGTCCCCTCTCCAAGCCCACACGCTGCACCCCAGCCCTGGCTCTGTCCTCAGGTGAACTGACCACCTGCATAGCAGGGGGACAGCCACAGCCGGGCCTCGGCTCCTCGGCTCCTTGGCTCCGAGCATCTGCCCCAAACTTCCTGTCCTCTCCCAGAAAGCCCACCATGGACGTTCCAAGAGTTTGGGTCCTGGAGCCTTTGAACACCCTGAACTCCCCCGCAATGACAAGTGAGGAAGAGGATGAGGCGTTGGGGTCGTTGCTGAGCCTCACGTGCTCCAGGGAGTGTCCAGGAGGCAGGTGGGCACTTGCACTGAAGCTCCGGGCTGTGGTCATTGCTGGGATGGAGGGGGCAGCTCCTCAACCTCTCCGTGGGAGTGGCATGCGGGAAGCAAGGCCACAGCTCCGGGGACACGTGGCCAACAGCCCCGTCTAAGGGTGGACAGACGAGGAGGAGGAGCCAGAAAAGAGACCGAGGTGGGGGGGCTGCAGAACCAAGAAGGGGCCTGCAGGTGCTGCCGACCGAAGAGCCTGTGCTGGCAGGAGGCCGCGTGCAGAAGGCGCAGCACGCACGCCGGAGCCTCTGCAGCAAAGGCCCGGGAGCACGCCCACGGCGTCCAGGAATTCTGGAGGTGCGGCAGCCCAGGGCCGTTCGGGCCAAGACAAATGCACCACCACAGCCCCTGAGTCCATCATGTCCTCCCGCCCAGCCCATGGTGACCTTCCTGTTGACACCCTTGGCCCTCGGATCACGTTCAGCCTCAGCCTGCAGTGCCCAAGGCCTTCCCAGGTAGGTGACTTGTGACTCCATTCACTAGATGAGGAAGCGGAGGCCAGAACAGGGGGACACAAAGGAGGGACCTGGAATGCACGTGGGGTGTTGTGTCAGGAGCTGGGTGGGCATCAAAGGCCAGGCCTTGGTCCCTTGGGCCTCACGACACTTTCTCTGAGGAGGAGACATGGTCTCTGCTCCTGAACCCTCGTGACTGGAGCCCACCCTCTCCCACAACTTCACTGTGACCCACTTTCTCCGCCACCACAGGCTGGAATCTGCCTCTAGGTATTTTCTTCTATCCCCTGGTCCAGACCTTTTTCTGATACCAGCTGATTCAATTTAAGCCTCCTGCTGGGTCAGCAGATTTGCAAACCACAGGTTTCTTCAATTCCTTTAGAAAAGAAAAAGAAAATACTTTTCCAAAATATTATCTTTCTTCCCAATCACTCAAGGTCAGCAAGCCTGGCTATGGCCCAGGTCTTGTCGGAAGGAAGATCTCGGTGACTCACACCCTTAGATGGGTCCGAGGAGGTTCAGGTGTCCAGCGTGGGGAGTGGTTCCTGCCCAGGGTCACCTGTGGACCCTCCTGGCCAGGACGGGGTATTATCACCAAAAGCAGCCTTGGAGGGGGCCTGGTCCAGCTGGGTGGGCGAGGAAGGTAATGTCCACCCACCCACCTTCTGTCTCCCTTGTAGCGACAGCGGAGTCTCCACATTCATGGAGTAGCCAGTGGCCACGGCATTCGGGGTGTGGGGTCAGGTCTGGAGGCCTCTCCAAACCAGCTGAGGTTCCGCATTAAAGCTCCTTTGCTGTGACCAAAGTTCCGGAGCCCATCAGGAGACCAGCCCTGTGTACCTGCCCCATCCTCCCCTGGGGCCCTGGGCCTGGCTCTGGAGGCTCCCTTTCTGCACCTGTTCAGAGATGGGGCTGGTGTGGTATTGGGGCCACGGGGCTGGTGGGGCTGGTGTGGTGCTGGGTCCATGCGGCTAGAGGCAGCGCCATGGAGGCTGGCCCACTGCCAGGTGCATGGCAGGCTTAGTTAAAGTGCCACTGCTCTGGAACTGTGCAAACACCCCTCCGCACCCCTCTTGGGCCCTGGGCCTCAGTCCTCCGCACACTGCCCTGGGCAGCACAGGGTCCCTTTGGTCCCATTCTGGATCAATTCAGCCCAACCCAGGGGCTCTCATCTCAGTCATTAAAGTCATCTCTGTCTCAGGAGCCTCGCCACTCGCCTTGTCCTGCTCCTTCCTCTGGACACTCTCCACCCTGTACCCCGAGCATCTGCTAACGTGGCCCTTGGGGGAAGACCGAGGCCAGTGGCTGGTGTGGTCGCGTCTCCTCCAGCCCACTGCTGCAGTCCCACAGGACATGGGGAAGGTGACAAAGGACCTCGCTGAACACTCCTTGGGCATTCGCCATCTCACGTTCTTTTCCCAGAGTTTGGCAGCTCAGGTTGACCCCAGAGGTCTGGTCCCCAGGGACTGAGAGGCAAAGTAGGCCCGTCCCTTTGTTCAGAAACATCCCGAGCTGGAAGGACCAGGCCTGCCCCCTCCCGCAGAGAGGAAGAGGGGGCGCCATGCTGCCCCACACTCTCCAGAGAGCTCCCCCGCCCCACCACCTGCCACCACCACTGCCTGTTCTTGAGGCTTTCTGTGCTTCCTGGTGGATGGCTAGGCTCCCCCCAAAACTGAGACAGATGACAGTTGGGCTCCCCTTGGACATGGCCTTGTGCAACCCAGTCCCTCAGCCGTGAGCCTCATCACGGCCATCCCTGCAAATCCCACTTAGCTGAGGGAGGGGGAGGGACAGCAGGGGCAGCCCCTGGTCACAGCTGAGGTCTGCGCGTCCTCCGAGGGGGGGGCCTTGCTCTCATCCTCACCACCACTGTCCCCACTATCCCATGGGCACAGGCTCCCAGGAAACACGTGGCTACCCGTGGCATTCAGTATGACCCCCGCCTGTGGGAAGATCGGCTCAGCTCACTTTGGTTCCCAAGAACTTCTCAGATATTCCACAGGATTCAGGAAAAAAGCACAGACGTTCTAGTGCTCATGATTGGGCCCCAACCTGGCAACCAAGGTCTGGGCCTGAAGGCAGATGAGATGGCATTGTCAAGGGCTGCGATGTTGCCGGAGACATTTCACACCCCACACCTGCTCTCAGAGCACTGCCCTCCCTGAGCTCCCAGCACTGACCAGCAGCCACACGGCTCTGCCACCGAGCAGGATCTGTGTGCACACGCACACCTGAACCCCGGCTTGTTCCAGAAGAGGTGTTAGAATGACTGGAAGCAAAAGCAGAAGAGTGTGTGTGT
The DNA here is from genome assembly GCF_027409185.1 of Cynocephalus volans. Taxonomy (NCBI): domain Eukaryota; kingdom Metazoa; phylum Chordata; class Mammalia; order Dermoptera; family Cynocephalidae; genus Cynocephalus; species Cynocephalus volans. The sequence goes on along the minus strand of NC_084468.1, from coordinate 3,243,488 downwards.
GTGCGTGTGCATGTGTGTGTGCACGTGTGTGTGTGCGCGCGCGTGCGTGCGTGTGTGTGCGCGTGTGCGCGTGTGTGCGTGTGTGCGTGTGCGTGTGCGTGCGCATGCGTGCGTGCATGTGTGTGCGTGTGTGTGCGCGTGCGTGTGTGTGTGTGCGTGTGCGTGTGTGTGCGTGCGTGTGTGCGTGTGTGTGCATGTGCATGTGCCTGTGTGTGCGCGTGCATGTGTGTGCGTGTGTGTGTGTGTAGAGATCTGCGTATCTACATCTGTTTATCTGCACACACACAGCACCAGAGAGAGATCTAGGTCTATCCGTATCTACTGTCTATTTATCTATGTCCATATCTATATCCACCTTCTCTATGTCCATCTCTATCTTAACTACATTTGTGTGTATTTATATCTTATCTACATCTGTATCTACCTGCAGGTTATTTTCACCTGTGTCTCGTCTCTATCCGTCTACATCTGTCTGTATCTGTCCACACCTATCTGTATCCACTTGTATCTACTGTCTATGTCTATGTGTGTCTTATCCACACCTGTCTATATCGCATCCCTATCTGTCTATGTCTCATCGACAGACACAACAGGGCCAGGGGTCTGAATGGGTCCACATCCCGATACCTGGAGCTGGTGAACGTGGCTTACCTGGCAAAGCTGTGACGAAGTGAGATCTTAGAGACGGATCTTATCCTGGGTAATCGGGGCCAGGGGCTCCTCTAGGACACAGCAGCTCACAGAACAGACGGGAGCCGCTGTCCCCCGGGGGCTTACATCTAGCGGGGAGGGCAGGTGGACAGCAAGCAGGATAAGAGGACATCACGCAGTTCTCTGTGCTGCAGAGGGACACCAACCAGGAGGGGCTGAGGCTCGCAGAGTGGGGGCTGCCCCGTACGTGGGTGCTCAGCAGTGCACTGGAGGGAGGATGGTGGGCAGTGGGGGGCCAGCCACACACACCTGGGGGGAAGCTTTCACCGTGGGTGGGGGGAGGGCAGAGGGGGCGGGGAGAGGACATGGCAGATGCAGTGGGAATTGCTTCCAGACCCCGTCTCCCGTGCAGACCCTGCTCACTGTGATGGGGAGGCTGTTGTCTCAGGTATCAGATTGGCAGAGGGTTCTGTACCCAGCTGCACAGCCCGAGGAGTGGTGGGGACCCGGCTGACCCCCAGTGGGCCAAGATGCATTGCGATGGGGGGCTGGAGAGTTCACCCAAGGAGGCGTGGGGCCTGGGCCCAGACGTGGCTGGGGAAGAGGAGGGTGGGGGGTGATGGGGGTATTTCACAATAGGACCAATGGGATCTGCTTAGGGACTGGGTGTGGGGTGTGGGAGGAAGAGACACCAAGGTCAGAGCCCTGGGTCCCTCCAATGTGAGGAGTCTGAGGTGAGGAGGAGCCTGCACCAGTGACTCAGAAGGAGGACCCAGAGCAGCGCGTCCCGAGGGCGGAGAGAAGCAGGCAGGAGGGTGGGAGCTGCACACGGGACGGACACGTGGCCCTCAGGAGGAGAGATGGAGAGGGCCTCGGGGACATGATCAGTGTAAAAACAGGCGCCTCTGAGGAGTTGAGCTCGAGAGCCAAGGAAGTGGAGGGGACAGTAGCCAAGGGGACAGGGGGCCAAGGAGGGTAGTTTTTGTTTTGTTTTGTTTTTAGGGAAATTCATACCACACGATGTTAGCATGATGTCCTCAAGGTTCATCCACGTGGCAGCGTGTGTCAGGACTTCCTTTCTTTCTATGGCTAAACACTATTCCCCTGCCTGGATGGACCTTTTTTTTATCTGTTCTTCCATCCGTGGACACCTGGGTTCTTTTGCCTTTTGGTTACGGTGGATAGTGCTGCAGTGAACTGGGGTGTACGACACCTGTCTGAATGCCTGTCTTCCATTCTTTGGGGTATATACCTAGGAGGGGGAGGGCTGGGCAGAGAGGGTTTCAAAGATGAAAGCACCAGCAGGTTGTCTCAGGGGGATGAGATCCAGGAGGCAGGAAAGAGCAGAGGTACAGCAGAGGGAGTGGGGAAGGGGCCGGGCTCGGTGCAGGGGTTGGGGGCCTGGGCAGGGGAGCGGGCTCTGCAGGAGGGGCCATGCAGGCAGGCAGGCAGGGGCGAGGTGTGGTGTGGCAGTAAGGATGGCTGGGGCACTGAACACCTGTCCGGCTCTCTCCATCCTACTCTGGCACTCAGGAGGCTCCCTTGCCCTTGGGCCCGGCTGGATTTGTACAAAGGGAGGCACTGGCAGTGGGGGTGGGTCAGGGTTCTTTCCACACCCTTCCCCCTTCCTCCAGGACTCTCCCCTCCTGCCCCGGCCCCAGAGGGTGGAGCAACCACCCTGGGAGCCCCTGCCCTGCCCATGGCTCCCCTCACCCATCCAGGTTAAACACTCTGCGTGCACTCTCCTGCCAGCCCCTGGCGGGCCCAGAGGAGGTAGAAGTTTGGAGAGAAAGGAAGAGGCACGGGTGGCTTCTCACAGAGCCAGGGAGCAAGTGGACCAGGAAGCAGGCAGGATGCCCACAGAGTTAAGGACCTCTGAGGTCAGATGCCTGCACGTGAGGAACAGCCAGCCAGGGTCAGACCGAGGGAGCATGGGCCGAGTAGGGGTGGGTTTAGCCAGGTTTGGGTTTCAGCTGGCTCAGCCTCCTCCCCAGAGGGAGAGGGCAGGAGAGAGTGTTGTTGACAGGGAGTCTGAGGAGGAGAGAAGCAAGGACGTGGGGGGCAGTGACAGGGGATCCATGGACGTTGGAGGTGGGGACTTGGGGACATGCACTGGAGAGCTGCGGGTGGCAGCTCAGAGCAGCCCCTGAAATGAATACGGGAGAGCTTCACAGTTACAGTGATGTCCTGTGTATTTGTCCATCTCTGTTGCTTATAACAGAACACCTGACACTGGGTAATTTATAAAGAACAGAGGTTTATTTGGCTTACGATTCTGGGACAGCTGCATCTGGCACAGGCCACAGGCTGCTTCTACTTGTGGTGGAAAGTGGCAGCAGCTGACGGGTACAAGCAGATCACATGGCGAGAGGGAGCGAGAGAGAGCGGGGAGGTGCCAGGGTCTTCTAAAGAACCAGCTCCCGCGGGAACTAATAGAGCAAGATCTCACTAGCTACCCCAACCCCAGGAGGGCATTAATCCATTCATGAGGGACCCGCCCCTGTGACCCAAACACTTCCCAACACTGCCACTTTGGAGATCAGACTTCCACATGAGCTTTGGGGGGACAACACACTCAAACTCTGTCAGCCTCGGAGAGGTGGGCGGTTGGTTTAGGGTGGAGAACACACCACTGGGTGAGGGGTGGTCAAGGAATGTGGGAGGGACCATCCGGGTGGACATCACAGTCAACGACCGCGAAGACTGCAAGGTGCAAGCTCTGAGCTAAACGTCTCTGAGAGATGGGAGACAGCCAGCACAGAGGGAAGGTGCGCACGTCAGTCCGATGGCCCACGGCCTTCCCTTCAGAGCTGGGGCTTAGGGACGAGGGCGGGCGACGACTAGGGAGAGGCACTGAGGGGCGAGAACCTGTCCTCAGCTGCAGCGGGAGAGGAAGCAGCCGCCACTCCTCAGGGGACCCCGGTGTCAGGAGGTGGAGAGAACAAAGGACATGGACGGGCTCCTGCAGCTGAGGACAGGCACCTTGAGGGCCCGGCAGAGGTGGGACTGGCCTGCGGTCTCCAGGCGGAGGTGGGGCTGCCTCTGGGGAAGAGCCTCCTCTGTGACCTCCCTCCCCATCATCTGCTCGGTCATGCCTGGGCCCTGCCGGACAGAAGTTCCACGAGGGGCTCCCGGTGTCCTTGCTGTCTGACACATGTCCGGGGCTGACTCAGGGCCAGGCACAAGGACTCTCAGTAAATAACTGTTGAATGAATGGTTAAAAGAGCCAACGTTGTTCTAACCCGGTCCTCTCAGCTTGGGGACGAGCATCACCAGCGCTGGATCGTCCTCTGTGGTGGGGCGTCCTGCACATGGTCCCCGTTGAGCAGCGGCCCTGGCCTTGCTCAGCAGACACTGCCAGATGTCAGGGGGGCGGCGTGGGCCACCCCAGTTGAGAGCCCCCATTAGCCATGCAAGCTCTTCCTAAGACGAAAACCCAGGAAGAGTAAAGCGTCCATGTGGGACCTTCCGGGCCAGTCTGCTCCGGGTCCCTCAGGTCGCCCCACCAGGAAGGCAGTGAGTGAAGGGCTCTGTGGGGGGCTCCCCGCCTAGAAGCAGAGAGGACCACATTTAGTGCGAGAACAAGACGCTCGCTCTGCCTACCCAGAACAGCAGTTAAGAGTCCGGCCAGGAAAAAGGAAAATAATTAATATTTTCCCCAAAGCAGAGTTCCTTGTTTAAGAGCTAAATAACACATAGACAGCTCAACTGCCACACAGCAAAACAAATTTTCTCTGGTTCCAATCTGCCCTGTCTGTTTCTTTAATCAGCAGTATTAGGAGACATTTCTAAGAGCTTAAATGTGGGGTTGTGCTGGGTTTTTGATTTGCCAAAAAAGATGATCTGGGATGATTATACATAATCACCACCCACGGAGGAGGCGCCTGAGCCAGGAAGGGCGCCTGGCTTTGCAGCCCACAGGTCAGGACACGAGTCCGTCCTGGGCACTGAGGGGTCTGGTCTTTCCAGCAAGTTCCTTCACTTCTCTGAACCTCACCTATAAGATGCAGATTCCAGTAACCGTCTTCCTGTAACTGGTCATGGGGATTAAGTGGCATTTAACATGCCCAGGTGATAAAAATGGTGACACTTATTGTGAATCTGTTAGGTAACAGCACTGTGTCTAAGCTCCTTACATTTATTCATTAACGATCCTTGCAAAAACCCCACAGCTTGATTTCATTATGATTCCCATTTTCTAGATGGGAAAACCGAAGAAGAGATCCTAACGCACTTGCTGTGCAGGCAGCCGGGCTGTCAGGGACGCTCTGGGGTCCAGAGGGTGGTCGGCTGGGTGTTTGGAGCTCTGTGGGGGAGACATGGCGTGGAACTGGGGGGAGTTGGGTCCCCGTGGGTTTCCCCAGGGAGAAGAGGAGGAGAGGCCCAAGCTTTGCTTTGTCGCGGAGGTAGGAAGAGCGTCACCTGGAGGGTGAGTGTGTGGGGTGGGGTCCCAGGAGGAGACTGCAAAGGGTGACCAACCGTCCTGTTTGCCGACAGTAACATGTTCCTGGAACATGGGACTTGTTGTGAATAACCAGGACAGTCCTGAGCAAACCAGGGCGAATTGTTGCCGTCCATCCGAGTCACCCACAAACTGCAGGCGAGAGGAAGCGAGAAGCCGCCTCCCGCTGTGCCTGGCCTCCCACGGCTCCGACATGCTGCCTTTTTCTGGGAGGCTGTCTCCTTGCGGAGGTTTATTTTCACCCACCGATAGGATAATTACAGGGAAGAGGGGAAAAAATGAAGTTGACAGAATCATAGATTAGAGAAAAACACAGCCCACTTCCTCCACGTTCCTGGGTGCACTTAAAGAAGACTGAAATCGTGTCTACCTTTCCAGCTCTGCACACCCTGACCAACAGGTAATGGCTCTGGGCAGGCGGCTCCGCCCCTGGGCCCTGTCCCAAGGTGGCAGGAGAGTCCCAGGAGCTTCCCGGAGGTCCCCTCTGTGGTCCTGCCTGACCCGCCATGGGGCCCAACCTCAGGACCCCAGGGCAGCCCATGCTCCCCAGCTGGCCTCCTCCCCGGGACTCAGCCACAAGTTTAATTTGTAGTGAAGACCTGCCAGGTCCCCAACCTCCTCCCCACCCAGGGCCTCACCCCTCACTGATTATAGAAGCCCCCATCCCAATGAGCAGAACCCTAGACTTCCCCCCCACACACTCTCCTCTCCTTGCTGGTGGGGCTGTGGCCTCTGGGGGCCAGAATGCTCTGGAAGGCAGCGGCCCTCACCTTGCCCCCACCTCAGAACAAGCCTCAGGGGGTCCTAGGGAGAGGACAGGTTCGAGGGTCAGCTGCCTCCCTCCAGTACCCTGCCCCCTGGCTTCTGTCCTGCCCCCAGCCTCTTGTGTGTTTTTTATTAACAGCTTTAGTGTTTAGAGCAGTTTTAGATTTACAGAAAAACTGGGCAGAAGGTACTATCCCCATCTACCCCAGTTTCCCCATCAGCACCACCTCGCACTGGTGTGCCGCGTGTGCAGACACCTTGTCGCCCGCCTAGGTCCACGGGTGCGTGAGGGCTCCTGCTCTGTGTCCTCCCTTCCAGGCTTCTGGCAAATGCCCTGTATCCTCTGTGACAGTAGCGTGCGGAACAGCCCTAGACGTCCCCGTGCTCCTCCCAGCCACCCCTCCTCCGTCTTTGGGGGCCCTTCATGCCAAGCACAGGCAGAAGGGACTTGAGCCCGGACTCGGGCAGTGGTCAGAGGAAAGGGGATGGATCTGAGAGCCGGCACGGGGGTCGGCAGCCTGGCAGGGGAGCCTGTGGCTCCGGGCAGTGGCTGTGGGTCACAGAGCCAGGCCAGACAGCGGTGGGTGTCATGGCCTCCCTTATACCATAAAACTGTCTCGTGACCCCAAGGCCTGCAGGAAGCTCCGGCCCCTTCAGGTTCTCTGAAGACACCCCCGCTCACACCCGCCATCGATCAGCAACAGCCCCACCTGCCCGGCTCCTCTCCCGCTGCCAACCCTGCTCCTGGGAACACCCCAACATCATCCCCTGCCTGGCATCGGCCTGTCCCTTCTGCCTCAGTGCCCTCCATCCTGCTCCGCCTGGAAAATGCTGGCTCCTGTCTCCCAAATGTCCTGCCTGGGGTGGCCTCCCTGCACTGCCCCTGAGGCCCTCATCCCATGGTACTAGGACAAATGGTGGCCGTGCCCTGCAGAGGCAAAGGCCTCTCTGGATGGGGATCAGCCAGGCCTCTGGACCATGGCCAGAGCCAAGGGCTGCTCCCCTGACATGGGCCAGAGTCTGCTCTGAGGCCCCTGTGGAGGTCCCAGCTCGGCACTCCCCACCCCTGCCCCCCGCAACCTGGGCCTCTCCTGGAGACAGCACAGATCTTCCTCCAGGAGGCCCGACTGGGGATGCTGTTGGCCTTAGAATGGGCATCCCAGGGACAGAGGACCCCCCAGGGAGAGGCTGGGAGCAGACCCTCTCCTGGGAGCCACTGATGACACTGGAGGGAGAGAGAGGAAGAGCTCTGAGTGCTTGGAGGTGGGTGTGTTGTCCTGGGAGTTGTCAGGAGCACAGCACAGCTCCTGGGAGAGACCTGAGCGTCGTCACGGGAGCTCCCCAGCATATGGGCATCCTCTCATTTTGTGGACGGGGAAACCAAAACCCAGATTAGGGGACACTCTCCAGAGTCACACAGCCAGTCCGGGCAGTGGGAGGGGGTCATACAACGGGTGGGATGGGGTTAGGGTCCTGATGTCAGAGACATTGTCTGCACCCTGAACACCAAGCATGCCAGAGCCCCTGACCCCTGGGAGGGCCCTGGATCATGACCCTGAGGGGCCCGGCCCAGCCTGAGAGTCTGACGCCGCCCTGCCCCACAGTGACTGTGTGGCCTTGAGCCGGGCACTGTCCCTCTCTGGCCTGCTTCATCATCTGTAAGTGGGCTTCCTAGCAGTGCTGGGTGCTCATCAGGGTGTGAGTGTGAAGGAGGTGGGAATGCCCAGTGGGCACCGATCCATGCTGCCTCCCCTCCCCCAAGGGGGGGCCACCAAGAACTCCACGTGGGAGAAAAGGCGGCTGTGCAAGGAGGAGCAGGGACTGCCGAGGCTTTCCTGTTTCTATAGCAACCTGGAGCTACGGCTCAGCTTCTCTGGAAGACGGTGAGGCTGCGGGCAGACCTGGTGCATGGGGTGGTGGGGGTGTGCTGCGGGACCCGGCCTCCCCAGGCAGCCCCTCACAGCTGAGCCCTGGTCCACCTGAGCCCCGAGTCCCTGAAGAGACCCTGTCCGTGGTCAAAGCAGAGATGGAGCCTCCTTTGCCACCTGTGGGAGGGGCAGGGCGGAGGCTCATGCAGGGTGGGAAGGGTGACCCCAGCAACACCAGGGATTGCTGTAACCTCCAGGGCACCCGCCTGCCTGCCTGGTCTCGGTTCCTCCTCCAAGCCTCCTGGGAGGTGAGCACCGTGATCCTCCACCCTCATTTTTCACGGAGGAAATGGGCCGGATGAGAAGCTGGGGGCTGGACGCCGCCTCCCCGACCCAGCCAAGGCGGGGCAGCCAGGACCACTGCCCGCTGCGGCTGCAGCGCCACGAGCACCAGCAGAAGGGAGCCAGGCAGAGCCGCACCTGGCCACACTGTCTGCCGCATGAGCAGAGCCCCACCATGGGCAGGATGGCTGTGTGGTCAGTTCTGTGGTCAGAGCTGAGGGGAAGCAGAGCAGGAAGTAACCGGGACAGGCTGCCCGTCCACGGGGGATTCAAGCAGACACTGACTGTGGAGAGGCTCCCACAGCTCCGGTGGTTAGATTTGATGAGCACCGAGTCCTGAAGCCTCCTCAGAGGTTTCTCTCGGGAGGATCGACCCTTGCAAAGGATTCCCTGAAGGAGCCCAGGCCCTGGGTAAACTCGCAGACCGGGGCCAGAAGAGAATAATAGTGCTTTGCCTCCAAAATGCAGAGTCCCTGGTACCTGCCCCCACCCCACCCCCAGGAGAAGGGTTCCAGCCCCTCTGGCCTGCACGTTTGCAATGCCTCCCCCAGGTACACACACAACCCCACGTGCATCGCGCACACACGCGCGCACCCCTGCACCTGCAGCCATCACGCCGGCCACCGCTGACCTGTGGCACTCTGAAGACCAGGTAGGGGACGGTGCCAGGGTGCAGGAGAGGCTGATGGCAAACCTCGCCAACTCTGCAACCGCCCCAGGGCCACCATGTCAGGATGGGCAGGGTCCTTCCCGTGCAGCTGAGGGAAACTGAGGAAAGGGAGGCTCTTAAAGTCCAATTCAAATGCAAGGCTCCCATCTCAGCAAATTCCACCCCACGCAACGTAGGCCAAGTCAGAGCAGATGTGATTTAGCTCAGTTCATTTCAGTTCAGTCCAGATCCAGCTCAATAGGAATCTAAATTTATTTTATTTATTTTATTTTTTTTTTAATATTATTTTTATTTTTTTATTTTTTTATTTTTTTTTTTCTTTTCTTTTTTTTTTTTTAAATTTTATTTTGTCGATATACATTGTGGCTGATTATTGCTCCCCATCACCAAAACCTCCCTCCCTTCTCCCTCCCCCCCTCCCCCCCAACAATGTCCTTTCTGTTTGCTTGTCATATCAACTTCAAATAATTGTGGTTGTTATATCTTCTTCCCCCCCCCCCCCGGTTTGTGTGCGTGTGTGTGTGTGTGTGTGTGTGAATTTATATATTAATTTTTAGCTCCCACCAATAAGTGAGAACATGTGGTATTTCTCTTTCTGTGCCTGACTTGTTTCACTTAATATAATTCTCTCAAGGTCCATCCATGTTGTTGCAAATGGCAGTATTTCATTCGTTTTTATAGCTGAGTAGTATTCCATTGTGTAGATGTACCACATTTTCCGTATCCACTCATCCGATGATGGGCATTTGGGCTGGTTCCAACTCTTGGCTATTGTAAAGAGGGCTGCGATGAACATTGGGAAACAGGTATACCTTCGACTTGATGATTTCCATTCCTCTGGGTATATTCCCAACAGTGGGATAGCTGGGTCATATGGTAGATCTATCTGCAATTGTTTGAGTAACCTCTGTACCATTTTCCATAGAGGCTGCACCATTTTGCAGTCCCACCAACAATGTATGAGAGTTCCTTTTTCTCCGCAGCCTCGCCAGCATTTATCGTTCATAGTCTTTTGGATTTTAGCCATCCTAACTGGGGTTAGATGGTATCTCAATGTGGTTTTGATTTGCATCGGCCCCGTGGCGCACTCAGGAGAGGGCGGCGCTGGGAGCGCAGCAGTGCTCCCGCCATGGGTTCGGATCCTATATAAGGATGGCCAGTGCGCTCACTGGCTGAGCGCGGTGAGGCCGGTCACAAAAAGACAAAAAAAAGAAAAAAAAAATTGTTCTAAATTTATTTTAATTCGTTTCAACTCAACCCAATCAAAATCTAGCTCACCCCTGACCCATCTGCCCAGTGTCCAAGGAGCACCTGTGAGCTGCCTTCCAGACCCTCCCCCAAACCTGGCGCAGACACCCCCACCCCCCACACCCCCTCTACTTGCCCGGGCAGTGCGCAGACTCCAGGCCACCAGCCGTCCCTCCCAGCATCCTGCTCATTCCTGCCCAGCCCTTGTCCCCTCGTCCCCCTCCCCCCTCCTCCTCTCCTTTCTTGTTGTCAGTGTCATCTTCAGCAGCAGCAGCTTCACCGTGGTCTTCACCATCACCTTGGTCTTCATTGAGTGCTGCTGTGGTCTGAATGGCCCCAAGCTCATGTTGGGACTTCACCCCCATCATGGTGGTGGGAGGTGGGGCCTTTAGGAGGGGGGATCGTGAGGACCGCATCCTCCAGGATGGATCGATCCATCCGCGGAGTGATGGGTTGATGGTTTCATGTGTGGTCACAGGTGTGGTTCCGATGGCTTTGTAAGGACAGCGAGTGAGCAGGTCGGCTCCCTAGCTCAGCGCATTCTCCCCGTGTGGCACCCTACATCACCACGGGACCCAGGAGAGAGTTCCCACCCAGAAGAAGGCCCTCCCCAGAGGCAACCCCTGGATCCTGGATTTCCCAAAACTGTAAGAAATAAACTTCATTTTCTTTATAAGCTGACCTGTTTCAGGTGTTCTGTTACAAGCTACAGGAACAGACGAATGCAGGTCCTTACTCTGCATCAGGTTGCTAGGCACTTTCCAGACACTGTCCCTTTCATCCTCACCCAACCCCATGAGGGAGGCAATATCCACCCATTTCACAGAAGGGAAAACAGGTGCTGCAGGAGATGCGGGCTGCCCAGGGACAAGCCCGTGTATCTGGGATCAGGGCCCGGCCTGGCCTCCGGGTGCTCCTCCCAGCCCCGCGGGTACCGGCAGTGAGCGCAGGCTGCAGCCCACGCAGCCCAGCGCTGTGCCTGGGTGAGGGCCACTGCCCAGCACTAGCTCGCTGCCCTGGCCCCCTCCCCATGTCCCCCAGGGAGAAGGGCTCCCCAGATTGTGTTTGCTGCATCCCTGAGCCTGGTTTGGACTCAGTCTCCCTCCCTGATTAGCAAGCCTGTTCCCCTGGCCTGCTCACCACACTCCTCAAGTGGTGATGGCCTTTGGGTTAGTTTTAATCAAAATCATTAATAGTTCCAAATATTCTAATGAGGGCTCTCCATGACTGTCATTTAAACCCTCTATGACTCACGGAGAGCTGGCAGAGACTTATGAGGTCGTTGTCTGGGCACAGCTCGGTCCTCTGCTGGCACCATGGGTTTCTGCATCTGGTCTCTGGGCAGGGCCAGGGCCAGGCCCAGGCAGGGCAAGTGGCTGGCTTGGGAAAGGTCTGTTTGCCAAATGAGTACACGAATGGATGAGTGAACAGGTGGTTGACTTTTTTAAACTCCCCCAAACTCCTCAAACAAAACTGCTGTGAACATTTTGGGGTCATTTCTTCCATTTAGACTTTATTCGTATGCATAGTTTTGTATATTACTTTTTGCACCTAACATTTTCCAGTTCATTAAATATTCATTGAAAGCATGATACGTATACAAAAAAATTTTATTGTGGGATTGTTAAACATATATAAACAAAGAGAATTATGTAACAAACCCCGGAATAAACTCACTTGTTGGTTCTAGGTGCATTTATTGGTTTCTTTGCTTCACTGCCCTGGCTAGCACCTCCGGGGGCAGGTGTAGACGTCCTTGCCTCGTCCCAGCCTCAGGAGACACATTCACTCACCATGAGGTATGATACGATCTGCAGGTTTTTCGTAAATGTCTTTTATCAGATTGAGGCAGTTCCCATCAACTCCTAGTTTGATAGGAGTATTTATAATGAATAGATGCTAAAGTTTCTCATATGTTTGTGTTTTTCTGCACCTGTTCAACAATCCTATTATTTCCTTTTTCTAGTCTATTGATGTGGTGAATTACATTAGATGATTTCCAATGTCGAACTAACCATGCATTCGTGGAATAAATCCCCTGAGTCAGGAAGTTTTGTCACGTATACTTCACGATTTACACTGGGTTTCATTTGGCAACGTCCCGTTAAGAATTTTTGTAGCTATGTTCATGAGGAGGCTAGTCTGTAGTTTTCTTTTTTTGTAATGTCTTTGCTTGGTTTTGGTACCAGGTATCATAAAATAAGTTGGGAAGTGTTTCCTCCACCTCTATTTTCTGAAGGAGTTTGTGTGGGATTGTTATTATTTCTTTTAAAATGTTTGTCAGCATTCTTAAGGGAAGCCATCTGGACCTGGTATTTCTTTGTAGAAAGATGTTTAATTAAATTCAACTTCTTGAATTGATACAGTACAGTCGTCCCTTGGTATTCGAGAGGGATTGGTTCCAGAACCCCCCATGGATACCAAAATCTGCGGATGCTCGACTGCCTTATACAGAATGGCTTAGTATTTGCATGTAACCTACGCGCATCTTCCCTTACTTACAACACCTAATACAATGTAAATGCTACGTAAATAGTTGTTATTCTACATTTTTTAATTGTTTTTTTTATTGTTGTACTGTTTTATTTATTTACTTATTTATTGAGAGTATTTTTGGTCTGCAGTTGGTGGAGTCTGTGGATATGGAACCTGAGGATGCAGAACCTGCAGGTACAGAGGGTTGACTGTACTATTTAAATTAACTTTATTTTATGATAGTTTTAGGTCACAGAAGCACTAAATATGCCCCATACCCACAGGGTTTCCACACACCTCACACCCAGTTTCCCCTGTTATTAGAATCTCATATTAGAATGTGGTGTGTGATTCATGAACTCATATTGATACATCATTATTAATAAGCCACAGACTATGAAACAATATCTGCAATACGTGTATCTGACAAAGGACTTGCTTTCAGAATGTGTAAAGAAAGTTAACCCAACAGTAAACACAACTCCATAAGAAAACAAACAAGACATTTTAAAATAAGCACGAGATTTGAACAGCAACTTCACAGAAGAGAATACATGAGTGGCTAATGAGCACGTGAATGATGCCCAATAACGTTAGTAATGAAAGGAACATGAGCTCAGACCACACGGAGATGCGCTGCACACCCTCTAGATGGCTCAAATTAAGCAGGCTGACAATGCCAAGTGTTAGTCAGGACGTGGAGTAACTGGAACAGCCCAGCGTTGATCGTGGGGATATAAAATAGTGCAACTTCTTCAGAAAACAGTCTCACACTCTCTTATACAGTTACTGTGTAACCCAGCACGTCCACACAAGGACTTGTACGCAAATGCTTTTTACTCATAGTCAAAAACTGGACACAACACGACTGTCTATCAATAGGTGGATAAGCAACCATGTGGCGTATCCATACAGTGGAGTCCCACTCAACCATGCGAACTATGAGCTACCTCTACGCAGAGCCTGGACGAACCCCAAAAACCTGTGGAGGCAAAGGAGCCAGACGCCAGAGAGCACCCGCCATATGAGTCTGTTTAGATAAATCTCAGGAAGACCGTTCCCATCTGCGGTGACACAGAGCACGTGCTGGGGACGGGGGATGGGCCAGGAAGGGACACGGTAGCTTTTGAGGTGATGGAAATGCTCCAAATCTTGACTGTTGGGTGGCTACCCCAACTCACCAAACTGTAGACTTAGAAAGGTTACCTTTTGTTATACGTAAATTATACCTCAATAAAGTTAATAAAATATATTTTTTTAAAACCCCAAAACTGCAACCTTCCCACGCCCCTCCACATCCCACTCATCTTCACTTTTTTTCTGTAGCACGTCATGAGCCGTGACACACCGTGCCATTAATTGTTTATGAGGACCCAGTTTTGTCTGTCTCCCTCGACTAAGCACAGCGTTTCAAGTTGTACTCACCGATGGATTCCCCATAGCCTGGGACCAGGCCAGGCACTTAGTAGGTTCTCAGTAAATCTTTGCTAAGCTAATCAGTTAATGAAAGAAAAGCAGTTTAGAAGGACTTACCCTGCCAGATCACAAGTCTCTATATAAAGTTATAATGTCTTTAAAGGAGGAGGTTTTGAGCAGGGATCAGCGCAAGACAACTGCTGAAAGAGAGTAGAGTGCCCAGCAAGGGGTCCGGCCACACGCAGAAACGACCGTGGCAGGGTTGGACTGTGATCTATGCCAGGACAGGGGCTCTGTGAGTGACACTGGGAAAATGGTTATCGTATGGATAAGAACAGATTGGTTTCCTTCCTCACAATAGACACAAAAACTCAAGTTTGAGCAGTTTAAAAATTTAACTGTGAAAGGCAAAACTCTAAAACTTAAAGAGGATAAGGGAAAATCATTTTTATAACCTCACAGTAAGGATTTCATAGCCAGCCACAAAAACCACTAACCATAGCAAAATGACAGATCAATGGAGCTCCATTAGGCAATAACTTCTGCCCATTAGAATCCATCATATATTCTGCTTATTTTAAAAAACACATACTAAAATATTCACAAGTACCTGAAGAGGAATCGATACTTTGATGCAAATGGGATTGAAGTGACAACGGCGAAAAGAAGACCCCAAAAAGAAGGTGGAAAGACAAACCGCTGACTGGCTGCCACATGTGTGACTCAGCAAAGGATCACTGCCCTGAATATGTAAAGAACTCTCACAAATCAGCAAGAAAATAGAGGCGATACAGCAGTAAAGGGATGAGGACAGGAAGAGGATTCCCAGAAGGAGAGATACACAGCAAGTAAACACGTGCCCTTTGCTAGCTCCCCGCCGTGGAAATTAGGAGGTGCAAATTAGAGCCACAGCCAGGGGCCCCGCGAGGCCCGCCAGTAGCAGACGGTGAGACACGCAGCGACAGCACAGAGGCTGGGGTCCTCACGTGCTCTCACACACTGCGGGCAGCAGGGCACATCTCACAACAGTAGCGTGGGTGGGTGAACATTTCCACCCCAATAACCCCAGAGTCCCACCCTCCCCTCCTCCAGCAGGTAAGTCTAATCTTTCCAATGGCGTTTCCTGAGCAGCTACAGTGTGCTGGATGCTTTCAATGCAGCTTTTCACTCAACCATTGCAGCAGTCTGCAAGGTGAAGGGCACCGTGGCAGGGACGAGGCTGTGCAGACGCGACATGACCAGCCCCAGCTCACCCGGTTACAGAGGGAGCTCAGTGCTGCACACAAATGGCCTGGCCAGCTCTTCACCACACTGCAGGACGACCACAGGTGCTCAGGAGCCACCTACCTGGGGCGGATGCTGATGCAGGCTGGGCTCCAACACTCCAGTGCCCTGAAGATAAAGGCAAGCAGGTTTCTTACCAGAAACCTTTGCATTGCTCAAATATGCATAGTATTTTTCAAGTGGGCCAGAAACACCTGTTCCTTTATTATCTGAGGAGCAATCAGCCTAAGCACAAGCTATTATGCTGAGTCTCGAAAGCAGCGCCCAGGCCTCCATCTGGCAGCCCTCAGTTAATCTCCTCGCCCGTGGCAGCTCTATTTTCCCCACAATGAAGTCAGAAAACCCCTTGTGATTATTTGACAGTCGATGCTGGAGCACCAACTCCCGTCAGGAGCCCTGAGGATGTGCAGAACAAAGAGACAGAGCCACGGCCCTGGAGCTTGACTGCAGAGAGCCGGTGCCATGCAGTGAGAAGGAGCCTGGGCACATGCAGGGAGGTGGGCAGAGGTGGGCCTGGGATCCACAGCCACCTCTGTGCCCGGCGCCGGGTCAGCCTTCCCTGGGCTACCCCCTGGGAAGACACAGGGTCCTGGGGCCAGCTCTCTCTGCTCTGGTCTTGTGGCAGATGTAGAGTTACAAGCAAGGCCTCTGGATTTCACTCCCGCTCCTTGATGGATGAGCTCGGGGACCTCGGGCATCTCACTTAACCTCGCTGTGCCTCAGTTCCACCATCCGCAGAATGGGGATGATGACAATGCCTTCCTTATGCTGCTCTGAGGACAGTGCCCTGCACATGGTAAGTACTGATTAGCATTAGGCGACATGATTGCTATGGCTTTAAATAGCATCTACATGCCATGGACTCCCAAAGTAATATCTTAGCCTGGACCTCTCTCCAAAATGCCAATTCTGATGCCAACATGTCTCCAGTGGAACTCCAGATATCACCCCCCCAACCTGCCCACCTGCCCTAGTCTTACCTGTTTCGGTCCCTGTCGACCTTATCCTGCCATTGCTCAGCCAGGATGGGCCGGGTCAGACTGCAGCAACAAACAAGCCGAATCCCAACAACAGCACAAGTCTGTCTGCTGCGTCCCTGAGGACCCAGGCTGACAGAGGCTCCACTGTGCACGGGCTCTTACAGCTGCTGCCCAGAGAGACAAGTGTGTCCCTTCCTCTCCATGTCATTGGCCAAGCAGGGTCCCGTGTCGCATCTGATTTCTGCAGTGGGGATCCTGTGTCATCCTGGCTCCACTTCCTCCTCCCTCACCTCCAAATCCTCCAAACCCTGCTGGCTCTGCTCCCAAGGATGCCTAGAATCCCACCTCCCTCACCCCTCTGCCTCCATGACCACATCCAGGCCACAGGGTGTCTCGTGCCTGCTGCCCTCCTGCCCCACGGTCTAGTTTTAGAATACACATCAGATACCTGGGCCCTCGCACAAAGGCCCCCAGAAGCCCTGTCCCCACGCAGTGGGTCATCTTGAGGGCCCATCTTGCTGAGACCCCTCCTTCCCAGGCCTCGCTCACACCCTCCAGCCACGCTGCTCCCTGCTGCTCTCGGACTGAGCCAGCAGCATCACACCAGCGAGGGCTCTGCAGGCAGCTCCCTCTGCCTGCATCTGCACAGTCCCTGCCACCCGCCCTGCCCCACCTTCTCAGTGGGACGTCCCGGGCCCCCCGGCACTCCTGGCTGCCTGTGCTGTGCTTCTGCCTCAGTCCCCCCCACTCTGCCTCAGTCCCCCCCACTCTGCCACAGTCCCCCCCACTCTGCCACAGTCCCCAAGTTCTCGCTGGTCAGGCTGTGATTCACCTCCCCCAGCACATGCTAGTGAGGCAGGGTCACTGTCTGTTTAGATCAATGCACATGGTGGATCCCGACAGATATTTGTCAGAGAAATATGAGTGAATGAAGGAATGAAGGAACGAATGAACGGTCTTCCTGCCTGTGGTGGGCTGAATAATGGCCCCCAGCATCACTCCCATCCCAGCCCTCAGAACCTGCGAACCGGCCTGCGGAATTCAGGTTGCTAATTAGTTGACAGTCAGATTGTCCTGGATTTCTGGGCGGGTCCACTGGCATCACAAGAGTCCTTAAAAGAGGGATCCAGGGGGTCAGAGCCAGAGAAGGAGCTGGAACGCGGCAGGAAGGGATGCTAGCCAAGGGACGCAGGCCGCTCTAGAAGCTGGAAAAGGCGAGGAGGAGACGGGATCTCCGCGCAGCCTCCAGGAGCGCGGCCCCGCCATACTTTATTTTAGGGTGTCTGACCTCCAGAACCGTAAGATAACAAGTTCATGTCATTTCAACAAGCAGCTCGGTTGTGGCCAGAGGAAACTGCCCAGGAGAGTGGACATGAACACGCTTCCTGCAGCCACCGTGGAGGACACTGGGGCCGGCAGAACCGCAGCAGCAGAGAGAGGGAGTACGGGCTCGTGGGCCGGGGGCAGGTGGTCCTCAGGGACCTGGCAGGACCAGCCCTCCCAGGTAAGGCTGGTGACAGAGGCTCAGTCCCCAAAGAGCACCTGGAGCCACCACAGGTGCAGAGAGCAGGGCGGTTTTGTCCACAGGTGAGAACACAGCGTCGAGCCCAAAGACCCTGACTCCTTCCGTCCTCCCTCCTCTGCACCCTCCTGGAGGAGGACAGCAGTGGGGGCGTCGGTGGTGACACATGCACGTGGCTTCCCACATGGAGAGGTGGGTCAGAGAAAGGCAGGTGTCAGTGTTTGTACGTCAGAACACGATCTGTTCGGCTCTGATGGCACAGGGACAGGAGCACAGTGGATGGGATGTTCTGCCCAGGGAGAATGACGTCCTTGGCCACCCGGGAGGGAGCAGACGCTGCATGGGACCCACTGCTCTCCACTAGGCTCGGCTGCACAGACTGTGCTCAACCCTGGGGGGCCAAGTGGGTGAGCCGTGGGGAAGAGCTTCGCTCGGTCATTCCCAGTGGTCACTTCATTTTTCTGGCACACAAAGTCCTGAGGTAGAGAACCCTCCCAGGTTGTGGAGAGACACCCCAACAAGCCCTCCCAGTTTGCCCATGTTCGAGGGGATCTTAGCCAGATGTGCCCCCACATTACAGTCATGCAAGCTGAGCGGATGCCATCCAACCTGTCGGTCAGTCCATTAAAATCACAATTATTGTACATCTGCCACGTGCCCAGGGCTGATCTCGGAGCTGGGGGCAGAACAGTGCCAGACCCCAGCCCTGCCTCAAAGCTCACACACCAGTGAAGGAACAGACAACAGGCGTGAGCGTTTACAGTGAGACCACATCTTCAGCAGAGAAGCTTGACCCATAGGAAACTAGAACCATCCCAGAGAATGGCAAGGGTCATTGTCATTAGGATCAGAGCTGCTGCAGGGAACCAAGCAGCCAACACCCCTTCCCCACAGGGACAGCGTGCAAGGGGGTCTTTTCCAAATTCATGTGCCCCCAGGATTTTAAAGGTGGAAGGGACCTGAGAGCACCTCTGGCCTCTCCCGTTGTCCAGATGTAGAGACCAAGACCTCGAGAAGAAGGCATGCAGGGGTCGCTCAGCAGGCTGGGGACACGGGCTCCAGGGGAACCAGGTCATCCAGCCCCCATCTCAGGACTCTGACCACCGTGAGAAGGAGAGATAAAAGCCATCTGTTCCTGGAGGCTGCGACGATCTCAGGGCAGTGTGCTCTCCTGTTCTGTTTTTCATTAAACCCCAGTTCGTTCCCGAAAGCTGCTGAGATGGCTTTACAGAAAGAGCAGAAAGAAACGAACGACCGGTCTAATGCCCAGGGTGAGTTCTCCGCGTCAGCGAGGGCAGGCGGAGGACAGCTCGCCCAGCCATGTGCCCAGGGTCAGGGACACCACAGTGGCAGCCCCCCCGGGCCGATGCTGAGGAAGTGGTCGGGCAGCAGCCGTGGGCACAGACACCATGGCCGTGGCAGATTAGGGACGGTTGAACGACAATGGCAGGTCCACACAACAGATCGCTACGCAGCAACCAGTCACTAAAGCCCCGGGTAGGAGAAAGTTTGTCGCCGCTCCTGACACACCGCAGCGCGGGTAAGCGACTGGAGAGCAGCAAGCCGCCCGGAGCTCGCACGTCTTTCTAAGTGAAGGCAGTTGGAGGCGCGGGGAGCACCTCCAGGCTGCAGAGGCCCTGACAGCGGGCTCAGCCCAGCTGCAGCAGCCCCTCCAGGCAGCCCCCTCCTGCTCTGGCCTCGGAGCAAGTGAGAGCTGGGCTGAGAGTCACACTCGCCTGGGGCACAAGAGGGGGACCTTGAGAGTCTCAGGGGCCCCCGATCCCTTTGAGTTAGAGACAAAAGAAAAGACTCCTTCCCCAGGAAACTTAGCATGCAGTCACCCAGTGACAGCAGCAGGTACATCATTCCCACGGGATCCCAGTGCCCTCTACCACCATCAGTGAGACCTCCAGGGACAGAGCTTCCTGGGCGTGTGATGCCCCCCACACCCCATCTCCTGTGCTGGGCCACGAGCCTGCTGTGGGCCGGCCCGGCTCCCCGACACTCACAGCCTGGGCAGTGACCTTCCCCGTGTACCTTCACCGTGGACGTGAACCGCTAGGTGGGAGCTGGGAACAGAGCCAGGCTGGGCAGCTCCTCTCCTACCTCTTCTGGGAAGGGCAAGGGCCTCTTCCCTCTGTCTAAGTTTCCCAAGGCCACGTCCTCTCCCACTCACCCCTGCACAGGATAGAAAATAAAACCAGTTTTCAGGAATAAAAAACGACAGAGCCTCCCTCCCCCCACCCCCAGTCCTTGGCAAGCTCGCTGGGATCTCAGGTTTCAAGCAACGTCTGGGAGTTTGGTCAAGTTTGGGGGTCTAAAACCATTTCCTCAAATTCACCATTTTAGGGTTTAAATAAACATGCAAAATTACACAGAATACTGTGAGAGCACCTCCCCGTGGCATTAAATGTCCTTCAGAATCGTGATCCTGAATTGCTTCACAGAATTCTCACCTATGGATGGTGCCAAATTTACTGGAATAATTCTCCAGAGTTAGACATGTAGGTTGTTTCTCACTGTTCCCCACCAATAGTAAAGCTCTGATGGTTGTATATGTTGTGTGATTTTTTTTTTTAAATAATCAGGGTCACAGCATATCAGGATCTTCTTTTATAATATTAACTATTCCCTAAAATGATGCTCGTAGCCTATGACAACATAGAATCCTGTTCTTCGGGGGCAGTTTGATGGATGGGGCCGCTTCCCTGTTGCGGGGGTTGGGCTGTTTCTGAGCCATCTCTGTTCACAGCACTGGGAAGAGGCCACGTGGGGACCAGAGCCCTCCAGGAGGTGTGGCTGCGGAGCGTGGGGTCCTCTTGCCTCAGGATGGCTCTGCTCGCCTGCACTGGCTTCACGTCTCAGCCCCTGCCAGGCCTGCATGCAGCCTGCGCCTTCCAGCTGAGTCCCCCCCACCACCCCCACAACCGCCCCTGTCCCCTGACCACCAGCCACTCACCTATAGCATTGGACTTGGCCCTGCCTCCTTCCAGGGCTGCTCTGAGCTCAGAAGCCTAGTCAGATGCATCCCCACAGGGTGATCCCAGCACCTGTACCTACTCACTCACAGCATTTGGGACCCTGTGGAGTTAGTCACACCTGTCTCTCCTCTCCCGTCCCCATCACAGCCACCAACACCCAAGAGAGTCAAGCTCCCAGCTTCTGTGGCCCTGTGTCCCCAGAGCCCGTCTCAGGGCTGCCCTGACTGCTAGGGTGCCTGGGGTGCGTGGGGGGAGTACGGCACATATGATAGAACGATGATTGACACAAAGTCAGCCATGCACATCATAAATCTGCCACGGTCCCCATGGCTCCCAGCTACACGAACATCAGAGTGTTTATTTCAGCAGGGACACTCAGAAAAGACACATCGGTGAGCACTGTGGCTTGGCTCAGACAGCGGTGACCCCACTCATCCCCAACGTCAGCCTGTTCTGTGCTCTTTTTGACCCATAGTGTGTTTGTTTGTTTGTTTGTTTTTAATGTGACAGTCATTAGCATTATAAAAGCGGGTCATTTTACTACCATCCAAATCTGTGGCTTCTCTTGAAAAAGCCAGAGCTCATCCTACTCTGGGTCTGCCCAGCATGTGGTACGGCTGGCTGGAAAACAGTGGCAGCCCCCACCCTGAGCGCCCCCAGCCTGACTCCCACCCCACCCGACTCCTACCCCAACCCCCACTGCCCCCCAACCTGACCCCCACCCCTACTCCAGCCCCCACCTCCAGATGGGCTGTGGTTTCCGGTCCCTCTGACCCCTCTGGCCTCTCCCCCCTCCACCTGCCTGGCCCTGTGGGCGCTGAGTCCTCCACAGGTGCCAGGTGAGCTTTGCCAGGCCCCAGAGCAAAACCAGGCGATGGCACCTGGAGCACTGATGGTAGATGTGGTCGGCCTGGCCATGCTGGGAAGGTTGGAATCAGCCTCCTACCACCGACCGACCGCTCAGAAGAGGGTCCGTTTCCTCGTCTCAGTCCCGTGCTGGTGCCTTTAGAGCAGTCCTGGGTATTTTATGTTCCTTTTGTAAGCGACACTTCCAGCTTTGTTCATCCTCTGAGCCAGTCACTGTTGACACACTGCACACCGTACCTGCCCAGCATCTGTGGAGGCAGCGTCCTGCCACCGCGTCAGCGCTTCTGGTGCACAGCCTGCAAGTGCACTTAATGAATAATATCTCCTCTTTCCAGCACCCAGCCTTGCACTGCATTTCACATGGGATCACCGTGACCGGCAACCCCAGAACAATGTCGAATAGTCTCTGTGACAGCAGCTCTACCCTGTTACTGACTTTAGTGGAAATGGCTGTAATGCTTCAGGGTCACGTTTTATCTGGTTGCTGTTTTAGACATGTCTCCTCTACCATATCAAGAATATGTCCTTCTCTGTCTAGCTTGCTAAGTTTTTTTTAAACAAAATAGGTTGGATTTGATTAATGAATATGTTTCCTCGAAGTTGGGTCTTTCTCCAGCATCCAGCAGTATCTGGCATTTAATAAGTACTCAGCAAATATTTGGGAATAAATGCATGAATGTATGACTCTGATAAAACTGTCATTTGTTTCCTTATTCTACTCCTTTACGTGATTTACTGTTTTTCTGGATGTAACCTTTGCATTTACCGCATAAGCTCTTCTTGGTTACAGAAGATTAATCTTTACCATGAAATCCTGCTGGATCGTAGTTGCTAGTGTTCTGACTCGGGCTGTACATCTGCACTCATGAGGGGCTAGTTCTGTAGTCGGTGTGTATGTGTGTGCCATGTCTTACAGATTTTGATATGGGCCTAGCTTCATGAAACTGAGTCGTTTTCCATCTTTTTCTCTTCTCTGGGAGAATTTTTAGTGTATCGGGATCATCAGTTCCTTGAAAGGTTAGACGAACTCACTGGAAAAACCACTGGAGCTGAAAGATGTGGGAAGAGGCAACACTGATAATTTTTAATATCTTCCTTACATATTCAGACTTTCTTCTTCTTGTCTTGAGATGATCTGATCATCTATATTTTCTAAGAAAATAGCCATTTTATCAGAAGTTTTAGATTATTTACTTATAACCTTAATGTCTGTTTTGGGGTTAGCTCTCCATGGCTGGTTTAGAGTCCATTGTTTTCTTGTTTAAATTGACTGGAGGTTGGTCTGTTTTAGAGTATGCTGTGTGTGTGTGCGTGTGCGTGTGTCTGTGTGTGTGTGTCTGTGTGTGCGTGTGTGTGTGCATCTGTCTGTGTGCGTGTGTGCGTGTGTGTCTGTGTGTGCGTGTGTGCATGTGTGTGCGTGTGTGTGCATGTGTGTGCATTTGTCTGTGTGTGCGTGTGTGTGTCTGTGTGTGCATGTGTGCCTTGTGTGCGTGTGTGTGCATGTGCGTGTGTCTGTGTGCGTGTGTCTGTGTGTGTGTGTGCGTGTGTGTGCGTGTGTGCATGTGCGTGTGTCTGTGTGTGTGTCTGTGTGTGTGCGTGTGTGTATGCATTTGTGTATGTGCGTGTGCGTGTGTGTGTCTGTGTGTGCGTGTGTGCGTGTGTGTATGCGTTTGTGTATGTGTGTGCATGTGTGTGTGCGTGCGTGTGTGTGTGAGTGTGTGTGTGTCTGTGTGTGCATGTGTGTGAGTGTGTGTGTGCGTGTGTGCATGTGTGTGCGTGTGTGTGTGCGTGTGTGTGTGCGTGTGTGTGTGCGTGCGTGTGCGTGTGTGTGTACACATGTGCATTACAAGGTGAAGCTTATAGATCTGTGCATCATTCTGCTATTAATTAAACCTACTGATTCCACTGACCTCTGCTCTGACCTTGATTACCCACTTCCGTTGGCTTTCAAAACCTTTGCAGTGTGTTCGTGACTGAGGACAAAACCTCAAATCTCTCTCACCAGGGTGCAAAGTTACAACCTCAGCTTCATCCTAATTTTTCAAAGTCTTTCCAACTGAGGTTACGGTACCAGTTGTCATCTTATGATAGAAAATGTCCTGGGGTCCAGATCTCAAGAACTAGTGGACATGGCTAATGCTGTTGCAGAACTTGAAAGGAGTTTGCTTGAAGACTGTCGACAGGATAAGTATTGGGAAGGTGTGTGGCTGGACCCCTGGAGTGGGCACAAGGGCGGAGCTGACCCTGTGTCACATGCATGCTCACCCGACGCACCCCCAGCACACAGGACTCTCCATGGCCAGTTGGACACGACGCCCCCTCATTTGGACATCAGTCAGCCTCTTTTCTCAGCCACCCTAGTGCCACTCTCACTGTTGTGTGTCCAACCTGTCAACAGCCAAGGTCAACTGACCTTCCACTATGGTGTCACTCTGGGCCGCCACGTTGGTGGGTTGATTCCACGACCCCTTCCACAGCAGAGGGGTGAGTGGACAGATCCTGCTGAAGCTGAAGTTGAAACTTTGCACCTTGCACAGATTGGAGATCTTGTCTTCAGCCATAAATGCCCTCGTGGCAAGGGGTACATATTCAGGATGTGGGTTGCCCTTCCCAAACTCACTCTCTGTGGTGCCACAAAAAGCCTGTTCACTACTGCAGTATCCCATTCAACATATCCAACCAAGGAGCTCAATGTGCTCAGAAGGAAGCGTGGCACTGGGCTGATGTCCACAAGTTTCAGTGGCCAGCCAGACCCCCGTTATCTAGACACAGCTGGCCTGAGGGAGAAGTAGAAAGGTCTGCTGGAGACCCAGTTCTGGAGCCATTGGGGTACCGCCTACAGGAGTGGCATATGTTTTAAGCCAATAACCAAGACATGGGGCTGTTTCCCCCATTTCCAGAATACTCAGTAGAGAACCAAGGGTTGGAGGTGAGAGCAGCCCCCTCCCTCTTACTCCAAATGACCCATTAAAGAATGATCGTGGCCTGTCTCCAAGGCTTTGGGCTTGGTGGATTCCAAGGGAATCCTAGTCTCCGTGGGAGGATGCTTCTTGCAGGAAACATAGCCATGGTTTCCTTAAATCAGAAACTGAGGTTTCTCTCTGGCCTTCAGCGTGTTTTAGCTCCAAGTCAGCAGACAGAAGGGCTTGTCTGGGGTGCTGGTCATGGCTATCAAAGAGACTCCAGGGACCATGAGGACCCTGTGACCTGCAGCGATGCTTCTTTGCACGCCCAGGTTCAGTAGCTGCAGCGACCCATACAGACAGGCCAGCGGAGGCCTCGGATCAGTGAAAGTGAAGAGCTGACCACCCTCCAGGCAGCCGTGGTGGCAGTGGGAGGGAAAGGGGACATGCACAGGCGTGGGTCCCTGAGGTGGGATCTGGAGAAGCTGACCCCGAGACGAGGATCCGTGGGGAAGGGAGTCATTGGGAAGCACACCCATAGGACATGCAGGGGACAGCAGCAGGCGGGAGGGAGCCGGGCTGTGTGTGGAGGGGAGGTACCCAGAGAGTGGCTCCAGCCAGTTCCATGGAGGTGCGCTGGGGACAGCGCAGGTTGGACATCAGAGTGTCCCCACCGAGGGCAAGGGAGCTGGGGCATTCACACGCCTGCCCCCTCGGCCATGGCATGTACCACCAGGCACATCAGCTCCCCGGGCAGGCAGGGATGGCTGTGGTGGGGATGCACACGGGTGATGTGCTCCAGCAGGGCGAGGGTCCCAGGGAACATGGCAGAGGATGGACAGTGTCCGCACCCACGGGGGAGAGAGAAATCCCAAACAATGCCCACGTTGTTTGCCCTGAGCCCCTGCGAGCGTGCCACGGCGTGTCCTGGGCTGGGAGGGAATGGACTTCGGTGGGGGGGAGGGCAAGACCCCAAAGTCTTTCTGGCCCGGGTTGAATTTGAGGTGCTTATGTGGCGTCCAAGTAGAGACGGCAAGTGTGCAGGAGGACACGCAGTTCTGACGCCCACCGAGAGGTCGCGGGGCTGCGTGTTGGAGAGTCGCTGCCCATGGATGGAAGGGAGGACGTGGCTGAGAGACCAGGGAGGACAGAGCGGGAAGGCCCGTGGTCTGATGCCTGGCGAGGAAGAGGACGGAGCGGGGAGGCGAGGGGGGTAAGCAGAGAGCAAAGCGACGGGATGAGAGGGAGGCGAGAGGTGGAGGGCGACCAGGCCTGACCATGGGCGCCATGGCGGGGCCAGGTGGCCTTGGCCACCCAGGCACCTGACTAGGGGTCCTGGGGAGATTGGAGGTGGGTGTGGGACCTCAGGTGGAGGCAAGCATATTATATTCTTATGAAAAGAAGAGTCTGAGTGTAAGAGGGGCAGGGAAAGGAGAGAGACGGGAACGGGCATCTGCACCTGACCCTGGGTCCCGCCCCACCACATGCCCCTCTTCTCCTGGGCTCTCGTCCTGCCCTGCCCCGACATCCCCCTTTCCCTCTCAATGTCTGTCTCCCCCCAGGCTCCAAGGTCTCACAGAGAGAGGGTCAAGGCTTTCTAGAATAATGCTGCATCTGGCAGGGTTCAGAGACACTGTGGAATAACAACAATATGAACTGAGCAGCTACTGTGAGCCAAGTGCATGGCACCTGCAGTCTCCCACCCCTCGGCCTTCCCAGGCGACAGCTCATGGATCCTCACCACGACCCTCTGAGGTCAGTTCCCATTTTGCAGCAGAGGAAACCAAGGCGTGAAAGTTTCATAACCTGTTAACTTCATCCCAGTAATGCCCAGTAGAGCACATTTCAAACCCACATGTTCCAGAGCCCACCTTCCAACCCCCCATGCTGCATGGGGACAGGAGGAGGGAAGGCTGGGGACAGAGTTTCAGCACCAAAGTTATTTCTAGCAATGAATGTTCTCTGCCCTTCGGGACCCACCCCCCTCATTCTGTGATCTCCCCCCTGGGCATGATGTGCGGGGCTGTAAAATCAGGGCAAACCCACAAAAGACAAACCTCTGCATCTTCACTGGCAACCAGCTTGCTTTGGAACCTTACATATCATTTCAAGTTGTTGTTTTTTCTTCAGTTCTGCCTGTGTTTGTGAGTCTGAGACTAATTCTGATGTTCTAGAAATTTATGTTAGAACAGAAGAGTGTGCATGTGTGTGTCCAGCTGGAATTTCCATGAACCCAATGGCCCTATTTCCTCGAGAGGCTCCTCTAGAGGGAGGCTGGAGTTGCCACATGGGAGCCTTGGAGCTGAGGGGCTGCCATTGCTCAGGCCAAGGTGACTAGATTTGCTTTCTTGTAACACGTTACCACAAACTGAGGGTCTTAAAACACCACACTTACTCTCTAACAATTCTAGAAGCCAGACCAAAATTAAGGTGTCGGCGGTGCTGCAGTCCTGCAGAATCTCCAGGGGAGGGTCCCTCCTGCCTCCTCCGGCTCCTGGCAGCTGCCACTCTCCTTGGCTGTGGCCGCAGCATTCCAGCCTCTGCCTGTCTCCACACGGCCTGGGCACGGGTGGGGGCTGTGGGAACTGCCTGCTACGCCGGGACACTGAGGACTTAGGAGGCAGAACTTTCCGGAGAACCCATCTCCAGTGGGAAACGGCTGCAGACTCATCCCTCACTGAGGCTCATCAAAGCACAGGGAGAACAATCCGGAGCAGTCCCTGGGGTGGACCTGGGCTCAGCCGGGCCTCTGCTCCATCTCAGTGGGCTCCATGTACAGGAGCAACGAGGCGGTAAAAGAGGCCCTCAGAGAACCTCAGTGAGATAATGCAGATGGAGGCTGATCTCACTCACCTCCCCACATCCCTACCTCCCCACCTTCCCACCTCCCCACCTCCCCACCTCCCCACCTCCCCACCTCCCCACCTCCCCTCCTCCCCACCTCCCCACCTCCCCTCCTCCCCACCTCCCCACCTCCCCACCTCCCCACCTCCCCTCCTCCCCACCTCCCCTCCTCCCCACCTCCCCTCCTCCCCACCTCCCCACCTCCCCTCCTCCCCTCCTCCCCACCTCCCCACCTCCCCTCCTCCCCTCCTCCCCACCTCCCCACCTCCCCACCTCCCCACCTCCCCACCTCCCCACCTCCCCTCCTCCCCACCTCCCCACCTCCCCACCTCCCCACCTCCCCACCTCCCCACCTCCCCACCTCCCCACCTCCCCTCCTCCCCACCGCCCCACCTCCCCACCTCCCCTCCCCACCTCCCCTCCCCACCTCCCCACCTCCTCACCTCCTTACCTGTTCGCCTCCATCACCTCCTCGCCCTGGGGCAGCTGTTTCCTGCAGAACCTGGTCTTCACTCTGCAGGATGCGCTGTCTCCTCCTCAGGCATTTGTGGGCCACAGGCAATCTATGATGCCCTCCCGGAGGTGTGCACCAGATAAGAGCAGGCACAGAGCTCATGGGCCCAGCCTGCTGTCACAGAGAGAGAAACAGAGCTGCCAGGCGCCTCACCATCCTGCACTGTACGGAAGAGAAACTGAGTCTAAGACAGCTTTCCAAGGTCTCAGAACTGCAGAGAGAGAGCAAGCACACAGGTGTGCCAAAACAAGAGCTGCCATCGCCTGTCACTGGCATGTTTCAGATGATTTTTTATATGTATGCAGTCAGCCCTTGTGTCCATGGGGAATTGGTTCCAGGACCTCCCATGGATACCAAAATCTGTGGATGCTCAAGTCCCTGATATAAAATGACATAGTATTTGCATATAACCTACACACATCCGTCTGTGTACTTTAAATTATCTCTGCGTAACTTATAATACAATGCAAATCCCATGTAAATAGTTGTTGTACAGGGGGTCTTGAACACGTTCATAGAAAGATTCCTACTATCATTTAATTCTATTTTCCACGAACTTTTTGAAGTGCCCTCGTACTGTTTTGTTTAGGGAATAACAACAGGAAAAAGTCTGTATGTGCTCAGCCCAGAGGCAGTTCTTTCTCCCAAATATTTCCAATCTTCATTTGGTTGAATCCACAGATGCAGAGCCCATGGATGGGGCCTGCTGTGTTTCCTTCCACATGTTTCCCAGGCCCTGGAAGAACCAGCCCCCACCCCATCTCCCTGGCTCCTTCCACTCCCTCCATGTCCCAGACTGGGGAAGGCCTTTGCCCTCCACACCTTCCACAGGGGCTGCCCATGCTGCACTCCAGGGACATTCCCATTAGGGCCCTCCATGGCACAACCATCCCAGGGTGGGTGACCCAGCATGTGGCATCTACAGGAATCAATCATGAGACATGCTAGCGCTGTGCACACCAAGCAACCTGCATGCAGGGTCACACCTCAGGGCACTCAGGTATCCCGTGAGGACTTCCACATGGGATCTCTTTTCATGTAGCTGTGCCTGGTTCTCATGCCTGTGCCTACTGGGTAGGTGTACCTCCTGCCAGGCAGATCAAGCAGGGTCTTGGTGCCAGAGAGATCCCACGGGTCCCACGCAGGCTCCTCAACAAGTGTCCCTGAGAGGCAGCAGCTGCTGCAGCAGTATGACCTCATGGGACACAGCAGGAGGTCAGGAGAGTGCCGTCTGTATCCACGAGTGCCGCCCATTCCTGGGCAGTCCTGGGACAGAGGAGGACCGGGCAACAGAGAGGCCCAGCCACCTGCCATCAGTGGCACAGAAGCCGGGCCAAGTCAACCCCCAATCCCCAGGCCAGGGCTCCTCCCACTGCACTGAGCCCAAGCCTGTCACACACGTCACCCTGGATGGAGCTGCAGACTTACTCCACATCTACCCATGAGTGTTACATGTTCATGCAGCATCCCCTCCCAGAGCCACCATGACTCCACTGCCAAGGCTCCCAGCATTTGCCATGTCTCGCTAACTCCACGATGTAGCAGAGAGGAGCCCAGTTCTGAGCCACTAGACCTGGCCTGCTCTGCAGCTGCCCAGTTGTATGCTGACCTGGGCACATTCCACAGACTCCATGAGCCCCAGTTCCCTTACCTGTAAAATGGAAATGACAAGGAATCATGGGGACAACCCAAGGCACACCTGACTCCCAGTAAGTGCCTGGTAAATGTTAGTTTAAAAAAAAAAATAACAAACAGAGCCAGCACCCAGAGCAGAGTTGGTGTTTGCCAGGTGGCTCCCAGTGAATGCATTACCAACCAACCAGGCTCGGCTGCCCTGTCACACTAAACTAGTGACTCGAAAGTCCAAAAGTTGGTGCAAGGATTGGAAGGTTTATTCAGATTACCAGTACTCAACTCAATGTCTAACCAAGCAAACAAACAAAGAGAAAAGAAGAGCAGCGGGGTCCAGTTTAACCTAGTCCCAGTCGGCGGGTCCAACCTATTCTGCTGACCCAGTGACAGGTAAAAGCAGTTGTCCCACATCTGTCGGTACAAAGAAGAAAAGTGCTAACTAGATTTAAATCAGAGAATCAAAGCACGGCCAGGAGCCCTCCAGGGTGCACCTACATAGCAGTGGGTACAATCCAACCAAACAGCAGAAGAGGGCTCAGGAAGTCAGAGAAGGGTAGAGAGAATTGTAGTGGCCTCCAAACTTCCAGTCACTGCGTGACGTGGGAATGAATCCCACCACTCTCATGCATCCCCAAACAAGGTCTTCATGGTGCAGGACTGGCCCACCCACCTCTGCTAGTCACCCGTCAGGGCAAGCCCTTGCCGGCCACAGGGAGCAGCTTCTCACAGGTTGAGAGGAGTTTAAGCTGCAGTTGTCCAGCAGTCAGTTTAAAAAGGAAGAAAAGTTGGGGGGGAAGGAGAGTAAAAGAGAATAAAGCATTGCCTTGTCAGAATTTAGGCTGGGGGCGCCAGGAGAGACTTAGCAGCTGCAGACATGGGAGCAAAATAGTCCCAGTGGCCACTTGCCTCTTGCAGCTAGTCTCCTCTGGTGCCCGAGGCTTTCCAGTTTTCACTGGTGCAGATGCTACAGCAGCACACGTGCCACATGGGGGAAATCCCAGGGCTGTTCCCAGCACCCGGAGCCCCCTTTCGTCCTGGCTCGTACTGAATTAGGCTCTTGGGTCATAGAGATGAACGATGCACCCGGCAGTAAAGCAAGCATCACTTTATTAAAAGAGGAGATAGACTTATGCATAAGGGGTGTAGCTGCGGGAAAGTTAGCGCCTCGAGGGGAGCTGTTCAGGGTCTTTTACAGGGAAAAGAGTTAAAGGGTACAGGCCAGCGTCACTGGGGGTGGTCCAGCCTGTTCTTTCTGATTGCATCATGGGCGCATGTTTGTTTAGGGCTTCGGTCCTTGTGCCTGCTTAGTAGGTCTAAGATGGCAGTGGCATTCATCATCGTCACCGCAGGAGGGTCATTATAGTGGTCACCTTGAAGCTTTGTGCACATGCAGGAATTCCTAAAGGGGTCTTAAGGTTAATCTGTAACTTAACTTTTACGATTACAACAAACAAGCATTGGGGAGGGGGTTTGCACTTCAGTGAATATCTGTTCCCCTTTTATCTCAGTCTATTTTGTCAGGGTGGGCCATGGGGTAATCATGTGCCCTGGGGGAGTGGAAAATGACTAAGGAGTGGAAAAGTAACAAAGTGTCCTCTGCAGGGAAAGTGGAGTGGGTCTGGTTCACAGCCCGAGCCTTACTCTGTGTCAAACACGAGTCACCATAGCAACACCCAGACACAGGATGTTCTCTCAGGGAATGGGCCCTTGTCTAACCACTTCCCAGGATGAACTACAGATCCCCGTGCATCCCAGAACTCACTGCTGCAGCCCACTCCTCAAGCCAGGTCTCCTTCCTCTCCAGATTCCTCAGCCCCTCACTGAGAATCATTCCAGAAAACATGAGGTATCTGCTATGAGCAGGCGCTGTGGTGGGTGTCTTTTCTAACTTCAGCCCTACGAGCCAGATGCTGTTGTTAACCTATTTCCCAGATGAGCAAATGGAGGCTGGAGAGGTTAAGAGGCAGCTCCAGGGAGGTGGAGCCCCAATTCCCACCCAGGCCTGTCTGTCTCCAAAACCCTGGCTGCCTTCCCAGGGAGAGGCCCCAGGCGGAGGCTGCACCACCAGATCTGAGCAGCCCTGGCCCTGCCATGCAGCCCAGGACTGTGTCACCAGACCCAAAGGGTTAAGTTGTTGACAGATGAATGGAACAGGCAAAGCAGAGAGAGACAGCCGAACAGATGCCCTGACAATTCGGAGCATAAAAATTTAATCGTGCTGCTCACATTGTGCTCAGAGCAATTGTCAATATGCTAATGCACAAAGTCCCAGAATGTCAGGCTCTGGAGGAAATATTGAGCAGCTCTGTCCCAACCCATTGGATGATTCCTTCCGTGCCACAGTGGTGTCCCCTCAGAGTCCCCATCTGGCTTCTCCTGGTGCCACGGGGCTTTCCCCACAGCTGCTAGAGACAAGTCCAGGTTCCCTTGCATCCTCTCTTCTCTGAAGAGCATACACCCATAGTGGTAACAATAAAACCATAATAGCAGCTATGGACCCCTGAGCCCTTTCTTCATGTCTGCACTTGACACAGAGTATCACATTTAATTCTTACAACAACCCCATGCCATTGTCGCTATCATGCCTGTTTTACAGACAGGAACACTGAGGCTCAGAGTGGTTAAGTAACCTGTGCAGTGCCTCACATCCTGCATATGATGTGGCCAGATTCCAGCCCTGGTTGGCCTGATGCCAAAGCTCACCAACTTTGCCCTACCCGGTGTCCTTTCTCAGAAAGCTGCACACAGTACACCTGGGCACACGCATGTACACACACACACACACACAAGCGCTCAGGGAAACATGCCTATGCCTGTCAGGCAGCTATGCTGCTGTGCACATTTTCAAGATTCCTAATGCCACCTCCTCCAGGGAGGCTGCCTGGGGCTCCGTGGCTCATCCCTTGCTCCGGCTAGTACAAGATATTCCTTCTTGTCTACCCACCCCCCAGGGCTATCCTGCATGTCTACAGTTAGGCTTCAGGTGTGTGCATTTTCCCAGCACACAGGCCAAATCAGCAGCAGAGCAGACACCCGCTGGGGGCCTTGGAGCCTCCTGATGAGGAGCACTCGGCTGCTCTGAGAGCAGGAAGATCCTCCAGGAGGGGGTCGCCTATCCTTAGGATGCTGTGGCTAGGGCTCAGCTCAGCCCACCAGGCCAGCCTCTTACATTGCCTGGCACACAGTAGATACCCAATAGCTATTTGTTGATTAATAAATTAATACAGGAAGGAAGAGGGAAGGGAGGATGGAAAGAGAGAAAAAAAGGAGGGAACGGAGGAAGAGAGGGAGGAAATGTCCCTTGTTCAAGCATCCCTGGCTGTGCGTGAGGTCCCTGAAGACATGGGTCTCTGCTCTGGCTCTGGGCACAGCTGGGTCCATCAAGGTCACCAAACTTTGAGCGAGTCCCTGCCCCGTGACTACCTCAGATGCGGCCTGCTGGAGTCACTGCAATTAGAGGGCCAGCTCCCTGAGCCAGGGCTTGCTTGCTGCTTGCTGAGCTTCCTGGCAGTCTCCCAGGGCACATCGGAGGATTGCTGACTTCTGCCAATAGCCAGCTTCGCCTGGACATCACAGTGGACATCACTGTGGGGCCGGGAACAAAATGAAAATGCAGGCCCCCTTTTTCAAAAATTAAGAAAGTCAAGATGGCAGCCGAAATAAACCAAGCACAGGCCCTTCTGCACCCCAGTGTTGGACCCGGAAGCACCCGCGGAGGCCGGGTCACCTGGAGCAGCACGCTGTGGGGCACATGCTGTGGCTGCTGGCTGCCATAGAAAGATGACCCCTTGGCCCTGCCCATCCCTGGCCCTGCGGAAGTTCTTTGAAAATCATAGTTAGCGATGCTCAGAAGTGGAACCACAGGGCTAGGAGGGGACCAGGGGAGAGGCCCCTTGGATGGAGAGCCCCAGGCAGCTCTCCTTGGACATAGAGGCACAGGACAGAGCAAGAAGCACGAGGGAGGGGCGTGGCCCAGATTTCCATGGTCTCGAATCAGGTGCAGCTGCCCCCCCCTCCCCTGCCCCACGACCCTCCCATGCTCCAGGCTGCAAGCACCCGGCCCTTCCCCACATCCATGGAACAGAGAGCGAGTGCCAGGAAAAATAGCAATAGCAACATTACATATGCATTTGGGGGAATTAATGGCATTAGTGATATTTATAAAAAGACCTTTTTTCCAGCCTCATCTCTAGCTGGAGCGCTCTTCCTGCACCTGGAGTCATTGCCCACAGTTTGGCCTCTGATCTCCTCTGCACTGGAAGACACCGGGATCCTTGGAGGACAGCTGGCTCCACATCCTGGGGAGGGAACATCAACATCAGAAAAGCTTGAACAGTCTGTTGTTGCCAGAAAGCAAGGATGCTTCCGCAGACGCCAGAGGCTGCATGAGCAGGACAACGGATCCAGCTTGAAGATCTCCCTCCTGCGGAGTTGTGATAATTTGAGCATAAAAATAATACTAATTACAACAGTGATTAATTAAATCTGTTGAGCTTGAGAAGGTCTCTGAGTCCATACGGACACTCAGAGGAGGGAAATTAATATAAAACGTGCCAACAGTGCGCTGTATGTGGTGCAGACGTCTTCCACAGGCTCCTGGCCATGGCGGGGGGGGGGGGCATGTGCACATATTCTGGCCAGTGCCACCTGAGCCATCGGCCATGTTTCTTTCTCCTTCTGCCCCCCACCCCCCACCCACCCATAGGCTGTCCCTGCTGCTACCAGGCAGATATGGCAGGGGAGCAATTTAGAGGGACTTGGGTCGATGAATGACCGTGACCATCAGCTCAGAACCATTATTTATTAGGAATGGACGTCTAGATCCTTAAAGCTACTGTGCCTGGGGGTCTCCTTGTTATAGCAGCTTACATTTAGCCTAAGAGACTGATGCTAAAGGAAATCATAAGATGTGTTTGCTTTTAATTAAATTTAATAGGTAGGGGAAATTTAGTGTACATGGGTAATTCATTTACATTATTAGGTTCATTTCTGTTTATAGAGCATGGGTATGTGTTTGCTTTCTGTCTAAGAGAAGGTGTCTGCAGGAAACGAGAAAGCAGCTCCTGCATCTGCCCCAACGTGCCAGAGACCCTGGTGCCGTCCGGGTGCAAGCTTCCACTCACGTCCTGAAATGCAGAGATCGCTGACAGGCTCCAGCCTCCAGCTCCCACGACAGGAAACCCACCTGTGCTGGCGACCAGTCCAGGTATAGCAGCCTGGGTCAGGGCCACCAGGGAAGAAAATCAGAAAAGACCCCGTTGTGGACTGAAGGTTGAGTTCCCCCAAAATCCACGTGTTGCAGTCCTAGCCCCCAGTGTGATGGTATTTGGAGGTGGGGCCTTTGGGGGGGTGATTAGGTTAGATAAGGTCATAGGGGGGGTTCGATGGGACTAGTGCCCTTATAAGAAGAGACACCAGAGAGATGATCTCCTGGCCATGTGAGGACACAGCAAGAAGGTGGCCGTTTGCCCACCAGGAAGGGAGCCCTCAATGGACACTGAATGTGCAGGGGCCTTAATCTTGGACTTCCAGCTTCCAGAACTATGAGAAATCAATGTCTGCCGTTTAAGCCCCCAGTCTGTGGTATTCTATTATAGCAGCCCAAATGGACTAAGACAGACACACATATCAGGGGAAAACACCAGGGTGCAAAATAGAAAAAGATATGAGCCCAAGAAGTGTATTAACACAACCCATGAACTTTAACAACTGAAGAAAGCTCAGCCTGCACACGGGGCTGCAGGCATGGGAGACACACCAAGTCCATGTCATGTCCAGACTTAAGTGACATTCTGTAGGACCCAAGGGAGGTGTCAGTCAAGCAGGTGTTACTGTAACCCCAGAATGTAACCCTGGCTTGTGGCTCCAGGAAGATGGGAGGACAGGGAGGCAGAGGGGGAGGGGGAAGGGAGAAAGGGAAGGAAGGACCAAAGAACAGACTCGACAATGAAACACACGTAAACATGTTACTATGTAACTGGGGGTTTCTGCTTGAAATACAAAGCGGTATGTTGTGTCTGCTTTTTGAAGTATTTAAAGCAATAAGGAGATTATTTCTGTGATTTTAATTGAATGTTTAGAAGAGTTTGATTCGATACATTTGTAATCAATGTTTAAATAGCTGGGGAAATGTCATCTGTTGGATTCATGGCTTGATTTATTAGTCCTGTAAGCCGTGTGTGAACATGCAGAGGAATACTGGCTGTTTGATGGCTTCCAGGATCATCGTCCTTTCTAGATTCAGAGGAGAAGTGAGCTGGACACAGACACTCCTCACCGTGCTCCTGGGGCCCTTGGGCCTTACAACACTGTCGATGCCCCAAATGTCGATCACATGCCATGCCCTACCCTGCTGCTCTCTCGTCTGGGGTGTCTCCAGGGAACCTCGTCCTCGGCTCCGGCCCCTACTCAGCCTCTGAGACCAGGTGACAAGCCCCCACCAGGCTGGTCAGCAGCAGCCTTGACCTCTGCCCTCACCACCATCATCTCTAGCCCCTCACATGGGACTGGACTCCCCAAGGGCAGGGACAGTGCTGGGTACCAGGGCCCACCGCAAAAAGCGATGGCTGAGTGGATCAATGAGCAGCAAGAGGGTTCGGTGAGCTCTGCCTTTCAGGACTTGGGTGAAGGCTCGCCGCCCGCAGGGTGATGCCCCCCAGCTGACCTGCCGATGCAACGTGATCCCCATTGGAATCCCAGCAGACTTCACAGAAAGTCACAAACTGATTCCAAAACCCACGTGAAATGCAAGGGCCCTAAATAGCCAAGAGAGTCTTGAGGAAGAACAAAGTGGAACCGATTCCACCACGCAGCTCGTGGCCATGATGGTCAGACAGCACGGCGTAGCCCGGGACGGATGTGTAGACCAAGGGAAGAGAGCTGAGTGGCTAGAAACAGACCTGGATCTCTGGTCAACTGATTTTCAACAAGGTTGCCAAGACCAATCTGATGGGGGACAAGAATCTACTCGAGGAGTGGCCTGGGCCAAGGAGTAGGTTCATGAGGGAGCTCATGGGAGGTCAGGACCCTGACGCCAGTGCGACAGCTGGCCTAGCATGGGGGCATCGCCGGGACAGGTAGCAACAGGGGCTGGCGTGGAGGACAGGGGGAGCAAGACACGGAGGGTGGGGGAAAGCAGCAGCATTCTGTGCAGGGAGCACCCTGGGAGAGGCCTCCGAGCCACTGACACATGTGGGCAGGACAAGGATCCCGGGTCCCCAAAGCTTGCCGCCGTGTGGGTGGGACCTTGCTGGAGACACGGGCTGAGCCACTCCCTGCAGGCTCTGGGCACCTCACCAGAGCCTGGTGAGACTGGGCAGTGGGGGGCCTTCAGAGGGTGACTAGGGGGCTCAGGGCTGTATGTTCAGAGGTGGCCTGCGACACACAAGATGATGGAGAGCCCAGCCCTGCTGGCGAGTCAGTGAGCCTTTCTCTCCTCCAAGTCTTTGCCTTCCTACCCCACTTCCCGGAGCTCACGTGGCACCCCTGTCCCCTCCCCGGACTTCACTGGGGCTGCACAGCCTTGCAGAAATGGACACAGATGCTGAAGGAGGCTGCTGAGGGCTGAGCACCCACAGTGTCACTTCCTAAATGTGTGAGGGGCGTGCCCCTTCCCTGCTCCCTGCCTCGGTCTCCTTATCTGTACAGTAAGTTAACAGGACCCTCTGTCTTAAAGACCATTGGTACTTGGTAAATATTAAAACTCAATAAACGTTAGCTGTTTTCATTACGTAAAATCTGTGCTTTGATGAGGCTCCTGAGTAATTTGAAAGACAGTTTTCCTACTTCAGCTAAGTTTTAATATTTAGATGGAAAGTGAGGCTTTTTATTTTTACTGGGGAAGAGATTTAATTCCCAGTCTTTTGGAAGTGCTCAAGAGAGCAGAGAATGCCTCTTTTTTCAGAGAATATTGTGCTCTGAATCAAAACAGAGTGTCAAATTATCCTAATGGTTGTTACATAAAGTACATGCTTAGTCATTTTCTTTTTCTTATACTGCTTGTCTAAATGGGGAGCTTCTTTGGCTCACCTGCAGGATGGAAATGAACTAAATCGCATTTTCACTCCAAGAAAACCAACGGTGAGCGTCCCACAGCGGGGAGCCCTGAATCCCAGTAATCGCAGGGACAGTATGAACCACAGTGCCTGTGGCCTTATTCAAATGTTGTCCCCACTTGACTATCGAGGTGTGACCATCGAGGCAGACAGCACAGCTATGTTGAGCATGGAGACACCGCACACCTGACACAGCTCAGGGCCTGATCATTGAGAATCTTCGGGGTCAGACCCCTGCTGGCATTGGACTGCCTCCAGATTGCCAGCAACTTTGCTCTGAAGATGGAAATTTCCTGATGGGCTGGAGTTTTGCATGTTTTGCTTTTGAATTCAGTGCATGGAGACAGACTTCGGGGTTTGCAAAGATGAAGCTGCATCTAGATTAGGCTGTTTGGGGCAGTACCCTGACTGATGGTGGCAAGGCTTAACCGGCATTTTGGCCAGCAGAATGAATGGCCAATTTGGTCCCCCCATCACTGCAGTAGCCGCCAGGAAGATGGACAGTAAAGCAGCCCCATTTAAAACGGATGGAGCCACTGTCGGAGGGATGGCTGTGCAGGCAGCTGCGGAGAGTCAACCGTGGGCCTTTCAGATTAACGTTGCTGAAGTTCAAGTTCTTATCTCCGAGCATCCAGAGTCTTACAAGTCCTTCATTCATTCCACAGATATTGATCAGATGCCCACTGGGTGGCTGGCACAGGTGATGAGCCCACAGATCCAACGGGGCCAAGCAGCTGCTCCATCCCGGCACCACCCCTCACAGCACAGACTCCCTAAGGCTCAGTCTCTGTGGGCACGAGCTGCAGGTGGTGCCTGCTGTGCGGGGCTGCAGCGAGGACAGAGCCAGTGACACACGGAGCACTCTGGGCACAGCAGGGTCAGTGCACACCCATGCTCAGTGAGTGGAATCCGCTGTCCATGCATGTCCTCCAGGGGCTCGCAGGCTGGCAGGGTGGTCAGGCGGGAAGGGATGAGGATGGCAGTGTAATGAGACGACATGTGGGGCAAGGTGAGGCACAGAGAGCAGCCGGGGTTGGCTTCTCCTGGGTGTGGGGGGGTCAGGCAAATGGACAACCTCCAAGGAGATGGTGGCTTTTGGGTGAAGTCTGGAGAAGTGGGTTTTTGTCAGGCAAGCTGGGAGGAGGTGATTATTCTAGGTTAAGAGCTTAAAGGTTTAAAATCCCTGAGGGCTGTTTAGGGCCTGCAATAGAGGGTCTGCAGGCAAGACCAACAAAAAGTAACTCAGGGTGTGGGGTGTGGGGGGATTGCAAGGAACAGAATATGCAAATCTTCAGTGTCAGGCCACAGCTTTGAGTTGCATCCCAAGGGCAATGGGGACCCATGGAAGAGGTTTGAGCTGGGGAGTGACCCGGTTAGAAGAGCATTTGGAGAGACTGTCCCACGTGCATCTTCAGCTACAGGGTCAGGGCAGCCTGCACCATCCCACCTAGAGCAGATGGGACTGAGCAGATGCAAGGCCAAGCCCCATTCAAGAAAACATGTCTTCTTACTGGATTGATAATTATACTCTTAAGGTTACTGAAACCATTACTATTATTATTAAATTGTCCTCACCTTACAGGTATATGGGAACTGTGTGCTTTTCAAAGTATTGACACCTATTGTCTCACTTGATTCTTACCAAGACTCAGGGAGGTTGGGGTTCTTATCATTAGTATCACCTCTGTTTTCCACACATGCACGACTTGGCCTCTTACTTGAAGTCAGACACATGCAGGGATGGAGCCAGGATGGATATGCAGACACCTGCCTCCTTGTCCCGGGACTCAAGGATCAGAGGCTCTTTAACTACCCATATGAGGAGCTGAATCATAGCAGCATTTATTTTAAAGGGCTTTAGGTCCCAGTGTCAGAGTTCAGATTAGAGACATATCCTATCCTCAGATCCTCTTTATAATCTTAGTTCTGGACTCAAAATAGTGCACATTTAGAGGGAGAGAGAGAGAGGAGAGAGAGAGAGTGTGTGTTTAAGCTGAGTACACAAGGTCAGCAGAGACTCTAGGACTTCAGGAAATCAGGTCAAGAAATGCCACACTGCATGCAGGCTTCACACTCCTCTGCCTTCTCTCCTCCAGGGATTCCCTGTTGTCTGACCTCCAGCTCCCCGCAGCCCCATTCTCTGCCTTCCTCCCCTCCTTTCTTCATTGTTGGCGGACTGAAGAACTTAGGCAGTGCCTTTAAATGTTCCTTTCTCTATCGGCCAGCTATTGCCACATAAGAGACCATCCCATGGCTGGAAAGGACCATTTATTTATCTCAGGATTCGGAGGTTTGGCGATTTAGGCGGGGCTCAGCCGGGGGGTTCTTCTCTCTTGGCGGCTCTTCAGGCATCTGCCATCAGATGCAGGTTGAGAAAGTGGTTTTCCCTGATTTTGCCTGAGATTTCTCATACCTCAGGGGCTTCAGTGAGGATGACCAGTGGCTCAGCTCTGCTCACATTGTCCCCTCTGCCAGAGGCCAGCCTGGCCTAGCTCACATGGCAGAGGCAGAGAACCAAGAAAAACAGGCAGCACACAGGCCCCCTGAGGCTGAGGTTTGGGGCTGTCACACAGTCACTGCCACCCCATTCTACCAGCCAAGGCAAGACACAAGGCCAGCCCAGGATCAAGTGGCGTGAGAATAGGCTCCAGACCCTGATCAGAGCAGCTGACGTGAGCAGAGTGAAGCAGTGGAAACATCGTGCCACTGGCCCCCTGGACACTGCACTCAGGCCTGGCCATCTGGCAGCATGACTTTTCCTGTCCTGTGCACCAGCACACGCTGACATCTTGGGCTGGGGGCCCCACACGAGCCCCTCCTCTCTAGACTCTTGGACCCAGAACAACTCTGCAGGACCTGAGCATTCACCAGCCCAGCCTGGGGGTGGCATTCCTTCTTTCTACTGTGGGACAGCAAGACCTAAGGGGAGGGGGCTGACCAGGGCCAGACAGAACCCCAAAGGCCAGTCCAGGAAGGGGGCTGTGGGTCTACAGGAAGGAAGGCTCCTGCCAG
The DNA here is from genome assembly GCF_027409185.1 of Cynocephalus volans. Taxonomy (NCBI): domain Eukaryota; kingdom Metazoa; phylum Chordata; class Mammalia; order Dermoptera; family Cynocephalidae; genus Cynocephalus; species Cynocephalus volans. The sequence continues at coordinate 3,202,998 of NC_084468.1, read as the reverse complement.
CAGGAGGACTGGCCCCAGTGTCAATGGATCACCTCAGACAGGAGGACGGGGGGTTCAGAGAAGATGGGGTGCAGGAGGCCGGAGGGGAGGACAGAAGGGAGGAGACGGGTAAGAGAAGCCAGATGGAAGAAAGAGAGAGAGGGAGGAAAGATGAGAGGAGAAAAGAGAGGGAGAGAAAAGTGGAGGAGGAGGGGAGGGACAGGTTAGGAGGGAGAGAGGAGACTGTGAAGGGACAGAAGGAGCAATATGGCTCCTGCCACAAAAGCACTCCTCAGAGTCAGTGCCCCAGCCCCTCAGGCCCCTCAGCCCCCTCAGCCCCCCAGCCCCTCACCTCCTCAACCCCTCAGCTCCTCAGCCCCCCAGCCCCTCAGCTCCTCAGCCCTGTCAGCCCCTTCAGCCCCCTCAGCAACTCAGCACCCTCAGGCCCCTCAGTAACCTTATTCCCCTCACCCCCTCAGCCCCTCAGCCCTTCATCCACCTCAGCCCCTTCAGCCCCCACAACCCCTCACCCCCACCAGCCCCTCAGTCCACTCAAACCCTCAGCCCCTCAGACTTCTCAGCCCCCTCAGCCCCCTCAGCCCCCTCAGCCTCCTCAGCCCCCTCAGCCCCCCAGCCCTGTCAGCCCCTTCAGCCCCCTCAGCGACTCAGCGCCCTCAGGCCCCTCAGTAACCTTATTCCTCTTAACCCACTCAGTCCCCTCTGCCCCTCACCCCCTCAGCCCCTCAGCCCTTCATCCACCTCAGCCCCATCAGCCCCCACAACCCCTCAGCCCCATCAGCCCCTCAGTCCACTCAAACCCTCAGCCCCTCAGACTTCTCAGCCCCCTCAGCCCCTCCAGCCCCTCAGCCCCTCAGTCCCTCAGCCCTTCATCCACCTCAGCCCCCTTAGCCCCCTCAGCCCCACAGACCTCTCAGCCCCCTCAACCCCTCAGCCCATCAGCCCCCTCAACCCCTCAGCCCCTCAGCCCCTCAGCCCCTCAGGCACCTCAGGCCCCACAGCCCCCTCAGCCCCCTCAGACTCCTCACCCCCTCAGCCCAAACATCACCCTCAGCCGCTCAGCCCATCAGCCCCCTCAGCCCCTCAACCACTCACCCCCTCAACACTTCAGCCCCCTCAGCCCCTCAGGATCCTCAGCCCCTCAGCCCACTCATCCCCTTCTGCCCCTCACCCCCTCAGCCCCTTGGCCCTTCATCACCATCGGCCCACTCAGCCCATCTGCCCCCTCAGTCCCTCAGCCCCCTCAGCCCCTCAGCCCCCACAGCCCCTCAGCCCCCACAGCCCCTCAGCCTCTCAGCCCCTCAGCCCCCTCAGCCCCCTCAGCCCCCTCAGCCCCCTCAGGCCCCTCAGCCCCCTCAGCCCCCTCAGCCCCCTCAGCCCCCTCAGGCCCCTCAGCCTGTAAGACCCGTGCACCAAGCACAAATCCTACACGCCGGAGTGGCTCGCTTCACAAAGACCATGGGACTGAGACCGTTGCAATCAAGCAAGAGGAATTTTATTTTCCAGCATGCTGGGGTCACTTCGCTTTCGGACAAAAGCAGCCCCGAGCTTTTTAACACCAGAGTTATACAGTTTTTTCAGACAGACTTTCATAGCAGGACGAACTGTTAATTAGCTGAGGCGCCTTAAGATTTATGGTCAGGCTCAACAGGCTAGCACCCGGATAAGGAACGGCGCATTTTTCAATCGTTTATCTTCCCTGGGGTCTGCCAGGCGTCCTCTAGATAATGGGCTGGTTAGTTCTTGGGACCGGCTGGTTCCCAGAATGTGTGTCTGGGTCTGCCTGACCTCTGCCGGACCTCTTAGAAGCTGCTTTACTTAAAATGCCTTTAGATATGTTTCCCCGTTCTAGCAAGTGTTTGCAGAAGCAAATTGTGCAGGCTAAAGTTATACTAGCAAATTGTGCAGGTTAAAGTTATACTAGCAAATTGTGCAGGTTAAAGTTATACTAGCAAATTGTGCAGGCTAAAGTTATACTAGCAAATTGTGCAGGCTAAAGTTATACTAGCAAATTGTGCAGGCTAAAGTTATACTAGCAAATTGTGCAGGCTAAAGTTATACTAGCAAATTGTGCAGGTTAAAGTTATACTAGCAAATTGTGCAGGTTAAAGTTATACTAGCAAATTGTGCAGGTTAAAGTTATACTAGCAAATTGTACAGGTTAAAGTTATACTTTCTTATTACAATACTACAATCCCCCCTTTTTCTAGTGCGTATTTCAATCTTGAAATGCTTGTTTCTTGTTGATTTAATTCTCAATATTGTTGTCTTAGCATCATAATTTGGACGGTACTAACACGGTCCTTAACAAAAGCTACTAGGCGATTTAAAATGCAGGGACCAAAAGTTAGAAGCAACACTAAAATAATTAACAGTTCTAACAGGGTAGACATGAGGGTCGTGAGCCATGCGGAGGAGTTGAACCATGACTCAAACCACCCCTGTTTTTGTTCTCTCTCCCTCTTTTTTTTGGCTAAGCCTTCTCTAATTTTAGCCATGGGGTCTTTAATTACCCCTGAATGATCAATGTAGAAACAACACTCTTCTCGTAATGCGGCGCAGAGCCCCCCTTGTTGAAGGAACAAGTGATCTAGCCCCCTTCTGTTTTGAAGGACCACCTCAGAAAGGGAGGTGAGGGACTCTTGTAACTTAGTAATTGAGTTTTCTATTTCCTTAATATCAGCATCTATGGCTGTCTGCAAACTTTGGTAATTCTGAGGCTGAATAACTAGAGCTGAGGTTCCTGTTGCTGCCCTGGCTGCTCCCAATCCCAAGCCTAGGAGGACAGAGAGTGTGATACTTAGGGGCTCTCTTTTAGTCCAGTAGTTTCCATTATTTTTATCCCAATATGATAATAGTTCTTCGTAGGGATGATAAATGAGCCGAGGTAGCAACTGAACTAAGACACAGAAATCCTGGGTTTCTTTCAGGACCTTTGAGCTAATGCAGGGTGTAATCCTGGTAGCGCAAGCCCACCATCCCCCTGGAGGGGGCAACAGATATGTGTCACCCGACCACCTAGTCAAGTTAAGTGTCTGATTGCACAGCTGGTTGTGTGAGGAGGGGATCTTTCCCACACATGTTCCTTGCCCCGTGACAGCTGACAGAGTGAGTTTAACCTGTCGTTGCTGCCAACGACATTTGGAGACATTAGTTGTTGTTTTAATTCTGTTTCTGAAGGCTATTCCTTCATAATATGGGGGAGCAACCTCATAACAAAGCCAGCAGGAGCGGGTAGCATTGGGGTTGGTACTATTTAAGACCTTGAAGGCTTCAGAGATTATGCGGAATAACCCAGATTGTTCTTGAAGCCTAGGTTTAGGAGGCTCAGGCCTTTTCTTTTCTGTCCTGGTTCTTAACCTTTTAGTGGGGGCTAAGGACTCTGGTCGGTTACCCAGGGGTGCTGGGGTAATCTTCGGTTTGACCATTGGAGGTCTCACTGGAGCTAAATATTTATTTGGGCCTACGGCGGTGTGCTGAATCTCCACCTTAAGTCTGACGGTGAACAATAGCCCATCATCATAGCTTTCTTTATAAAACCTTAAACCCCATGTAAATCCTTTGTCCCATCCGCTAGCCTTCTTCCCTGCTTCTGTGAAAGACACTCTGAGGGGGTGACACCACCCATTGCAGGTAGGGACTTGTGTCCACCGAAAGTTGTTGCTTCCCAATAGGCCTGCCAACTCTACAGCAAGGGGAGAGGGGTGGGTATAATTAGCAGTTACCTTTATAAAGTCCCAGGAGGACGAAGGATGCCAATAAGTGTCTCCAGTGGTCTCACAGCCCCAATCTTTGCAGAAAAAATCTGCTCTGCTCCCACACCGATAGTTTAGTGCTCTGCTACGGTGGAACCCGGGGCACACATAGAAGGTGAGGGCACTCAGCATACTCCTCCGCTTGGCTGTAGAGCAACCCCCCCATGGATCGAGCCCGCGGCGCTCCGGAGGGGAGGGAATAGAAGGGGGCCTGCGAGCATCAAAGTATCCTTCTAAATCCCAGTTGCCTGGGGCACCTAAAGCCAGTTTACACACATCTGGAAATAAGTCTGGCCACCAGCCTCCTGTAGTTACCTTGGACTGACTCCAGATCGTATCTCCCGCCCCATTTACAACATACCAAGTGAAATTTTTAGGAATATGTGGGCTGTCAGCTCCTATGCCCTGGAAGAGAACGGTTAGGCATAAGAGGAACAAGAAAGTTTTCATCTTATAACATTCAGGGTGTCCGAACAATTTTCAGTCTTAAGGGGTGCTCTTTGGAACTCTGGACTCTCCAAGCAGCGTCCCCCGATCCTTGGTCCTCTGGCGGTGCTGTTTTCACGTGCGAGGCATGGATCCAAGTGGAGATCCCATCCACTTTCACAGCCGTTGGGGTTGTTAAAAGCACTAGGTAAGGTCCTTTCCAGCGGGGCTCTAGGGTCTGGGAATGATGCCGTCTCACGTAGACTCAACCTGGCACTGGTGAGAAACTTCGGTGGTCCCAGGCTCATAGGCGGCCACTAGCTGCGTCCAGACTTCCTTCTGCACCACTTGTAGCCCCTTTAACCTGGCATATAAGTCACTGTTACTGTGGCAAGTGGGTTCAGAGGCGTCCCCCAGTAAGGTCAAGGGGGCAGGGGTACCATAGAGAATTTCAAAGGGGGTCAGGTTAAACCGGGAGGAGGTGTTCCTAACTCTAAACAGGGCCAAGGGAAGGAGCACCACCCAGTCCATGCCAGTCTCCATGGTTAATTTAGTCAGGGTCTCTTTTAGAGTTCTGTTCATCCTTTCTACTTGCCCTGAACTCTGGGGTCTGTAGATACAATGTAATTTTTAATTGACCCCTAGGTGTCTGGCCACTCCCTGGCTTACCTTGGCAATGAAGGCGGGTCCATTGTCGGACCTGATTACCTTGGGTACCCCGAAGCGTGGGAAGATTTCTTCCAGGATTTTCTTGACCACGACGGTGGCTGTTTCTTGTTTTGCTGGGAATGCTTCCACCCATCCGGAGAAGATGTCTATAAAGACTAGGAGATACTTGTAACCGTATCTGCCTGGCTCGACCTCTGTAAAATCTACTTCCCAATACACCCCTGGTCTGTTTCCCCTGAGTCTCTTGCCAGGTCCCGCTGTATTTTTACAGACATTTACTTTTTGACAAGGTACACAGCTTTTAACTATCTGCTCTGCTAATTGTTTTAGCCCTATGATATGATATTCTGTCCTCAGGGCAGTCTGGGCCAGTTTGTTGACTCCCAGATGAGTCCATTGATGCATTTGTTTGATCATGGCTTGTTCTTGTGGCAAGATAGGCTTGCCTGACACTGCATGCCAATGCCCTGTTTCCTGATCAAAGTAATTATTAGAGTCTCTTGAGATCATCGCTACGTCCTCAGCTGAGTATTTAAATTTGGGCTTTTCTGGCTCGGGGACTTCAACTAACAAAATAGTTGAGGACCCGTGAGCTGCCGACCTTGCCTCAGAATCAGCTAAGTTGTTTCCCCTGGCGATGGGGGACTCTCCTTTCTGGTGGCCCAGGCAGTGTATAATACTCACTTTTAGCGGTCTGTGAAGGGCCTCTAGCAGGGCTATGATCTCTGCCTTGTTTTTGATTTCTTTTCCTTCAGAAGTTAGCAGACCCCGCTGTTGATATATAGCACCGTGCACATGGGCAGTGGCAAAGGCATACCTGCTATCCGTATAGATGTTGATTCTTTTGCCCTCTCCTAGTTCAAGGGCTTTCGTGAGGGCGATGAGCTCTGCCTTCTGGGTGGACATTCCTGCAGGTAAGGTCTGTGCCCATATCAGGTTCTGGCCATTTACTATAGCGGCTCCTGCCTTTCGTACTCCTTCCTCCAGGAAACTGCTGCTGTCAGTGAACCAGGTGGCTTCGGCGTCCGTCAGAGGCTGATCTGACAAGTCTTTCCACCATCCATGTGCCTCAGCAAGCACTTGTTGGCAGTTATGGATAGGAGGGTCAAGGTCCGGGTCTGGTAACAACGTGGCTGGATTTAAGCTCGCCAGGGGAGCAAAAGAAACCCGGTCTGAATTCAGTAACAGAGTCTGATAGTGAGTCATGCGAGCATTTGTGAGCCAGCAGTCAGGAGGCTGGTGGACAATACTCTCTAAGGCATGAGGTGCCGAGATTACTAGACTCTGTCCCATAGTCAACTTGTCAGCCTCTTTTACTAAAACTGTGACTGCCGCTATGATTCTTAGACAAGCTGGCCACCCTGAGGCTACTGGGTCTAGTTTTATAGACAGATATGCTACAGGCCTTTTCCAGGACCCCAGTCTTTGAGTCAAGACCCCCTTCACAACCCCCTTATTTTCTGCCACATACAGGTGGAAGGGCTTAGTTACATCGGGGAGCCCCAGAGCCGGCGTGGACATTAAGGCCGTCTTAATGTTGTCAAAAGCCTGTTGTTCCTCTTTTCCCCATTTGAAGGTCTGACTGTTCTTAGTGAGGGGATATAATGGGGCTGCCATCTCAGCAAAACCAGGTATCCACAGGCGGCAGAACCCGGTAGTACCTAAAAATTCTCTGACTTGTCTTTGGTTAGAGGGTGGAGGAATGTGAAACACTGTCTCTTTTCTGGCCTCTGACAACCATCTTTTCCCATCTTTAAGAAAGTACCCCAGGTAACTGACCTGTCGCTTGCAGATCTGAGCCTTTTTGGCGGAGGCTCGATAGCCCAGTTCTCCCAGCTCTGTAAGGAGACACTTAGTTCCTTCCAGACACAGCTCCTTGTCTGCTGCCACCAGGAGGAGGTCATCTGCATACTGTAACCGAGTTACCTGGGATTAGAGGCCCGGAACACGGCTAAGTCCTGGTGGAGGGCCTCATCAAAGATGGTGGGTGAGTTTTTGAATCCTTGGGGCAGGCGGGTCCATGTAAGCTGCCCTGTTAGGCCAGTCTCTGAATCTTTCCACTCGAAAGCAAAGTAATCTTGACTTTTTGCAGTTAGCGGCAAACAGAAGAATGCATCCTTGAGATCCAGTACCAAATACCAGGTCCTGTCTGGAAGTAAAGATCTTAAAAGATTACAGGGATTAGGGACGGTGGCATAGAAGTCGGCCACACATTTGTTTACCTCTCGGAGATCTTGGACCGGTTGGTAGTCATTAGTCCCAGGCTTTCGGACTGGCAGCAAGGGCGTGTTCCAGGCTGATTGGCACTTCCGTAGGATTCCCAGCTAGAGCAATCGGGCTATGTGGGGTCGGATGCCTTCACATGCTTCTCGGGACATTGGGTATTGTCGGACAGCTATAGGACTGGCTTGAGCCTTCAGCTCTTCGTGGACGGAGGGCCTGTTTTTAGCCTTCCCTTTCCCTGCAGTTTCTGCCCACCCCTGGTGGGTAGTTTTCTAACCACCAGTCCATCTGTCCAGTCTCCCGCCCTTGCTTTTCAAACAATTGGTATTCATCTTCTAACCTGAGAGTTAGTATCTGGAGAGGCTTTCCTTGCCGGTTTAGCACCTGAGGTCCCTCGGGGTCAAAATAAATTTGAGCACCCCTTTTGGTGAGGAGATCTCTTCCCAGTAGAGGGTAGGGGCACTCAGGAATGACTATGAATGAGTGGGATACCCGGCCCATGCCTAGGTCCATTGTTCTTTGGGTAGTCCATGGGTACTGTCTGTTCCCTGTAGCCCCATGTACCCATGACTTCCTCTTGAGAAGAGGTCCATTTGCTCGTAGTAATACTGAATTTTCGGCTCCAGTATCTACCATGAACTGCGTAGGCTTCCCCTCCACTTTGAGAGTTACCCTGGGTTCGGGGAGGGGATCTGAACCCCCTCCCCTCTAATCACTGTCTTCCTGCAAGGCCAAGACTTTGGGGCCCTGAGGCTCTTTCTTTATCCTGGAGCAGTCTCGAACCCAGTGTCCGCTCTCCTTACAGGACACACATTGATCCTTTGCTAGGAGTCCCTTCTTGTTGCCTGGCACCGTCTTATTAGGCTCCCTAGTTTCCCTAACTACAGTGGCCAGAAGTTTGTGAAAATTTCTCTCTTGGTGCTTTTCTCTCTTTATTTCTTTAGCTTCTTCTGACTCTCTGTTATGATAAACCTTTTCAGCCACCTGTACTAATTCCCTCAATGACTTATCTTGCAACCCTTCAAGCTTCTGCAGTTTCTTCCTGATGTCCCTACTAGACTGGTCAATAAAAGCAACCATCACTGTAGCCTTATGCTCTTCACTACCAGGATCATACGGGGTAAACCGACGGAATGCCTCCATGAGTCTCTCCAGAAATGCTGACGGAGACTCGTTGGGCCCCTGGATTACTTCTCTTACCTTAGTCAAATTGGTGGGGCATTTTGCTGCCCCTCTAAGACCTGCCATTAGAGCCTGGCAATAGACCTTCAGGTGCTCCCTACCTTCTGCCGAGTTGAAATCCCAGTTAGGTCTAATCAACGGGAACCCTGCATCTATAACATCAGGGAGGAGGGTAGGTCGCCCATCGGCTCCTGGAACGTTCTTTCGAGCCTCCAGGAGGATTCGTTGTTTCTCCTCGGTGGTGAACAGGACCTGGAGGAGCTGCTGGCAGTCATCCAAGGTGGGCTGATGAGTAAAGAGAAGGGATTCTACAAGGTTAGTGAGACCCTGAGGGTTTTCAGTGAAAGGGGGATTCTGAGATTTCCAGTTGTAAAGATCGGAGGAAGAGAAAGGCCAGTACTGTAAGGGCTGGTTGCCCTCTTCATCAGGAGGGCCATAAGCCCACAGGGGGCAGATATGGATTGCCTCTGGAGAGGCCACTCGTTTACTGCGTGTCCCTTGAGCAGGCCCTCCCTCGGATTCATTTTCTGGTGGGTCCTCTGGTGGAGCTGACGGCCGGGCTGCCTGTGATCGAAAAGAAGGAGGATAGGGAGGGGGAGGAGGATCAGAAAGAAGCCAGTCCAGGTCGGTGGACGGCAGGACCTCCGGTTTCTTTTTTACTTCTCGGAGAGCAAATACAGCCGTTGGACCTGTTAAGGGAAAAAAGGGATGGACCCACGGAGGAGGATCCGTGACTAGATCTTCCCAGACCACAATATAAGGTACCTGGTCTGGGTGGCTTTCAGAACTGAAAATCTTCCTTTTTACTGCTGTAATCAATGGCAGGGAGAAGGAACCCTCAGCGGCCAGCTCCGAAGAACACAGTGTGGCCCATTTATTCCTTCTAACCTGCACAGACAAATTATTAGCTCTGTCCTTCACATCAGTCCAGTATTTCAGAGTCAGACTTAAAGGGGTTGAGACAGTCTGCCCCATGTCACCCCAGAAAATCATCAGTCCCCCCACACACGCAACCAGACAAAGAACAAAACACTGATGCGCCCCTGCCATGGACGCCACAACCAGATTATCAGAGAACTCGGGAGGGGTCTCCTTCCTAGAGATCTCCTGTACAGCCGAACCTGTTCATCTCCCACAGAGGAATCTGGGGCATCCTCCAGGACTCCTGTGGCTGCGACGTGCCAGCACGCCTACCCGCCACTTGGCCACTACAGGTGGCTCCACCTCGGAGCCTCAGAAAATCTAAAATCAGACCGGTGATTCCATCCTGGAGCCACCAAAACCAGATTGTAACAGACAGCTTACAGCAGACAACAAAAGAAACAGACACAGTCAGGCAGACAACCGCGGTACCTGCTCGAGCGATCCTCTGTTCTCTAGTCACTGGTCCCAGGGAGAGCGAGGCAGTCCCAGACGAGCCCCCAAAAATGTAAGACCCGTGCACCAAGCACAAATCCTACACGCCGGAGTGGCTCGCTTCACAAAGACCACGGGACTGAGACTGTTGCAATCAAGCAAGAGGAATTTTATTTTCCAGCATGCTGGGGTCGCTTCGCCTTTTGGACAAAAGCAGCCCCGAGCTTTTTAACACCAGAGTTTTTATACAGCTTTTTCAGACAGACTTTCATAGCAGGACGAACTGTTAATTAGCTGAGGTGCCTTAAGATTTATGGTCAGGCTCAACAGGCTAGCACCCGGATAAGGAACGGCGCATTTTTCAATCGTTTATCTTCCCTGGGGTCTGCCAGGCGTCCTCTAGATAATGGGCTGGTTAGTTCTTGGGACCGGCTGGTTCCCAGAATGTGTGTCTGGGTCTGCCTGACCTCTGCCGGACCTCTTAGAAGCTGCTTTACTTAAAATGCCTTTAGATATGTTTCCCCGTTCTAGCAAGTGTTTGCAGAAGCAAATTGTGCAGGCTAAAGTTATACTAGCAAATTGTGCAGGTTAAAGTTATACTAGCAAATTGTGCAGGTTAAAGTTATACTAGCAAATTGTGCAGGCTAAAGTTATACTAGCAAATTGTGCAGGCTAAAGTTATACTAGCAAATTGTGCAGGTTAAAGTTATACTAGCAAATTGTGCAGGCTAAAGTTATACTAGCAAATTGTGCAGGTTAAAGTTATACTAGCAAATTGTGCAGGTTAAAGTTATACTAGCAAATTGTGCAGGTTAAAGTTATACTTTCTTCTTACAATACTACAAGCCCCCTCAGCCCCCTCAGCCCCCTCAGCCCCCTCAGACCCTCAGCCCCCTCAGCCCTTTCAGCCCCCTCAGGCCTCTCAGACCCCTCAGACCCTCAGCCCCCTCAGCTCTTCCACCCGCTCATCCCCCTCAGCCCCGTCAGCCCCCTCAGACCTCTCAGACCCTCAGCCCCCCAGCTCTTCCGGCCCTTCAGCCCCCTCAGCCCCCTCAGACACCTCAGCCCCTCAGCCCCTCATTCCCTCAGCCCCCTCAGACCCCTCAGACCCCTCAGACCCTCAGCCCCCTCAGACCCTCATCCCCTCAGCCCCCTCAGACCCCTCAGACCCCTCAGACCCTCAGCACCCTCAGACCCTCATCCCCTCAGCCCCCTCAGAGCCCTCAGACCCCTCAGACCCTCAGTCCCTCAGACCCTCAGCCCCCTCAGACCCTCAGACCCCCCAGACCCTCAGCCCGCTCAGCTCTTCCAAACCCTCAGCCCCCTCAGCCCTCTCAGACCCCTCAGACCCCCCAGACCCCTCAGCCCTCTCAGACCCCTCAGACCCTCAGCCCCCTCAGCCCTCTCAGACCCCTCAGACCCCCCAGACCCTCAGCCCCCTCAGCTCTTCCAACCCCTCAGCCCCCTCAGACCCTCAACCTCCTCATCTCTTCCAACCCCTCAGACCCCTCAGACCCTCAACCCCCTCAGCTCTTCCAACCCCTCAGACCCCTCAGACCCTCAACCCCCTCATCTCTTCCAACCCCTCAGACCCCTCAGACCCCTCAGACCCTCAGCCCCCTCAGCCCCCTCAGACCACTCAGCCCCCTCAGACCCCTCAGACACCTCAGACCCTCAGCCCCCTCAGACCCTCATCCCCTCAGCCCCCTCAGACCCCTCAGACCCCTCAGACACCTCAGACCCTCAGCCCCCTCAGACCCTCATCCCCTCAGCCCCCTCAGACCCCTCAGACCCCTCAGACCCTCAGTCCCTCAGACCCTCAGCCCCCTCAGACCCTCAGACCCCCCAGACCCTCAGCCCGCTCAGCTCTTCCAAACCCTCAGCCCCCTCAGCCCTCTCAGACCCCTCAGACCCCCCAGACCCCTCAGCCCTCTCAGACCCCTCAGACCCTCAGCCCCCTCAGCCCTCTCAGACCCTCATCCCCTCAGCCCCCTCAGACCCCTCAGACCCCTCAGACCCCTCAGACCCTCAGTCCCTCAGACCCTCAGCCCCCTCAGACCCTCAGACCCCCCAGACCCTCAGCCCGCTCAGCTCTTCCAAACCCTCAGCCCCCTCAGCCCCCTCAGACCCTCATCCCCTCAGCCCCCTCAGACCCCTCAGACCCCTCAGACCCTCAGTCCCTCAGACCCTCAGCCCCCTCAGACCCTCAGACCCCCCAGACCCCTCAGCCCTCTCAGACCCCTCAGACCCTCAGCCCCCTCAGCCCTCTCAGACCCCTCAGACCCCCCAGACCCTCAGCCCGCTCAGCTCTTCCAAACCCTCAGCCCCCTCAGCCCTCTCAGACCCCTCAGACCCCCCAGACCCCTCAGCCCTCTCAGACCCCTCAGACCCTCAGCCCCCTCAGCCCTCTCAGACCCCTCAGACCCCCCAGACCCTCAGCCCGCTCAGCTCTTCCAAACCCTCAGCCCCCTCAGCCCTCTCAGCCCCCTCAGACCCCTCAGACCCTCAGCCCCCTCAGCTCTTCCAACCCCTCAGCCCCCTCAGGCCCCTCAGCCCCCTCAGCCCCCTCAGACCCCTCAGACCCTCAACTCCCTCAGCTCTTCCAACCCCTCAGCCCCCTCAGTCCCCTCAGACCCCTCAGACCCCTCAGACTCTCAACCCTCTCATCTCTTCCAACCCCTCAGACCCCTCAGACCCTCCACCCCCTCATCTCTTCCAACCCCTCAGACCCCTCAGACCCTCAACCCCCTCATCTCTTCCAACGCCTCAGACCCCTCAGACCCCTCAGGCCCCTCAGCCCCTCATCCATCTCAGCTCTTCCAACCCCTCAGCTCTCTAATCCCCCTCAGCCCTCTCAGCCCCCTTGGCCCTTCAGTCCCTTCAGCTGCTTCAGTCCCCTCAGCCCCAGCAGCCCTTCAGCTGAGGAGGTGGTGGAGTGGGTGGATGGATGGGTGGATGGGTGGATGGATGGGTGGATGGATGTGCAGCGTGGATAGCAAATGGAAGGGTAAGACCCGTGCACCATGCACAAATCCCACGCACACCAAGATGGCTCACCTCACAAAGACCACGAGACTGAGACCACTGCAATCAAGCAAGAGGTTTTTATTCCAGCATGCTGGGGTCGCTCCATCTTCAGGACAGAAGCGGCCCCGAGCTCTTAACTCAAGCATTTTTTATACAGTTTGGTAGGCAGACTTTGGCAACAGGGTGAGTTGTACACAGCTTATTGGCCACCTGGGGTGACTTTTAATTTCATTGGTGGCCTCCAGTGGGGTGGTACACAGACGAGGAACTGGAGAATTGACTAATAGCCCACCCCTTTTGTGGTTAGGCCCCTCCTGGAACTGGGTGAACTTTGGGCTCTTTGGAAAGTCCCTTCCCCCTGGCAGTGGAAAGTCCTAATCTTCTGATAACGGAAAGTCTCAAGCACCTGGTAGCGGAAAGTCCTAAGTATCTGGTATTGTTTACCCAAAAAGGTTGGGGGTTATCTCTACCTCTACAGAAGATGGATGGTAGGTGCGTAGATATATAAATGAATGGTGGATGGGAGGATGGATGGGGAGCAGGTGGATGGTGGGTGGGTCAATGGTAGGTGGTGGATGGGTGCTGGAGAGACAGATGGACGGCGGATGGATGGATAGTGGGTGGATGCATGGTGGATGTTGGGTGGATGAATAAATGAATGATGGGTGGATGGGTGGATGAATACGGTGGCTGGATGGGTGGACGGAGGCTGGGTGGCTGGGTGGCTGAGTAAATGAATCATGGGTGGGACGAGGAGGGGTGGATGTGCGTGGGGGAGGAGGGATGGGTGGGTGAGCACACCAACTGCGTGCCTGGGAGGTCTGAGACCTAAGGCCACCTGGACTCTATAAGCTCCTCCACTGACCTAGCCCTGCCCCTAATTGCAATCTTGTTAAATCCAATTATGATTTATTCTCTTTTTCCCTAAATGTGCTGGGGTAGCTGATGCCCACTGGGAGTGTGCTGAGCAGGTTTTATCTCCTCTCACAGCCAGTCCACAAGAAAGCCAGCCTTGGTGGTTTATCACCCTCCATCTCCCGCAGACATGTTTGGCAGACAGTGGGGTTTTTGTCATTTTTCTTCACTTGGGCATTTATTCCCAGGTAATAGCTAATGCTTACAGGAAAGCTGGACTTCTCGGTAATGATATTGACATCAGATCCCTGGTTGCAGGCGTGCAGCAAGCCAGCGAGGGCCCTGGCATGCCCATGAGGCACATGTGGCCTGGCAGTTCCCAGGATGGTCTGTCTGGAGAGGGACTGCTCTTGTAAAGGGTCTCCAGGGCCCAGGCCGGGGCCTCAGCAACCTCCTGATCTGCCTCCATCATGAACAGCAGCCTCATGGGAGACCCCCAGCAGATGTCTCTATTCAAGGGCTGAAGATGTCCCTGCCTCCACCCACATCCCAGATGGCCACTCACTCCAAAGGAGGAGGCGCCCCTGAGCACCCCCTCCATACCAGCCATGGAGGTGGTCCTGGGGGAATATGACCAGTTGATGGTCCTTTGGGGAGACATTCCAGGAAGGTAGATGCTCGAGGGTAGAATAGCCCAGAGACTGTGAGCCTACTCCAGGACACCCAAAAGAGGCAACCATGCCCAGGGCTGACCATGCCCAGGGCTGACCATGCCCAGGGATCACTGGTTTCCCTCCAACCTGGACTCATGGGTACCTTTAGCCCTGCCTGCAAGCAGCCACCCCTCTCCAACTTCACTGCTGCATAGCTCTTATCCCTCTGCTATCTCAAGGTCATGTGCGCTGCTCCAGCCTCTTTGATATTGAATAGTGGAAGCCAGCTCAAGCCAGCCTGAGGAGCAAAGGGGCCTGCTGCCCGGGCAGGAGTGCAGGGGCCAGGACCCGAGGCTGCAGGCGTCCTGTGCGCTTTCACTCTGTCTGTCTGTCTGTCTCTCTCTCTCTCTTTTTCTCACACACACATACACACCTCTTGTCCTCCCTGCAGGTCAGGCTCATTCCTGTCCCCTGTGATCACAGCTCCTGGCCTTGGGGCCATCTGATCAGAGAGAAGAGGAGCCACCCTCTACCATTGCAGAAAGAGACCACTTCCTGAGCCATCCTGGGGGGCAGGCCAGGCACCCTCCCCCCATGTGGACAGAGCAGAGAAGGATGCAGGGAGTGGGCTCTGGTTCCCTGGTTTCCAAGTATAGCACCCCACTTCTGAGAGGAAGGAGCTCTCCCCCCATCTCCACCTCCCGGGGACACCCTGGCCCCACCCCGAGTGCTACCTGAGGTCAGGTGAGCTCCTGCACCTCCCCACAGCTGGCATTTCACTGGGGCTACTGCAGCTTCCACCTCTGTTGGTGTTTTCATGGGCGCTTCAGAGTCACTAAACAACCATCCCTCACACACACGCACACACACGCACACCCCTCCTCTCCTACCGTGATGAGAGCAGAGACCTCAGCCCAAAGGCAAATAAAATACTCATTCCTGGGTGCTAAGCTCCCAATGGCCCAAGTGCTGGCCTTACCAAGGCAACAACGGTATTCCAGGCCATTTGGTCTTGGCATGACTTCTGCCTTGCAGTCACCAACCTCAGAGCCTAGTGCCTCCTAGATAACCTCAGAGAAGTTTCAAAGGGAGAAGACGGCAGAGCAGGTACAACCAGCCCCTGCCACTGTGGCCTGGAAACGGACCGGGGTTTCTCCATGAAGCTGAGCTGGTTCCAGATTGCGGCCCTTCTGCCGGCCACCCGCCTCGGGCATGCCAAGCCAGCCTCCTCAGCCTGGGCCAACTGTGCCGGAGACGCCCCATCTCAGGAGAGTCCCCCAGATCAGGGGCTGCACCTGCTCGGCATGTCTTGAGAAATGTACGTGGGTGGGACTTTCTCCCGTAGTGAACAGAAGCTACGGGAACAAGTTTATTTTCTCTTCTCTCCGAGGAGCTGGAGTTCATGACACAATCACATGCTCCCTCTTAAAACAGAAGGAGGCTGCAGCACGGGTCTGGAGTGTGACTTTGCACGGTAGATTCCTCTGTGTCCTCGGGTTTGACGTTTGAAACACAATTGTTGAGTCCAGCTGTAAACACAGGAAGGATTTCTGTCACTGCCCCAGGGACCGACCGTCACCTCTAACACACGTCAGCCCCTTCCCAAGTGTCCGTCTGGTTCATGACCTGGTCTCCAGTGTGGCCCTCTCTGCACTACCCCTGTGCTGTGTGGCTCTGCCGTGGTTCCTATCAGCCGGGTGGCAGTGGAGGTGACATGAGCTGGGCCTTGGTGTGCACTTGAGAGGTGCCCCCTCACTCCTCCTCATCGCCAGGAGCAGGATGTGCCCCAGGTGGCTGTCCCTCCAGTCGGCTCCAGGATGAACCCCAGGGAGTGGCCCGAGTGAGGGGTCACACCTACCGAGACCACAGCCTGAGGACAGCCACCAGCCAGTCCCTCCTTGACAGAGCCTAGCCCGCTGCAAAAACACAGAGGAGCAAGTGCTCCCTGCCCGAGGCCTCGGAGGTGGCATGGCAGTGGGGTCGTGGCACTGCAGGCTGGCACACCCCTCGTGGGGCCGTCCTTGTATGTAATCTTCCCAAAGGGTAGGGTTTTTGGAACCACAGAGATCAGGACACTAGGAGTGAGGTGGGGCTGGTGGTGGGCAGGGGGGCAGTCCCATAAGCGGCCACTTCCTAGTGGACATTTAGGTTCACAAACCACCCCACTCTGGGCATGAGGAGCTCGTGGAGGAGGTGCCCGTTTATCCTGCCATCTGTCCAGGACTGTGCCATGTACGTTTTGAAAAGCCTGCAGCCTGACATCAGATCCCTGGTTTTAGGCTCTCTGCTGCCCCCTCACCTTATGTGACCTGGGGCCGGCCCTCCCCCTCTCTGGGTCTCAAGTCCCCCCTCTCCCAGGGGACACTGATGGGTTCTGGGGCCTCCCAAGGCTGCTTGGCTCTGGCGTGTGGGACCTGCCCAGTCCTGCCCTCCTCTCCCCGATATGTCGCCTACTCTGAACTTGCGTTGCTTCTGCTAGGCCAGCAGGGATGGAGTCCCCAACCTGCCACTGCCACTGGAGAAGCCTGGGTAGGGACAGGCCAGGTGTCACCCTTGGGGTTATTATTCTGTTGCTGCTTCTGACCCATCAAGGAAGTTCTTTCTTCCACCTCTGCCTTCCTCAGAAAGTGTTGCACAGGGGACCCTGAGCACCCCCAATCCTGTGAGTCCCCTCTTTGGCCCCAGTCCCCCCACAAGGCTGGCTCGGGGCCCCCTTGCCTCCTGCCTACAGTGACACTCACCTGTCCCCAGGTGGGAAGTGGCTGGGACTCCACCTGGGTCCCTCCAAGGCCCAGCCCAGTCACTGGGCCAGCTCAGGGGCCACAGGCCAGGGTCATCCTCTGGTCTCCTGCCTGCCGAGGGTCCTCCTTGGGCCATTTCCAGTCTTCACTAGCACAGAGAACATGACGCCCCCTTCCCTGCTGGCCTGAGGCAGGCCCAGCCCTTAGTGATAGTCGTGCAGGGGAAGTGAGGGGCTGCATTTCAAGAATTCTGTAGAGAAAATGGGGGCAAACACGAGGAGAGAGGAAGCACTTTCTCTCCACCAGAAAAGGGGCTCATTTTGTCATCGAGAGGGAAAGTGACACCCCACTCACTCACCCTTGCCCACCCCTCCAGCCCCCACACCCACTGGCCCCTGATCCAGGAGGCCTGTGGCCACAGGTCACTAAGGGTGTCCCTCCAGAGCAGCTAGCAGGACCCCTCCCCGCCCCCCACCTTCCTTCTGGGCTTCCTCAGTCCCCTCAGTCATAGCACTGACTCGCAGACACCGTGCCCAGCCCTGGGCACAGAGCCGTGCCCCACACGCTGAACCCAGCCTCCCAGAGCTCCCAGTCCAGTGGAGGAGACCACACAGGGGAGGACATGGACACCCAGCTGTGTCGGGCCAGGACCGTGGGGCGCGCGGGCTGCGGGAGCGCAGCAGAGGCACCTTGCCCAGCCAGAGATCCGGGCAGGCTTCCGGGAGGAGGTGACATTGTACCAGGGCCCTGGGAGGTAATGTGGCATCGTGGGAAGGACGGCAGACGCGGGGTGGGGCTGACTTATCTCCCTGCCTTACAGCTGGGTGACCTTCAGCGACTCACTCCCACTCTGAGGCTGAGGTCCCTGCTTTGACAAACAGAGAAACACGTGCCTTCCCTGTAGGGACTTCTCCGGTGCACTAGAGAGCCTCTGGGAGCAGTAATGAGGACGCAGGGGCCTGGCATGTACCAGACACTGAGTAAGTACCCGCTCCCCCAGCCTGCCCACCTGGTGAAAGGGAGCCTCCCTCCCTCACACCCCCTCAGCCGATGAGCGGACGGGTCAGGATGCCCAGTGAGGACTTGGCTTGCTCCGGGCTGGGGAGGGCTGTAGGGCATGTCTGCTGCCCGGCAGATGCGTCCCAAGGGCCCCGATGTCCCCCTCACCCTGAGGTCATGTTGGCAGTACACAAGGAAAGGCAGCCCAGACCCTCGCCAGTCCCCATCGCATCTGCCTGAGTGAGGGAGGGCTCCGAGTCCCAAATCCCCCCCACTCTGCCACCTCCCCCCAGACATCCGTGCAACAGGTGCAGGACGCCTGACCCTTGTTGGGGACCCTCTGTGACAAGGCCTGGGCTCGCTTCCTGGGGCTGCCTCAACGAAGCCCACCAAGTGCAGGCTTCACACAGCAGATGTAGCCTCTTGCGGCTCTGGAGGCCTGGTCTACAGCTGCAAAGAAGTCTGTCACTGTCTGTCTCTTGCCCCTGATCCCCCCACTTCCCCTCTTCCCCACTTCCTTTCTGTCTCTTTCTTTCTCTCCATCTGCAGGTATTTTTTGACACATAAAAGGTATAATTTTGTGTAGTTAAATCCATCAATCTTTTTATTTGTGCCTCATCCATTACTTTTAAGCTTGGGAACTCTTCCCACCCCAGGGATCTTGGGAGCTCCCTGTTGAGCTGCCTTGCGGGGGCTGGGGGCCGATGCACCACATGGGGTGAGGGCTGCTCTCAGTGCTCAGGGGTCCTTGGAGAGAGCACCCGCCTCCTCCCCCGTGAGATGACCTCCCACCCTGACCCCAGGCTGGCCTCGGTCTCCAGCTCCCAGCCCAGCGCAGGCAGAGGGCAGCGCTGACCAGCCGAGTGTTTGGATGGAGGGTGTCTGTGACAACTGCTGTCGTGACTCTCCAGCTGTGGGTACGGCCTGCTGGGCTGGGGACCTGTGGTGTCCTGGGCTTGGGAATCAAGTGAGTGATGGAAACACGGAAACCTGCCCTCCCAGAGCACGCACTGGGGACACGCTGACTGCTCTGAGGGTGCAGAGGGTGGCTGTGCCACCCGGGCTCCACCTGCTGCTGCTCTGACTGGGGCAGGTGATGAGGAAAATGATCCAGAGAGGGCACATTCCACTCTCTACTTCCATGCGATCAACTCAGCTCCCACACGAGTGAGGACATGCGGTATTTCCCTTTCTGCTCCTGGCTTACTTCAAGTGACATAATGTCCTCCAAGCTTGTCCATGTTGCCATAAATGTCAGGATTGCATTATGGCTAAATAATATTCCATTTATTTAACAAACCTGAATAGCATTAAGTGCCAGCTATCATTCTAAGAATCATACAAATATTAGTTCATGGACTCTGTGAAACAGCCCTGCAAGCCAGTGCCACGACGATCCCATCTGTCAGATGGCAAAGCAGAGGCTCAGTGCCCTGCTGGGGTCCCCCCTGAGCTCACCCCACCTGAGTACTGCCCGGGACTGCGTGTCGGTCTGATCGGGCTGCCACAGACTGGGCAGCCGACACACAGACATCCATCGTCTCACAGCGTGAAGGCTGGGAAGTCCGAGGTAGAGGTTCCAGCAGGTTCCACTCCTGCTAGAGGCTCTCGCTGTCTGTTGGGGGAAACTTTAGAGATAATTGTATTTAGATTTTATCATAAGAGTGTAACTTTTGTTTAAGGAGAGGTCTTACCTTTGATAATGAGCTAGTTTGACCAATTTAGCTCTTTACTAATTGTACTTTGGAATGTCACTTTAATTTGCTGATATTACTAGTTTCCATCGTTAAGCTATACTTAGCCATGGACGACTTTTGTAACATTGCCTATGTCCTTATGTCTTTCTTTGATGATTGAATCAACTGATTTTTCTTGTGAAACTTCCTTGTCTTGTCAATAAAAGGAAAGGCTGATTTTGGATCGGGGCCACTCCCCTGATGGGTGGCAGTCCCTCCAGGCCTCATTGATGGTACTTTGAGCGAATTCTTTCTTTCTCTGTTCTCTGTCTCAGTTACACAGAGGAAAGTGTAACATGGGGGTAGTGAGTGACATCTCTATTGGTTCCCACGAGAGCTGGTTGTTTAAAAGACTCTGGCATCTCCCCGCTCTCTCTCGCTTCCTCTCGCCGTGTGATCTGCTTGCACCCACCGGCTGCCTGCTGTTTTTCTGCCATGAGCAGAAGCAACCTGAGGCCCGTGCCAGATGCAGCTGTCCCAGAATCATGAACCAAGTAAACCTCTTTTCTTTATAAATTACCCAGTCTTAGGTATTCTGTTATAGCAACACAAAACAGACTAAAACACCTCCTAAAGACTCTGTCTTCAAATACAGTCACATTGGAGGTTAGGCTTCAAGATATGAATGTGGGGGAGGAGACATGGTTCAGTCCGTAGCAGGCTGCTGTCACAAGTTGCTACAAACTGGGGGTGGTGGGCTATAAACGACAGAAATTTATTCTCTCATGGTGGAGAGAATAAATTCTCACTCCTGAGGGCAAAAACCCCAAGATCAAGGTATGGGCAGGGCCGCATTCCCTCTGAGGCTCTGGGGGAGGGTCCTTCCTGCCTCCTGCAGCTCCTGGTGGCTGCAGGTGTTCCTGGCTCATGGCCACATCACTCCACTCCCTGCCTGTCTTCCCATGGCCTCCCTCTGAGCGCCCCCTGTGGGTGTTCTCTTCCTATGAAGACACCAATCACTGGACCAGGGTTCCCTCCCTGTCTTATTATGACCTCATCCTAACTTGATCACATCTGTTAAGGGAAACTGAGGAAATTGCAGGTTCCACCAGCTAAGTCCGGGTTCTTGGTGTCTCAAACAAAGAACTGGACAAGACACGCCAGAGGTGAAAAGCAAAGAGCGGTTTTACTTAGCAAAGAGAACACACTGCAGGGCAGGGAGGATGGAGCAGGCTCAAGCGAGAAAGTGCGGCTCCAGAGCCCTGACAGGTACATTCCAGGGGCTCAAGTCCTCCCAGCTGGATTCCTGTCATTTGGTCACTGATTGAGCCCTGGGTGCGGTCTCTGTTGATTGGCGCCCTAGCTCGTGGGAGCTCATTGCTCCAACTGAACGGTGCCCTACGTGGGGGCAGAGCTCCCTGTCTGTCCTTGTCTCCTGTGGCTGTTTCTGTGCATGTGTGTGCCTACGTCCTCTGGGAACCGGTTGTACTTGTTATCCTATTTGCAAATAAACAGGTTTCCTCTTCCTGCTCTTGTCTTCTTCTAACTTCCCCCTTTTTCTAACATTTTCCCCCTGAGAGACATGATCCCCACAAACCTTTATGTGTTGCAAAAGGACGACGGTCTTTCTTCTACAGCTGCTTCATGGCTGAAAAGAGGTGTTGGCCCTGCCTGCTGGGGATCGTGAAACTCTCGCCCTACCTGGTCTAAGTGGGATTAGGAGCACGTGGTTGTGGTCAGTCCAAGGCATGTTAGTGGGTGAGCTGGTGTCTGGCCTGTACAGCGTGTGGTAGGGCAGTGGCGGTTCCAAGGGGTTGATATCTTTGTTGCACCATCATCTGAAACAGAGCCAAAAAATCAGGGCCAGAATTAGCATCACCAGAGGTCCAAATAGGGGCAAGAGCTATGGGAATCAATTCTAGATTTTTCACCAGGCACCCCAGCAACATTCTTCTTAAGCAAAGTCAGCCTTTTTCAGTGGTTCCTCTCCTATTTTGGAGCACCACCTCTGCCAGTGAATCTATCTGATCCTGGAGCTGGTGGCCCACACTGGAACAGAAACAGGGACAGCTGTTCATTGGGCAGAAGACGAAGACAAACAAAGAAACAAAGAATATTCATCTTTAGTGGTTAAACCAAGTGCGGGTCAAGGAGTCCTTTGCTGGGGGCTCATGTCTTTGCAGCAGCACAGGTGTAACAGTGATCCAGCAGAGAAGGTGCCAGGAGGCAGAGCAGGATGGTCCACGTCATAAGGTGTGTTGCTGAGAACCTTTTATCTCCTTTTAAAGAGCACCTTGAGGTCTTCTAAAGGCTCACAGGTGTAGGTTGTCTCCTTCAAACTTGGGTCATCATTATTCATGACACCTCCTGTCATGAAAGGGGTTCAGACTTCACCCTGGAGAGATAAACCCAGCTATCCATTTCAGCTATCTTTATTGCTGAAGGGATTGCTAGGATTACTGTAAAAGTGCCCTTCCATTTAGGATTTAGTTGTTCATCAAGGGTTCCTTCCTTCCAGGCCTTAATTAGGACCTGGTATCCCGACTTTATCTGTGCCCCTGAGCATTACTGTCAGGAGAAGGTAAACCTGAGCTCCATATTCCTTTAGGGCTGCTTGGAATTGGCTCAAGTTGGTAATGTATTTTATAAGGCCTGCAGCCTCAGGATCCGTGCATATCTGTTGAAAGAAAAGGTTTACCAGACAGCATTCCATAGGGGCTGAAATTAAGCTTTGCCTTTGGGGCATTTCACACTCTCATAAGGGCAATAGGAAGCATGGAAACCCAATGTGTAGAGGTCTCCTGGCATAATTTGGCAAGGTGCATTTTGGGATTTGATTGGCCCTTTCTACTTTCCTGGAGGACTGCGGCCTCCAGGCGGAATGTAGAAGATACTGTATTACCAAAGCCTTTGCTGTCCCCTGGGTTAAACAGGAGGTGAAGGATGGACCATTATTGCTTTCAAGACCGTCAGGGAGTCCAAACCTGGCAATGACTTCCTTGAGAATGGCCTTAACCACCTCAGTGGCCTTTTCTGTTCTAGTAGGATAAGCCTCTATCCATCCAGAAAAAGTGTCTATGAAAACCAGCAGATATTTACATCCCCCGCATGGAGGCATATGGGTGAAGTCAACTTGCCAGTCTTCCCCTGGACATGAACCCCTCCGCTGGCCTGGCTGCAACAGTGGAGGCACCCTCGGTCCTGAGCTGCTGTAGGTGCACAGAGGACAGGCCCTCAAACCTGTTTAACTGTCTGTGCCAAACCCCGGCCTGTAGACAGACGAGTGACCATGGCCCAGGTTGCCTCTCTACCCAAACGAAAGGCACCGTGTAGAGCCTTGATCTCCTTCCACTGGATTGCCCGTGGGAGCAAGAGTCTGCCTTTTACCACCCACCGTGACGCTCATTTGTGGCCCCTCCAGTCTGGTCCTTCTGCTCTTGCACTTGGGCACACTGTGGGGTCATCGTTTCCCCTTTCAAGGGAAAGAGGCCAGGGCGGTGTGGTTAGAGCTCATCCTGCTGCCAGTTCAGCCTGTCTGTCGGCCCTTTGATTTCCTCTCGCTATGGGAGGATTTTCCCTTGGCTGCCCTCTGCAATGCGCAGCAGCTCCTTCCTTCGGTTCCCTTTAGGTTACCTGCTTCTGAGAGCTGTGAAATCTCAGGCCCGTGTTTGATGGGAGATGGTTTGGTGGTTAGTCATCCTCTCTCTTTCCAGACAGCTGCGTGGGCGTGAAGTACAAGGAATCCGTGTAGATATTCAGTCCTTGTCCTTTTCCCAAGGTCAGGGCTCGGGTGAGGGGAATAATTAAAGCCTTTTGTGCCGAGGTCCCCGGAGTCAGGGGCTGAGCCTCTGTAACTTGAGCTTCTCTCACTACCGCACCGCGTGCTCTTTTCTCCCCATGGAGAGTGTGGCCGCTGCTCGGTAAACCGATTGTCTCCTGGGTTTAGTGAGGGCAGGTCTTTTAAGTCCAGCTGCTTGCATGGATTTGGGACACAGTATGTGTGCAAGAACGGATGGCAGAGGAGTCGGTCAGCATGAGAGAGACTGGGTTTCATAGACTGCAGGTCTTTACAGTCACCCTAGGGTTATCAATCAGACAACTGCCTGATGCTTGGTCCATCCCTCCCCCGTCATGCATAAATGTCCCTTTACTTCGAGGACTGACTGAACCTGATGAGGGTCAGCACCTCCAGAGGCCGTCCCATAGTTATTTTTGCAGCCTCTTCCACCGATAGAGCAGTAGCTCCACGGCTTTAAGGCAGCTGGGCCAGCCTGGAGCAAGCAGTGCCGTCACGTTTCTTTGAAAGGAACATTGTCCAGTGCTCCAGGCAAGAGGACCGGCTTGTGTATCTACGCCTGAGTCTCAACTGCACAACGGTCCCCGGCTTTGCCAGGGCATCCCATCCCCAGAGAGGGGGAGGGCAGCTAGAGACCCTCAGAAATTCCTGTCTACACGGCAGGTCGAGGGAGCGGTGAAGTAGCCGATCTGGTTTTCTCCCTGCACACCCATAACAACTGCGCGTCGTGAGGAGCGTTTCCCTGCAAAGGTACAAGGACAGAGCAAGGTGCCCCCGTATCTAGAAAGAAGCGAGTTCGCTCACCCATGACATCCAGAGTCCCCGGGGTTCCTCCATGGCTATAACGATGCTCCTGGACAGGGGCGAGGATGACAGTCTCCTGCCTGTCCTTCCTGGACACTAGAGCTTTTGGGGGCCGTCCCCGCTTCGGGAGCGTGGGCAGTCATATCTCCAGGGCCAGGGCTCATCTTTAGAATGTTGGCAAAGGTGGCATGATTGGATACATTCCTTAGCCCAGTGTCCAGTCTTTCTGCACTTGAGGCAGAAACCTGTGGCCTTTTCTGTTTGGCCTTTAGGTATATCCTTGGATGGCCTCTGGTCACAAGGGCTTTGCCAATTGTGACAGCCATAATTTTGGCCTGTTGTTGTTCCTTCCCTCCTCAAGATCACCGTTGTTAAGTGCCATGAAGTCTGTACTGAGTCTCACGTCTAATATCAGGGGCCGAGTGACTTATGTCCTATCAGGGCTCGGCCTTCGGGTGAGGCTGGATCCAAATCGGTGAACCTCCCAAATCCTTCTTCTAATCTATCAGAGACGGACGCAGGGTTTCCGTCCTTTCCTGGATGATTCCCCTCAACTTATCATAATTTACAGGCGTTTGTGTTCCTTTCTCATGCCTCCTAGCAGGGCTTCCGAGAACTTTGCCCTCCTGGTCATTCCCTCTGTGGTGTTGTAATCCCAGTCTGGGTAGGTCATGGGGACAGTGTCTCCTCCTGGACAGTCTCCCTGAAGGTTTCTAGCAGAGACTTCGTCTGCTTCTTTTCGTGCCGCATCTAGGATGTGGTCTTTTTCTATAGGTGTGAACTGGACGTCCCCTCAGGAGAGGTCAAAAGCCAAGGACAGGGTCTGGAACCCGTCTGTAAATTTATCAGGGTCCTCTGAATATTTTCTGAATTTTTCTATGTGTTCTCACGATGGGATCTTGAACCCTAATGGTGCCTTTAGCATTTGCCACTTCCCGGGACAAAGCAGGGTACAGAGTGCCACTTCTTGTACGGGAAGGACTCAGGAGGAGCTGCACAGGCATAGATGGTAGACGCTGGACAACATGGAGGGGTCTGTTTTCTCCCTGAGAGACAGGTGGATGTCGAAGCAGGGGTCAGTTAGATCTGGGACTTGTTGTGGCTTTGAAATTTTGTCGCATAATGAGGGGTCCTCATGCAGACCCATGAAGGCCTGGACATAAGGAACCTCTGACCATCTCCCCTGCCTCCTGCAGAACAGGGCTAGTTGGTAGATCATGTTGTAACTGGTGCGGCCGTTTACAGGCCACAGCTCTTGGTCCCCAAGTTTATATTGAGGCCAAGCCTCATTACCAAAAAAAGATCAAGTGTTTTGTCTTCAGATCGTCTGGGTCAAACTGTCTCAGTGGTTAAGGATACATCTGAGAGGGGGATACGGGGGAATCAATTGAGGGCTTCTCATGATCCCCCACACGGAAGAAAACGGGGATGTCCAAGGGGATTGATCCCTTGGTCAAAATCCTCCCCAGAGCATCCTCTGAGGTAGGGTATTTTGCCCTGGAGGAGGATCCGTGGGTGTCCCCTACTGGTTTCTATATCCGTCTTGGGTGTCCCCAAAGCGTCCTCTATGATGACAGACGTCTCTGGCCTTATGATCAGCCCCGGGCCCTTTCCTTTGCTTTCCCCTGAGACTGGTTTTGGCTCCTTACAGGGGATTAGTCCAAACCAACATGAGAGCAGTTTAACTTGCACCAGGCCCTGAAGTGAAGTTGGGAAGCAAGATCTGTCCCTCCAAATACGAAGCAGGGAATGCAATTAATATCCCATTGATAACATGCTATTCCACAAGCATAACAGCCCGGACTGTGGGACAGGTTAAAATCAAAAATGTCCACCAAAAAAATGCAGGTTCCCCTAACAAGGAGTTTACAGGGTAATTGTGTAGGGGTCTTTACTTAATCATAAACCTTTTGCACCTGGGCTCCCAAGATGAGAGCAAGGCCAAATGGAGCTCCCACCACCCGTGAGGGAGGCACCCCTGGGAGCAGTCACCCAGGGACGGGGGAGCCGCAGGGGAACAGGGATCAGCTGAACACTCCACGCCGGTTCTCATGCACTCCAGATGGCAGGTTAACTCTATATACATATTTTCTTTTCTTAACCACGAACTTTAATTGTACTCCACGCCGGTTCTCATGCACTCCAGATGGCAAGGTTAACTCTATATACATATTTTCCTTTCTTAACCACGAACTTTAATTGTAAATATATATATATATATGTATACTCCCCACTTTCTCTAATTTGCTGCGCCCAGATACCACTCCAAATGTCCATCCCATACGTATAAGCTGGTTAATCAGACCTACGACCCATCAAGCAAGGGTGGAGGCATTCTGCTTCCACTTTCAAAAAAGTAAGTGGCTTTCTCCTAAGACCCAGAGTTACGAAGTCCACCTGGACCTGCTCAGCTGTGAGACCCTCCATCAAGGAACCATTTGGAACCAGGAGGAACCACCCAATTGCACATCAGACGCCCCTTGGTCTACCGACCCCCAGACACACCTTATTCACAACTGATGGGCAATACCCCACCACCACAGACAGGGCGGGCGGCTCTCCACCTGTGTCATATGGCGCTGCCTCTTTCTCAGCCATAAACAAGCACTTGCTTTTTTGCAGGGAGGCCGCCCCTCCCAGGCCGGAGGAAGAAGTTGACAGGGAAGGTGGGTTTAAAACAAAACCTCAGCTAGCCAAGCATGAAGCAGATGACAAACGCAACGGGGCCATCAGAGGAAACGTTTAGCATGGTTTAGAAGAGTAGTTTCCCTAAGAGACATAGAACTGCAACAATAACACGAAGGAAAAATAGCCTCCGCAGCCTGCAGGGCACGGGGCTCTTACCTCAATGCTGACTTCATGTCAAGGAGAGGAGGAGGAAGAAAGAAAATGCAAAGTAGAAACAGAAAATAGAGATGTCTCTCACTCTCTTGGGTCTTAGGCTTCCGTGGGTCAGAGGGAGATGGTTTTCAATTCTGTACGAGAGAAGCACGTACCCATGTTAGTCCCACCTCAGTCTTACCACACTTCTGCCAAGAGACTTGAAAAAGCAGCAATAAGAAAAAAGTTACCTTTTTTGATTTCCTGGCCCGTGCACCAAGTTGTTAAGAGAAACTGAGGAAATTGCAGGTTCCACCAGCTAAGTCTGGGTTCTCAGTGTCTCGAACGAAGAATTGGATGAGACATGCCTGAGGTGAAAAGCAAAGGACAGTTTTATTTAGCAAAGAGAGAATACACTGTAGAGAGGAGGGAGCGTGCTCAAGCGATCATGTGGCTCAAAAGACCCGGCAGGTGCACTCTCCGGGGGGTTAAGTCCTCCCCGCTGGATTCTTGTCATTTGACCATTGGTTGAGCCCTGGGTGTGGTCTCTGTTGATTGGTGCCCTAAGTGGTGGGAGCGCATTGGTCCAACGGAATGGTGCCCTATGTGGGGCAGAGCTCCCTGTCTTTGTCTCCTGTGGCTGCTTTTGGCGTGTGCATGCCTACATCCAGTTTTCCCACTTGCAACTAACCAGGTTTCCTCTTCCCGCTCTTGTCTTTTGCTCACTTCCCACTTCACAACTATTTCCAAATAAGGTCACATTCACAGGTCCTGGGGCTTAAGGCCAAAATATCTTTTGAGAGAATGCAATTCAACCCATTACACAGACCCAAAATGGGTGTGTTTCTAATTTGGGATAAACTTACTGAACTGAGTTAAAGCTCAGAAGAGCATAACCCCCAATGACTGGATAGGGAAGCCCAGAAAAAAATCAGAGTTGGAAGGAGGTCAGAAAATGGAAGAAAAACACACAGGATCAAGGCACCATGTACGGAGAAAATGCTACCAAACCAAGAAATGCCTTCCACAACAAAAACGTGCCTCAACTGCATCCCAACACCTTCCTTCTGGGAAAAACCTGGGCAGAGCTGTTCTGGTGAGAAAGTGCCACGTGGCCATCCCCGAGAGGTGCCTCCCGATTCAGTGGATGGAGCCGGAGGTCAAAGGGAGAAGGTGAGCCAAGTGGAGAACAGGTGTGGACTCCAGGGGCGTGGCCAGCGTGCAGGTGCACGCAGCAGGGCCTGGAGGAGCCAGGGTGAGGCGCGGCCCTGCAGAGGCTGGGGGCAGAGGAGGGAGGCTGGGGATGGGGAAGGCTCCAGAGACTTGGGGGCTGGTTGGTAAAGGCAGGGATGCAGCAAGAGGGGCCACATCCCCAAGTCTGGAGGTGAGGCAGGGTGATGGATGGTCTCTGGAGTGTGTCTAGCACCCACATGACAGTGTGAAAGTGTCGGGGGGCTCCAGCTGGAGTCTAGGGCAGAGGAAGGGCAAAATGGTCACTAGAGGAAGGGAGGGGAGAAGGCAAGTGGAGACCAGGGTGCCCGGGTGCCCAGGCCACACCACACCGCACCGAGGCAGCTGGGCAGAAGCCAGGAGAGGGCTCCCGCATTGGCAGACAGATGGCCAGGGGCTTTCTGGGGCAGCTGAGGAACTGGCTGAGGTGTCAGCCAGTTTTATTGTGGTATTTTATTCCCCATGATTCCAAAAAGGGATAAGCAGCTGCTAAAAAGCACAAAAGTGCAAGGTAAAATAAAATGTTATATAAGGGCCCAAGGAAAGCAAAGACAGGTGAGACTGACCAGGAGCAAGTTCAATGCCCCAGATGCAAGCCCCAGGCACCTACACACGTGCACGCACACTTGCATGCTTACACGCAGTTGTATCGTGAGCATGAATGTGCACGTGTGCATGTGTGTAGATGCACATGTATGCACGTGGGCATCTGTGTGTGCACCACTCATGCACACAGCAAGACTGGCCTCTGGGTTTGGTTCTGACATCCTAGCACCAACAATGCCAAGGGGTAGCTGACTGTTCACATGGCCCCCAGGACCTGGAGAGGAATGGGGTCCTCTGACGGAAAAGGGAGGGCAGAGGGCTGAGACAGTTGGCATTAGTGCCAGCCTGGAGAACTGGAGGAGAGAAGCCACGTCCTCAGACAGGGGCACAGGGAGATGGGTACCAGAGGGGCTTCCCCGTGGGGAGAGAGGATTGGGCAGGGTGACAGGATGGGAGGAGGAGGATCACAGAATCAGAGACCATGGGCTCAGGGAGGCAGGGACAGGTCCCTGGGTGATGCAAGGCTGAAGGCAAGGAGGCCTGTGGGGCTGGTGTCACTGACACAGGGCCCAGGCCTACAGGTGGGCATGCCCTGAAGTCCGGTGGTTGAGGCAGGGACTGGACCCTGGGAGGGCCGCTGGGCAGGGGGAGGGGAGGTGCCAGATGGTCAGGGAGGAAGAGCTGCAGGTAGGGACTGGGGACCATGGGACAAGGGCTCCTGAGGCCAACCAGGGTCCCATTGCTCAGCTCCGTGCTCCAGGCCGCAGGGGTGAGGACTGAGGAGGGGTGCGCGTGTGTGTGCCTATGTGTGCGTGTGTGCATATGTGTCCGTGTGTGCATACGTGTGCGCGTGTGCATGCCTGTGCATCGGGTCAACGGGTAGACACTCTGGAGACGTGCAGAGGTTATTATTTTCCATCGGCAGGGCTGGCGCCCTCGGTGCGGCCGTGACTCGGGCCTATTATGAGCTCCGGCCCTTCATCACCGTTTGGGAATTCGTGACGCACGCCCTTCCTGAGGGTGCCAGGCTGCACATACTTGGCAGTTAAATTGAATTAAGAGCATGTTGTTTTTAAGAATTTTGGAAAAATACTTGGAGAAGCCCAGGACAAATCCCCAAACCAATGTCAGAGATCCCCAGTTTAGGGGCAAGTCCTTTTCCTTCTCTGGGCCTCAGTTTCCTCATCAGCACAACGGAGGGTTGGTGACTTAGACTCAAAGATTTCCTTCTGGGTGTCTCCTCGTAGAAGGAAAGTGAACTTATAATCAGTGGCTTCATGCGTCATCGCTTGGGTGCCTTCATGTTTTAAAGAAACCAGAGCAAGGGAGGCAGTGGTGTGACAGAGGGCGGAGGACAGAGGGAGTCGGAGGCTGAAATCCACCCCCCACCCCAGCCCAGGCAGCCTCCTGCTGAGGGACAGGGGAGTGAGTGACCCCATTCCCGCTCACATCCCAGGGCCCAGGTGGCCGTTACTTCCTGGCTATGTGTCACTCCCCTTGGGACTTCACACTGCTCATCTGTAAAATGGGCAACCATAACAGCACCCTGCGGGGTGTCCCGGGGATGGACGGAGAACAGGCAAGAGTGCCCAGCACTCAGCTCAGGCCTCAGCTGTCATGCTCAGCAGACGTCAGAGCCAACCGGTCTGCAAATGTGCAAACGCCAGTGCACAGGAGGAGCAGGAGAGGGAGGGAGGGAGGGGACACTCCCCTGCATACCCAGACTTGACATTCTTATTTGCATGAAAGAAAAGTGCTCTGGCTCCAGGGTGCTATAAATCTGCCTCTTCAAGTATGCACGACTAATTTATTTTTATAAAACAATGAGAGCCTTAGAACAGCATAAAGCTGTTTGGCCACACTGAGTACTCTGGTTCTTTCATGGGGCCTGCAGCCCTTGTGGCCTTTTGTCTCCTTTCTTCTTTCCTTTGGGCAGTGGGGGGAGTTAGTTAATGGTTCCTAGGCTCCAGATTTTTCCCTTTTTTTTGCAATGAATGAAGAGGAAACAGATCCTTGCACATCTGAAGTTTGAGGTCATCATTCAGGGCTGTGGGGGTCAGGCCTGGGCCAGGAGCTGGGGGCCCTCCTGCAGAGTCCCACCAGCAGCTCAAGGCTCTGTGCTCCACCTGCCAGGCACACAGACAGGACTCAGGAAAGCCCCCGGGGGCAGGGAAAGGCCCGGTGGATGTTGCCCACTGGCTTCTCCAGGGTTTCACAGATGCTATCAACTCTACAGGACCAGGACTTCGTCTAACTCACTGTTACCACAACCCCAGAACTGGGAGTAGGACGCAGCACGCGCGTGCACATAAGTATGTGATGTGAATTCGTAAGTGACAGAAAGTATGGAGGAGTGAGTTCTACAGAAGAATCAGGATGCATGGGGCTGTGACTTGGGCCTGGTGGCCTCAGCAGGATGTGGTTGCAGTAGCTCCGATGTCGCGTGTCCCAGTGAGAAGTTTCTATAATGACCGTAAAATGCCTTGCCTGGGGTCGGGATGTGGGAACCACTGGAAACACTGTGTCAAGGTAAAGAAAGAGGTGCTGGCCAGTAACCGCAGCAACACGGCCGCTGCCGCTTCATGAGCCGGGCCCCCCCGGGCACAGGCAGGCGCACTTGGCTCACGTTCCCTGCCCAGGCGTGGGTTTCATCCCCATTTAGGGAAGCGGTGGAGCCCGAAGATTTTGGCAGGGGGCGTGGGAGGGCGGCTGTCCTGACTTTCCAAAGCGTCAGACGCGTAGCTCTCCCTCAGCTGGAAGAAACCAAGACTTTCTCACCAAGATTCAGTGGGTGGAGAAGCAGACCAAGGCCAGGGACGGGGACGTTCAGTGAAGACCCCAAAACGAAACTGCCACGAGCAGCGTGCGTGATGGGAACTGTGTGGAAAACGGGGTTGATAACCCACCCTGCCTCCAAACGTGCCACCCACACAGCCGCTGCAGAAAACAAAAGCAACAGCATTTCAAACCGTCCTGATCCCAAACTCTGCAGCGCGGGTGCCCGACACACTTGGGGGTGGGAGGGTGGTGACAGTCCCCATGCACCTGCTGGGCCCCGGCAGGGAGCAGAGCCCCGGGGGCTGACGTGGGGCAACACGTAGCCACAGAGGCAAGAGAGGAGGGAAGAACCTTCACGAAAGGCAGAAGAGACAATTGTATAGGGATTTCCGAGGGACACAGGAAAGGGTCAGACACATGTCTCCTCGCTGGGAAGAAATTTTGGACCACACGGTCACTCCTAAAGCCAGGGTTGTGGAGGGAAGTGAACAGAAAGGATTTGGAAAGGAATGACAGCTAAAGCACTTCGGAACTGAATGCCATCCTGGAAGCTGCAAAATGTGGAAAAACGAGGAGAACGCTATCCAGCCCAGGGGACTGGCCGTGGCAGTCCCCGGAGGCCTGGGTGGGGACTGCGACCGTCATGGAGCAGCTGGTGGCCTCGTGACGCCCAGCATCCAACATGCACACGGCCAGGCTGCAGGGGAGAGAACAGAAAATGCTCCGAGAGGTGAGCAAAGGGGACTGTCCCGAATGTACAGGCTTGAAATATCAGCACTCAAGACAGTGCCATGAAGTTATTGGACTTCAGGTAGCAAATGTGGCGACTTCCAGATGATAGGATTTGGGGTGACTTTATTTTTTGCAGTTTTTTAAATTTCTTGAGTTTTTATAACTTACAAATGAAAAG
Source organism: Cynocephalus volans (assembly GCF_027409185.1). NCBI lineage: Eukaryota > Metazoa > Chordata > Mammalia > Dermoptera > Cynocephalidae > Cynocephalus > Cynocephalus volans. The sequence continues at coordinate 3,170,555 of NC_084468.1, read as the reverse complement.
GAAAGGAAAGGAGACAGGGCTGGTGAGCTGGGGGACCTCAGGACCTGCCTCCCTGACATCTGATGGTCACCCACGAGGCTGCACACGTGACTGAGGAGCCAGGGCTCTGAGGCCAGGCTTGGCACAAGCCCTGGACTTGCCCACTCAGCCCAGCCCTCTGCATCTTGGAGGCCACCGAAGATGACCTGGCAGCTGTGTGCGGCCATCTCCTCCGTCAGCTGAGGCCTCTGGAGACCAGCCTCTCACAGTAGTTATGGAGCAAAATACTGTCACCAAGACTGTACAGCAGACAGGACCAGTCCTGAGAGGGTCTTGGAAAGATCCTGGGGTAGTCCGAACTTCCCACTCCTGTCGGCCCGTGGGTGCTCAGGTGTTCTCCTTTGGGACATGATGGACTTTGGATATGTTGTCCCCTCCAAAACTCATGTGGAAATTTGATCCCCAATGTGGCAGTGTTGGAAACTGATTGAGTTGTGGGGGCGGATCCCTCATGAATGGATTAATGTTCTCCCTGGGGGAGTGGGGATTAATGAGTGAGTTCTCACTCTATTAGTTCCCACGAGAGCTGGTTGTTTATAGGACCCTGGCACCTCCTCTCTGTCTCTCTCTTGCTTCCTCTCACCATGTGATCTGCTTGTACCTGCCGGCTCCCTGCCACTTTCCACCATGAATAGAAGCAGCCTGTGGCCCAAGCCAGATGCAGCTGTCCCAGAATTGCAAGCCAAATAAACCTCTTTTCCTTATAAATTACCCAGTCTCAGGTAGTTCTGTTATAGCAACACAAAACTGACTAATACAGGACACTTCCGAGGAGCCGCTAGTAGCCCTTCTAACCACAATGGGGCTCTATGGTTATACTGTACCTGGCCCACCACCTGTTTTTGTAAATAAAGTTTTATTGGAAAGCAGCCACATCCATTCATTACATATCGTCTATGGCTGCTTTTGCCGTACTATAACAGAGTTAAGTAGTTGCTACAGAGACAGACTAGTCTGCAAAGCCTAAAGTATTTATTACCTGGCCCGTTACAGAAAAAGTTTGCATACCCTGAGGTAGAGACATGGAGGTGCCTCCCACACAGGTGGCAGGGAGCAGGTGGTGTGGAAGAGGTCCCCACCTACAATCCATAAGACAAAGGTATCCGGAACTCCCTCAGAGACGCTTCTCTGGAGGCAAACACAGCCCTGCCTGGGGCTCCTTTAAAGCTTCCTGCATCCCCACCCCAGAGAATACATACAAGACCCTAGCACAGTGCACTTTGATACACTGATGTGAGCAGAGACCACCTGCCCACGAGTCGAAAGGTCGAGCCGCACCCCTGCCCTGCCATCTGCCGAACGGGCAGTCAGGTCATTTAACCTATGCCCCAGTTTCTTCTTCATTAAGGGTTGAACTAGGTTGATGATGAACTAGATTGACAAGAGATGAGTTTCTCTTGACTCAGACATCTCGGAATCCCATGGATATATGTGAAAACAGGAAGGACTCACCTGATCCTTGAATGGCTGACCAGTGATAAAACTCATCTTGGCATGGTAACACCTCTGAGTGGGCTCTGGCTGGTCCTGGCGCCCTCCACTTCTTCCTGGAAGAGATGCTGGCTGGCCCGTCTAGAACTGGTCAGGTCATGTCCCGTCCATCCCTGTCCCCACCCACCCCACACTGGGTCTTCACCTCAGTCAGAGCAAAGCCAGGGCCTTTCGGGGCCAGGAAGCCCTCTGTGGACAGCCTGACTTGTCCTCCTGCACCAGCCACATGGCCTCCTGCTGTCCCCCAACACAGCTGGGAGCTCACCTGCCTCACATCAGTTGTTCACGGAAGCCTCCCCTGGCCACCTGATTTAAAGTCACGACTACCCCTAAGACTGTCCCTGCTGCTCTTCCCTGTTTCTTATACTGGGTATCACCAGTTAACAAAGTCCACACCCCTCTTGTTTGTGTCCATCTCCCCCACTGCAGGAAGGGTCTGCATTAGGTTTGCCCCCCATGGTATTCCCAGATCCTAAAATAGTGCCTAGTATGTAGTAGGGGCACACAGAGCAGTGATTGATTGATTGCTTGATTGACTGACTGCTTGAGGAGCATCCCCCAGCCCCACATTGGATGGACCCCAACTGTGTCCTCTGGTCCACCTTTACCAAGAACCTCTGGGCTTCGGGGAATGCTGGGATCCTACTGCCTCCGGTAAGCTGGCCCTTGGCCACCTGGGTCTGCTCCCACTGATGAGAACTCGGAAGGAAGGAGTAGGGGCACCTGGCACCCCAAACCTCCAACAGCGCCTGCACTCACACTGCTCTGAGAGTAAGTGCCTCCTCAAATTTTGTGTCCTGGGCACCTCTTTTTCAGTACCCTAAACCCAGCCCTGCTCACACCCCAGTGCAAGCCCTGCAGTGGATTCACAGTAGGTGCTGATGAAGTGTTTACTGGTTGGATGGACAGATGAATGAATGCATGGAAGGATAAGTGGATGGGTGGATAAATGGATGGATGGATGGATGGATGGTTGATGGATGATTGGAAGGATGAATGATTGGAAGGACTGATGGGTGGATAAATGGGTGGATGGATGGATGGATGGATGAGTGGGTAGATGGATGGATGGATGGATGGATGACTGGGTGGATGGGTGGGTGGATGGATGGATGGATGAATGGATGGGTGGATGGATGGATGGATGACTGGGTAGATGGGTGGGTAGATGGATGGATGGATGGATGGATGGATGGATGGATGGATGGATGGATGGATGGATGGATGGATGGATGATTGGAAGGATGAATGATTGGAAGGACAGATGGGTGGATAAATGGGTGGATGGATGGATGGATGGAGGGATGGATGGATGGATGGATGACTGGGTAGATGGGTGGGTAGATGGATGGATGATGGATGGATGACTGGGTGGATGGGTGGGTAGATGGATGGATGGATGGGTGGATGGATGACTGGGTAGATGGATGGGTGGATGGATGGATGGATGGATGGATGGATGGATGGATGGATGGATGGATGGATAGATGGATGGATGACTGGGTGGATGGATGGATGGATGGATGGATGGATGGATGGGTGGATGGATAACTGGGTAGATGGATGGGTGGATGGATGGATGGATGGATGGATGGATAGATGGATGACTGGGTGGATGGGTGGATGAATGGATAGATGGATGGAGAGGGAAGGATACAGAAATGGACTGGGACTAGGGTGGAGCAAGAGAGGCACCCAGGACATAAAATTTATGGAGGCACCCACTGTCAGGGTCCTGCAAGTGTAGGGTTGGTTCCTCTTTGCATTTTGAGCCCTGGATGCCTCTCTTGCCTCACCCGACCCTCAGCCCTGATAGAAAGGAGAAGCCTTGCCTGCAAAGACAAACCTCACCAGCCACAGAGGTCCCTCCAGTTTCCGAGGCCAGGACACACCTGCAGGCTGGCTCAGAGAGGTGAGCACTGGGACCAGCAGCCCAAGCCAGGCTCTCTCCAGCGTGCCCTGCAGAGGCTGAAGAGAAGTCTGGCTGCTACAAACACTTTCTTTCTCTCACTTTGTGCACAGTAACTGGTACAAGCAGAGCGCATCTAAAATTAAACAGCACAACTAAGAAATACAACTGGGAGGGGCAAGCAAGAGGCAGGAGCCACCTCGCCCAGGACGAGTCACACGCAGCTCAGAGTTCCAGAAGCGCTTTCTCATCCCTCAGCCTCGGCACAGCTAGCTGTGTAGCCATGGGGGTGGCTCTGTGAGAGTCGGTGACGGAAGCCCCTCGAGCAGTGCTACCCGTGTGTGGGGAAGGCGCAGGCCGGCTTCATTAGTTCATCATAGTCACCATGGTGCCCGGAGACTGTGCTGCCCCTGGGGAATTTGCACTCGTGTGTAGGGAGCTGCTCACTCAGCCTCTCCCTGCCCTGGTGTGCACTTTCCCAAGGAGACTCTGGCCAAAGCTCAGAATCGCAGAGTCGGGCCCAGGGTCCAGCCTCCCACTCAGATCGGTAATCCCACCGGGTGGGGTCTGCTGCTCCTGGACTCCACCCCTCCACATGGGCCCAGCTCCATTCTGTACTCATCGGCAGAGCCCCAGGGACAGTGCTGGGGGCAGCTGACCGGAGCCTGAGTCCTGGCCTCTGCTATGGGGAGCCCCGCAGCACCTGCGAGTGTGGGGGACCCCACTTGGCCCTCTTCATGGAGCTGGAACCACCTCTCCCCCGCCTGCACTGGCAGAGTGGGGTCCTCCATGGGACGGGACTCAACCTGCCTTGCTGCTACCCCGCACCTGCCTACTCAGCCCAGCCCCGCGCTCCTGCCGACAGGGACCGTCAGCAGAGCCAGCAGCCTCCTTCCCAGTCAGCACAGCCAGCAGCCCTCCCTTTCATTGCCATCTCGGCCGTTAAGGAACCCCGGGGGCCACGGAAGGCAACCGGCTCAACAAGACTCGTGTCTGGGACTAAAATCAGGAGGGCATCTCCCTGAGGAGATGGAGAAAAGGCTCACATCTGTCCCCTAAGTGCTTTGTGTCCACAGCTGGGTGGCAGTGGGTCTCACGTTCCAGGCAGAGGAGAGCACGTGCAAAGGCCCTGAGGTGGGGCTTCAGCCATGCTGGCACAAGGGACAGTGGCGGAAGGCAGCTCGTGCAGGGCCATGAGGGCTGTGTGCTTGCGTGGCTTTTACTCTGAGATGAGGAGCCTCTAGAAGATTCCGAGCAGAGGAGGGACAAAATCTCCTTACCTTTTTAAAGAATCCCTCTGGCTGCTGAGTTGAGAGTATGGGGCAGGGTGGGGTGAGCAGCAGGGAGAGTGCCAGGGGTGGCACTACGGTCACCTGATAAGAGCAGTGGGGGGGGACAGCAGGACGTGGTGGGCGGACAGCAGGAAGGAGGTGGGATGTATCCAGAACAATTCTACAGGCTCCAGATCAATTCTACATGGAGAGACAAGAGAATTTGCTAAGCTGCGAGGGAAGTATAGGGGAGAGAAGGGGTCGTCAGGGACACCGTGAGGCTGGGACAACTGGCAAGCGAGGCCTCCCTGCCCTGGAGTCTATGTTCCTGGTGAAACATGCAGGCTAGTGAAGGCTGAATAGGACACTCAGGAAGATGTGTCCTCCAGAGGTGACTGAGTGGCAGGCAGGGAGGGCCCTGTGGGTGAGGCAGGCGGGGACAGACGGGAGTCACAGGACAGCCATGTGCGCAGGCAGGAGAGCCACAGGGCGAGGCCCCATGGGATGAAGAGGCGCAAGGAGGCAGGTGAGGGGGCAGGGGAAGGGTCAGGCCTCAAGGACAAGGACTTTGGGCTGGATTCTGTGTGGGACAGGAAGACAAAGAAGGTTTCCCTGGGGAGGGACACGACCTGGTTTAGACCTTGGAGGAGTCACTCTGTAGGGAGGAGAGGAGGACAGAGGCCTGTGCAAAGGGCCTGGGGTCACTGCGGGGGAAACAGAGGCTGTCCAGGGTCATGGGAAGGCCCCACTCGGGATGTGTGAGGAAGGAGAGTGACAGGACTCTGCGGCCAACTGGACAGGGGTGGGGTGCAGTGGGACAAGAGCCCTGGTGACTGCCAGGGCAGCTGGACCTGTCGCTGCACAGAACGGAGGGTGGAGTATCTGTGGATGAAGGGGCTTCATTCATTCATGCGCCCAGTCAGGCAGCCCATTGGCCTTTCCTGTCTAGGAGGCTGGTGGGTGGGGAGGGCACAGGTCAGACTTGGGTCTGGGGAAGACCACCCACCCGCATAGTGTGAGTCAGAGGAGCCAAAGTGGGAGCGGGACCCTCTGGGGACAACAGAGGGGAGTGGGACAGAGCAGATCAGGCCTCACACCCCCAGGCCGGAAGCAGGCTCGTGTCATCCTCCAGGACCCTCATGGGGCACAGACCACAGGACTGAGGGCCAGACACAGTGCGTGGCCTCCCGCAGTCACCACCAAATACAAATGTGGGAGCAGACTTCACGCCCAGCGCACACACCATGCGCCATGCTCTTCTCATGCACTCACACAGCAGGAGCAGGACTCAGGAGCACCTGGTCCCCAAGGCACAGCGAGGCACCTCCCAGGCAGCAGCTGCAGCTGCGCGGGCAGGGCCTCTCCTCCACTTGAACAAGCTCCCGCTGCGTGGGTAGTTGTCCCTTAACCAGGGAAGAGCTCTGACACTGCAGAACTGCCCAGAGCCACAGAAGAGACCAGATGGGGTAGCAGATGTTCCAGAGTCGCAAGGATAATGATCTTGGCTGAGCCGGGCCCTGCACAGGTGGGCCGCCTCCTCGGGGGCCTTGGCCAGGACAGGCGGGCAGTCAAGGGACCTCAGAACCTGCGTGAACCTGCTAGAAATGCCGTTCTCCCAGAGGCTGGGTCTGGCCAGGTCCACTCCTCCCACGTATCTGGGATTGCCCATAGCCGCCTGCCCAGCAGTGCAGAGAAGCAGAAAGCACCAGGCCTTTGGAGCTGCCAGAGGGATGGCCAAGGAATGGAACTCCGTCACGTGGGCCTAAGTTTTTCCCTGGGAAAACGGGAATAATAATCCCCTGTTCCCCAAATTGGGAGAGGATCAGAGATAACACTGGTAGCAGCCACAAAGTAAGCCACCGTACATCCCTCCACCTCCTTCCCCCCCACCCGGGGCCTCCCCTCCACAAGCTACAGGGCCTGGGCTAGACCACCCAAGGTGCTCCTCCTCTCTGGGACTCGCTCGTTCACTCAACCACACATTCCACTCATTCAACGCGTGTTCATTGAGACGTTGTCTGCAGACACCGCAGCCAGCAGAAGCAGGTCCCAGAGAGGGAGACAGGTAACGTGTGAGCACGAGCTGAAGGAACAGCGCGTGCTAGAGCAGCAAGCAGGCTGCGGAAGGGTGGAGAGCTAGGGGTGACCTGTTTAGAGGTCATGGGACCGGTGCCTCTGCATGGAACAACAGAGCTTGTGAGGACTCGGCAGGGGACAGCAGGTGCGAAGGCCCTGGGGCAGGCGAGCTGGGCCGGAACATGCCCCTGAGCCCCCAGCCAGGGCCGGGTGGGTGTCACCAGGGCCATGGTATCTGACTTCCATTTTCAAAGGCCTCTCTGGCTGTCATCTAAGCAGCAGGCAGAGTGGGAGTCCAGGGCCCAGGGCCAGGCCATGGGAACAGTCCAGGCAAGAAGCAGAGGTGGTGGGGACCACCTGACGGTCATGGTGGTGAGAAGCAGATGCATTTGAAGGTGAAGTCCCCTGGAGACTGGCCAGCAGCCAGGAGGCATCAAAGTAGACTGGGGTACTGGCTGAGCCGGGCAGAGCGCAGGAGAAGTCAGCTGGCTCGGGATGCATCAAGCTGGTGCAGGGACTCCTACCGACAACAGGATCCTAGAGGCCCCGGGACACTGCACATTGTCCCACAGAGGTGGGGAGCCCAAGACCTCTGTGCCCAGAGGGGAAACTGAGGCTCAGAGAGGCAGAGGAATGCCTTGCTTAAGGCCACAGAGCTGGCCTGGCACCCAGCCACCTACCTAGGCCTGCCCCCCCATGCACATGCGCACACGCCCAGCACGGCCTTGTTGCCAAGAGTCCTTGGGGCCCCCATCCAGGCACCCAGTGTTCACTCCCTCCCACAGGCCACATCCGACCCACCAGCACATCCGAAATACCAGGAGATGCTAATCTCGGCCCAGAAAGAGTTTCGGAGCATTTGGTTTTGTTTCCTCTCTGCCCACCAGCTGCTTTCATTTACAGGCGGTCACTTCTTCCGGTCACTTCTCCCACCTGCCGCCACGGCCCAGGCACAGCAGCAGCCCAGGTGACAAACTCAGAGACAGGCCCCTCTGGCCACCTGGTCACACCCCAAGGAGAAGAGGCACCAGCCTGAGGTCACAGAGGGAGGAAAGCAGGAGGGGGCTGGAACCCTGCCCCACACTCTAGTCCCTACTTGGCCCTTCAGGCAAGTGGCGTCTCCTGGTATTTATAATGGATTTTCACATTATCTGATGTCTTGCAAAACATAATAACACAGAGTCATTTTTCAAAAGCAATTAGACTGAAGTTAGCTGAGAAGGACCTGCCACCGATCTGCTCACAAGCAGCCCTTTTGTTCCCAAGCAGCCTTCTCCAGGGAGCCGGGCACACCCCCAATGGACCGAAAGCTGCTCAGACCAGGAGCCTGGCTTTGCAGTTCTGAGCCCAGTGCCATGATCGACCAACTCTATATTTAACCAGGGATGACAAATGACCACTCTCCGGAATGTTCCTGAATCCTGTGCCCCTCCAACGGGGTTCCATGCTGAAGGGAGTTTTTAGGAGGCTCTTTCCCAAGCCCCAGCCCCAGGAAGATGGGGAGTCCGTGGACCCCAAGGATGGGAGGCTCCTCGGCCACCCTGATTAGTGTGCTTGGGCTGTACCACAAACCGGGGGGCTTAAAAACAATAGAATTGTATGCTCACAGATCTGGGGGCCAAAAGTCCAAGATCAAGGCGTCTTCAGAGCCCCACTCCTTCTGAAGGCTCCGGGGGAGAGTCCTTCCTGCCTCTTCCAGCTTCTGGTGGCTGCAGGTGCTCCTTAGCTTGTGACCGCGTTGTTCCAGTCTCTGCCTCCGTCTGCACCTGGCTTCTGTGTCTGATCTCCTCATCTGTCTCCTATAAGGACACTCGTGATTGCATTTAGGGCCTGTCTGGATAATCCAGCATCAGCTCATCTCAAAATCCTTAACTCAAGCACATCCACAAAGACTCCCTTTTCCAACTTAGGTCCCACTCACAGATTCAGGGGCTAGAACGGGGATATACCTTTTGGGGGGCTCCTTTCAGCTCACTACACCACCTGCAGCTGACCCACCACCCAAAGGCAGGACCATCCACAACAAAGGAGAGCCAGGCTCTTGCCGAGTACTCCTGGAGATGGGGGTCGCACTACCTCCCAAGGAGGTGCCTCAACCAAGGGGGTGCTTTTGAAGGGCTGTGCCCGCCTTCAGTTGTCCCCACGGATTCCAGGGCTCCTCTGGTCTCCACACCCCATGACTGTCCTCACACCTCTCTGGCCACACTGTCTCTCTGGACCACTGTTCCTGTCTCCCCGTCGCCTGTCAACTCTGCCCAGAGTCCACCCCAGCTGCAGGAGCCGTGGCCCTGCTGATGCCTTTCCTTTATTTTTGGTGGAGTTGGGTGTTATTTTTCTGCAGTCTGGGAATATTCTCAGCTCTTACATTGTCACTGCAGTGGGGACCGTGGTGCTGGCCTAGGCTGCTCTTCTCTCCTCCCAGTGGTGCCTCTGTGCTCATGGCCCTCTGGGCTTCATCTGGACGGTGGGACCTTGGCCTCAGTGAACGAAGAGCACCTCGGCATCTGCTCTAGAAGGGCCCTCTCTGTAAGCATCTTACTTAATCCTCATACACATCCACAAGACAGTGATGACTGGGCCCATTTTACAGGTGAGGAAACTGAGCCTGGGGGAGCTGGCTACGCAGCTGCAGCCTATGGGGCAGGACTCAAGCCCCAGTCCTCCTGCGTCCTCTCCTCTGAGACCGGCCGGAGCAATTAAAACACACACATAATGCTCAAGGGGGAAGAGCCGCGTCCCGGCCGTCAGAAGACAGTGCTGTCCCCATCAGGCTCAGCCCTGCCAAGCACCCCCAGGCCTCTGCTGCTGTCACCTGGGATGGACTGTCACAGATGGTGTGGCCTCCGATTCCCAGAGCAGATGTAGCCTCTAACGCCCCAGACCTCTTTGGGAAAGGGCAGTAAAAGCACCGCACTCCCCTCAGCACCTGACCCCTGTTCACTCTCTGGAATCAGGCTCAGCTCAAAGCTGGGAAGATCCAGGAACAGCAAGGACCCCACCCCAGCCCGGTGGCGTGGTCAGGCCGCCCGCCACGCGCTCCCTGAGCTGCCCCCTCACCTGTGGGACGAGGCCAGCCTCCCAGTCCAGGCTCGGACACAGGTGAACAGCGTGAGGGCCCTCCAGCTGGACACACGTGGTCACTTTCTTTCTTGAGCAACAGCCGGGACCGAAGGGGGAAACCACACCACACGGTAACTAATCAGTTAGTTTAAAGCAAAACAGCAAAGTGGCTTTTAATCAATTGGTTAAGAGTGAAGGCTCGCAGCAACATCCCCCCTCGAGTTTACCGACCTGTCAGGAGAGGACAAAATGGGAACTCAGAGCACCCTCTAAGCCCCAGGCATGGGCTGGGCACAGGGTTGAGCCACAGGCCAGCCCCTCCATCCACCCTGCGCAGGCACTGCCACCCCCACTGTACAGGTGGGGAAACTGAGTCATGGGGTGGTGACACATAGCTGGGATCCAAAACAAGAGTCCCTGTTCTTTCTCAGACTTGAGAAGGCAGACAGCAGGAAAACAACACAAACCCCATGCTGTTAAGTAAAGACAAAGCTGATGAAACTTCCAGAGAAGGCAGTCCCTCGGTGCGGGGTGGGCCTCCACCGGGGAGTACCAGAGCCCGGGTCTGAGCACTGGGGTCGGGGCGACCAGCAGAGGGGACAGCCCAGCAAGCATGGCCAGGGCCTGGCTGCCAGCTCTGTCATCAACATTGGAGGTGGAAAGACGCCAGTTGCAGAGCTCCAGGGGTCAGAGGCCATGCAGGAGACACTGGCTGTAGAGACGCTCCTGGGAACGCGAGTGCCAGGACTCTCCCCCTGCGCACATGGAGTGCCCAGGGCAGCTCTGTCCAGGGCACCACCAGATGCAGAGGGAAAAGCTAGGACAAAAACCAACTCTTTCATTCCATCTAGGCAGCAAGCAAATCTATAGGCAAGTCCAGTTTGGCCAAGTTGCCAGCGTGGGGCCTGTGCAGACCCACTGGAGCCTTGGGCGCCCATCCACTGGCAGGAGGCAGGACACAAGCATTTCACCTGGGGTGCCTGGGAGGCCGGAGATGGCTGAGCGGCAGACTCCATCCACCCGGGACACAGTGACTTGCAGGACTGCGGATCAGGTCTCCAGGTCCCAAGAGGATGGTAGGCAGAGCAGACATCTCTGGGGTCACAGAGCAGAGTGCTAGAACCAGCTCAGTATAAATAAAGAATGTTCTGGGTATAAGAGCCACCCGGCGCTGAAGCAGCTGCCTCCCACAGTGAGTTCCCCATCCCTGGGAGGGTCCAAGCAGTGGCTGAGAGGTCCCATCTCAAAGAGACTGTATGCAAACATTCACTTGAAATGCATTACAAACTGCAGCCTTAAAAAAGGAGGAAATTCTGACACATACTACAGCCTGGATGAACCCTGAGGACGTCATGCTGGCAACAAACAATTCTAGTGTGGCCCCCTTCACCTTCAGCCAGCATGTGAGAGGTCGACTCAGGGGAGTCCCTACCTGTTTGGGTCCAAGTGTTCACCTCTAGGATCACCAACCACACCCTCCAGATAGAACTTAAAGGAAAGGCTCTCTTATTTCAGAAGACATCAGCTGGGAGAGACAGGATAAAGTCCCAACTGCCTCCCCGATCAGCTGAGGGCTGGGATTTACATGGGTAGGTGTATTAGGAGAGACAAGATGCAAGGTCTTCAAGTGGGACTCTGCCTGTGATACGATCTTAGTCCATCACTGAGGGCTGCAAGGGAAAGCACAGTTCCACGGTGCGTACTGAGTGTGGGGTTTTCTACGTTTACAATGCTGAGTGGAATGAGCCAGTCACAAAAGGACGGATACTGCAGGATTCCATCCTGGGAGGTCCCTAGAGTCACAAATTCATAGAAACAGAAAGTAGAGTGCGGCAGGTGCCAGGGGCTGGGGAGTGGAGGGGAGTCGGGGTTTAACGGGGACAGAGTTCCAGCTTGGGGAAATATAGAAGTCCTGGAGGCAGAAGGCGGTGACAGAGGCACCACAGGGAACGGCCCACTTAAAATGGCTAAGACAGTGAATTGTACGTCACATGCTTTTTACTACAATTAAATATTCTTTTTTAAAAATACTCCTTCATCATCTCCGACCAGTGCAGACTCGATGCCGGCTGCCGAGGATCCCACAGCAGACAAGACAGACTGGTCCATGCTCCCGGGAGGGAGAGGGAAGAGGCGATCAGGGTGTCCAGAGGGGAGAGCACCAGGAGAGGGCGAGAGGCACCACGGGAGGCTGGAGAAAAGGCGCTAACAGGGACCGAGAGCCTGGTGGGCTTCCAGGAAGAGGTGGGCTCCAATCCGAGACCTGGGTGAGGAGCTACATGCGGAAAAGCCCAGAGGAGAGCGGAGCCTGGCACATTTGGAGAACTAAAACCAGCCCCGGGAGGCCAGTGTAGCAGGCGGAGCGGGCAGGGAGGGGGCCTCATCCTGGAGCAGCCACAACCACAGAGGAAGTGCCTCCTGGCCCGGGGGTGACGCAGAACCAGGCATGCCCTGGCTGCCTCTCTGCCCCAACGCAGAAGGAACTGAGCAACCCAGAGCTCTGTGGGGCCAGGCCCTGGGCGTCCCTTCCGAAGCACCACCCAATTCAGTCCTCAAGATCCCCCACAGAATGCCCACAGCACTGGGTATTATCACACCCATTTTGCAGATGTGGAAACTGAGGCCTGATGCAGGCAAACTCTGCTTTGATGAAGGAACTGTCTTATGAGCAGTGAGATGGAATTTTAAACCTGAGAACAGATAATTAGGCATACACTGTACAACCAACACTAACATGGACGTATCGGCTAATCTCAGAGCACAGATTTGTCCACTGACTCTAAACCCGTGAGCTTCTGAGCTCTCATCCCAAGGCTGGGGCCGCCACTCTGAGCTGAGGGTCTCCTCTGTGCCCAGCATGATTCCAGACTCAACCAGGATGCAGAGAAAATGAGAAGCATCGCCTCGCCCTCCAAAAACTTAACTTTGTAAATAAGGGGAGCTGAGTCCCCCATGTGGAAAAAACTAGAACAATCCTGAGACGCTTGCTTAAAATGGACCCTGATCCAACATCCCCCGTCTCAGGGTTCCTAAAAGGACCAGTCCCACAGCAGCAATGAAAACTAGGACCAGCATGGGCATCTCTATTGATGTCGGAGATAGTTGGCCTCAACCCACCCCGTCCTCTTACCAGGTTCTCGCCTCCGCCACAGGAAAGAATTCAAGGGCAGAGTCGCAGTAGACAGTGAGAACAGGTTTAATGCAACAGATAAGAAATACAGGTTCCACAGACAGAGTGCGGCACAGCTCCAGAGACTGGGCAGGGCCCACACCAAGTGTAACACAGAAGTAAGTTCAGTGCAGACATCAGGTCTAACACAAAAGCAAGGAAAACATACTGAAAGTTCAGTGCAGGCTGGCTCGAGAGAGTGAGCAGCCGCTGCAGGTAAGTTTGATACAAGGTAAAGCGCACACACCTCGGCCACAGAAGGGCTGGCTGCCTCCAGGACAGTGAGCAGCAGCCCAGCCTCCTGCTGGGATTTGGCTTTTACAGTTTCTCTATCTAATGGATGTTCATTAAGGCGGTGGCTCCCAGTTATGTAACATTTAGTCTTGCACGTGCTCAGCCGGTCTCTTCCTGGAGCATGTTCACTGGTCAGATCCTATCACATGCACCAGGCACGTTCTGTGCTCTCTACTGAGCATGCCTAGCCACTGGGTTTGGTAAACCACCCCCACCTGATCTCATTTTCCCCCTGCTGGTGCTGAAAATAGGTCTTACTGGCAACAGTGACTTTCCTCCAGGGGAGAGCCCAGAGGAGGGGGCCTGAGACCTCAGGGAGGGGCTGGAAACCAGCGCCCAGGGAAACTGAGCATCTCCTGTCTCACTACCTGCAAAGTGAGTCGGGTGAATTGTGTTGATTGAAACTAAGGCTGTCGCAGCAGACATAATTTTATAAAGTTTATTAGGAGCCAAATGTGGGGATCGAGCTGGGAAACACCATCCGACAGTCACAGAAATGACCTGAAGTCTGTTACAAACAGCAAAGGCTTTATAGGCAGAAAAGGTGAAGAAAGCAGAAACAAAGAACGAGACAGATTGGTTATTTCAAAGTCACTTTCCTCATAAAGTGGGGACAGAGACAGAATAGGAAAATAACTGGTGAGTTAGCATCGGGTGACTTCAGGCTGTCTCTTCTGTGTGAGGATTAAAGCAGAGGGAACGTCGTTATTACACCTGCTGAAGATGTAAACCTGCTTGTTCAGGAAATTGGCTGTTACCTCTTTCTCCTGACTTCTCCGAAGGTCAGACCACAGCCCGAGTGACTGGGACTTAGCAAGGTGACTCCACTTGGGTTTTTAATCGGGTCTGTTGGGGCCTAGTGCAGGAACTTGGTCCCAAACAATGGCCTGTGATCACTTTCACTTAACAGTGGGAGGACGCAGTTATGGCCTCCCAAGCAAAGCGAAGGGGCCAGCCTACCAGCGTGAGCAGAGAGAAGAAGATACTTCAGCCTCCTCCTCTGTCTTCCCAAAATATGTCTTTGCCAGCCACGAGCCTGGGGTCTGGCCCATCTGCCGTGAGGAGGCCTGAGCTGGAGGTGGGCCCCGGTTTGGGAGGCGACGCCCTGCCCTGGAAGGGGCGGGTTAGGAAACCTGTCCCAGGACAGAGCAAAGCAGAGATGAACCTCCAGGAGCCGTGGACGCAGCCACCCCTCAGCCGCATCCAGAGCATGGCCGTGTGGGCCAAGGGCCGTCCACACACCGAGTGTGGGTAAGACCCGAGATGAGGAAGTGGAGACGCACCAACCCGGGACCTCTGAGAAATGCTGCGGGACACGGCGACCGGACTTCGCCTCCAGCCTGGGAGGGAGGGGCCCCCCGAGAATGACCTAAGCTGAGCCAGAGGAACAGCTTGGAAATGTCACAGCAAAGCACACAGGGTGACCAAAGACACTGTGGGGGAGGGTTACTGCACGGGAGCAGAGGGGTGCAGACGTGGCACAGGGGGGAGGACACTGGGGTGAGGAAGGTGGCAGGGAGAGGGGAGGCGCTGGAAGTGGTGGTGAGGGGCCCGAGCGCAGCAGCCTGGCTGCCGGGGGAAAGCAGAACATGGACAGGACAGATGGACGAGGAGAAGAAAGTGGGGGGAAGGGTTGGGCCAAACTAAAAAAGTTCCCATAACGTAAACCCATGTCAAAGGAGCCCAGACCCGCACAGGTGCTGCCAACTTTGCAGGCGACAAGCATTAAGACAGCCCCTGGCCTCACTCTGCTCTGCCACAAAGGCCACCAAGCGAGGAGTCGGACAAGCAACTCAGGAACCACGTTCCCAGCAAGGCTGCCTTTCCTGTCCCTGAAGGTCACAGAAGGGCCTTCTCGGGTAAGCGGGCAGGCAAATTCCACTTTTTTCATGATCAATGTTCTTGGAAAATTTACTTGAATGTGAGCCCCAAACACTGAGGGGTGAACCAAAGCTAAGGTTTCAAGACCAGGGAAGTTACAAGGGGACCCCACACTCGGGGTCAGGGAGGGGGTCTGCCCTCCAGGGCTCCCCTGCTCTGCTTTTCTTAGGGCTCCTTTCTCAGTTCTATGAAATGTGCTTTTGACCAACTGGTGGAACCTTGTCCTCTTTGTAGATTAAACTTCTGTGGGTTTCAGCCTAACACTCGGCCTCGCACTGCAGAGGGAGTCTGTGTCCATGAGTGAGGATTCCTCACTACTGTATCTGGTACCAGACTCTTCAAACCGCTACACCACGGGCAGGCTGGGCCACCTCTCCAGGAGCAACTACTGAACAAAACATTTTCTTTTTCCCCTGAAAAGAAAGTTACAGGGAGCCACATCACGGCCACTTTCATTGCCAAGGTGCTTGGGCGATGATGTTCTGCATGCGTATGTTACAACATATATTAATGGCGTGAGTCATGGGGTTGTTTTTGCACCAAAAGATCAATCAATAAGCCTCCCAGTGACAAGTAGTATCTGTCATCGCCATTTGTCAGACTCCACCTCAGGTCATCTCATTATATTCTCAATTATGCCTTAAAACCACCATCTGCGGAATGAGCTCAGTACTATATAGTTGGGTATAAATATTTGAAAAGAACAAAAGGCTGTACTGAAATCTGCCAGAATCAATAGTGACGTATCCTGAGTAGATAAGTCTGCATCATTTTACCTTTTACTCTCTCATAATCTTCTGCACATTTCCGATTTTCTGTAGTGTGTGTCTTAGTCCATTCAGGCTGCTGCAACAGAATACCATAGACTGGGTGGCCTGTAAACAACAGACATTTATTTCTTATAGTTCTGGAGGCTGGAAGTCCAAGGTCAAGGCACCAGCAGGTTTGGTGTCTGGTGAGGGCCTGTTCCTCGGAGATGGTGATTCTGGCTGTAGCCTCACGTGGCAGAAGGGGCGAGGGGTGTCTCTCAGTCCTCTTCTGGAAGGGCACTAATCCCATTCAGGAGGCTCCACCCTCATGACCTAATTGCCTCCCAAAGCCCGCACCTCCTAATACCGTCGCCTTGGGGGTGAGGACTTCAGCATGAATTGGGGGTGGGGAGGACGCAAACATCCAGACCGCAGCAGCCGTACATATGTATTTTTATCACAGGAAATGTATTTTCTAAATTTGAATTCAGAATTGTGCATAGATTATGGAATAGACACGGGGCACCCCTCCTGGCCAGCCTCTCCGGAGAACTGCCTTTGGCCGAAAGGGAGCTGCTGTACCCGGGAGGCATCCTCCCTGCAGAGCAGGTCTCACCAGAGACTGACCCACGGAGGTTCAGAAGGCTGGCCCCTGGCCTCCAGGCGGGCCTACCTGGGGCACCATCCGTACTCAGAGCTCCCGTGGGACTAGCTGAGACCACCTGCCCATCCTGTCCCCTCCCACCACCCTTGTCCTGAGAGCACCCCAGTAAGTTACATCTTGAGAGAATCGTGTCACTGCCACAGGACTGCCATGAAAATCATGAAATAAAGAGGCAACTGTCCAGCACACAGCGTAGCTCACCAAACACAATGTCTTGGGTGTCAGGAGGCTCCAGGCGGGGCCAAGTTCCCTGTACCACGCCTGCCAAGCACCAGCATCAGTATCAGAAATGTGGCACCTTGGCATTCCAGAAGGCCACTACGAACATGGTGGTTGGAGCCAACAAACTCTCTGAGGCCTCTGTACCCCAGGCCTTGCCGGGCCCCAGGCAGGAGCAAACAAGGACCTCTTCTCTCCACGCCTCTGTCCCCACTTTCTATTTCAGTGCTCCTTGCCCCAGCCCTGCGCTCCTTGGCTGCAAAATGCACAAGGGCCGGTGCCCTCCACGCAGCCCACCCTACAGATGAGGAGAGCATTGGCAGGGGGATGCCGGACACTGCCCGGACTCTGCACACAGTCGTCTGCACAGCTGCAACCCACGGCCAGCAACTTGCACAGAGAATGAGCAGCGGCTCCTAAATGCATCAGACCTTCTTTCCAGAAAAACTCCTCCCCGTGTTCACAGAGAAGAAACCCGGCACAGGGTCTGTTTGTGAGAACTGGGTCTCTTGGGAGAAATAACGGCACCCCCCAGTCAAGCCAGCAGCCTCGACTTTCAGGCTTTCATGGACAGAACAAAGCCTTGTCCAGAGTGTCAGGGCCTTGTCCCCGTCTTTCACAGCCTGGAGGGTGCCACCTGGGGACCCTGGGCCTCTGCCACTGGACATTTGCTCTGTAGTCTGTCTGCATTTAGTTTTGAGCTGAACAAACATTTTTCAACCCCATCACTTTCAACGACTGAAAAATTTGCAATAGTTGGAAGTTCTAGTAAAAAGAAGCCCCAAATTACTACAGAAACGAAAGGACAGGGTTTTTAAAATAGAAAGTGGTGAGAAAATGACAAATGTGCATTTGACGGGTGAGTCATTTGACAGCAGCGACAGTCCCAAGGACCAGCCTGAGTCACAGGCGGGTGTGGGGCTGCGCCTGCCGCCGTCCTCGTCCTCGGGAGATCAGGTGACGGCTGGATGGGCAGACACACTTCTCTGCATGTGGAGAGCGCCAGCGGCGTGGGAGCTGGGGTCAGCTCCCCAACAGTAAATCAGGACGAAGCAGGATTTTGCTGGAGCCTAAAGGCCAGGCAGGGCCAAGGTGCTGCTGAAGAAGCTTTTGGGGATCCCACAGGTCCTGGGATGACCAGATTTACACACCATGGAAGAGAGGGCCACGGGGGAGGGCAGGGCCCCACAGAGAGGGTGGGCAGGGCGGGACTGCCTCAGGCAGCTCAAAGCACATGGACATGCATTCATTAGTTCGTTCACAGCACTGCTCCGGGCTCTGGGACTTGCAGGGAATGACACCCTCAGGATGTGGGTCTTGAGCTCCTAGGAGTCCACCTCACTCCTTGTGGGAGAAATGTCCTGTGCTCACAACCCAAAGGCCCAAACCAACCTCCTACTCAGTGGAGGTGCCTCAGAAACTTCTGGATGAGTCCAGCCCTAGTAAGCTCACTTTTTCCGACCACCGCAAAGGAAGGGAGTTCAGTTAGGGAACTGGGGGGTCCCATTCGTGGCCCAGGAGAGGGAAGGAGGTGGGTGGATTTGTGGACCATATGTAAGGGTCATCGACAGGCCAGTTGCCGCATCGGGAGTGCCAGGCCAGTGCTTGGAGTCGAGGGTGTTTCAGAGCCTCGTGGCTCGGGACAGGTCCGGACAGCCTTCCTGGGATGGGTAAGATGTGTGGGAGCATCTGGGCAAGGAGAATGCATCTGGTTTCACCCACATTAAGCTGAGATGCCCTGAGATTCCAGGAGACGCCTCCAGGTGCGTGGGTCTGGGGCTCAGGAACAAGCCAGACCCACAGAGGCCGGTTTGAAATTTCCAACATTCACATGCATTAAAGCCGTCAGAGAGTCCAGAGAGAGATAAGGACCCAGGAGCAAGGGGCAAGAGGTGTACATCCCAGAACCTTGTGGAGGAGGAGGGTCTGCCCGACTCGGGGCAGGGAGGGTGAGAGGTAGGTGAGGAAGGTGGGAGAGTGCAACAGAGGGGCTGGGAGGGAGGGAGGCAGCCACAGCCCTGTCCACCAGCATCGCCCATCAGAGGGCCAGTCTGCCACAGACACTGATGTCCTCAACAGGAGGGGACAGGTGAGAGCAGCCACTGGGTTTGGGAGGAAGGTGAGGAGGCAGGAGTGAGTGGAGCGGCAGAGGGCAAGTGTTATCTGATGCCTGCTGCAGGGATGACCTGAGAAACAAGCCAGGCCACCCAGCGGGACCGAGACCCCTGGCAGAGGCACCTGCAACCCCAGAAGGAGCCAAGGTAAGGGGCAAAGGAGGAGGGGGCTGTGGGTCCCCAGGCTCCCCCACCCTCCCACCCTGCACAGGAGCCTTGCAGCGCCTTATCTGGAGAAATCGAGCCTGAGAGCTGCCCTCCAGCCCTCGTTGATGTCACCCATTAACACAGTCCTGGAAGCCCGTGGAGGGCTGAGTGTCCTACCTTGCGCCTGACAACCTGACGCTGGAGAAAACCCCCAACGCAAAGGAAAGACAGAAGAAACCAGCAAGGGAGCGTGGAAGAGAGAGGCCTGGAGCTGTCTGTGAAGGCAGCTGGAACACTAACGTTATTGTCCAGGACATAAGGCACCACGGCCCAGTAACAAGAATGAGATGTCCAAAAAAGAATAAATTACAGCAAAAAGGAATCCGTGGACATTAACCCGGGGGTCAGCCAGGCTGCACCTGAGCCCACCCCTCTAAACCACACTCACTACCCATGCGTTGGGCATTTCCAAATTTTTAAAAACTCAAGGAAGAAAAACATTGGAAGATAAGGTAAGGAGAGAGCCCCGAAAGTGGAAAAGACTCTGACAAGATAAAGACAAAGATCAAACACGCAAAACCCACGAGGCCCAGCAGCCAGCGAGAAAGAGCTGTGGAAAGTTCCAGAGAGTTGGGAAAAAAGGGAAGGTGGGAGATGCTCAGGCAAGACTGACAAGAGCCTGTCCCAAAGCTGGGGCACGCACCTCCATCTGGGGGACTCTGAGTCCCTCACCCTGGGAGCAGGACCTGCATTTAGGCTCATCTCTGTGACATTTCCACAAACCAGGCATTGATGCTTCCAGACAGGAGAAAAAGAACACAGTCACCACAGAGGACAGGAACACGGAGGCGTCAGTCAGAAGCAAAATGGCACGATGACCTTCAAAATACTTTGGAAAAGTGATTCTCCACTTAGATTTCCAGGCCCGGCCATGTCACGCCTGGAGTGTGACTGCCCTGCTGGACGCGAGGAACACGCCACCCGCGCTGCTGCCTGGGAGGCCGCAGACGGCGGCACCGAGCCCTGCCTGGGTCCCAGCCTGCTGGCCTGCCCCACAAATTTCAGACTTTTTCAGCCCCCATAACTGCAGGAGCCATTTCCTTGAAATAGATCTCTTAATATATACGAATACATTTTTTTTTTTTTGGCATAGATTTGGTTTTATTTTTAAATAGTTACTTCTCTGTCCATGTGTCGCTTGAGGTTTAATCGCTGCTACAGTGTTTGAGAAGGAAAGAAACGCTGTATTTCCCATGCAGCAGTTTCTGAAGAGTCGCCTTCAACAAACTGGCCGACAGGCACGCTTTCCATTGCAAACTGTGCACATGAACTTTGAAAAAGAAGTCAAGTTCAAAAGCTGTTGTACCAGGAGAAAACGTAACAACATAACGCTGCTTCCTGCTTCCTTTCCAGGAGGCAATAGTCATTAGGAAGAAAGAACGTGAACATTCAAATAATCCTGATGACCGTGCAGCACCTGTCCCTCTCTGCTGCTTATTACACAATACCTGGCTTATGAGAAAACGAAATTTATCACTTACAATTTCAGAGACTGAGAAGTGAGAAGTCCAAAGTCCAGGGAACACTTACGGTGAGGGCCTTCTTTGGGGTGACTTTGGTGACTCAGGGTCTCACATGGTGAGAATGGTGGAGCAGGGAGAGAGAGAGAGAGAGAGAAAGAGAGAGAGAGAGCGCTCCTCATGTGCTCTCCTTTTAAAGCCCTTGGAACCACGCCCCTGACCACCATTACTAATCCATCCACTACTGCACAGTCCTACAGTCTAATCCCCTCTTCAAGGCTCCACCTTTCAATCACCATAACAGGATTTCCCACCGTCTTTACACTGCCATAGTGGGGACTAAGTTTGGAGGGGACGTCAATCCACAGCATTCCTCCCCAGCCCCCCAAAACTCATGTCCTTTTCACATGCAAATACATTCATTTCACCCCCAAAGTCTTAACTTGTTTCAACTCAAAAGTCCAAAGTTCAAAGTCTCATCTGTAAAATCAAAACAAGTTATCTACTTCCAAGATACAACGGTGGGACAAACATAGGGTACATATTCCCCAGAAGGAATAGGCCAAAAGAAAGGGGTAACAGGTCCCAAACATGTCTGAAACCCAGCAGGGCAGGCATTAAATCTCAAAGCTGGCAAATCATGTACCCTGACTCCATGTTCAGTGTCCTCTGCCCACTGGTTTGGGGGTTGGGTCCCCAAGTCCTTGGGCAGCTCCACTCCTATGGCTTTCCTGGTCTCGGGCCACACTTCGGCTCTCCCAGGCTGGTGTTCCACTCTGGCAGCTGCACAGGTCTGGGGTCTCCATGGCGGTCCCACTCTCACGGCTCCACCAGGCATGGGCTGCTGGGGTTTCTCTGCTGCAACTCTGACCCCACATTTCCACTTGGCATTGCTCTAGTGAGGACTCTATGTGGTGACACCGCCCCTGCAACAGATCTCTTCCTGGGCCCCCAGGCTTTTCCATCCATCCGTGAAATCAGGGTGGAGGCTCCCAAGCCTTCACAACTCTGGCATTCTGCGAGCCTGCAGAACTAACACCACGTGGACGCCACCAAAGCTTCTGGCTTGTATCTTTCAAACCTGCGAGTCCAGCTACAACTGGGGCCCATTTACCCACAGCTGGAGCAGCCAAAGCAGCTGGGGTGCTGGTGCTGGAAGCAGGAGCCCGTAGAGGGCACCTCAGGCCTATTCCCCAAGATTATCCTCTCTCCCTAGGCCTCTGGGTCTGTGATGGAAGACTATGAATATATATTAATCTCTTTAAATAGGAGAGGTCTTCAAAAAGTTTGTGAAAAGATTCGTATTACCTTTTAATTCTATTTTTCCATAAATTTTTTGAAATACCCTGTGTGGTTCTATTTTATTGGCGAACCTAACATACACAGCAAATGAGAGATGGGCCATTAACTCCAAGGAACAAGAGTCACAGGAAAGGAACCGATCAAGCTCTGGGAGAGCAGCTAACGTGCGCTGAGGCCTTCTCCATGCCAGGAGCACCCCGCTCCTCACGAGAACTGTACCGTGGTAAGTACAGTCATCACTTTACACATTTCACAGATGGAGAAACAGAGGTACAGACAGGCTAAGTAGCTTGTCCCAGGCCACACAGCTGCCAGTGGCAGACACAGGACTTGAGCCGGGCAGGTGGCTGCAGAGTCCTGGTCCAGACCATGGTCAGGAGATGCGACCCTGGCCTCTGATAGAACCCCAGATCATAATGCACACGTCTTTAAAGGATGGGGAAGCATGTTCAAGGAAGCTAAGTCCTCAACCACCAGAGGGGGTATCAAAGATAATGTCTAAATTCCATACTTCGAAAGATAGCAGCGGCCGGCTGGTTAACTCGGTTAAAGCACGATAACACCAGGGTTCAGAATTCGATCCCTGTACCAGCCGGCCTCCAAAAACAAAAAAATAATAATAATAGTAACAAGACACACACGTGATGTAGGAATCTGTAGGTCAAGACGACAAGCAGCAGAAAGCGGGGAGGGGCCGTGCGGGGCATGGCCGGTGTGGGTTGAAGAGGAATAGACCTTGTACTGGTCTCTAACTTCTTAGCTCTGTGTAGTCTTTCTTTGACATAAAGAGAATTCTTACAACAGGATCACTGCCTGTCACCGCCACCAGGAGTTCGCAGGACCCGGTGAGGCTAGTTATGCTGCAGGGACATGGCCTCAGGGCCCCAGACCCATAGCCCCTGGTGGGGGGGATGGTCTATGGCTGACGTCCTGTCCCCACTGCCTTCATCCCTGGGAAGCCACAGGTGGGTAACTCAGGAGCAGCCCCCTCCTGCTCTCTGCGGCTCTCACGGCTTTTCCCTCTCCCACCTTCATGTCATGTTCTCATCGTGGCTGGCCTGGACTCACACTGGCAGCTTTAAAACCTGCCCCGAGGCTGAAGCATTTGGCCCAGGATTCTCCTGAGGCTCCCCAACCCCTCCCCTTCTGGACGAGACTCTGCCGGAGGATCCACCACCCCAGGGCCCTCTGCCCGCAAGCCTCAGCTTTCCTGAACTTGCCCGAACTCTTCTCTGCCCCCTCAACCTCCACTCCGTGTGGGCCCAGCCTCCCCCAACTCAATGCTGACTCATATCTTGCTCTCCCACCCCTCGCCATCAGTTAGAAGCCCCCTAAGTCATTTCTCTCCCACCACGTGCCAGCCTCTCGCCTGGGCACCTGCAGCACGCGGAAGGTGCTATACCCCGGCACTCCCATCCCAACCACATCAGCACCTGCTCTAGGAATTTACTGGGCTCCCCATGACCCACCAAATACCACCCAGAGGCCTTGGCCGGCATTCAAGGCCTCCCATGACTAAGCACCGTATGCCGCCAAAGCCTTCACCCCCTCTGCACTCAGCAAAGCTTTATTACCTGCAGTGCCCTGAAAACGCTCCCAGATCCCCTAGCTAACCCCACGGCCAGCACTGTCAGGAAGCACCACCGCTGTGGGTTTGGACAGATCTGGTTGGAATCCTGGCTCTACCACTTTCTGGCTGTGTGTCAACGTCTGAGTCACTGTACTGCCCTGAACCCTCAGTGTCTTCACCTTTGTAGTCCAGACAATTCACAGCACCACGGGGCGGTTGTGAACATTCAGTAAAATGACATGGGCCTCCCCCAACTGCAGAGGCCGGGACGAGGCTGCTGCTCATGAAGTGGAATTTCCCCCTAACCTTATAATTTGGCACTGAACGTGCACTTCCCAGGACAGTTGGCACTTTTGTGAGCACGCTGACTCCCCTTTGAGCATGGATAGTACGTCTTCCTTGGGTCTGGCCGCCCTCTGGGGCTTTACCCAGCCCGACGCATGGCAGACCCGTGGAAATCCAGTCACGAACAGGTGAGGCCTGTCTTCTTTTCTAATACAAGCATTTTAATGCTATAGAATTCCTTCTAAATACTGCTTAAGTTGCATCCCATAAGTTTTAATATGTTTTTCAGTTCAAAATACATTCTCATTTTTTTTCTGATTTCTCCTTTGACTCAAGGGTTACATGGAAGTGTGTCAATCGTTTCTCGAATATTTGGGAATTTTCCAGATACTCTTCTGCAGCTGCTATTGATTCTAATTTAATTCCATTGTGGTCAGAGAACATACTTTAAATGATTTGAATCCTTTTAAATTATTAAATCTTGATTTATGGCTCAGAATATGGTCTGTCTTGGTAAATGTTCCGTGTGCTTGAAAAGAAATATCCCGTTGTTGGACAGAGTTCATAAACGTCAATTAGGTCAAGCTGGTTGATAGTGTTTCTCTAGTCTTCTATATCCTTCCTGATTTTCTGTCTACTTGTATTAATTTTCGAGAGATAAGTGTTAAAATTTCCAATTATAATTGTGGATTTCTGTGTTTCTTCTTGTAATTTTTTCTGTTTCTCCTTTGTGTACTTTGAAGCTGGTTATAGGTAGATAAACACACAGGACTGTTACCCGCTCTGTGTCGTGATGAAATTACCCCCTTGGTCCCTGCAGGCTCTTTGCTCTGAAATCTACCCCGTCTGATAGTCACGTGACCGCTCCAGCTTTCTTTCCATGAGTGTTGACATGTATGTCTTTTCCATACTTTTACTGTTATCCAGTTTGTATCTGTATGTTTAAAGTTTCTCATAAGTAGCATGTTACTGGCTCTTGCCTTTTCTTTATCTAACAACGTCTGCTTTTAAATTGGAGTGTTTAGAACATTTAATATTAAACATCTCATTTCATAATTAGTGACTGGATTTAAAGCCATCGTCTTGCCATTTCTTTTCCCATTTTTCTTCGCTCCCTCTTCCTCTTCTTTCGTATTAATTGAAACGTGTCGTGCTTCCGTTTAATCTCCTTTGCTGGCTCACCGGCTGGGATGTCCTGTGCTGCAGGCAGTGAGCCAGGGCAATCCTGCATCACCACGGGTTTCCTGTGTCCCAGGGATCGCTCTCCTTGGCTGAAGGCTACTCAATGGCCTGACCACCATTGTTGCATATATTCTAACTGGAGTTTCAGTTTTTAGTTGTCTTCTCTTACACCATTTTGGCTAGAAGTGGAAATCCCTCTAACTCCCTTTTTAAAATGGAGTCAGTCGGACTCAGCTTCTCTTGCTCCCACCTGCACTGCCCGACCGTCTCGGCCCATCCTCCAGGGCCCCCTTCAGACAGCGGCTCCTTCTGGAAGCCCTCTGTAGATACCCAGCCCTCTCCCCGCTGTGCCTCCGTCACCAGCTTCCTGCCTGCCTTTGCCACCAGCGGCAGGGTTCCTCGAGAGCGCGGGCTGTTCCCATGGCCCAGCACTGTGCCTGGCACACAGTGATTGTCCAGCGAATGCAGCTGGTCTTACCAGTCAATGGATTTTACTTCCCCTCATCCATGAGCTCTGGGGCATTTCCTGTCTGGGAAAAAACCAGACCACACTGGGAGCAAAGCGTGTGGGACAGGCTATCTTTGTGGTTAAATCCTGGCTCACCGACTTCCCAGCTGCGGAGGCAGGAGTTCCCGATGGTCACTACGCAGCACTGGAGGCAGCATGCCTGGGTCCGAAACCAACCCGGTCCGGTTTCAACCCATCTCGTCACCCTCCGGGTCCTTCTGCAGACCAAGCAAGCAGTGAGTGTCAAGGTTTGGCCTCAGCAAGTGTTGGATGGGTCCCAGCTGTTCCATGGCTCCTTCCGTTCACTTTGCTGGTTGCTGGGGGCCTGCTATGTGCCAGGCATTGTTCTAGGCATGTCGGTGAATAAAATGGACAAAAACCTCTGTCCCTGTGGGGACAGTCGATACACAATAAACCAAGCAGTGGGCACATGCTTACACAACACACTGAAGGGGACAACGCTGTGGGGAAATATCGACCCAGACTGAGGGGTCAGGAGTGAGGGGAAGGGGGCGGGCAGGTGTGGTTAGAGGGGGCCCCTTTCAGAGGAGACTTTGAGCACAGACCTGAAGGGGTGACCATCACCAGATGTGTGTTTCAGAGCAATCGCCTGGCTGCACGTGGAGAAGGGCATGGCGGGGCGAGACGGGGTGGGCAGGAGGCTGTCCCGGCTGAGACGCAGGTCAGGGAGGGGGCTGAGCACGTTGCCGGGACAGAGTGGTCCCCCGTGAGGACTGTGATATGGTGATAAGTATATGTCTGGCCTCTGCCCCAGCTCCTGGCACACAGCTCCTAAAACCCTTGGGCTCTCTGAAGTGATGAGTGTCTTTGGTGTGCTGATGACTGGCTGGTGGCTGGGGCCCCTGGACAGCTTCAGGATGGGGGCCGGTCACCAGAGAGACCGAGGCATGATCATGTGGGGGGCGGCTGGTCAGTCCAGGGATTGAACCCCAGACCTTGGTGTTATCAGCACCGCGCTCTAACCAACTGAGGAACCGGCCAGCCCCTACAGCAAGACGTGATTGGAGGGTTCGGGCTTTCGGGCCCCTCCAGGGAGGGAGAGGGGCTGATGATCACACGTGGCCGATGGTGTGATCAGTCGTGGGCACATTATGAAACCGCCATAAAATCCCACGAGCGCAGGGTTCAGGAGTGCACTAGTCCGCTTCTGCTGCTTCTAACAAAATACTTGGACCTGGGCAATTTTTAAGAAAGCAAAATTTATTGCTTACAGTTTTGAAGGCTGGGAAGTCCAAAGTCCAGAGAACACATTTAGTGAAGGTCTTGGTGGTGGTGACAGTGACAGCAGGGTATCACATTGTGAAATTGTGGAGCAGAGACAGACTCACCTCTCATGTGCTCTCCTTTTAAAGCCCTCAGCACCACGCCCCTGACCACCATTATTAATCCGTTCACTATGGCACGGCCCTGCAATTTAATGGCCTCCCCAAGGCCCCACCTTTCAATTACCAGAATAGGATTTCCCGCCCTCAACAGTCACAGTGGGAATTAGGCCTCAGTAAGGTTGGAGGGACATCCAGTTCACAGCAGGGAGCTTCCGGATGGCTGAGCCCATGGAGGTTCCTGGTGGGTTGTGCACCTGGGGAGGGCCTGGAAGCTCCACACCCTGCCCCTTGTACCTGGCCCTGTGCATGTCTTCACCTGTAGTTCTGTGAGCCACCCCAGCAAATTAATTGAGCCCAGGCTGGGGGTCATGGGCGCCCTGGTTTATAGCCAGTCAGTCAGAAGCACAGGCAAAGCAAGCTGAGGCGTCAGAGGTGGGGCGGGCAGTCCCGTGGCCCTCAACCTGTGGGGTCGGACGCTGACTCCAGGCAGAGAGTGTCAGGACTGAGCTCAATTGCAGGAGAGCTGGACGGTTGCTTGCTGGTGGGGAGAAGTCCACACATTTAGGTGACCAGAGGCAGAGGACTGTGTGACCATGGAGAACAGGAAAACCGTTTGGTCCTCCCAGTCTCCTACTAGGGCTTCCGTTACCACCCATCAGATGGGACAGTCTTGGCCTGGCCGAGGCCCACTGCTCCACTGCCCACGCTCCTCCGCCTCCCCCTCCCCCACTCCCTGCCTCAAGTCCACCTCCTTGATTGTGATTTTAAGACCCTGGCCCTGGAGTATGTTTTGCTTTAGCCTCAAGTAAATATGCCTGTTTAAATTTATGGAGAAATATTTGCAGAGTAGAGTTTTATGACTTGTTCTTTGTAATGATGGCTCCAGCTAAATAAAAAATGAAGTCAGCAACATTTAGGCCAGAGAAGCCGGGTGCTTTCCCAGGCACATGAGCTGCTTCTGCCGCAGGGCTCCTGCTCAGGCCCCTCTGCCTGGCCTCCCAGGCTCCCTGTGGCTAAACGCCTCTCACTCACCTCCAAGGCAGGTCCTCGCAGGGTGGCCTGATGTGCCCTGGGAAACCCTCACTAAGAACTTGGGGGCGGATACCCAGGATTGCAGGCCCATGAGATCCCAGGAGGCAGGAGGATCAGTTGGTTAGAGCGCAGCCTTATAACTCCAAGGTCAGGGGTTCGGATCCCCACACAGGCCAGCTGCCAAAAAAAGTAAAAAAGAAAATAAAACAGAATCAGGAGCCAGGAGGAGGCTGGTTTCCCCTCAGTTCAGTCACTGGGACCAGACAGACAGTCCTGTGGGGAGAGGGTGGGCGTCCTAGTCCTGTGGGGAGCCCTAGTCTTGCTGGAGGTCCCAGTTCCTCTTGGGGCACACACCAGTGGAGCCAATGCTCCCCCAGGTGCAGAGACTGCAGGGTGGTCAGCAGCCCGTCCGCCTGGGCAGCAGGAGACAGTGAGACTATGCGCCCACTCAGCCCCAACCCCTGCACCACGCCCCCCACCCCTGCGCCTGTAAAGCTGGAACAGCCCCCTCTGGAACCCTCAAAGCTCTGCGTCAGGGAGCTGATCTGCAGAGGAGAGAACACAGAGGACTGGCAAGCCCCCAGGCTTCCCCTAAGGCCCCAGGGAAATACATCTTGGCCGTGCTTCCTCCAGTCAGCTCAGGGCCTCGGGAAGCAGACACTGAGCTGACTGAGGGGTGCGGCAGGGCAGGAGTGACACCTGCAGACTCAGGGACAGAAAGTGCCTGAGACAGCTTGTGGATCCGACGACGCCCCCAGCCCCACCACGAGCTCCAGAGCCAAGGCTGCCGACTGCAAGCGTCTCGGGTTGGGGGAAATGATCTGGCCCCACAACCCGCGTGCTCAGTCACGGGAAGACAGGCCTGGCTGGTCGTGCCACCGGGGCCGTCACCATCCGCCTCCTCCCGGCTTTTCTGGGAGACCCAGAGACGGCTTCCTGCTGCCCCATCCTGAGTGACCAGATCTGCCACCTCCTTAAGTGTCCTGCGGACAGCTCCAGGCTGAGCTGCAAGTGTCCTCAGGCTCCAGCAGGCAATGGCAGTCTGGGGTGGGGTCACCTTTGAGCCCCCAATTCTGCAGCCTCAGTGCCGTGGGCCCTGCAAGCAGCTGCAGTTCTGCTGACTTTGAAATGCATCTTTGGGTTTTGCAAAGGGTTTGCAGGAAGGGTTTGCAGGAAGGACCACGCAGAAGACCAGAGTGGGAGTGTCCAGGGACCTCTAGAGATTACCAGCATGACAAAGCCATCTCTCCAAGCATCCACCCAGCCAGGAGCCTGACCCACAGCCTCTGTAGTGGGCGGATGCTGGTTTTCACCATTTTTAGGAGAGAAAACAGAGGTTCTGAGAGATTGAATGGAGGAGCGTCCAGCAAGTCGGGCCTGGGTTCCATCCCTCTTCTGCCGCAGGCTCTCGTGGTCATAGATTCTGAGTACCTGCCTGTCCCCCTCACCTAATCCCTTGGAGGGACCCATGGGCTCCAACACACAGGGAGACCGCCATTTGCTGCTGGGTGGGCAAGGCTCCCTGAAGCTGCAGGTGCAGAAGCTCAGCAGAGCTCGCACTGGGGGCACTGGCCATCCCCTTAGTCCCACCATCTGGGGGGCCCTTGTGGCCACAGCAGTTGGCAGCCCCACAGAGCTCCTGCCCATGAGTGACCAGCCCGGATGTCTCATCTGAAGGAGACCTTCAGATGCCAGCTGCTGCATGAGAGACCCCAAAGATAACCCCCAGCCAGACTCCTGGCGGGTAAAATCACAAGTAATGTAAAATATGCTGTGGGTATTGGTGATTTGTCTCGCAGCGTAGTGATCAGAACAGATCGCACTCATCAGGCCATGGGTCACCTCGGGACACGGAGGGAGGAAGGGGACCTCATTCTATTCATGAAGGTTTCTTTCTTCACACTGAAAGGATCTAAAGCATCCGTGTGGAGATCTTCCCAGCCTGAGTGACCAGTATCTAGGTGGAGAGAGATTTCTCCATAATGAAAGTAGTGATGGTACAGTGCAACAACTGTTACCATGTCACAATTAAAACTTCCAGAACAAGCAAACGCCGCAGCAGAGAGCGCAGTGAGAGGAGCACCACCTGCCCCAAGCCGCCGTGAGAAGGGCCACAAGGCTGGCTGGTTACCCGCTGGCTGGAGCACAGCGCTGAGGACACCAAGGGCCAGGGTTCAGATCCCTGTACCAGCCACCAGAAAAAAAGGGCCACAAACTGGGGCCTTCAAACAATGGAAATTTGTCCTCTCACAGCTCTGGACACCAGAAGTCTGTCACAGGCACACTCAGCTGCTGGCCAAGGCTCCCCAAAATTGCTACCAAACTCCAGCGTGTGCCCCCAGATAAAAGCAAATCACTCAAAAGTCAAATGTTGGTGAAAACAGAAGGCAGCGTTTATTGAGGAACACCGGTGACCTGCAGAGAGATGCTGGACTGACCCATCTCTCCAGTAAACCTGGAGGAGAGTGACCAGGCTAACGCATGTCAGAGACTCCAGTCCACTGAGGGGTTTTTATAGAGGAGGCTGCGGGAATGGACCGTGGGGATGAAGAGCAGGAAGGAGGGCACGTGGGTTACGAGGGGTCCGTGTGTGTGGGTCAGGTGCAAGGTCTCACCAAGGCTCCATCTGGTTTCTGCTCCCATCCTTGTCTCAAGATAGTACATGAGAGTCTGCAGCTCCAGGCTGGCTGGAAAACAACTTTACATTTCTGTAAATACTGTCATCTGGCCCCATAACCAAGGTCCAAAATATCAAATAACCATGGGGAAAAAGGAAACTCAGAGAAATGCACGCCAAGAACAAGAACATGCATCCAGCGTCTGTGTCCTTTTAAAATCTTCTAGAGCCCACGTGGTTTTAGGTCCCAATGTGGCTTCAGTCCTGCTCTCTCCAGCAGTCAGAATCCAGGTGTCAGCAGGACCACAGTCCCCTGCAGGCTCCAGGGGAGGGTCCTGCCTTCCTCTCCCAGCTCCTGGTGTTCCAGGCATTCCCTGGCTTGTGGCCGCATCGCTCCAGTGTCTGCCTCTGTCTTCACACGGCCTCCTCCTCCTCTGTGTGTCTGTATCTGAAATTCCTTCCTCTCGTAAGGACACCAGTCACTGGGTTTAGGGCCTACCCTACCGCATATCTCATTTTAACTAATTACATCTGCAAAGACTCTATTTCCAAATAAGGTCACATGAATTTGGGGACACTATTCAACCCAGAACATGTGGCTTTTGGAGGAGGCACCACAGGAGCTGAGCCCCATCTGGATTCCAGCCCTCTGTGCTTCCTGGGTCCCCATACAGCCTCAGACCCCGGCAGGGTCCCGGGGCGCAGGCCTGTGGCAGCAGGGGCGTGAGCAGGGAGGCCGGGGCTGCTGCCTCGTCCCTATCCTCCCCATCCTCTCTGCTTCTCCTGGTCCTCACCCTGCAGTGGAAAGTTCTAGATGACTATCATTTTTCAGGTGAGCCAGGGACCGGGTAGGGACATTGTTCTGAAAGCGGGAGCAGGCAGGGGATGGCAGGCAGGAGTGTTGGCAGGAGTGGGCGGGATGTCTGGGAGGAAGGGGGGCCTCTCTCTCCAAGAAGAAAACGTCTTGGAACCCTGCAAAGACCGAATTGTCAAACAAAGAAAAGTGTTTTCTCAAGTTCCATCCTCAGCTTAAAGAAACTCCAGCTGACTTTGTTTAATCCGTCTGGGTCTGCGTGGCCTTGAAGGCATTGACAGTGGGAGGGCGGGAGGGCGTGGTGGCTGCCACCCCTCACCAGCCCTGTCCCAGTGCACAAAGCAAGGCTCAGGGATTTCAGGGGACTGCAGTGGTGTCGTGTGGGAGGCTGAGCTTTAGAAGCACCTGGTGGCGGTCAGGTCCTGACTTCATCCTTGCGGGCCGGGCTCTGGCCTTGGTGAGCAGCTTTGCTTCTACAGCTGCAGCACCCCACTGGAAACACCAGCCCACGGCTCGTCATGAACACCACACAGTGCTCTGCCTTGCCAGGCTCTGTCCTGGATAAACAGTGACCAGCACTGACATAAGTCAAAGCCAGGCTGTGGACCGCGTGGTTTCAGGACCAACGTGTCCCCACCTTCCATCCCTGACTTCTCACAAGGCTGCTTTGTACCTCAGCCTCCAGGAGCCACCTGGAGCAAATCTCCGGTCATTCACACCTCCTGTGTGGACACTAAGGCCACTGCCCTGCAGGACCCCCAGGCCCGTTGCAGGGTGGGCAACAGGCGAGCAGAGTACGGCAGGGCAGCTGGGGGGTGGGAGTGGGCGGAACCAGCCCTACAGCCTCCGAGCCAGGCCCTGGGCTGACACCCCGTCGGGCATGTCTCATCCAGGCCTCAGAAGCCCATTTCTCAAAAGAGACGTCTTGGGTCTGGGAGCATCAAGCCTTCGGGAGGGAGTTGGAACACTTGGGCAGGACCTTAAAGGGCGTGTAGGAGCTCTCCTGTCCTGACTTTCAGGCCACCTGCGGTCACGTGGGCTCCCTGCCGCTCCCCGCCTCCCACAGTCCCCTGCACGGGCCGGGCGTACACTCCCTTGGGGCTCCTCAAAGGGCACCGGCCACTACAGGGCATCTCAAGCCTCCTGTCCTCAGCCGGCCATTCCCTCCACCCGCCCCTCCCTTCTCTCATCCCTCCTCTGTGGAGTGCTCCCTGGCCCTCCCTGCTTCTCCTGCAGCCCCGTGTGCGTCCCTCTGCCACAGCTCTGACCTCCCCAAATTGCTATTGCCCATGTCTAGGTCTCTCTCCCTCCCCCAAGAATGGGGGCTCCTTGGGGGTGGGGGTCATGTCTGGCTCTTCGCTGTGCCTCCGAGGAAGCCTGGCACAGGAAAGGGCTCTGAGAGAGTCGCCCCGAACCAGAGCCCCAGCCCACGTGGCCCAGGTCCTGAGAGGGCCTGCCTCTGCGGGTTCCCATTCCAGGGCCGCCTCTAGGCTGAATCAGGCTCCCTCCTCTGCCAGAGGCTCATGCATTTTAAAACTTTCCCCCAGGGAATAATTCCCTCTGCTGTGACCCAGTTATCTTTGCGGTTTCTGGGCAGAGTTGCTGAGCGATTTTCTGAGAGTGGCTGGCTGGGCAGGCTGGTGGCCGGCAGCAGGAGGGGACTCGCCCACACACTGCCTGGCCGGCACTTCCTTGCTCCCTCCTAGTTCCAAGGCCCCTCCACACACCCCAGCTCCCACAGCCACGATGTGGGGCCAGAGCTGGCTCTGGAGCAGACAGCCCTGCCTCTGCAGCCTGGGATAAGTGACTAACCGCTCTGAGCCTCGGTTTCCCCAGTGGTAAGGTGGGGCTGGTTTTGAGGACATGAGACAACGCATGTGGTTAGCATGGTGCCAGCCACGAAGCTAAGAGCCTAGAAATGACTCCGGATTCTGAGAGAGCCAGGCTCAAGTGCCACTTCTCCCACCAGCCAACTGGTCTGTCTTGGGATGGTCACATCTCCTCACCAAGCCTCAGTTTCCCCAACTGCAAATTGGGGTTATTTGTACCTCCCTTGCAGGGTGGCTGGGAGGATCAGGTGAGAAAACAGCTCTGGAGTAACCCAATAAAGGAGGCATGCTTGTCAGTTGAGAGAGTCATCCTCAAGCACAGAGGCTGTCGTGGAGACAGGATCCCTCCACTTGACAGACACTCCCAGCCACCTCGAGGAGCCTGCGGTCTGATGGGGAAGGCACACACACATGCTCACACACGCGCACATGCTCACACACGCGCACATGCTCACACACGCGCACATGCTCACACACACGCACATGCACGTGCCAGCTCTCCAGAGCTTCTGTGTGTTGGTAAGCTGAGGGCTGCCCTTCAGACAGAGGGCTGGTGCTCAGCCAGCTGGAAAAGGCACGGAAAGAACCATCCTGAGCCCCCGAGCCCCGACATCCTGCCGGGGCAGGAGCTCCTCAGCCCCAGCCTGCCACCCCAGCCAGCCCACATGGCCTGGGAGGAGGCAGGACCAGAACTGCATTGTCACCTCAGGGGAACCATGCCATGGGAGGGGAGGGGATGGGGAGGAAGGAGGGTCAGTGACAGCCCGCACCGTGGGGACACAGCAAGGTGAGCCTCAGCACAAGCCAGGGCCAGTCAGAATCGATTGCTAAGGCTGGTGTCCATCTAAGGGCAGCACCGGTCTCAGCTCCTGACTTCTGAGCAGGTGCCAGCAGGCAGTGGGTGGCACGCCTTTCCACTAGCTCAGCATCTCTGCGGGTGGGCCTGGCTGCAGCAATAGCATCCAGAGAGCGGGTCCACCCCAGGAAACGCTGTGTTGACTCCTCAGTCGCGAAGGTCAGGACCCTGCGGGGCAGCCCAGCCTCAGTGGCTTGCCAGGAACCTCTGGTCCAGGACGGCTGCCCCGCCCCATGCAATTCCTACAGCAGAAGCTCAGACCCGTCTCACAGGCAAGGCTGCAGCTCAGGAAGACGCCGTTTAGGGTCTGTGTTGAATGGGGACATCCTGAAGAGAGTGAAGACCCTGGAGAATCCCACAGACCCTCAGAGCCACAAGTGTCCTTGGAGTCAGGACAGGAAATGGGGAGGCCGAACGTCTCAGCCCTGGCAGGACCTGGTCACCCATCCATCTACCACTTACCCACCTGCCCAACCATCTGCCCTCCCTTTCCATTTATCTGCCCATCCACGCAGCAACCCAGGCAAGTGTGCATCCGGCCCACCCATCCTACTCATCCATCCACTTGTCACACACCCACCCCTCCTTCTAATCACCCATTCATCTTTCTGAAACCCTCCTTCCGTCCACCCACATATCTGTCCACCCACAAATCCATTCATTCATCTATTCAACAAATACTCATTCGCTAATAAATGCTTATCAAGGGGTCTGGCCAGCTGGCTCAGTTGGTTAGAGCACAGTGTTAACACCAAGGTCAAGGGTCGGATCCCCATACCAGCCAGCCTCCAAAAAAACCCCAAAATGCTTATTGAGCACCTCCAATACCAGGCACCACGCTAGTGCTGGGTACAGCACGGGAATGGGCGAGGCGGAGGCTTGCCTGCACAGAGCACGCTCTCTCATGGGGCGAGCAGACGAGACCGAATCAACGGAGACGGCTTGACCACGCGATGACACGTGCTAAACGTTAGTAAAGCAAAACCAGGTCCTGGAGAAAGGCAGGGCGTCTGTTTCAGACGAGGCGGTGAGAAAGGCCTCTCTGAGGAGGGGGCATCAGAGGAGACGTGGGGCTGAAGTTTGGGAGTAAGACATGGAACATGGAAGGGCGTCCCGGGCACGGGGCACAGCAAGTGTGAAGGTTCCGAGGCTGGAGTGAGCTCTGAATGTTGGACGACATGGAGCGGCTGGAGCAAGGGGGCTGGCTGGGAGATGAGGTGACAGGTAGAGAGGGAAGCCGGATCGTTGGCGCCTTTACGGGTGTGTAAGGTCTTTGGCTGTTACTCACGGTGACATGTGGAAGCCACTGGAGGGCTGTGGGCAGGTGAGTGATGTGATGCACCTACCTATTCAGTGGCTCACTCTGGCTTCTGTGTGGGGACTGGATCACAGGGAGGTGAGAAGAGAAGGACACGATGTCGGGCCAGCAGACAGGCCAGGTGGGAGACGATGGTAGCTCGGAGCAGGTGGCGGAAGTGGAAGCTGTGAGACACGGTCGGATTCCATCCACTCTTCTAAGGGAGAGTCGGAAGGATCTGTGAGTGCAGCCGGGGACAGGGTTAGAGGAAAGAGGGATCCAGGCTGCTCCACCGTCCTCGTCATGAGCACCTGCGGGACCCGTGCTACTACCTACTGACACGGGGAGGACCCCGCAGGAGCAGGTCTGCAGAGGTGGTGGGGACAGCTTGACTTTAGGCACCTTAGGCCTGAGATGCAGCCACGTTGTCCACGTGGGAGTGAGTGGAAACTCTGAGAAGAAGGTCAGCCAGGGAGGCTGGATTCAAGGCACAGGTCGCAGCAGAAGGCACCGGTTTGGGGGTCATTAGGGCATAAACGACACATAGCCTTTGCCCTCCGGGACACAGGTGTGGCTAGAGGAGATGTCCCAGGACCAAGCCCTGCAGAACTCTAGCCTCTAGAGATGGGAAGACAGGAGGATCCAGCCAGGGAAACTGAGAGGGAGGTCCAGAGTGGCGGCTGGGGCTCCTCATCAGCCACCAAAGGAAGAAAGGGCTCCGCAGGGAGGGCGCCCACGGGCCGGGAGGTGACCTCAGTGCCTGATGCAGACATGCTGGGGACTCTTAAAGGAAAGTTACAGTGCAGGGGTGGAGACAAAGGGCTCACTGGAGTGACCGAGGCAAAGAGCAGGAGGAGAGGAGGGAGCAGTGAGACTGACCAGAAAATGTCACGAGGAATATGAAATCAAAGGAGGACTGTTTTATAAGATTTACAGACTTAGTGCATGCTAGGGGCGATGACGCATAAAACTTGGTGATGCGGGACAAGGATGAAGTCTCAGGGACAAAGTCCTCCACTGTGCAGAAGGGGTGGGATACAATGCCCTGTTGAGATGGGCCTTACGAAGGACCAGCGAGCACTCAGTTCTCTCCCCACAACCCCCATGATCCATGCACACCTACCAGCCAATCTACCCGTTCCCACCCACGCACTCTCCGGCCATCGTCCCCATCCACACATCAGCCTCCTTCCCCTCTACTTACCCAAGGGTTGGATGGAAGACCGGACCCATCTGCCTTCCATCCAACCACTGACACCCATCAAACTTTCCATCCAACCACTGACACCCATCGAACATTCCATCCAACCACTGACACCCATCCGGCCTTCCATCCAACCACTGACACCCATGCAGCCTTCCATCCAACCACTGACACCCATCCAGCCTTCCATCCGCCTTCCATCCAACCACTGACACCCATCCAGCCTTCCATTTAACCACTGACACCCATCCAGCCTTGCATCCAACCACTGACACCCATCCAGCCTTCCATCCAACCACTGACACCCATCCAGCCTTCCATCCAACCACTCACACCCATCCAGCCAGCCATCCAACCACT
Organism: Cynocephalus volans; assembly: GCF_027409185.1. Lineage (NCBI taxonomy): Eukaryota > Metazoa > Chordata > Mammalia > Dermoptera > Cynocephalidae > Cynocephalus > Cynocephalus volans. The sequence goes on along the minus strand of NC_084468.1, from coordinate 3,133,750 downwards.
GACACCCATCCACCCTTCCATCCAGCCACTAACACCCATCCAGCCTTCCATCCAGCCTTCCATCCAACCGCCGACACCCATCCAGCCTTCCATCCAACCACTGACACCCATCCAACTTTCATCCAACCACTGACACCCATCCAGCCTTCCATCCAACCACTGACACCCATCCAACTTTCATCCAACCACTGACACCCATCCAGCCTTCCATCCAACCACTGACACCCATCCAACTTTCATCCAACCACTGACACCCATCCAGCCTTCCATCCGGCCACTGACACCCATCCAGCCTTCCATCCAACCACTGACACCCATCCAGCCTTCCATCCAACCACTGACACCCATCCAGCCTTCCATCCAACCACTGACACCCATCCAGCCTTCCATCCAACCACTGACACCCATCCAGTCTTTCATCCAACCACTGACACCCATCCAGCCTTCCATCCAACCACTGACACCCATCCAGCCTTCCATCCAACCACTGACACCCATCCAGCCTTTCATCCAACCACTGACACCCATCCAGCCTTCCATCCAACCACTGACACCCATCCAGCCTTCCATCCAACCGCTGACACCCATCCAGCCTTCCATCCAACCGCTGACACCCATCCAGCCTTCCATCCAACCACTGACACCCATCCAGCCTTCCATCCAACCACTGACACCCATCCAGCCTTCCATCCAGCCTTCCATCCAACCACTGACACCCATCCAGCCTTCCATCCGGTCACTGACACCCATCCAACTTTCATCCAACCACTGACACCCATCCAGCCTTCCATCCAACCACTGACACCCATCCAGCCTTCCATCCAACCACTGACACCCATCCAGCCTTCCATCCGGCCACTGACACCCATCCAACTTTCATCCAACCACTGACACCCATCCAGCCTTCCATCCAACCACTGACACCCATCCAGCCTTCCATCCAACCACTGACACCCATCCAGCCTTCCATCCAAATACTGACACCCATCCAGCCTTCCATCCAACCACTGACACCCATCCAACTTTCATCCAACCACTGACACCCATCCAGCCTTCCATCCGGCCACTGACACCCATCCAGCCTTCCATCCAACCACTGACACCCATCCAGCCTTCCATCCAACCACTGACACCCATCCAGCCTTCCATCCAACCACTGACACCCATCCAGCCTTCCATCTAGCCACTGACACCCATCTGCCTTCCATCCAATCACTGACACCCATCTGCCTTCCATTCAGCCACTGACACCCATCCAGCCTTCCATTCAAACACTAGCACCCAAGAACTAACATCCATCCAACTTTCCATCCAACCACTGACACCATCTGCCTTCCATCCAGCCACTGACACCCATCCGACTTCCATCCAACCGCTGACACCCATCCGACTTCCATCCAACCGCTGACACCCATCCGACTTCCATCCAACCGCTGACACCCATCCACCTTCTATCCAACCACTGAACAGCCATTTAAACTCCCGACATGCATCCAACCTTCTGTCCAGCTGCAGTGGACAGCTGCGGTGTTGCCTCCTCAGATCCTCTTTCTCCTCCTGGGAACCGCGTGCCTGCACCCATGTGCACATGTGCGGGCACCCCCATCCCAGTCCCAGCAAGGAGACACGGGCCAGTGTTGGTCCACATTTTGTAATGCCACACTTTGGCCCAAGCCCCAGTCTTTCACTTTCGATGGATGTTACACCCTCCTCTGGTTGTCACCAAAAATGCCCCCTCACTGTCCCTGTGTCCCCCCCCCACCCCCCGCCTGCATCACGGCCCTTCCTGTGGAGCTCAGAAAGGGCTTCGTGAGGCCGCGGGGGCCGTTCTGTGCACCAACCCCCGCTCACTGTTGAGCTTTCTCCTCCTCGTATTTCTCTTACATCTTCTCACAAAGTACACAAAGCTGTGAACACAAAATTGTCACCCAAGCTAGCTGTCTCCTCTAATGAGACCAGTCCTAATTATCCCTGCAGCGCCGGCCTGGCTGCCAGAAGGCTGCTGAGAGCTGCGCTCATCTCAGATCCTGTGTCCTCATGCTGGGCGGGTGCACAGAGGGTGCTTGACGCGTGCCCACTGTCGCTGCTGGAGCACCTGCAGACAGACTCCGAGGCTGAGGGACAAGGGCAACCTCACTCCTCCAGGCGATAACCAGCCTTCCCAGGGCCAAGTGCCCCAGCCCCAGCCCCCACCCCATGAACCTCGTGAAGTTGACAGCCGAGGCCAGCAGCCCTGGGGCATCATCACCAACATAAAGTCCCTAAGAGAGGCCTCCTTCACCCCGTAGGCCGGGAAGGCATGTGATGTCTTCCAGGAATCACAGTCTGACTAGGGAGAGAAGGCCAGAGCAGAGAGGGACAAGCACAGAGGGCAGTCCAAAGGCCACATGAGCAGTGGCATGGGCAGATGGTCTGTGCCCGGGAACCTTTCCTAACTCTTGCTCCTACGCGCTGGGTCAGGTAACCCTGGATCCCGGAGAAGTCAGGGAAGGCTTCCTGGAGGAGGTGGCCAGTTAGGCAGAGCGGGGAGCAGCCACACTGGGGCAGAGAAAGCCCGAAGCAAAGGCCTGGGGCTGCCGGTCCTGTCCCATATGTGCCTACTGTTATGGACCAAATGTTGGAGTCCCCCCAGAATTCGTATGTTGAGGCCCTGACTCCCAGTGTGACTGTATTTGGAGACAGGGGCTCTAAGGAAATGGTTGATGTTCAGTGAGGTCAGGAAGGTGGGCCCTGATCTGGCCAGTGTCCTTACAGAAGAGATACCAGAGAGTTCAATCTCTCTCTGTCACTCTGTTCTGACTCTCTCTGAGTCTCTCTCTGTGTCTCTGTGTCTCTGTGTCACTCTTTCTGTCTCTCCCCCTTTTACATGAGCACAAAGAAAGGGGTCATGTGAGCTTGTTGCTGCTGATGACGCGGGAAGAGAGGCCTCACCAGACACTGACCCTGACAGACCTTGATCTTGGACTTCCAGTCTCCAGAACTTTGAGAAAAAACACTTCTGCTGCTGAAGGCCCCAGTCTGCCTACTTTGTGACAGCAGCCCCAGCTGACTCCATCTCTGCTGAGACACACCCCAGTTCCTTTTGCTGCCACCACCCCTTTCAGTGGTCGGACCCTGCTGTGGACCTGAGCCCCTGTGTCAACCCCGACACGGACCCTAGGCCAGGGGGGACCTGGGGCCTCCACCTGGCCTCAGCAGCCCGGAGCCAGCTCCTGTCACCTGTGGGCGTGAGCAGCATCCAGGCCCAGAATGGAGGGCCACCCACGTGGTGGGCCCTGGATTGAAGGGGACGGGCTTGGGGCCAGTCAACTGGGCTCGTCATCACCCTCCCCTGACTCTGCGAGGGACAGAAGAAGCCTGGTCAGGTGCCATGGGGATCACAAGCAGCAAGACCAAGGATGGGGATCCCCGGGGGACAGGGCAGCCCCTAGTCTCATCCGATTGATGCTCATGTCCACGGTGGAGGGGCAGGCAGGGCCCGAGCTGCTGCTGGTGGGATTAGTTATTAGTGAACACAGGGCACCTCCCATGCCCTGCCTAGGGAAGAGGAGGCTGGTCCTGTTACCAAACCCAAGTCCAGCTGCCTGCCGCCAAAACAGAAGCAAAGGACTCAAGTCAAATTGTTGGTGGAACAGGAAGTCAACTTTACTCAGCTGAGGAGATAGTAAGCCAACCCCTTTCAAAAGCTCAGTGTTAACCAGGGGTTCACAGGGTCAAAAGCAGGATGCCTAAAGCAGCAGGGAGGGGACGTGAGCCGTGTGGGCTCCGTGCAAGGAACCAGGTGCAAGGTGTTGCCGAGGCTCCGTCTGGTTTCTTCTGCTCCCGTCCATGACCTTATCTGAGGGTCCTGCAGGATTTTGATTTGCTTTGGGGGGCGAATCAGCTTCTCTGCAAAGTCTCCATGTAGCTTTGCAGGGCACTGGCGGCCTTGATCATTTCTCGAAATGCTGCCAGCCTCAAAGAACTGTTAGTTTTGCAAGGTACTGATTAGCTTTCAACAGCCTTGCTTCTCTTCTCAGCAAGCAAGATAAGGGAGTCAGGGGATGAGAAGAAACAGAGGAGGAAAAAATTGTCTTTTAAAGTCTTCCCACAGCCTGGGCAGTTTCAGGTCCCAACACGGCTTTGATCCTGCTCAGTCCAGCAGTCCCACGGGAGGCGGGCGGGCCGAGGGAGAGCAGAGCCGGGTGCCAGGGTCGCTGTGGCCGGGGCGGGTGGGCGAGGGCATTGAGGAGGCCGGGGGCGATGCTGATGAACAGATGCCGGGACCCGCGGGAGCTGGTGCTGGGGAGGGGCTGTGGGCAGAGGAACAGGGATTCAACTCAGGCATGGACCCTGGAACCCAAATACCTCCAGGGCTCCAGGCAGCCCGTCGTGCACAGAATTCCCTTCCAGAGAGCCAGGACTGAGCCCAGGGCCCTGAAGACTTGCAGCTCTCCACTGCCACTTTCCTCCGTGAAGGCCACAAAGAAACCTGACCTCCCACCCCCCACACCCCCGCACTCGCCAGCCCCTCCAACACCCGCTCGCTGCTCCTTCCTCCCCGTCCTGCTCCGTCCCTGCTCCCACCTGCCTGCATCCTGGTCACAGTCACGGTCACAGTGCTGGGGCACAGGACACAGCGAGACCACCCGTGTAGCGAGACATCGCCTTCCCGCAAGGGGGCTGAAGTTTAGATGGAAATCAGCCCTGAGCTTACGAAGCCTGAGCAGCCCAGGCAGAGCGAGGGATCAAGGGCTTGGAGGGAGAGCCTCCCTCTCCGATAGATCCGCTTCGTGGAACAGAAAATAAATATTTCAAAAGATTTACTGTGTTGTCAATAAGCCACGAGGGATGCAGCTTCCATAAACAAAAATGAGGCTTAGAGAGACCAGGGCACTGTGACCCGCATGAGGAAGAGCCAAGAAAGCAGCACCTGCAGAGCGACCGTTAGTGCCACGCAGCGAGGTCACACCGCACACGGGGCGCAGCCCCTCCCAGCAGGCGGCGCACTGCGGTGGGTGTGTCAGGGCGGGATGCCGGGTCTGGTGTGACCCAGGGCACTGCGCGGAGGTTATCATCGCCTTCGCCTGCCCTCACGAGCCCGAGGCTGGGAAGTGCTGTGTGCTCTTAATGAGTCCACAGTATAAGCTCAAGAGACACATGCAAGCTTCCCATTTTAAAGACATTGAGGCCACATCCAGAAATTCTCCCAAAGTCACACAGTTCACAGCAGAGGAGACAGGAGCTGTGGCCAGCCAGTTTAGCTCCAGGTCTGTGCTTTGAGGCCACTAACCTATAAAACAAGAACCAACATTTATGAAGTGCTTCCTGCGTGCCAAGATCAACAGCATACTATCTCATTTAATTCTCACGATAATTCTGTAAGAGACGGATTTTTTCCTCTAAGTTAAAGAGGGTGAGGTGAGATGAACAGAGACCAAGTCTCATGACTGGTGTGTGGCACAGCTGTCAAAATGGTTCAAGCCTTTGAGACTAAAACCAAAGGAATCGCTTATCCCAGACCATCGGACCCATCAAGGAGAACCAAACAGACAGACTGAACCTTGAGCTGCAACAAGGCGTCAAGACAGGGTGGCACTGGTGTAAGGAGGGACACGCTGATGGATGGAGCACAACGGAGCCCAGAAACTGCCACATCTGCACTCACCTGATTTACAACAAACATACCGCTGCAGCATGTGGGTGTCGGGGGCGGGGTGGTCTTCTTGACTATGAGTCAATCGGGCTTCCAAATGGAAAACTGAAAGCAACTTACCCCTCCCTCACACCATAGCACACATACACAAAAACAAATTTCAGATGAACTGGAGGGCTAAATGCAAAGTGTGACACAGTGAAGCGCCTAGACGAAAACGCAAGAAAATGTCTTCATGACCTCAGCTGAAGCAAAGGGTTCTCGAACAAAACCCAAAAACTTTAACTGCAAAAAATTCGATGCACCGGACCATATTAAAACAACTTCTTGTCATCAAAAGACACCATTGTGAGTACCTCAATTCATATATCTGAAAAAGAACGTTTAGCCACAATATATAAAGAACTCAGAATCAGTAAGCAAAAGATTGATAGCCACAGAAAAGGGGACAAAAATCTTGAACAGGCACTTCACAAAAGAGGGAATTTAGATGGCTGAGAAACACAGAAAAAGGTTGGACATCATCAATCATCAGGAAAATGCAAACCATAGCGTGATGCACTTGCACACCCACCAGTGTAACTAAGATGAAGACAGGAAATACCAAGTGTCGGCGAGGGTGTGGAACAACCGGAGCTCCCTGACGACTGCTCGTGGGAGAGTGAGTCGAGGTGGTCACTTCGGAAACCTGTGTGGTACGATCTGCAGAAGCAGAGTAAATGCACACCACTCCTTGGCGGACATGTGAGAGAAATGCACGCATGTGCTCCCCAAAGACCCGTGCTGGAGTGTTCCTAGCAGCACCTATTGCAACAGCTCCAAATGCCCGCAGTAAAATGTGTAAGTGAACCCATAAGCAATAAGCCTAGCAACCCGGAGACACTCAGGCACCCCGTGGAGAGGAGGTGGTGGGCACAGCCTTCAGGCAAGAGCAGGCGAAATTAACCCACACTGTCAGCCGTCGGGACGGTGATCACCCGAGGTGTGAGGCTGTGGCGTTCTGGATGCTGGTTATATTCTAGCTCTTGATCTGGACACCGGTTGCACAGTTGTGCACAGTTTGTAAAAACTCAGACATGATGTGAATTATGTACAGACATGTGTGTGCTTTCATTTCCTAGGCCTGCCATAACAAAGTACTACAAACTGGGTGGCTTAAAAACCATAAATTTATGCTCTTCCATTTGTGGAGGCCAGAAACCCAAGATCGAAGTGTCGTACGGCTGGTTCCTTCTGAGGCTGTGAGGAGGACCTGCTCCGGGCCTCTCCGCCAGCTCCTGGCGGTTGCTCGCAGTCTGTGGCACTCCTTGGCCTATGGAAGCATCACCCCAATCTCTGCTTTCAGGTTCACATGGCATTTTGCCTGTACGTGTCTGCATCCAAATTTCCCCTTCTTATAAAAACACCAGTCATGATGGAGCAGGGCCCACCCTACTCCAGTGTGACCTTATCTTAAAATTACACCTGCAAGGACCCTATTTCCACATAAGGTCACATTCTGGGGTTCTAGGGGTTAAGATTTCAACATATCTGTTTGGGGGACACAATTAACCCATAACCATGTATGTCTCTAATGCACATTTTACTTTAATGGACATTTGTTTGGATTCACAATAAAAGCTGATGTGTACTAAACGTTTGCGGTGAGCAGACTCTGCTCTGGGTGCTGCACACACATCACCCCCCATACACTCAATCCTTGGAAAGGAGGCCTAGATCTGGGGTGCAGTGGAGAGAAAGGAAGGGCCTGAAGGCCGTCCATCCCAGGCAGACAGTCCCATGCCCTGGGTGCTTCCCTTGAGAGGATGTGATGTCTGTGACCCACCAGGCTCCAACCCAGGGAAAGGCCAAAGGCCAGGTGGATGGACCTCAGGGCCTGCTCCAGACAGAAGACCGGCTCAGCCACACCCAGCACAGGGGCCCAAGGCCCGCTCCTCCCTGTTCTGGTCCTTGAGATGCGTCTTTCTCACCAGTTTTCATTATGGACTGAATGTTTGGGTCCCCCCAAAATTCATATGTTGGAGCCCTAACCCCCAGAGTGGCTATATTCAGAGATGGAGCCTCTAAGGAAGTAATTAAGTTTAAATGAGGTCAGAAGGATGGGACCCTGATCTGATAGGGTTAGTGTCCTTGTGAGAAGAGTCACCAGAAAGCTCTCTTCTCATTCTCTCCAGTTCCGCTGTGTGGCTGCGAAGGCTCTTCTCAGTCTCACACGCACGGAGGAAGGCCCGTGAGGATGCAGCGAGGAGGTAGCCGTCTGTGGCCAGAGGGGGGGCCCTCACCAGACTCCAGCCCTGAAGGCAGCCAATCGACCATGGGCTTCTGATCTCCAGAGCTGTGAGGAGTGAATATGGGCTGCTGACACCCACAGTGTGTGGCATTCTGCTGTGGCAGCCCCGACAGACTAAAGCAGCTCCTGAGATCCATAAGAGAAGTGGAGGGGTCACGGGCCCAGCTGCTGTGTCCTTCTCAGGACAGCAGTGGGTTTGTCAGGATGCAGAACTGCCTCTGGAGCAGGGCGCTGCTCACCAGCACGAGGCCACTGCTGCCTCTTCTTCACACATTCAAGGCTGCAATTTGCTGATCTCCCACCAGCTCAAGGCGAGACACACACGTCCTCTGCAGACACACAGAAATGCGAAGGCCACATGAAGCTTCCATTGTGAGAAATCACAGGCAGAACTCAAGCCGGAGAAAAGCAAAATGCAGCACAAAGGAAAGATGGGAGAAACATTTCCAAACTGTGGGTGTCAGCAGCCCATGTTCACTCCCCACAGCTCTGGAGAAATGAAATGAAAAATGCAGAAGTGACAAGCCCAGAACAGAAAAGCAGGCAGGACGGGGAGTCTTGCCAGTCATACTGCACAGACAGGCACTCCTGAAGGGAGCAGAAGTAACAACCAAAAACGAGATAGAAGAAAACTTTCCAGCTCAAGAAATTGAAATCACAGGGGGAAAAAGATAATGCAGAGAGAGCAATACCAAAGGATATTGTGATAAAGTGTTTCCGTTCCAGAAAAAACAAGGCATCGGAAAAGCTCCCAAGAGAAAAAAAAAAAGAATATCTTCAAAAAAGCTAAAATTAAGTTATCCTCATATTTCCCCACTGGAATAAAAGATGCCAAGACACCATAGAATAACTAACATTGGCACATCTGTGTAGAAAACATTGGGACCTAAGAACTCTCAGCCCACTTGTGAAAGCTCCAGAAGGATGCCCCGACCTCTGCTCAGCTCAGTTGGTTAGAGCACGGAGCTGATGACACCAAGGTCCGGGGCTCGATCCCTGCACCCAGCAGCCACCAAACAAAAGAGTGAGAGAGAATGAAAGTGCTCCCCACCACAGGGAGAAGAGCTGCGGCTGACACAAATTCAAACTAAAATTACGACGATTCCAACGAAATAGAATGTATTTTAAAAAACCTTTCAGTGATTTACGTTTTAAAGCAATAAGTATGATGTTTGTGGATTCTGAGAAAATTAATACGCTCAGATAAAAGAAGAAAAACAGAGAAGGAAAGCATTCAATTCTCTGTTACCCATAAAAGGGAGTCAAAACTTATTGCTCAGATTTTGATTATTAGATAAATATAAGTTTAAGACTGTTTGTTTAAAAAAAATTAAGTGGTAGTATAAAAACATAATGTCTGCCTTCTAAATCACTAGAGAAGGTTAAAAAATAAAAAAGATGTGAACAGAAAAAGACAGAATAGAAGAAATAACTCGGCCAGGAAAAATGAAGGAAGGGAGGGAAGGGACAGGCGATGGATATTGACACAGCTCAGTCCAAACATGCCAGTGAGGGTTATTTAAATGTAAGGGACTTCCTATTACTAGAAAACAAGAACAAAATCCCCCAATGTCTCATGACTTATGAGGGACATTGTAAAACAAAATAACGCAGAAAGGAAAGGTTTAAAACGAAAAGACGAAGAACAGCACAGATGGAAGTAATGATCAAGGACCCTGGGCCGCAACATTAATTCTGCAAAACTGAACGTACAGCAAGAAGCACCCGTGTTACGCTGGGGATCATTTTATATCGTCCAAATATGCAAATCAAGACAGAGAGCTGATGGTGTGTGTGAGCTAACCAAGACAGCAACAAAACACCAAAAAAATAGAAAATCATTGTAAATACAGCGGGACGGGATTAGGTCCGCTCTGAAGGCTGAAATAAATGAAGCGGGTGGGGACAGCGGGACAGGTGCAAGGAGCGCCACAAGGAGCCACCGGGCGCTAGCAACACGACACATCCTCATCCAGATGCAAAGTAGAGCTCGATGAATGTTTAAAATACAAAATGCACACAGTTCTTGTTTTTGTACAAGGCAATGAAGCTACAAATAATTAAAGTTTAAACAATAAACGCCAACCGCTTAGAAATGTAACAGTTTTAGAGCAAAGAGGACACAAAATAATGTATCATTGGTAATAAAATAAATGTAAGGATGCTACATGGTGAGACATGAGCTAGAGCCAAAACTGTGATCAGACACAAATCCATAGCTCCAACAGCTAATGTAATATTTTAAAGTCAGATGAAAGAAATACACTTGGCACTCACCCCGGGAGTTAGAAGAGTACTTCTGGCTTAACAGGGTGCCTGGCAAGTGGCCCTGACAGACTCCCCTGTCGTCCCGCTGGAGACGCTGCAGAGAAAGGGCAGAGCTCCACCACCGCCTCCTGCTGGCAGAGCGGCCCACTGAGCTGGGGAAAGCGGGCTGAAAGGGGCTCCTCTGTGGCTGCTCAGGCCCACCCGCCCAACGGGAGACCCTCCCTGTACCTGGGCTCCGAGCAGAAGCAGCACCACCTTTGGGGGGACCATCACACGACCCTTCTCACGCCCTCGCCCCGTGTCCATCTTTCATTGTGATCCAAGGCCTTTGTTCTCAGCTGCTATGGGCTAACCTGTGTCCCTGTAAAGTTCATACCCCCAAGACTTCAGAATGTGACTATATTTGGAAATAAGGCCTTTATGAGGTAATTAAGATAAAATGAGGTCGTTGGGGTGGGCCCTAACCAAGCTGACTGGGGTCCTTCTTAGGACACAGACACACGCGAGGGGATGACCATGTGAGAAGGACACAGGGAGAAGCTGCCATCTGTAAGCCAAGGAGAGAGAAAGCAGCCCTGCCACACCTTGATCTCGGACTTCCAGCCTCCAGGAGAGGATAAGTTCCTGTCAGTCAAGCCCCCAGTCTGTGGAACTTTGTCATGGCGGCTCCAGGAAACTGGTGCACCAGCCAAGAGAGCACCGGCAAGACGTTCCCGCACAGGCAAGGACGTGAGGACCGACCTCCCGTGTGCCCACCGTGAAACACCACTTCAAGCTGAACGCAGCCAACCAAGCATGAATCAAAGTGAACAGCTGAGTGGCAAGAGGGACATGGGTGGCATGAAAAGAGGAGCCAGGGAGCCTGGAGCCAGCTGAGCATTGAGATAAACCTAACAACTTCTTGTATGATTTTCCTACAGACATAGATAGAGCAAAAGTAATTCTTGAAAGAGGTATTACATGAGCAAAACTTCACAGCACTAATCGAATCATCAAAAAATACACGTCAGGAAGATGGTTAGAATTGCCACCTCCCCGCCCCCACCAGACTCTGGCCTGGTTCCCTCCCCAGTGGGCCCCTCGGTCCTTCCGATGGCGGGTCCTCTCCAGGTGACGTAGACAGTTGTTTGGAAGCCCGCGGCGTGCAGGGGAAGCCGGCAGCGGCCGAGCCCAACTCTGACTGCGGGGAGGCCACGGGGGCTCGCGCTCCTGCCCCGTCTGCCCCGCCTCACTCACTGCTCGGGCACCCAGCGGGCCCTTCAGCCGACGAGGCAGGCTCACCTCTCCTCCACGGCCAGCCCAGTTGCAGGCAAGCTGGGAAAAAGCGAGGCACACAGTGCAGAATGAAAAAGAGGTGCCTTCGTCCATGCAGGCCACCATCACAACACACCACAGGCTGGGCAATTTACAATAACAGCAATTCGGTCCTCACGGTTCTGGAGGCTGGGAGGTCCGAGAGCAAAGCAGATTCGGTGTCTGGGGACAGCTGCTCTCTGCTTCCACGATGGTGCCTTGTTGCTGTGTCCCCACCTGGCAGAAGGGCCATAAAGGGCCAACCCTGTCCCTCAACCCTTTTAGAAGGGTGCTAATCCCTAATTACATCTCAAGGGCCCATCTCTTAATACCATCACCTTGGGGGCTAAGTTCCAATGCATGAATTCTGGACGGACACCTGCATTCCAACCCTGGCACACTAGCATGCATGACGGGGTTGTGCTGCAGGAGAAAGTGAATCTCAGAGGTTATTAGCCCACTTTCTCCACAGCCCCATTTCCTGGCACTGAGCTCTACTACATAGAGAGTTCTCTCCCCTCCAGCCTCTCCAGAAGCCTTGCCTGCCCCTTCCTCCCATCCACAGCCCCTCCACAGCACTCAGAGTTTACCCAGCCATTAACTACCACCTGTTTACAGTGCTTCCTGCCTCCTCCCTTGCACAAGCCCCAGCCTGACTCAGAGCAGGGCCTGCATGAGAGGGAGAAAGTGGGGAACAACCTCACTTGCCTGCTCAGCAAAACAAGGGAGCATCTACCACACACCAGGCGCTCTGGCAAATCCTTAGGACCCCGCATCGAACACAATACACAACAACCTCCTGCTTTTGTGGAACTTAATTTTCGTGGGGAGGTGAAAACAATGCACATGATAAATACATCATGTTGTTAGCATGTAATAAGTGCTGCAGAAAACTCCATGCAGATGCCACATCTGAGAGAAGTGCTAGAGCTGCAGGAGGACAGAGGAGCATGCAGGAAGGCTTCCTGGAGAAGGCAACGCTTCTCCTGAGTCTTGAAGGCTGGGTAGGAGCAGAAAGAGGTCAGTTGCAATTGTACCTGGGTGGGCAAGGTAAAGCTCCTTGAGAAGGTGAGATTGGGGCAAGGAAGCAGGTGAGGGCATGAGCCATGTGGCTGTTTCAGGAAGGAGTATTCCAGCAAAGGAAGAAGTGCTGACTACACAAGGCAGGTAGAAAACCGGGCAGAGGACAAATCTGTCAGAGTAGCTATAACCCCCAGTTTCTCCACCCACTCCCCCACTTGCTGCAATCAGGCCACCCGGCAGGCCTCCAGGGACTCGCCCATCATCGCCTTTGTGAGTGGTGAAAGGAGCTGGCTGCATCAAGGGCTGCAACACCTCCCCCTCCCTGCACCTGCACCTGCACCTGCACCCTGCACCCTGCACCCTTTGAGCCGGGCACCTGCCACTGAAGAGGTGAGTGTAAACCACCTCCACCCCCATTGCAGCTGACATGCTCCTTGTGTTGGTTTCCGGCAATCTTACTATGATGCCCCAGACGTGATTTTCTTTATATCTGTTTTTTGTAATTCGCTATGCTTCTTGAATCTGTGGACTGATGTATTTCATTAGTTTCAAAACTTTCTCAGCCAGCATCGCTCCAAATGTTTCTGCTCCATGCTCTTTCCTCTTCTTCCAGAGTCCAATTACATGTATGTTAGACCTTCTCCCCACGAATGCTGTCTGCCTTTCTCTGTGTTTTCTATCCATTCTGCTCTCTGTGCTTAGAACCCTGGAAGCCTCAGCATCCAGCACCTTCTAACAAATGGTGTTTTGTTTTGCTGTTGTCCTTCCCTGGCTTTTCTCATTCTCAGCAAGAGGCAGAGATCCAAGAACATTTTATTTCTTTGTTTGTTTGTTTGTTTATCAAGAACATTTCTCATCAGGGCTCCAGACCTGAGACCAGCCAAAAATAAAACAGAGTGTAAAACAGCAGGATTGTGAGCCCAGCAATGGGTCTCAATTAGCTGAGACCCTGTAGGCACCAGAACTGATGCCGGCTACTCCACTCGCCTGTCACATCTTCTCACAGGAGCCTGAAAGTGGATTGACCCCATATTTGCCAAGACTCAGATGCATATCTGTTTGCCTCTAGAGCCCACCTTTCCCTCTAAGCAGGTAGTTTCTAGGAGCATGGACAGTCAGAGAGGCTGGGTGGGCAGTGAGGCAGCTGCCTGCAGCAGACAGAAGACACACCAGGGCTTTGGTGGGAACAGGGCCAAGAAGGGGGTGGGGCAAAGGAGGAGAGCATCCAGGTGCACAGCCATGTGACAGAGAGCCCAGGTGTGGGCCAGGACCCTTTGTCAAGAACCAGGTGTCCGGGCAGTGGGGGGTCAGGCACCAAAGACGTTGGCCTCAGGATGCTTGCAGAGGAAACAAAGTGATCTGCAGAGCAGAGTTCTCTCGGCAAACCTGGGCCATCATGCCATCTGCAGCATGGGCATCAGCACACGTGGGCCCTCAGCATCTCATGGAAAAATACTTGCTTTCCCTTGTCTCTCACTGAAATTAGTCAAACCAACCACCGTGCATTAGATCTTATTTAAAATGAGAAACTGCTTATCGGTACCTTCAGACACTTTTTCTGCAGCGTTTTATTACCATCATTTTACTGCTAAGTTCTGTAAAGGAAGCGCCTCTCATTTCAGCTGAGCGCTCAGCCCCTGACCAAGCCCCCGGGCTGAGGCTGGGAGCCCAGAGATGGGTCAGGCCCAGCCCAAGCTGAGAGAGGGGAGACCAGTGGACTCCACCACAACCCAGTGGGAACACCACACCAGAGGGAAGTGTCGGAGTCTCAGGAGGACAGAGGGGCACCTTGGAAGGCTTTCTGGAGGAGGCCACATTTGAGCTGAGTCTTGAAGTCTGAGTAGGAAGGAGAGAGCTAGAGAGAAGGGAGGAAAGGGGGTTTCAGGTGGAAGGACCGGCATGAGCAAAGGCCCAGGGGCAGGAACACAGAGGCCACCTTCAGAGCTGGTGCTGCAGAGGTGCAGTCATGCTGGAGAAGGCACAGTGACAGTACACGGGTCAGCTCGGCTCAGCAAAGGTCGGACTCAACTTCACTCTGTGGCCCATGGGAGCCTTCAAAGACTGTTTGGATGGGACGGAGTGAGAAGATCTGAAAGTTAGGCCACTCTGGGTGCCTGCACTGGGGTGGTAGGAAGGCTGGCAAGGAGGGGGTGTAGCCACCAGGGGAGATACAGCCAGCTTGGACAAGGACAGTCAGGTGGCCAGGGAGAGAGGGGACAGTCCTGGGTTTAATTGTGAAACTGAAAGGCCAGAGCCTAACGTGGCCCAGGAGCAGGAGGAAGGAACAGCCTGGTTCTTTCCTTGGGGATTGGCAGGACCTGACTCTGCCCTCCAGAACCTGCAGGCAGAGGGACCTCCAGGACCCTGGCTGTGTGATGATCCCTGGGGTCCTGGCACCAGGACGCTCCAGAAGAGGAGGGCATTTAAGGACCATGCTGGGCTGTGAGCAGTCTCCAGACCCCTCTGGTCCCAGTGTGCCAAGTGCCACTCTGGATGCTCCCAGTAAGTGACGGCTTCAGCTGCTGAGTCGGCAATGTGCAGACACGATGTGTGCAGACACGATAGGTGCAGACACGATGTGTGCAGACACGATGTGGGTAGACGCGATGTCAGCAGCCGCTTGGGCCAAGCGGGCTTGTACTGCCAGGAGGCTGCAGCCTCCAGCGAGCAGGCTGGGCCCAGGAATATGTGGGAAACCCACTGCTGTTCACCTCCAAGAGTGAAAGAAGTCTTACTGGCCACCTCCCAGCCTCTGCAAATTCTGAGCATTAAGAACCACGTCTTGTTCATCTGAGGCCCCCGTGAAGCTCCCATGTCCACTTCCTGCATGGCCATCAGGCCCCTGTGGCCCAGGCAGGCCAGGAGAAGCTCAGGGAGGCCTCACCTGTTGGAAGGGGGTGCCAGGGAACTGGAGAGAGGGGCTCCTGGTGGGAAGGGTGATTCGTGCCCTTAAATCCAGAGTCTCAGCATCCAGTTTGAAAATCTTCATCCCCTCCAGGCTGAGGCTAGACGCTGAGGGCAGGAAGTCACAGGAGTTGGAATTCCTCAGCCACAGGAGTTCACACCCCAATACATGCCACCCCCCAACATCTCCTACCATGCACCCCTAGAACAATGGCCTTACGGTAAGAGTATGGTCTTGGTGAGACCAACCCATTGTTTCTGACTCTGCCACTTCTCAGCTGGGAGACGCTGGCCCAGGCACTCATGGTCCCTAAGCCTCAGTTTCCTCATCCAAATAAATGGGCAATAGTAGTCTCTACCTCAGGTGATGTTGGAAGGGTAAAGTATCTGATGCTTGTGGAGAGCTTCCCAAGAAGCTGATGCCCAGCATGTGAGGACATGTGCCCATCTGACCCACAGCCATCCCATATAGGACACAGGACTGAGATGACCACCCACTGCAGCACAGATGGGCAGACTGAGGCCCAGAGAGGGAAAGAGATGCTGTATTGCTAGAGCTTGGGCCCACAGACACTTCAAACCCGTTGTTCAGACTGGGTCACAAACCCCTCACCTGCAGTTCCACGAGGTAGGTAATAGGAAAAAGATCCTGGGAGCTGTGGGTAAAAATTAATAGGCTTTATTCAGATGCAAGCTCAGGTAGCTAGCAGCAGCCACCCTAGTGGCTTCCCAGGGCATCCCAAGGGCACTGTGGATCAGAGCCATTCATCCTTTATACTTAAGTCCAATAACCCAGGAACACCTGGGCATGAGTCAGACAACCCAGGAACACCTGGGTGCCCATGCGCATCCACAGACAATAGCCAGGGAACACCTGGGAACACATGCATAGTTATCATTTACATCAAATGCTCGGCAAGATTCCAAGCCCCCATGCCCCACCCCCACCAGGGATCCTGACCATTTACTTTTTATTTTCCCTACAGATGCCCCACCACCACCACCACCACCATCATGCCAATACTCAGTCTCAACCTCATCACCCTTGACTCCTGCCCGGCCAGTGTTTTTGAACATGAAGCTGAGACCAGGCCCTGGTTTCTGTCTCACCAAAGAACCAAAAAGGACCCAGAGAATGAAAAGTGATTAGTTGTTTGCTCTGATGGATTAGAGCATAATTATTGGTAATGGGAGTTGGGGGAATCACAGCAATTTAGAGCCCTCCCCATCAGAAGAACTCCAAGCACGTGAACTTGAGATAGGAGGTGACCAACCACCCCACGAAGGGGCAGCAGGGCTGGCATGCAAGTACAGAAAGATGTACCCTGCCCCGTCAGGAGTACCCATCCCCAGCAGCACCAACCCACCCCCAGCAGCCCCAGCCCACCCCCAGGTTTCTCCCCAAGGGGCCGTTCCCTCACTTGGCCACCTCATTAAGTGAGCCTTGCAAACTGCTCCTCTCTGAGCTTTAACCTCATCTGCCAAAAATGGGAGATAACCTGTGCCTGGTCTGCCCCCCGGGACTGCCAGGGGCAAAGGCCAAATATGTACATGCAAACTGTAGAGCACTCTAGAACATGTAACATGCATGCATTTCAGTACCAGGGAGTGACATGGTCCAGGTGGCCATTTGGGAAAAGAATGTTCCAAACAGGAAAGAAGAGCAGCAGAGAGGCCAGGATGACAGGGCAGAGAGACAGACAGGGAGAGGGCTAAGGCAGAGTGCGAGGTGCAGGGACCTGACGGTGCCACCATGCGTGATGGATGGAAGGATGAACCAACGGTCAGACCCAGATAAATAAGGCCCAGCCCCTGCCCCAGGGAGGGTCTGGCCCACCAAGGAGGCAAATTGAGCACAAGTCCCAGGAAGAGGATGGCCCAGAGACATCCCTAGCCCTGCTCAGAGACCAGAAGCACAGGAGCCAGATCCTAGCCCCTCTGTGAGGCCCTGTGCACATTGCTGTCCCCCTCCGGCTTTCAATTTTTCCACCTGGAAATTGGGACGTTGGAGCGTGTCTTGTGTAAGTCCCCTCCAGGCACTTACTTCTGCTAGGGACGACCAGCCACAGGGACATTCAGTCTGCATAAAGAAACCAAGGAAAGGGCAACTGCCCACCCAGGGCTGCACACACACGTCTCAGCACGGTGGCCCAGTTGTGCCATGAGCATCCTCTGTTGGAGGCTTTGCTTGCCGGCTGAGGTCAAGCATGCAGGTGTCAGCCCCTTGTCTTCACAATCCACAGCCCAAATGGCCACAGAGATAAAGCAGCATCTGCCTTGTCAGCCCGCCATCAGGGACCAGGCTGAGTTCCCAGGTACTCAGGTGACAGCTGCACGTGTATCCCTTGGCTGGCCTGTGTGGGCCATGGTTGTCGCCCTCAGCAATGACCACAGAGCAGCTGGCTATTCTCAGGTTGGCGCGGATAACCCGATTGCTCATATGCCACTGAGGGAAAAGAACTAGCGCTAACTCAGGACCTTCAGTGTGCCGAGGGCTGTGCGAACACTGGTTCCCTTTTCTCCAACTTGCACAACCTCCCCACTTCCAGGTGAGAAACCAGGCGCAGGGTGTGAAGGCAGCTCCTTTGCCCTGGGTGCTCTGCTCAGAGCCACAGCCATGGCTATCGCAACTGCTCCCATCTGGAGACTGTTCTGGAAGGAGGGAGAGAGCAGCACGGAGCTCGCTGAACTCCAGCAGAGAGTCCAGCCTGGGAATTCTGCATTAAATTGGACAGCCCGGGGCCATTAAATTGGACAGTTTTGGGGCCCTGGCATCAGTCTGCCTGCTCCAGTTTTCCTCCTGACTCATTGCAATTAAGTCCTGAGCTGAGCCAGGTGAGGGGAGAATGGAACTCCTCCAAGAACACCAGCACCTTCCTGAGACCTGAATCACTGGAGCAAAGCGAGGGCCTGTTTCACATACCCCAGACGGGTGGAGTTCAACCACATTACAGTGGGGATCCTGCTTCCGGAAGGGACAGACGCAGAAGGAGGAGGCATTCATGAGCATCTCTGGACATGTGGTGGCGGCGGTGGGCATGCGGGCGGAGAGCGGGCGGCAGGGTCCACGATGGGCAGGGAGCCCAGGTCATGCAGGGCCTGACCCATCAGCTGTTGCCACATAACGAGTGTCTCCACACACAACACACACGCACACCACACACAGTACACAACACACACAAACACCACACATACACTACACACAACAGTGTTGGGCTAGGGCTCAAACCCTACAAACCCATTGTACAGACTGGGTCACAGACCCCTCACATACAGGTCACAAGCTAGGTAATTGGAAAAGATCCCAGGAGCCTTTTGCAGAGTTGACAGGTTCATTCCAACATAAGCTCAGAGCTCAGTCCTCAGCTTCCTCAGCAGCAGCAGCAGCAATGGCAGCAGTGGCCTCTCAGGGGCAGTGGCAGCAACAGCCTCCGGCAGCAGTAGTGGCCTCCCGTGGCCACCACCCCACACCAGGGCATCCCAGAGGTGGGGAGGGCACTGTGGAGCAGAGCCGTTCGTCCGTTGCACTTAAGTCCAATAACCCAGGAACACATGGGTAGAGTCAGACAACCAAAGAATGCCTGGGTGCACATGCGCAGTTACATCAGATAATAACCAAGGAACACCTGAGTGCACCTGTGCAGTTAACATTTACTAACAGGCTAGGTCATGCCTGGCAAGATTTCGAACATCTGAGGGATCCTGACCATCTATCCATTTCATTTTCCCTACGAACACACATGCATGCCACACATGATATACAACACACACACACACACACACACACCACACAATACACAACACACATCACTCAATACACAACATACCCGCACACCACACACAATACACAACACACACACAGTACAACGCACACAGGCAGAGCAAAACTCCAGCAGGCAGTGTCCCCTCGGCAACACTGACACTGGGTGCATCAATTCCAGCTTAGTCTTCACCTGAGGAACCTGCAGCCAATTTTGTTACCACTCACCTAAGGGCAACCACACCTGAGCCAGGTGAGCTCAGGCTTCCTAGAGACAGTGCAGTGTAGCCCCAGGTGAGCAAATTCCTAGGATGAAGGACTGACAGTTTGACAGGGACAAGTGGGAGGGAGGAGTGATGTGTTTAGACGGACAGATGGATGGATGTGGATGGATGAATACACGGGTGGGTGGATGGTGGATGGGTAGCAGATGGGTGGGCAGTTGGTGGGTGGATGGATGGATGAACATGTGGGTGGATGGGTAGATGGTGGACGGGTAGACAGATGGGTGGGCAGTTGGTGGGTGGATGGATGGATGAACATGTGTGTGGATGGGTAGATGGTGGACGAGTAGCAGATGGGTGGGCAGTTGGTGGGTGGATGGATGGATGAACATGTGGGTGGATGGGTAGATGGTGGACGGGTAGCAGATGGGTGGGTCACAGGTGGGTGGGTGGGTGGTGGACGGGTAGATGGGTGGGTGCATGGGGGGCGGTAGGTGGGTAGACAGAGTGTCAGCTGGCTGGCTGGCTGGGTGGGTACATGGATGGCAAGTGAGTGAGGGAGGGGACACACGACGAGTTCATCGAAGCCCCATTTGGCGCCCAGCTCGGTCTGTGTGTCCTAGCTCAGTGTGGCCAATGAGCAGGGGCCCAATTGGGGCAGGGCTGGGCAGCCGTTAGAAATACCCTCCAAAGAGACAGCCAAAGGCAGGAGGAAGCAGCTGAATCTCACCTGCCCAGGTTCATGTGTCTGTGTGTGTGTGTGTGTGTTTGTATGTGGTTTGTGTGTCTGAGAGTTTGTAAGTTTCTGACTCTGTGTGCATTAAACATGTTTGAGTGTGTACACACGTGTGTATCTGTACATCAGCATGAGCGTATCTGTGTGTTGGGGCAGGTCTGTGCCTGTGATGTGTAGGTGTACCTGTCTGTCTGGATATGTCTGTGGGAGAGTGTTGGTGTGTGTTCCCATGTGTATTAGTCTGTTTCTGTTGCTTATAATAGAAATGCCTGAAATTGGGTAATTTGTAAAGAAACAATATGTATTGCTTACAGTTTGGAGGCGGGGAAGTCCACAGTCCAAGGAACGCATCTGGTGAGGGCTTTGCTGGTGTAGGTGACTCTTCAGGAACGGAGGTATCACATGGTGCAATGGCTGAGTGAGAGAGAGACAGAGACAGAGACAGAGACAGAGGCAGAGAGAGACAGAGAGAGAGACAGAGGGAGCTTCTTACGCACTCTCCTTATAAAGCCCTCAGAACCAGGCGCATCTCTCCATGAACAGATGGGTCCATTCATGTGGGCACAGTCCTCACAATCTAACCACCTCCCCAAGTCCCCACCTTTCAATTACCATGACAGGATTTCCCACCCTCTTAACACTGTCAGTTAGGATCAAGCTTCAGTGAGCTTTGGGGGGACATCCAACCCACAGCACTGTGTATCTGGGTGTGTCTGCATGTCTGCATGTGCACATGTCTGCATGTGCCTATGTGTGTTGGCCGTCCTCTCTGCACCTCATGACTGGGACCCCTTCCTGCTTTGTGCCCTGCCTGGTCCCTGTGTGCTGTGCTGGTCAGTGCTTAACAACCAGTTCTGGGGCGGCGGTTGAGAGCACCTTGATGTTAGCATTTGCTGACTTCTGTGGTGTAGACCCACAGGGCTGACGTCAAACCCCCAGGCACTGAGAGCAGCACTGGGAAGAGAGTTGCACGCAGCCAGCTCGCAAGAGCTGGTGTCAAGCGCTCTACTGGGTTGACTCCTCCTTCTACAAAGCCCCCATCACCCCTTTCCACTCTGAGTCCCCAGGCCAAGCACCTCCCGCGGTGCCTGGGGCTGCTGCTCTGACACCAGGCTGCATAAGTCCAGACAGGGGTCCCAGGAGCAGGGTCAGGAGCCCCCAAGATCAGCAGCTGCAGTCACAGCCCTGGAGCTCACCTTGCCTGTGAGAAGGCCATGACCCCTGCCCTCTCCACCGCCTCCAGGAAGCACTCCATGCCCAATTAGCCTCTCATTTTTCCAGACAGCAGAGCACATACATGTCTCCCCTTGAACACGTTCTACATGGATTCAGAGAGCCCAGGAATGGTGCCATCTTGGGATCTATCAGGCGACATTTATTAACCCACTCCTAAAAGTCTGCTCTTCTCCACTCTGTCCCAAGCACCATGCCAGGCGCCAAGAGCACAGAGACCAAGGCGCATCCCAGATCGCCCAGGAATGAGCCGACACTATGACATCTGTTCCCTCGGTGATCGTGCCCTGACCTGGCCTGGGCGACCCAGTAGGTGCATGTCAGTGAGCCCCACCCCTGCCATGGCTAAGTGCTGTCTGTCTGCACACGCCATACCCTGTGGGCCCCCAACTTGGTGGACATCCCTCTCCAGGCAGTGGCTCACCACCCCGGCAGGCCACTTCTTCTGCAAGGGGCAGCCCTGAATCAGGCAGTCCCCCCATCCCTCCTCACCGCCCCCCATCTCTCACACACACTTGTGGGGGCACAACAGAGCTCTGGGCTCCCTCTGCCCAGGACTGCGTGCAGAGATCAGAAAACAGTGCCCCACCCCTGGCAGGGAGGGCAGGAGGGCACGTGCCCACAGCAGATGGCGCCCTGAGCAGGAGTGGCCTGGTGTCTGCACAGCCAGAGGAGGTCCACTTCACTCCACTGCGTCCAGCGAGGGTGGGTGGCCTCTGCCACGGCCTCCCCACCTGGCAAGCACCTCGCCATCTGCACATTCTTGGCCACCAGCTATGTGCCTCCACCTGCCCTGGGCCTGTCCCGGGCTTGCCCCATACTGGCCCCGACCCCCACCCCCACCCCCAGCACTCACCTTCTCCAGCCAGGAGTGACCTTGTCATGGCCTTGCCTGCAGCCTTCATGACTCCCCCTGCACGTGATTCCTCACTGCTGGCATGGCACGGGCCTGGCTCTGCCCCCTGCCCAGGTCCTGGGGACGCCTGTGCATGCTTCCTTCCCCTGGACACTCCAAATGCTGCCTCACACTCACTCACTCACTCGCTCACTCACTCACTCGCTCACTCACTCACTCACTCATTCACTCACTCACTCACTCGCTCACTCACTCACTCATTTACTCACTCACTCATTTACTCACTCACTCATTCACTCACTCACTCATTCACTCACTCACTCACTCACTCACTCATTCATTCACTCACTCACTGTCTCACTCACTAACTCATTCACCCATTCACTCACTCATTCACTCACTCACTCACTTGCTCACTCGCTCACTTGTTCACTCACTCACTCACTCATTCACTCAATCATTCACTCACTCACTCGCTCACTCACTCACTCACTCGCTCACTCACTCATTCACTCACTCGTTCATTCACTCACTCACTCACTCATTCACTCACTCACTCACTCACTCGTTCATTCACTCACTCACTCACTCAATCACTCACTCACTCACTCATTCACTCACTCACGGTCTCACTCACTCACTCATTCACTCACTCACTCACTCATTCACTTACTCACTCACTCATTCACTCACTCACTCACTCATTCACTTACTCAGTCACTCACTCACTCACTCACTCATTCACTTACTCAGTCACTCACTCACTGACTCACTCACTCATTCACTCACTCACTCGCTCATTCACTCACTCACTCGCTCAGTC
The DNA here is from genome assembly GCF_027409185.1 of Cynocephalus volans. Taxonomy (NCBI): domain Eukaryota; kingdom Metazoa; phylum Chordata; class Mammalia; order Dermoptera; family Cynocephalidae; genus Cynocephalus; species Cynocephalus volans. The sequence continues at coordinate 3,110,705 of NC_084468.1, read as the reverse complement.
ACTCACTCGCTCGCTCGCTCGCTCGCTTGTTCACTCACTCACTCATTCACTCACTCACTCACTCACTCACTCACTCATTCACTTACTCACTCGCTCATTCACTCACTCATTCACTTACTCGCTCATTCACTCACTCGCTCGCTCATTCAGTCACTCACTCACTCGCTCGCTCATTCACTCACTCGCTCGCTCATTCAGTCACTCACTCGCTCGCTCGCTCGCTCACTTGTTCACTCGCTCACTCGTTCACTCACTCATTCAACACGTCCAGTCTAGCCCCATCCACTCCCTGGGTCTGAGCTGAAGATGCTGAAATGCACCACCGCTTCCTCATTCCAGGCTGGACACCGACAAGGACAACTGTAGGGGAAGCCCAGGGATGGCCGAGCTAGTGGAGGCCTCTCTCCTGGGCAGGAGTCAAATTTTGGCACTCCCCTCTTGGGTGCGATGGCCACCCTTCCACCATTCAGGGCCACACTATGCATTCCTGTCAGCATCTGAGGGAGTCTCCTGGTGTCTGCACAGACGGAGGAGGCCCTCTTTACTCAACTGCATCTAGTGATGTCAGATGGACTCTGCCATGGCCTCCCCCACCTGGCAAGCATATCACCATCTGCACATCCTTGGCCGCCTGGACACGCTGACGTCTCCTGCTGTCCATGCCCTGCCCTGCGTCCCTGACAAGGAAGGAAGGAAATCACCTGACAGTGACCTACAGTGATGGCACACAGCCTGCCTGCCATCTCAGCCAGCCCCAGACCTCTGCTGACCACTGAGCTGGACAGGCCAGTAGACAGGCATGGGAAAGGGGCTGGCTGAGCCTGGCAGCCCCTCAGGCAGATGGAGGTGGCAGGGGCTGGCCAGGCCAGACCTCTGGCTGGGATCTGGAGCCAGCGTCTCCAGAACCAAGGCAGATTGGGAAAGGGAGGGGGGTGCGTGTCCTGGCCTGGGTGAACAGCCAGGACGAGGGCACCAGGAGGGGCTAGAGACATGTTCACCCAGGGGTCTCAGACACCAGCCTCACCAGAAAAGTAAGTCCTAGGGAGCCCCACCCCCACAGAGGACAACCAGGGAGGCCACAGACATCAGAGCTGGGGTCCTGTCTGGTGTCCCTCCTGGCTGCAGGGCCCGGGGGCAGTGGGAACAGGAAGCCCTTGGAGTAGCTACTGAGTGCCACAGCCATGCCCAGCACTTCTGTCCTTGACTCACTCAAGCCACGGGACCACAAGTGACATCCCCGTGGTTCACATGCAGTAACTGAGGCTGGAGAGGCCAACAGTCTCCTACAAAGGGGCTATGAGCCCCCATGGCTGGGGAGCCAAAAGCCCAACTTCTTCCTGCTCCAATCCCCTCCCAGGGTGGGGGGACACACGAACATTCACCAAGGATGATGGAGAAAGGGAGGCCCAGAATGTACCAGTTCACTACCGGGGGCCAGGTCCTGGTGGGACGGCCAGGCTGGCCCAGAGCTCCCACCCTTAAGCTAGATATGCCGAGCCACCCTGCTTCTGGTCCTCAGGGGCAAGCCCCTCCCATGTCCTCCCTCTCTGGGCATCCCAAGGACCCATAAGGGGAGTGGGGGCAGGCAGGAAGCCCCTCGCGAGGCTTCCGACTCATGAAAGTCACAGCCCCTGCTGGTGTAGTATTCTCAGCTGGCGATAGCCTGTCACTCCCACAATGCGTGATATTCTGTGTGGCTCCTGGACCTGGAATCTGGGAGAGCCCTTAAAATGAGAGCCCAGGGCAGGGTGTGACCTGGTCCTGAGCTCAGACCTGCCCGGGCCCCTCACCCCAACCTGCCCACCCAAAGGACAAGCTTTGGTGTTTCCCAAGTACGGTCAACGGGCTCTAGTCTCAAAACCAGCCAGGGAGTTGATAAATGCAGGTTCCAAGACTCTATCCTGACTTTCTGAGTCCAGATCTCCAACTGGAGCCTGGAAATCTGCATTCGTCTAAGAATCCAGGACATTCTTAGAGGGAACCCAATGAACTGGGAGTGTCAGTCCTACAACCCCATCAGGCAGCAGGGGCTGCAGCAGGCATCGTGAGCCCCTTTCCTTGCCCTGTCCCCACCACAGCAGCAGCTGCTTCCAAAGCACAGCCCTGAAGCCACCAGACCCCATGCCCACAGTGCCCAGCACAGAGACAGCACAGAGTAAGTAGCTGGGGTGGTGAATGAACAAATGAATGAATGAATGAACAAATTCGAACACCCTTCAGATTCAGCCAACGTCACTACTCCCCGAGCACTCTGGGGCTAATTCCTGTTGGCTTGGAGGGAGACTGTTGACCCCCAGCCCAAGTCCCTCTTCCCCTCAGTGCTCAGGGCTCCCTCGTGCCCCACCTCCCGGCCTGATGTCCCCACTCTCCAATCAAAGACATCAGAGATGAAAGTGGCAGAGACAGAGCAGCTCTGGCTAGTATCCCCATTTTTCAGCTGTGTGCCCTTGGGACAGTAGCTCACCCTCTCTGAGAAGTTTTCCACTTCTGAAAGCCCCACTTATTCTCCAGGGTCGTTTGAGCCAAATGAGATAACAGACAGTCTGTCCCATGTGGAAGCTCAAGCAGTTCAGGGCATTGTCAGGATTGGGCTGACATGGCCGTGTCCCTGGCTGGGAGGTCCCCGAGGCCCTGCTGACCAGGACCACTCCCCCCATGCTCCACATGCCCAAGCCCTGAAGTCACGGGGCCTCCCCGTGCTGAGGGCTTTTCCTCACACATACATCCTGCTCACATTTCATAGAAAGTAGGGCAGGACTAGATGGGTTAGAGGGTTGCCTGAGAGCCCAGCTCCTAAGGGATAGAGTGGGACTTGAACCCAGGACTCCCTGGCTTGCAAACACTGTTCATACCCACTGTAACGGCACTAGCCCCCCCCAACACACACACCTCACTGGCTCCTTCTCCATGGCATCCCCTTGACTTGGAATGCCCTTCAAAATTCAGCACAGAGTGGCCACCTCCTCCAGGAAGCCTTCCCTGACTTCCATCCCCACCAGCTGCTTGTGTAGATGTCCCCTCTCTGGCAGAAGCTCTTCCAAAGACAGACACTGTGCAGTTGGTTCATTCAGCACACTCTGTGCAGACACCACGTGCCTCTCCATTCTCCAGCACACAGTACAGTGGCACTTTGCTGGTGGCCCTGCTAAAGTGTCCCAGCCTGAATAATTTCCATCATTGGACAGCTACAAGTAAGCCTCCAGCAGCTTCGGCCAAGATTTTTTCATTAGCTCTGGGTTTGTTTGGGCCATTTTTGCCCTTTCAAAGTAAAAACAGTTTATTTTTAACATATTGAGGCTGTTGTTTTCTTTTTAAGAAGGTGCAAAAATAAAAAGCCCAGGCCTGTTTCTTTTCTTGGCCCAGCATGTCTGTGAGCAGCTCTTCTACTCAGACACCCCTGAAGCTCTGCTGGGGGCCCCCACACACCCACAGCTGCACTGGGCTCTCAGAGAGGAGGGACTCAGGATGGGGGGAGCCCCTGCAGCTGGAAGAGAAGGAGGCACGGATTAACCTCTTGGGGACAAACCAAAGATGGGGGGGAGGCCCAGGAAGACCCCCTCCCCCTAAGAGCAAAGGCTTCTTTGGGTAGAACTGGGAGCATTAGAGCTGCCTGCACCATCTGGCACCTCTGGTGGCTCCTCTGTGCCGGTTGGGCTGGGTTTGGGATCCCAGGGGGAGGCAGTCCCATCCCTTGGGACATTCACAGGGCAGAGGGGGCTGCTAGGAGGGGTGGAGGGCTGGGGATGAGTAACAAAAGGGGATGGGGACACGAAGAGGAGCCCAGGAAGGCCTCCTGTAGGAGACGGCTCCTGAGCTGAGCTCTGCAGGATGAGCAGGAGAAAGCAGATGAACAAGACGAGCAGGGCTGCTGCGGGGATGCCAGCCCCGAGGCAGGAAGGGCATCTGAGGCACCTGGAGACTCAGTCTCCTCCTCTGTCGAATGGGACAATCACAGTAGGGCTGGCCAGGCAGGGTTCTCACAAGGCGTCAGAGGCTCGTCCGCCCGGTTCATCAATTCTCTGATGAGCAGTCGCTGCCCATCCTCCCTGGCCCCATCCTGTGCCAGGTCCTGAGATTCCAACAAGGATCAGATAAAGCCCTGGAAGGTTCTAGCTGCTCCCAGGCCAGGAGGGGAAACAAACGAGAAGAGGTGATGGCAGCCCTGCTGCTCAGCAGGGCTCTGGACAGGAAGGTCTGAGCCCCTCAGGGGTGATCCTGCCCACCTCGCCAGCTGCGGAGGATGAGGAGGAGGCAGGCGGCTCTGGCAGATCAACAGGGGATGGCCTGGATGAGGGACGTCCCCAGGCAGGGGCCACTGCAGCAGAGGCTGGGTTTGGAACTCAGAGGCCCACCCTGGCACGAATTTGCCACAAAGACAGCAATGGCTGCACTGAAGAGAAGGTGGGACTGAGTGCAGCCACCTGCAGCTCTGGCTGGCTGCTCTTGCAGTGACCCGCATAGGGACCCACTGATGCCTGGGATGGGGGCAGCTCTCCCGGGCAGCCAACTAGAGATATCCACGGCACACGGAGCTGGATCGGGTCTGTTCCAGCTCTCTCTGTTCCTTCCTTGTCTCCCCCTTGATAAGTGAAGGGCAGAGGAGGGCTTGCCAAGGCCCTGCAAGGGCGATCTGCCTGGCTGAGGGGGGAGTCAGCAGGATCAGTTCCTGGTGGGGAGGGGGAGGGGAGGAGCGAGGGGAGGGCAGCAGGACAGGCCTGGAAGCTGGATTCAGGAGGCGCTCGCAGTCCCCTGCAGCACTACTCGTAGGCATCTGGGACAATTGCTGAGATTTGAGACAGGTTTCTCCTTAGCTCTTCTGCTGAGCATTCAGACTAACAGTGCTATTGACCACCACACTTCACAGTGTACAAACCCCCTCTTGCCTGCCTGGGACGGATGGGACTTCTCAAAAAGGTCCATTTGGAAAATAAAATAAAAGGTTCACTTGGCTCCAGCCCTACCATGCCCACAGCAGCCTCCTCTTGTCCCCGAGCCTGACCCCTAGTGGCAGCCAGAGGGCAGCCAAAGGGGTCTTTCTGAAGTGAGGCCGCCTGCAGAGCAGGTTCCGTGGTCCTTGGCCTGGGAGGCAGCCAGGCTTGGGCCTGGATCCACCTTTCGGATCACCAGCTGTCATCTGGTCTGTCAGTGCTCACGTGGGCCAGGCCTGGGACCTCACTCACACGCAGAGATGGGGCCGCAGGGTCCAAAAAACAAAAGAAAGAATATGCATGAAGCTGAGCGACTTCCTCTCAGGGCCCCACGAGCCGACAAGGACAGAATGACAGGAGGAACAAGCCTCGGCCCTGAACCCAGGCCGGCCCTACGCACTGCATCCCCCAGACGCCACCCCAAGTGCAGGGGGCTTGGGGATGAGGGGCAGCTCAGAGGCGGGAGGCTCTGCTCCCTGTCGCAGGCCATGGGAGGGTGGCACAGGTTCCTCCAGGAGTCCAGCAGCTCCAACAGCTCAGTGTTCGCCAGGTTCTGGGACCTTCTCTGCTCTTTCCACTCCAGGCCCAGGGCAAGTAAGTGTACTCATCCAGGTGCTCCCAGGTGAGGGTGCTCCTCCCCATGCTTCCAGGTGAGGGTGCTCCTCTAGGGCGCTTCCTCAGCCCCTGCTGGTTTCCCTAAGTCCTGCTCCCCCCTTGGGAACTATCCTTCATCAGACCCACAATTGCCAACTGGAGAGAGTGCGGCTTCTTCATGCCGGGACTGACTGATGTTGAGTAACTGATAGCAAGACAAGTTAGAGCCAGAGTCTCCCACGACCTCACCTCCAGGGAGTGGGTGCACCCGGTGGGAGCACTGAGGCTGTGTTACAGGTTGTGGGGGATGGGCTCAGTCCCCTCCTGGCCCGAGGAACAAAGCCCCGCACATAAAAGCAGGTGCAAACCACACAAGGCGGAGATGCAGTTCTAGGGAGCCGGGCTACCAAATATTCATTTAAAGGAGCAGCAGACTGGCCCATTAGGAGGAGCGTCCACACTTCAAATAGAAGAGACGCCCCTTTAGCTCCAGTCCTTGATCTGCCTAATTCTTCACTTCTGTGTGTGAGGCCTGGGCTAGTCTCCCTCCGCCTCCCATGATTTCTCCTGAAAGAACCATGAGGGGCAGCATTTATGGGCTACCTACTGCATACTTATCCCAGGTGTCTGGGAGGCCCTGCAGGTGCTGGTGACAAGGGGTGGACGCTCAGTGCCCTCGGACCCTGGCCCCCGGGGCAGCTGTCACCACCACTAGTAGCCTCCCGCCTATGGGAGGGTCCTTGTCCTCTGGCTGGGACTAGCAGCCTTCACAGCTTAAACTGTTTTTCCTGCCTCCCCACATTCCACCCATGGAGAAAGAAGACAGTCAGGCTCGGGGCAGCCCCGATCTGTGGGAGGGGAGCAAGCCCTGGGGGCCTTCTGCCCTGGGCTCCATTCACACACGTGTCTGGATGACTGTGCCCCCACACGCATGAGCACACACAAACATGTGCATGCACACACATGCATATGCATGCCCACACGCCCCAACTCCATGGCTCCCTGCCTTCCACACTGCAGGCTTGTGGAAAGTGACAGGAGTTAATGTCACCAGTGGCCCTCTGCAGGTTTCCTTGGCAACCTCTCACGTGCACTCCATTTGATGCCAGCAGCTCCGTGAGAAGGAGGAGCACAGCCCTCTCCACACCTGTAACCTCTTAAAGGGAAGACTCCTCGGGGCTGACACACAGATCTCGGGAAGGGTTTTCTGCACCACACTCGGTCACTGAGATCTGCTGTGCGGGGCGCAGCTCGGAAGGGAGCCAGCAGCAAACCACCTGGCCTGAACCTGCCTGGAGCCTAAAACACTGTGCGACCTTGTGGGAGCCTTGGCCTCTCTGAAACTCAACTTCTCCTGGGGCCAGGGGAGCGATGTTGCTGTCTCAAAGGCCCCAGCACACGTGGTTGGTGATGGCAGCCCATCCCACGCCTAGGGCTGTGGCTTGGAGAACAACGTGACCGGGATTGGGTGTGGGGCCCCAGAATAGGGGCTGCTCCAGACGTCGATGTGGCAGGGGAGCCGTGGCAGAGCTGGCAGAGGGGGCCTGTTCTGCAGCCCCTCCTGCTCTCTCAGGAAGGGACACAGATGTAGCCCTGTCCCATCAGGGCCACATGGCCCAGTGGCCCCACAGGGCAGAGAGGAGCCCAGGCAGAGCCAGCTGCCCAAGGCCCTAGGGCTGACAGCTTTGTGGACAGCGCAGCTTTCTTTTTTTTTTTTTTTTTTTAAAGATGACCAGTAAGGGGATCTTAACCCTTGGCTTGGTGTTGTCAGCACCACACTCACCCAGTGAGCTAACCGGCCATCCCTATATGGGATCCAAACCCGTGGCCTTGGTATTATCAGCACCACACTCTCCCGAGTGAGCCACAGTCCAGCCCCAGCTCAGCTTTCTCAAACAAGGGCAGCATGGGACCATCCTCGCCCACCCACCATCCACTCAGCGCAGGGGACCTTCTGTGACATGAGTCAGGGCCTTTCCCCCATCCCAGCTGCTCCCTGAACTCAGACCCTCCTGCTCAGCCACGCCGCAGGGCCTGGGCACGTGCCCTTCCCTCTGTCCCAGTGCTGTCCTGAAGCCATATGTGGCTGGTGCCCCCGCGTCTCTGCTCAGATGCAGGCCACCACAGAGAGACTCCCAGAGTGACCTGCACGACACAAACCCAGCCGGTCCACCCCAGCCCACGGCGCCCGGCAGCATTGGACACTTGCTTTCTTGCTCACTCTCTCGTCCCTTCACTGGAGTGCTCGTCAGCTGTCCCTTCCCCATCGGAACATCAGTTTCTGGAAGGTAGGGAAGACCCCCACCCTCCCACCACTCACTGCCCATCCGGAGCCGAGATCCCCGCCAGTCATGGTGGGCTTAGTGAATCAAATGGCCAGACCCGCAGCCATGGCATGGGGCCTGGGCACTGTCCCCGGTCAGCACTGGTACATCCTGCCTGGCACCCCAGCCTCCCTCTGCCTCCAAGGGGCAGCACTTGGCAGTCTGATCTGCCTCTGTTTCGTACCTTGATGAAAAACACCTGTGCTCCCGCTGCTATGGGACCTGAAGGCTGGCGTGGCCTCTGTCCCTATGCACAGAGCTCTGCACACAGGCACCTTCTCAGCGTGGCCACCGCAGCCCCCGTAACTGAGAGGCTGTCCTGGCTTCTGGCTTCCACAAGCCTCCAGCCAGCAGAGGCTCACCGGTGTACAGACAGACAGACTGACCGGGGTCCAGTCCCACCCCAACACTTCTCTGTGTGGACGGGGCAGCTGCTCAACTTCCTGGGCCTCGATGTCACATGTAGACAGGGGCTAATAAAAACAAGGACTCCACAGAGCAGCACAAGGGACAGATGAATACGGCACATGAATTGGCTCGCTCCATCTATGGCAACAGAATGGCAGGTGCCCCAGCTTAGTGGTGGGTCACCTCCCTGGACTGTGGCCGCCCTCTGCTCTAGGAAGCTGCCAGCGCATCCAGGCTCGGATGGATCGGACGGGAGACAACCCATCTCCTCTCAATACAACCTGGGTTCTCCTTCTCAGAATGGGATTCACAAAATGCCACAGCGGCCTCTGCCCCTGGGGAGTCCCCGCAGCATCGCCCAGGTCAGAACTACATGGGAGAATGCCACGTGTCCTGACACACCTCAGCGTGGAGACGTGCCTCTCAGCCCCCAGCCGCGGGCCGCCTCAGTTCTCAGATGAGCACACAAACCAGGAAGATCCCCTGCTGGGCCTCTGCCTCTTCATCAGTGACACAAGGTCCTGGGCTGGTGGAGGCCCCGAGTGAGACAGAGACCTGGGTTCCGTCCCAGCCATGCGTGTGTGAGCTGAGCAACTTCGGGCACTAACCTCTCTGACCTTCAGCCTCCTCGTCTGTAGAATGGAAAAAAGACGCCCACTTCACGAGGCTGAGGCACAGATTACACCTGGCACAGGGCCGAGACCTGGTCAGCACCCAGGACAGGCTACCCTGGACAGGCTGCCCCAGCCGCCACCTGCCTCCCGCCTGTGGGCAGCTCCCTGCTGTGCTCAGCACGTCGTGGGCATTAGTGGTAGTGACTGCAGTGGGCTCTGCCTCCTCCTGGCTACCAGCTGGACCATGTGTCCCAGCACCCTAGCACCGAAGTGTGGCTACATGACTGTGCTCACCAGTGGGGAGCAATGTGGCCATTAGGGGAAGAACTGGGTACCCCAGAAATTCATGTGTTGAAGTCCTGGCCCCCAATCCCTCAGAATGTGACGTTATTTGGAAATAGGTTTGTTGCAGATATAATTAAGATGAGGTCATTGGGGTGGGCCCTACTCCAACATGACTGGCGTCCTTACAAGAAGGGAAATCTGGACACAGACACGCACACAGGGAGAGCGCCGCGTGCAAATGAAGGCGGAGGCGGTGGTTCTCCTACAAGCCGAGGACCGCCACAGACTGCCAGTCACCGCCAGGAGCTGCGCGACAGGCCTGGAGCAGATCCGCCCCCTTCCTGCCCCAGGAGGAGCCAGACCTGCCCACCTGCTCTCGACTTCGGGCCCCAAGGCTGTGGATCGTGGGCTTCTGCTGTCGAAGCCCCTGGCCTGTGGCACGTCTCCGTGGCACCCAAGCCCCCGTGTTCCACATCAGGCCCCGGACCTCAGGGCTTCAACCACGCAGGGGCCAGTCGGGAAGCACCGAGGGGTGGTTGAGCAGAGCAGGGAAGCTGGACTCATCTGACGCCCCCTTCCCAACATAATTAACAAAAAAGGGATAAAAAGTGAACCCCAGGAAAGGGCAGTTGCCACGAGGGACCACCCCTACCCCAGCACCTTCCACGTCCTTGAAAAAGCTCATCCTTAGTGTCCAATCCCCGGCCCGCTGCCCCACCCAGCCCAGACCCAGGTGCCCCTCCCCCCTCCTCGGCTCAGGGTCTCAACCAATGCTGCCCCCACCCCGGCCGCCCCACTGGTCTTTGCAGGGCCTTCCAGACCCCTGTTCTGGCTGTGGCTGCCTCAGGCTGGCTCTCGGGGTGACCTCAGCCACTGGCCTCGTTTCTCCCACAGGCACCTCCTGCCTCAGCTGCCTCTCTCCTGCCCGGATGACCCCATCCTACCTCCCATGGACTTCTCTTTCCTGAAGCCCCTCTCTGGTCCCTTCCCTCAGGAGGGCTGGAGAGGGAGGGGCAGGACCCCATGCAGGGTCTGGAGCCCCCACAATAACCACCGCCACAAACCTGTTCACAGCCCTTACTGTGGCCAGGCCTGTTCCAGAACTTTTCACGGAGCGTCCCCTTACTCCTCAGGACACTCCCATGAGACTGTGGTATCAGCTCCATTTCACGGGTGAGGAAACTGAGGCACTGGGAGGTGAAGTGACTTGTCGAGTGCTCCGGGCAGTGAGTCAGAGGCAAGACTGGAACCCCCCACTGGCGACCAGCTACAACGTGTGCATGCGCGTCACTGAGCTCAGGGCCTCCTCCCTGGGGCAGAGTCCACACCCAGGGGAGGTTGCAGGCTTATTGATGGGAAGCCCCAGAAGTGACAGCACATATCCCAACACAAGGTTCCTGTGACGGGCAAGGAGGCCACAGCCCCCACGGTGTTCCAGCTGAGCAGCTCAGCCCTGGGGCTCCAGTCTGCATTGAGACAAGACATGCACCAACCGCGACAGCCAGGCAGGAATGTACAGGGGATGCTGGGCCTAGACCTGCCTGTCCCTGGGAATGAACCAGGAAACAGTGCATCCACTCCCCTGCTCAGTAAACCTTCCAGGTCCCCTAGGTGACAAGGATAGGTCCAGCGAGCCAAGAGCATTCACCACCAGAGGGAAGACTGGGGCAGGAGCTGAGGCCACAGGTGAGATCAGGACTCTGCCGGCCCTGCGGGTGCGGTGCACGGTGTCCACGATTCCAGTCCAGTGAGGGAGGAAGGGACGCAGTGCACAGAGAAGAGCAGGATGCGTGACCCGCGAGGAGCGCACGCCTGTCCCTGCAGCTGGCGGGGAGCGGACTCCGCAGGAGACGCCGAAATTGCTCCAAACTTAGTTTAAAGATCTAATTGCATTTGTCTGCCATTCTAGAATCTAGCAATGCCTCATCCCATGAAACACAACGAGCCTCCCACGAGCCGCACAGAGGAGGCCGGCTCCAGGCTCGTGGTGGCGGGAGAGGGCTGAGCAAGGCAGGACAGGACAGAAGCACGCGGCTCGGCTCACAGGCACGTTCCTTGTAAAGGTGGGTTCACTAGAATCTCCTGTTTTTGGCAAACTGGCCCTTGACACGGTTCGGTCTGATCACTGGCACTCAGCACAAGTGACTCTGCCCTGCTGTGGTCTGGTCCTCAGGGCCTCGTGCAGACTAGTCCAAAACAGTGGCCTCCCGTAAACTTTGTTTAACAGAAGAAAACTTCTAAAAACCTCGGGAAACTGAAAGAGGAGGCTTTGAGTCATGGAAAGGAAATCCTGTATTCGGGTGTGAAAAGACTCACGGTTGAATCACGTATCGATTCTCCGCAAATCGATGTACACACGGAGCATATCAACAATTGTTTTTCTAGACGAGCTGATTCTACAGTTCATGTGAAAAAACAAGTGAGAATAGCTGGGAACCCTAATAAAGAATGGCGCATGGGGTGGGGGTGCTAGTGTCTAACCGTGCTGTAGGGTCACCTTGTTACAGCAGTGTGCTAGACAGCCAGATCAGGGGGACAGACACACGGAAATTTACGATACAATAGAGGGGCGCCTCAGGTAATAAATGGTGCTGGGACTGTCGAAAATAACAAATCTGGTCTTGGAGACTTCGTACAAAGGAATTATTTGAAGGGTGGAGAGGGGCATTGCAGTGGGGAGGGACTGTCACAGTGGGGAGGAGGCTGTCACAGTGGGGAGGGGACTATCACAATGGGGGAGGGGGCTGTCACAGTGAGGAGGGGGTTGTCACAGTGGGAAGGGGACTATCACAATGGGGGAGGGGGCTGTCACAGTGGGGAGGGGGTTGTCACAGTGGGGAGGGGACTGTCACAGTGGGAAGGGGACTATCACAATGGGGGAGGGGGCTGTCACAGTGGGGAGGGGGCTGTCACAGTGGGAAGGGGACTATCACAATGGCGGAGAGGGCTGTCACATTGGGGAGGGGCTGTCACAGTGGGGAGGGGACTATCACAATGGGGGAGGGGGCTGTCACAGTGGGGAGGGGGCTGTCACAGTGGGAAGGGGACTATCACAATGGGGGAGGGGGCTGTCACAGTGGGGAGGGGGTTGTCACAGTGGGGAGGGGGCTGTCACAGTGGGAAGGGGACTATCACAATGGGGGAGGGGGCTGTCACAGTGGGGAGGGGGCTGTCACAGTGGGAAGGAGACTATCACAATGGGGGAGGGGGCTGTCACAGTGGGGAGGGGCTGTCACAGTGGGGAGGGGGCTGTCACAGTGGGGAGGGGCTGTCACAGTGGGGAAAATGCTTGGATCACAGGATCTGCAAGCATCTCAGAGTTAGGAAAATGGGTTTTTCTTTTCTAGAGAGGAGTAAAGGAGGCTAGAAGGAACCAGATGGGGGACATGGAGCAATGGGCCTGATGGGAAAGGAGACCAGGGGTTTCTCCGGGCAGGGAGTTATCTGCTGCCTCAGGGTGGGGGTGGGTCAAAGTGCAGGGACCTGGGGAAGCAGATCGTGACCAAAGTCTGTTCACAAGCATTTTGTTCCCATTTCTGTGGGACGAGCAGTTCAGCTGATCGTTTACAAGGCACAGAGTGGAACTTGGGGGTCTGGGCGTGGCCTTGTCCTTGGTAACTAAGGGGGCACCTGAGTCTTGTCTAAGGCCTAGGAGAAGGGGGTTCTTTGCAGTAAGTTGTTTCCCAAAACACAAAGGGTGGGAGCTGCCTTAACCTCGGCTCTTTTCCAGGAGCCCAGCGCTCAGGTAAAGTTCAACATTGTCAGAACAACGGATAAACATTCAGCAAAGATAAAACTGGATCTGGACTTTCCGGTGTATCTCAGGGTAAACGCCAACCGGATCAGAGATTGAAATGTAAAAACTAAAACTACAAGTTAACCTGAGGAACTTGTTGTGGGTGGATTTCCTTACAATCTAGGAGTAGGAAAGCCCTTCCAACTATGGCTCAAAAGCCAGAATCAGTAAAGAAGGATACTGATAACACTGATAAATAAAGTTTAAACAGTTGAGAGCATGACAAAAGGACAAACATAAACAAAGTCGAAACACACACGATGAACTTGGAGAAATGTCTACAGTTTACAGGGGCTTCAAAAAGTTCATGGAAAAGTTCATATTGACTTTTCATTCCAATTTTCCACGAACATTTTGAATCACTTCATGTGTCATAGTCAAAGGGCTGATCTCCCCAACATATAATGAGCTCTTGACAGAACAGAAGGGAAAAAGATCAAAACCCAGTAGGAAGAAAGGGAGGACAAAGGACGTGAACAGACAGGTCACAGAAAGCAAAGTGCAGAGCAGCAGGAGACCCTCACACACGTGAAGCAGGCTGACCCTTACTCATGAGAGATGGAGGCACCTGGCAGCTCCCTGGAGACACCACTTCCTCCCAGGCAGCCGGGCACACTCCCAGAGCTTGACTGGGCGCTCTGTGGGCAGCATGCAGAGGACCAAGCACCCTGGCCCACTGCTGGGGAGCTTCCACAAGGAGCCATCCCATGGGGGGCAAAATGCAGGGGAAATTCCACAACGTGACACAGGCAAAGGTGCAGTTACCTTGTGACCCATCCATCTCCAACCTTCCCTGAAGACACATCTCCACATACCCAAGAATTTCATCATGGCACTGTTAGTAATATCAGGACAATGGGGACAGCTCCACTGTCCTTTGACAGGGGGCCTGGTGGATCCACCATGTTACAGCCACACAATGGGGCCCTAGGCGGTTGTGAAAGAAAGCAGGCAGCTGTCTGTTCTTATACAGCACGCTCTCCAGGATACATTATTCAATGGAAACAGGGAGCACAGATTGCTACCTTCTATGCAAGAAAAAATACGCATCTGACCTTCTGCTTCTGCCAGACAGATGAGCTGGAACTGACAAGCACTCCTACCATGCACAACTATAAAACTGGACACAAAGATGAAGTGCTGTTTGCAGACACTGGACAACAGGCAGTGCGGGACTGGGCCCTAAGGAAGGGAGGTGGCCAGGTGAGCCCTACATTCTCCCTGATTTCTGCCTGGAGGCACTGTCTAGAACACAGGACGGGGAGCTGTAGCCCAAGCAGAGCATGGTGTTCTCACTGAGCTCTGTCAGAGTTTGGGGAGACAGAGGCAGCTAGGATTTGTGGGGAAGAGGATCAGAGTGGAGAAAACTCCACAGAGAAGAGATTCAGAAATTTAAGCATCCCCTAAAGTCTTCTGAATGCTGAGCTCCCCATGTGGGAGGCAAGACGTGGTGAGCCCTGACAGAGAACAGCTCCTGGGGGACTGGGAGCTGCAGGGACAGTCTGGAGGCTGCAAGTTGCTGGCCCTTCCAGCCAGAGTGGGAGACCTCATCGAGCACCCTGGGCATTCAGCCAGAAGGCTAGGCATTAAGAGTAGAGTAGACTTCCTGGCTCTAAGGTAAGGACAACACCAGATCCACCCTAGCAATGCTTACAAACAAGCCTCAGAAGGAACAAGCTGACCCACCAGTGAAATAAGTGCCAGCCAGGACAAACTTCAACAAACTCCAGACTCAACAAAATGCCATCCATAATCCCAGCCAACATAAAAAGACTAGAAATGAAGAATCAAGAAAATGTGACACACAACCAGGAAAAATAAAAAGAAAGAACAGTCAATAGAAACATACTCAGAGACGTTGGAATTGGAAGACAAGCACTTGGAAACAGCTGTTACAAATATGTTCAATAACTTGGAAGAACAGATGGTCATAATGCACAAACAGATGGAGGATCTAAGCAGAGACATGGAATGCCCTAAAAAGAGCAAAATGGAATCTATAACACTGAAAAGTACAATATTTGGAATGAAAATATCCCTGGATGAGCTTTACAACAGATTTGAGTCTGCAGAAGAAAGAGTTAGTGAACGTAAAGACAGAGTAATAGAAATAATATTTAATTTGAAGGAACGAGAGAAAAGAATTGAAACAATAAACAGATTCAGTGAATCAGTATCAAAAATCATTTAACATAAGCTTCATTGTGTACCAGAACCATTGCTGGAGTCCCAGAAAGAGAAGAGAGAAAGATTGCATAAGAAAAAAAAATGAATTTGAAAAAATATGGCCAAAATGTTTCCAAATTTGATGAAAGAAGTAAGTTCAACAAACTCTAAGCAGAATGCACACACACACACCCCACACCACAACATGACACTTGATAAGCAAATGCTGAAAGCAAAGATAAAAATAAAATCCTAAAAGCATTCAGAAGAAAAGAAAAACATTACATGTAGGAGAAAAGTAAATACCACTAGCTTCTCACTAGAAACCATGTAAGACTGAAGACAGTAGAATGACATCTCTGAAGTACTGAAAGAAAGGAGCTGTCACTCTAGAATTCTATATCCAGCAAAAAGACCTTTCAAAAATGAAAGCAAATTTTCAGTTTCAGCCTGAAGATGTAGAGAGCAGAAAGAACATCACTCCCACCCTTACAATAAGAAAAAAAGCTGAAAAAACTGCAAATTAAGAATTTTTCTTAAGACCTTCAGAGAACCGAGGTCATGGGACAAACAACTAAGCCAAACTCTGAAGAAAGACAGACACGTGGAGGGAGAAACAGGATCTGAGCATTTTCCTACCTGGGACAGATGCCACTGATCAACATTCACTCCAAGCTGGTCAGAAAACTAGCTACAAATGTTTAAGGAATTATGAAAGGCCAAGTGTGGGCAAGCTTGAGAGTGTGAAGCCTCCGGGGCCACAGATGCATGGCAGGCTTTTCTTCCAGGAATCCCACCCACAGCTCACAGGAAAGATCCCAGGAAAGGGGAATAGCTTCCACTCCCAAAACCTTCCCCAGACCCATCTCCACCATCTCCCCTATGAAGCAAAATCTGTGAGGGAAAGACAACAAAACTGGGGCCTCTGGCACTAGCAGGAGTCCACTGCAGCTGAGAGAGGGAACAGAAAGAAGCAAAAGCTCTGCCCCAGGGAGAGGGGCAGGACACATGCCACCCCAGCATCACATCTGAGAGGGCAGGGACACTGGGGAAGAGCCACGGAACAACATTAAATGGTCTAACATACGTATAATTGGAGTGCAAGAAGGAGAAGAAAAGAGAAGGGGTCAGAAGAAATGTTTGAAGAAATAATGGCTGAAATTTTTCCAAAATTAATGACAGACACCAGATCACAAATACAAGAAATCCAGACAATGTCAGGAAGGATAAATACCAAGAAAACCATACCTTGACATATCACCTTTAAACCACTGAAAACCAAAGACCAAGAAAATCTTGAAAAGCACTGAGCAAAATGATACATTATGCACAGAGGACAAGGGTGAGAATTTCCACAGACTTCTCATCAGAAGCCATGCAGCAAGAAGACAATGAGGAGATGCCTTTTAAAACTGAAGGTAAATGGAGATGTCCTCAGACAAAAACTGAGAGAATTCATGAGCAGAACACCTGCTCTGCAAGGAATATCAGTGAAAGTTCTTCAGGCAGAAGGAATACTCTATAGGTAGAAACTTGAATCTCAACAAAGAAAGGAAGATATTGGAAATGGAGTAAATGAAGGTAACATAAAACCACTTTTTAAATTTCTCTAAGAGATAATTTACTGTTTAAAGGGAAAATCATGATAATTTATTATGTGTTTGCAGTATATGTCAACATGAAATGGGGAATAACAATGACATGAGGAACAGGAAGGAGAAATTATGTATATAAAATTTATGGTCTGTACTCTGCACTTGAAGAGGAGTGACATCATTTGAGGGTAAGCTCAGATTATTTAAAAACACATTCTGTGAATCACAGGAAAATCTCTAAAAAGCTTTTAATGAGGATCAGTAAGTCAATAGAGGAGATATAATGGAATAATCTAAAATGCTCAATTAAGATCAGAAAAGGCAGAAAAAGAGGGAACATGAGACAAAAAGCAAACGTAATAAAGAACCTCATGTCACATGCTACTGAAACATAGCAGTATAAAGAACACAGCTTCACTTATGGAAAATAAAAGTGAATCCTTCACTTTTGTGACACCTTCACTTGAAGGATACCTAAGTTTCAATTCACAGAAGAGGCAGGGGACAGAGGAACAAGTTTAATAATGCCACAGGAAACAAAAAAGTGCTGGTGTTGCAAAATCCAAACTACCGATGTGACCCCTCAAGAATAAACATCATGAAAAAGAAATGTAGAGAAATTACATTTTTGTTTTGGGGACTTTTTGGCAGCTGGCTGGTACAGGGATCCGAACCCTTGACCTTGGTGCTATAAGAAATTACACTTTAAATATACAACTTTTAATCTGGAAGAAACAGAACCTCTTCTAGATTAAAAGCTACTCAAGAGATAAAGAAGTACATGAAACTTGATTAAATCTTGGTTCAAACTCTTAGTCATGAAAGTAATTTGGGGACATTTTGGACACTTTTAGTTTGGACAGGATACTAGATGAGAGTTGAGAATAGATTGTTAATTTTCTTAGGTATGATCATGGTATTGTGGTTCTGTAGAAAATGTTCTTATTTTTAACCGATGCAAGCTGAAGGATTAGGACAGTAAAGTATCACAATGTCTGAAACTGATTGTGAAAATTAGAGGAAGGAAGGAGAGAAACATACGTGGCAATATGTTATTAACTGTTGAACCGAGGTGGGGAAGATACAGGTGTTCATTATGCTTTTCTCCCAAATTATCCTTCCATAATAAAAATGTTCGTAATTTTAAAAAATCGTCAATTATCCACAGAGCAGACTTTCATGAAGCTCAACCATCTGTGCACAGGCAAACACCCAAAAGTAAGCAAGAAGGACTGTTGAGAAGACCACACTGCAGCCACCAAGCCCTCCAGGCTGCAGCTCCCACAGTAGGTGTTTATCGATCAAGCCCGGCATCCACTCCCCTTCCCATCTGCTCTGATTTCTGTTTCAGGACCCTCGTGGTTTAGGAGGTGCTGACTCCACCCTAGTCTGCACAGATATCCAAGGGCACCTGTGTGATCTAAGTCAGTCCAGCCATTTCAGAGTGGGCACAAATAAAGAAGCCCATAGCTTCGGAAGTTGCTGGCAAACACATTGGGAATGTAAGGACACTCTGTGACAAGACAATCCCACAGCAGTGGTGCACAGAGGTTAAAGGACAATGTCTTTGGTGACATCATGGAACCACTAGAGCATGCCTAACCTGAAGCCACCTACTACCACCAGATTGGCCTGTTGTAGAAGCTGCTAGATTCACTGAAGCTGTGTTTCTGTCGCTTGCAAAAAGTTGCTAAGTCTTACAATTCTATAGGAGAATAGCCTTAAATCAGTACACACTGTTCACATACAGTTCTGAAGTCTGTATCTTGTTTCCCAGAACTGAGGGTGTAGACCCTGCAAGTCAGGATGGGAAAGGGCAGCCTAGGGCAGGCATGCCAACAGCGTCAAGCAGCGAGAGCTGGTGGCGTGCAAGCAGATGGGCTCTTCACACAAGAGGAAGCCCAGACGCCCACCCTCATGCATGACCAGAGAAATGCAAATCAAAACCACCACTAGATAACACTTCACACCCACCAGGCTGGCAAGAGCTCAAAACTAGGATAATATCAAGTGCTAGCAAGGATGAATGACACACAGAATATTACATGCTGCTGGTAAGAGTCTAAATTTATAGAATCCACTCTAGATAGCAAATTGGCACGTATATATGTATATGCATGTGTGTATATACAGTGTACATGTATACATATGCCTGTGCATGTGTATTTATATGTATGTGCATGTGTGTATATACGGACATGCACACGCATACATATATGACAAAATATTGACAACTGGTGAATCGAACCAGAGGGCATGCAAGTGGTCATTGTTCTGTTCTTTCAACTTTCCTGTCTTCTTGAAAATTCTCAAAAAATAAGCTGGGGAACAATAGTCCAAAAGAAGGCAAGAAAGGAATAAAAAATATACACAGAATCAGTGAGCAAATAGTAAACACAAAATAAAACAGAAGCTTCAAACTTCAATGCATCAGCAATTGCACTAAATGTAAATAGACTAAGATTGCTAGTTAAAAACCAGCATTATCATACCGAATACGGTTACCTGGAGTTGTCAAGAAAAGGTGAACTGATATCCAGAATCCTGGGCATGTGGCATGTTTTGGGAGAGTTCCCTCTAAAATAACTAAAATAATAAAACCAGTGAGTCCACATGGGGTGGGGGGACATCTACAGAAGTGACACCATGGGACAGAGTGGGACAGAGTGGCTGAGGCGTGGCCAGGTGGGCCCCCCAGGGTCACTGCTTGAGGTCCTGGGTCTGCTTAAAGGAGGGGGCTGCTCAATCACACTGACACACGCCCTGGACATCAGCACGCCGGGCCAGATGTCCTGCATGAATTGTCCCCAGGGAGGAGCTGTCCAGCAGGCCAGACACCCCGCCGCTGGGCCAGGGCTCCTGCTCCCCATGCCCGGGCCCTGTGGGAAGGCAGCTCGGCCACTGGAGCCAGGCTGGGAGGTGAGACCCTGCAGGCACTGCTGGGGGCAGCTGCTCACCTCTCCATTTGCTTGGCTTCCTGGCTGTCTTCAGAATGGGAACGCCTTCTGGAAGGTGATTTCATTCCTTTTCCCCTTTTTGTTAGTCCATCCTGTTGCTCATAACTGAATGCCTGAAACTGGGCAATTTATAAAGAAATAAAATGTATTCCTTACAGTTTTGGAGGCTGGGAAGTGCACAGTCCAGGGAACGCAACTGGTGAGGGCCTTGCTGGTGGGTGGTGACTTCACGGCAAAGCAGGGTGTCACAGGGCCAGTGGCTTCAGCAGAAGACGGGGCTAACATCCTCACTCTCTCTGCTTATAAAGCCATCAGAACCACGCCGTGCCCACCCATTAAACCATCAGCTTATTACTCTGTGAATGAATCAATCCATTCGCTAGGGCATGATCCTCACAATCTAATCACCTCCTAAAGGCCCCACCCACCCTTCAAATACCATAATAGGATTTCCCACCCTCAATACCGCTACAGTGGGGATTAATACATGAACCTTTGGGGAACACAATTCAGCACATAGCACCCTTCAATGTCAAATTCTTGCAGGTACCTCCCCTGCATCTGCCACTTCTGTGTCTGCCCACCCAGCCCATTCCTCATTGACCCTGGAAAAGCCTACCTCCCAGACGTGGCTCAGGGTCAAAGAGCAGAAAAAGTCAGACACCTGTGGAATGCAGCCTTGGTCCTTTCACCTGGAAATTCACCTGGGATCTGTACCTGGAAGTGTCGGTACACCTGGAAATCTGCAGCTGGAAGTGCAGGCCCAACAGGGAGTCTGCACATTTCTCCTAAGGTCACTCCTGGGCCCTTTCTAATTCCATTTCTAGGCCTGCCAGAATTAATCCACACCTCCAGTGGCTCTCAGCTCTAAGGTCATGACTCCATCACACCCCACGCACACCTGTGCCTCTTTGCCCCATGGCAGGGAAGCATGGAGGAGTGAGCGTGGGCTGGTAGTCACACCCACCTGAGTCTGGGCCTCCTCTTCTCTACAGGAGGCAGCAGTGATCTCTGGGCCCATCCTGACCGCCAGGGAAGCTGCACAGGTGCCAGGCCTTGGGACCAGTGTGCTGAGGCCTCGTGAGTTGCCTGTTTAGAGGGACAGCAGTGGCCGGGCCAGGCTTCCTCCCCTGCAGGGAGGACCTGAGGGCCCCTTGTTCTGAGGGGCTTTCACTTTCTGAGCACTTCCCTTGGTCTCATGCCCCTGCCCTGTCCCAGATTCTGTCCCTACTCCCTTCAAATGGGGCCAACCGAGCAGTGCCCAGCCCCACGGGAGCGAGGCCCTGGCTGTCTCCAAAGACCAGAGTGGGGGGGTGATGTCTTTGCTGCTCAAACCTGCTGAGAACTTTCTGCCCCTTGTTTCTTCTGCTTTGGGACATTCAGGAAAGGCCTGGTGTCCCTGGTGCCTCAGGGCAGGCTGTGGGCAGGTGCAGAGGGAGAGCCGCAGGGGCCCCATGTGGAGCCCCCCAGATCCCTGTGCGCTGGCCTGGAGGACTGCGACACGCTGCTTAACCTCAATGCCCACGTTTGGAAAGTGGCCGTGGTGGTAGCTCCAGCCGCGTGCGTCTCAGGCAGGCGGGTGACAGGCCACGGTACAGGCGCTCGCAGCTACTGCTGCTGCCTGGTCCTTTCGTTGTTGTCATCATCACCTCAGAACCCCAGGGCACAGAGTGCGACCGTGAAGCCATGGCTCCCTGTCTAACAGAGCTGTGCAGGCGGTTCTGAGCACAAGGTCACCCACAATCTAAGGAACAGGGGGCCGTTCACATGAGATACCTCTTAGCTCCTTTTTAAACAATTTCAGTGTCTTCCATCTTCCTGCGCTGGGGCAGGCCAGGACCTCTCCCTATGCTTCCCACACAATAAACCACAAAATAAGAAAATAAAATAAGATAAAATGAATCCTGGGTAAAATGTGAACATTTTCCTTCAAATAATGATAAACTGTCAAAGAAGCTTTATTCATAATCATCAAAAACTGGGTTGCTTCAACAGGAGCGTGGAGACGCGACCCTCCCCGTCATCAGTGGGGTGCCACTCGGGAATACAAAGGCGCGGACCACTGACTCGTGCCACGACCCGTGGCGTCCTGATGCTGCGTGAAGGCAGCCAGGCCCGACATCTGCATGTGACATGGTTCCATTCCCAGGACATCCTGGAAAAGACAAAGCCGGGGTGACAGAAAACAGACCCATGGGAATGTGGGGTAGCAGGACTCTTCTGTGTTTCACAGAGGGGGTAGAAACGCAATGCAACGTGTTCGTCACCACACGTAGAACCACACAGCA